>NC_135494.1:23709523-24309523 GCF_052094955.1 Ictidomys tridecemlineatus
ACATGCCTATAGACTATCTCTAAAGACACATAGTTGCTCAGCCTCACCCAAACGTAGAGGAGGTCTCCATGTTTGGGAAACCAAGAGGACCTGCTAATCATCCACCACCTCTACAAACCCTGCCAGGCATATCAGAAGGGAAATCATTGCTTTGAAAAACGACTCAGGATTGTCTTCAAAGATGAAGACAATCCTGCTACAAAACTTTAACTCTGTAATTTGAAAAAAATAACAATGTAATTAGAAAAAGCTATGCTTGTTAAGTGAAGAAAATATTAAAAAATATATAAAGATGAAATCTGAAATCACCCACGATTTTACCTTTCAGAGATGAACACTGACACTTCAATGTGTTCCTTTCCAGTCTTTCATTGAATACAAAGAAGGGTGGGCCTTAGGACTTAGCAATAGTAGATCTTTATGCTATATCTTAATACATTTTTTTGCATTTTCAGAATATATGAAACTGTCACATATCACAGTTTTCAAAAGTGACAAAATGCACCTTTGACATTTTGATCAGATTTTTTTAAAAGATGAAAAGTTTGCCACCAGAAAGTTGGGAAGAAGTTACGGGAACACTCTCATCTGACCTGTAACTTCCTATTAAATGTGATATCCTAATTTTTTGCTTCATATTATGCCACTGTGTCATTAAACATTCTTTAAAATATTTTAATGAATGCAAAATACTTCAGTGGTGGGACAATCTGTTTAATATTTCATTGAAAGTTTCTTACTCTTCAACATTTAGAATATTTTCACACTTTTTAACAAATATATAATACCATGAAGAATACTCCTGTTTATAAATCTTTGACCATATCTCTCCATATTTCTTGAGGACAAACCAGTAGGAATGAGACCTACAGAATTTTAGGGGATTTTTCCCAGTGTTTGTCAGAGGGTCTCTCCTGTCAAGCTTCTAGAGTTTGTCTGTTTAGCTGTGCCCATTGATTTAAACCTGAGATCCTGTGAACACCTAAAGTGTCTTTTTCATCTAACAGGTTTGACAGTATGTCACTTTCATCCTTGATAGATAATGGCCTTCTCTGTCTGTTGCTTACCTGTGCCCAGCTCCAACCATTCCTAACAAGACCATCCCTTTCTCCATATTTCCCCTCCCATGCCCACTCTTTACTGTCTTTTCCCTTGGAGACCCCCAGTGCCCAAGAACATGACTGTCTACAAGTGAGGTAGGAGCTTCTGCTGTTCTCCTTCCCAGGCACTTAGTGACCTGGTGGGTTGCAACTGTCATGACCACTTGCATTTTAAAAGAGAATCCTAGTCAGGCATGGTGGCACACACCTGTAATCCCAGCAGCTCAGGAGGCTGAGGCAGGAGGATCTCGAGTTCAAAGCCAGCCTCAGCCAAAGCAGGACACTAAGCAACTCAGTGAGACCCTGTCTCTAAATAAAATATAAAATAGGACTGGGGATGTGGCTCAGGGGTCGAGTGCCCCCAAGTTCAATCCCCACTACCACTGCAGATTCCCCCCCCAAAAAAAAGAGAATCCTACAGAAGGAGCCAGGCTTAACTCAAAAGAACAACTATCAGTGGGGGTCATAGAAACAACAAAAAAATCATATCAGAAAGAGGCATGAGTAGGACAGGAAAGCAATTGAAGCCACGGGCTTAGCTGAACTCACCTTCCTGAAGAGAGGAAGAGGAAGAAAAGTGAACCAAGTCTGGAGTCCTGAGAAGGATGCACCTTGGAGTTGGTGGTACAGGCTGTCAGGGGAGCAGCGGGTGGGAGGCCTGTTGGTGGGGCTGGGTGAGGGGGAATGAGAAAGTGGATAGAAGAACAGAGGGGGCTCTCTCTGCTTGCCCGTGAGCAGTCTGTTCTCGTGCCTACAAGACCACTGTAAGTACCACTCTATAGCCTCAGGCAAGAGGATGCTGTGCAGAAGCAAGTGTTGGAAGATTATTCCAACAGCTGTGGCTTAATAAACTGTGGTGGAAAGAGACTAGGATCAGGAAAATCAAACAATAAACTGTTGAAAGCCTAATAGCTGATATATATCATGATACTTATTAGCATCAGCAATTGATTTGTTAGGCAGTGTATAAAGCATCTCACATGTATGTATGTATGTATGTATATACGTAAAAGCTAGCCCCATTCTATGTTGTAAGTATTTTTACTTTATACATGAGGAATTGGGAAACAGAGAGGTTAGGTTACTTGCCTAAAGTCATACAGCTAGTAAGTAGGAGGGTAAAGGCTCAGACACAGGTGTTTAATCCTGTACTGTTAACCTGTTGTGGGGCAAAGGCCTTGACTGTAAGGGTAGTTATGGCCATGGAGAGAAGAGTCACTGTGCATACACTTTATGTTGCGGGAATAAAGAGAGCAGGAGAGGGGAAAATGTAAAGACTGCTTCTTAGAAAATTTTTAGAAATGGCCAAGACAAGAACTGTGGGCTAAGAAATGTGTGGTGTCCCAGGACTACAATCATCACAGAGCTCGGCTGATTTCTGTATTATTATTTTAGGCAGAGGCCTAGGCAAGCTGTATTAGTTTGTTCAGGCCGCTATAACAAAAATGCCTTACAGTGGGTGACTTAAACAACAGAAGGTTACTGCTCATAATTCTAAAGTCTGGGAAGCCCAAGTCCAAGGTGCTGGCACACTCAGTGTCTGGTAAGGGTCCACTATCTTCTTCTTAGATGGTGGTCTTGTTACTGTGTCCTCACATGGAAAGAGAAAGTGAAGCATCTCTGGGGTCTCTTTAATAAGGCCACTGATCTCACGACTGTCCCACTGGGATTTAACACCTCCCAATGCCACACCCCTCCAAATACCATCACACTGAGGATTGACACTTCAACATAGGAATTTGGAGAAGCCACAAACATTTAGTCTGTGGCCTAAGAATCTCTGTGGGACTCAGTTCAGGTAAAATATGAAGAGTAATCATCACTTTTTATCAGCACTTATTATGTGCCAGAAACTGGGGCTAGCAGTTGGACGTGTATTATCTCGTTTATTTCTTACAGAAAAACTATTTTTATTTTTATCTGTAGATAATAAAACTGAAGCTAAGGGGCCAGGATTGTAGTTCAGCGGCAGAGCACTTGCCTAGCATATGTGAGGCACTGGGTTTGATCCTCAGCACCACAGAAATATAAATAAATAAAATAAAGGTGTTGTGCCATCTACACCTAAAAGAAAAAAAAACCTGAAGTTAAAAGAAGTTAAGTGACTTTCTCAAAGACAAAACTCCTACAGCACCATGGATTGAAGCCAGGAAAGTTTGACCCTGAAGGCCAGCACCTCCCTGCCCACTCTTAGCTGAACATAACATCTCCAGTTCTAGTTTGGGGCTCTGCTTCTTCCCATTTCCGAAGGACCCTTTCCCATCCACAAGGAAAGGCTGAGCTTTCCCTTTCTCACCATCAAAATCCCTCCCTTCCCATACTTTCATCAAAGAGAAAAAAAAATCTGTCAGTCCTTAGGCCCTAGATATTTTCTTCTTTTTGTGGACTCCAAGGGGTCCTGCAGGACCCAGCCAAGGTGTGGAATCAGCAAGGCTGGCTTGGAGTCGAGGTTCCTGAGCTCACGGATGTATAATTATGAGCCAACCTCATCTGCTCATTGGGCTGTCGGGAGGCCCAGGAAGTGATGCATGTGAAACACTTTGTGAAGGGATTCGCCCCATGTGTCTGGTCCATGGCACCAACCCGCTCTCCCTGGCCAGTCAGGATTGAGTCCAGAATAACCAGCCCCAATGTTGATCTCTCCACATTAGGGGAGATGAAACTGTAGACCGGGAAGTGGAGCATTCATCAGAGGTCGGCGGTGAGCAGAGCCACCTGCTTGCAGAGCCGGGGCTGGAGTGGGAGCCAGGCAGGATGGCCTGCGTTTGTGCAGGGCTTTGTGCCGTACAAAGGACATCCACATCGGTTGTCCAGTTTGCTTGAAAACCACCCTACAAAGCAGGCAGGGTGGACGGCATTATTCCTGCGGGTCAAAAGAGAAAACAGAGCCTTCAGACATAAAGAAGTTGTCCATAATCTCATTGTTCCCAATGAGCTGTGCTCAGACCCTGCTCTCCAGCCTCCCCAGAAACAGCTATTTCTGGTTTTCAGGGTAGATGGGGAGGGAGAGGCTGGGACCCACAGCACAGTTTTAGTGCTCTGCTCAGCTTGTGTGATTGACTCAATAATGTAATGATGAACTGAATAAAGGATGCATAAATGTATAGTTTTGTACAAATTGCAAATAATTGTATAAGTATATAAGAAATGTATAAATTGAGCATACACTAAATTTGATTGGATAGGGATTTTTGGGGGGGTTTTTTTTTGGATTTCAAGTTGAGAATATCTCGAACATTCTGGAAGGGCCTTGCAAACTCCACTGGACCTACGCACAATGTCAATAGAGTCTGATAGTTAGAACCACCTGCTCCCTAATCCAGCCCCACCCTGTGTCAAGGGCTCTACTCAACTCACCCCACTTAAACCCAGGTGTGGGATCTCCTCCCGGCCAGTGGCCAGGAAGCCAGGGGTGCCTCCAGGCTGACAGGTGTCCAGGGCCCTGTCATAAGGCATGGTCACAACTTCTGCTTGTATTTAAGTCTTAGTTCTAAAGTCCCCTCTCTAGAATCCTTCTCTGACTCTACCAAGGTAGAGTAATTTTTGTGTCCCCACAGTGCCCAGTAATGAGTTCTCGATCATGCTGTAGTGAATATCAGTTGCTTGTATGTCACCTGTAGACAGTGAATTGTCTTGAAGCCAGAGACTGTGTCTTAGCTTAGGAACTGTCAATAAATGCTTCTGAGACAGAGTAAGTGCATGGATGAACTAATGAATAAATAAGTGAATATTATTTACATCCCCTCTACCTCTTAAATTCCTTCAGTGTCAGAGATGAAACATGGCAATGAGTCTGAAAAATGGTTTGTTTTTTTTAAAAATAACTTTGAAAGTTGAATGCTAGATTTTACGTATATACATACATACATACATACACACCTGTAATTCTATCTACTTGAGAGGCTGAGGCAAGAGGATCACAAATTGGAGGCCAACCTGAACAACTTAATTAAAACCTGTCTCCCAAAAGGGTGTTGGTGGGGGGGGATTGGGGATGTCACTCAGTGATAGAGCACCCCTAGGTTTAATCCCTAATATTGGAAAATAAATAGAGAAAGAGAAAAAAAAAAGAGCATTAATAATAAGTGGTATTTTGTTGAGGGCCCAGTTCTTCTGGGATTCCAGGGCATGGCCAGAAAAGGGAGGTGCATTAATTTTCCTCTCTCATGTTCTTGATCCTCTGAACTTGTTGAAAGGTTAGAATATCTCCATTCCTTACCAGATCACTAGTATCCAAACCTTAGTAACCAAGTGTTTCCTATGCAACTGTTTCAATGTATCTATTTCTTTTGGTGAATGCAATTTTTAAAAAATCTTTGGGCTTTCTCCTTGACCTAAAAAACAGCAATGAGCACTCCAGGTTCTTTAGGAGAGGTCCTCCCCAGCCTTTATATGGAGAAGTGAGTGTGTGCCGGAACCTGTCGTCCACAGTGGGAAGTTTGATTCATCTCACCGGGGAACAGTTGGGGGCAATTCCAGCCTGAGCTTCCACTTCTTTCTTTAATGAGGTGGCACCTATTTGGATGATAAGGAGTCACTGAAAATTGGGAACATCTTACAAATGCAAAATGCCCTTTTATATAGCAATGTATATCTTATTTTAGAATGTGTCTTATAATATTATTCTACTATAATAAGGATCCCTACAAGGAGTTTATAATAACTTGGGGAAATGTTTATAAAATAACATTAACTTTAAAAGCAGAATGTAAAATTATATATACAGTGTGTCCTCAATTCTTTTTTTTAAAAGTGCACATAGAAAAGAGAAAGATGGTTTTTCTCGTTTAATCTTCACAACAACTCCGTGGTGTTATTGTGTGGGATTATTAGATAATTTGCCCAAAGCGACACAGCTACATGTACTACTGCCCAAGGTCGCAATACAAGGAAAGGAGTTGGATTGTGTTCGTATTTTTCACCCAGAAGGCCATTCGGGAGGGAGGGCGGACTACTCAGGGCTCTGCTTCTAGGTGCATGGTAGAATTGGGATTCCGTAGCGCTGTGGAATCTGACACAGCCAAGTGCTGTGCTTTGGCCAAAGAAGTATGAATTGAATGGCAGTGATATCACTTCCAGATGTAAACTTTACAGCCACTGTGTGTTCTCCCTTTTTTCCCGTCCTCTCAGTTTAGAATCCGGAATAAGGACAACATGAAATAGCATTGATATGTGTCATGAGTGAGAAATGGTGCTTGAGTTGTTTTAAGCCACCACAGTGTCCCATAGTGAAGTCAAGCCTGTTCTGATGGATTCAAGGGGATTGAACATGGATGCTGGTTGACGTGAACATTCTCACATGACCTCCTATGGTATAAAGGAGTAGTGATGTGATACTGTGAAGAGGCTGGGTGTGTTGGCTTTCCATTACTATAAGCAAATACCTGAGATAATCAACTTACAGGGAAAAAAAAGGTTTACTTTGGCTCATGGTTTTAGTCCATGATCAGCTGGTCCCATTGCTTTGGCATATTGTGGCAGCAAAGTGTGGCAGAGAAAAAAAAATGACTCACCTCAAGGCCAGGGTGCAAGGGAGGAAGAAGGAAGTAGAGTACTGCTATCCCCTTTGAGAGCATATTCACAATGACCTAAGATGTCTCTCTAGGACCCATCTTTTAAAGCCTCCATCACCCCCTGTTTTTCTCGGTGTTTTTGCTGCTGTGACCAAAACGCAAGAACAAGTAGAGGAGGAAAAGTTTATTTGGGTTTTATTCATGGTTTCAGAAGTTTTAGTCCATAGAAGGACAGCTCCATTCCTCCAGGCTCAAGGTGAGATGGAGAACATGTGTCATAAGAGTGTGGCAGAGGAAAGAAGCCAAGACCCTGGCACCAGGAAGCAGAGAAAGAGCTCTGCTCACAAGAACAAAATATGTACCCCAAAGGCATACCCCCAGGGACCCATATCCTCCAGCCACACCCTACCTGTCTACAGTTACCACCTAGTTAATCCTTGTAGGGGATTGATGCACTGAATAGGTTAAGGCTCATCACCTAATTATTTCACCTGTAAACTTTGTTGCATTGTTTCACGCATGAGCTTTTGGGCGACATCTCATATCCAGACCATAATACCTCTCAATAGCATCACGGGCTGAAATTTAAACTTTCAATACATGAGGCTTTGGGAGACAGATCCAAGCTAGAGCACTGAGCTTTAGAGCCAGACCTGAATTTCAAGACAAGCCATTAATCTGCCTGAACTCATTTCTACACTTTCAAAATGGAGATTATAAAATGTCCTAAAAAGAGCTGTATTAAATAAGATAGTGCCTATAAAGTGCCGGCCACTTAGGAATCAAGGAACTGATTATTATGAAAATGATTCTCCATGATTGATTTTTATAAAGATGTCTCAGTTCTAATGTGTTTGATTACCAATGTGTTGTACCTTTTTTTTTTAATTTTTTATTTTTTATTGGTTGTTCACAACATTACAAAGCTCTTGACATATCATATTTCATACATTAGATTGAAGTGGGTTATGAACTCCCAATTTTACCCCAAATGCAGATTGCAGAATCACGTCGGTTACACATCCACAATTTTACATAATGCCCTATTAGTAATTGTTGTATTCTGCTACCTTTCCTATCCCCTACTATCCCCCCTCCCCTCCCCTCCCATCTTCTCTCTCTACCCCATCTACTGTATCTCATTACTCTCCTTGTTTATTTTCCCATTCCCCTCACAACCTCTTATATGTAATTTTGTATAGCAATGAGGGTCTCCCTTCATTTCCATGCAATTTCCCTTTTCTCTCCCTTTCCCTCCCATCTCATGACTCTGTTAAATGTTAGTCTTTTCTTCCTGCTCTTCCTCCTTGCTCTGTTCATAGTTGTTCTCATAATATCAAAGAAGACATTTGGTATTTGTTTTTTAGGGATTGACTAGCTTCACTAAGCATAATCTGCTCTAGTGCCATCCATTTCCCTGCAAATTTTATGATTTTGTCATTTTTTATTGCTGCATAGTACTCCATTGTGTATAGATGCCACATTTTTTTCATCCATTCATCTATTGAAGGGCATCTGGGGGGTTGTACCTTTTTGATTTCAATTTTTTTATATCTATAAACAAAAGATGGCCCGTTTTCCCTCTTATTGAATATACATAACAATATAACATTAACTTATTGATCTACTTCTTCAGGGAAAACCAGTGCTTACCATGATTTAAAATTTAACATTAGTAAAAATTATCAGGAGAAGATAACATCATTAAAATCCATTTAAAAGATATAATAGATCAACTATGCATAATAACAATCTAAGGAAACAATAGAGTGTTTTATTGAAGGCCTTCTCTGCCAAAGGCAGAATTCAAGCTCCTGGCCTCAACAAACTTTTAATCTGAGAAAATTAAATACTTACAAAAAGATCCATGGCAGCTGAAAATTGCACATGATTATATTCCAGAATCATTTAACTTGCTGCTCTACTGCTGGATGAAATGGTAGATTATATACCTCCCCTACCACTTTCTAACTTAGTCCGCTTTTTCCCTCATTCCATTACTTCTAATCTGCTCAATAAGAGGGAACATTTGTGAATATATCAGGTTCTGGCTATTTCTTAATATAATGCATCTGAAAAGCAGGTCATTCCATTAGAGATATTCTGTGGGAAGAGCAAAACCTTCACCCTCCTCTTCCAATGTTAGATCATCCCTCTGTACCTCTTCTTCAGTCCTTCCTGAGAGTGGAGCTGGTAATCCATCCGTGAGAGCCCAAAACATCCCTGTACATTCTCACAGTGGTACAAGCCCCCACTTCTGAAATGCAGAAACATGAGGCATAATCTCGCTTCCACAGGCACCTTCAACCCCAGAGTCAGATTCATTTAAGCAGAGATAGATTAAAGCAGTTATGAGAGATTCTGTTGGCTCCCTTAATGAGTCCAACTTCATTTTCCCAAGATTAATAAAAGGGAAAGAATTTTACCATGGTGCTGCTGTGCCCTCCAGCTCTGATATGCCAACTGGGAGCCACCTTCCCCTCTGGGAGATCGCTATCACCTCTGTAATCATTGCCCTGGCTGCTTCAAAGCCACGGCCCAAGGCATGCCTCCGGGCACCCGGAGGAAGGCTTCTCTGTCACTCTCAGTAGAGACAGAGTGGGAAAGGCCTTCCGGATGATTTCTCTCTTATATCACCATGGCTACTCCCCCTTATTCCTCAGAGCCACAGGTGCCTCGAGGAACCAGTTGACCTTGCCCTCCTCCAGCAGATACCAAAAACAAGGTCAGCCCTAGGCCAGCTAGCCTCCACGTACTCTGCTCTCTGGGTCTGTGATTACACTGCCAAGGGCCAATGCTGGACTCACCCTGGGCTGAAAGATGTGAACCTACTTGGGACCAATGTATTGTAAGTAGAGAGGAGAGGGGTGGGATCAAAGGTGTGTCCTCCCAGCCTTGTCCAGATAGATAGGACAGACACCTGGTCATGCTTATCAGCAGCCATGGAAGTCCTTATTTCACAAATCCCCTCACCACAGATGCCAGTCAGATATTGACAGAGCCAAAGGAACATCCAACTTATTGGTCATCTACACCATCAAGTTTCTTTACTGAGTATCCACCCCTTCTGAGCAAGAACTCTTGATTGATTTAGTTCTCCTTCTCACTTTCTAGACTGTGTCTTGCCCTGAGAAACTCACAGTCACAGAGAAGGAATATCACCCTTCAAGGGGGAGAGGTGGAGCATCTGTGACCCAGGCAGGGGCAGCCGAGGTTTTCTAGCCCAGTGATCTTTTCACAGCATCCCTCTGCTTTTGTTCAATCCACAGCATAGAAAACCCATAGTTAAAGGCAGAGCCCAAACTAACCACATATGTTTGAATCCTCTTCCTGACCCGGTCCTAGTGATCGAACTCAGGGATCCATGCATGCTAGGCAAGTGCTATTCCACTGAGGTACCTCCCCACCCCTTGTTTCCTTTTGTATGCTACCTCCCCATTCTTGTCCTTATTCCTTTTTATATGAATTGACCTGTGTCCTGTTAATGTCCAATGAACCAGTGAAGATAAAATAGATACATGTCAATATTATGGTAAAAAGAAAAGAATTTTTTTTTTTAGAAAAAAAAAGTGCCAGTCTGTTGAATGAAGGGGGGGGGGAAATCACTGCTATTTCCAATAAATCCTTGTGTCTTTTATACCTTCAGCATATTTGGTTGTTACTTTTACAGAGAAAGAGAACATAATGCCTCGTCTTTATCATCTGGTTTTGTTATAGAAACTTGACTTTAAGGAAACCCTAGGAAGAAAGTTGATGATTTGAGATTGGAATTTGTAGTGACTCTTCCAGCGTCCTGCTGTCTTCTCTACCTGCCCCCATTTCATGTGAAGATCCATAAACTCTGGCTCCAGGGACAGAGCACATGACTTAGGCTAGACAGGTCAGCACGGTCCATCCACTCAGCCACAGTGATTCATTACCTGATGGGTCACATGACCCTCAGGGGGCCCAATCAAAATAACTCTCAGAACTTTTGTTGACATAGCTGGCTCAAGGACTCTTGTCTCCTACTCCAGAAATAGAAAGTTTAAAATTCCTCCAGACATTTTGCTACCATATGGAAAACCAGCTGGAGGGTGAAGTCAAAGCTCAGAGAATTGCAAAGCCATGAAGTTAGGGCCCTCATGACATCAAGAACCACTAGATGAAGCAGATGTTCCCTATGCCTAGACTTTTTAGTTACATGAATTATTCAATTTTCTTTATTACGGAAGCTTATGTATTGCTTTCAAATAGAGCCTTGCTGATAAACTGATGTTACATGAAATTCATGTAAATTATGCTTGTTTTTAATAGATCAAAGTTGCGATTCATCTTTGTGTTTACTTCCTAGGCAATATGCTAAGACACAAAGCGGATGGTGACTGTGCTCATGTGTTTGTCTACGTGTGTGTATTTCCCCAGATGATCAACACCAACAATCATCATTATTCCCATCATCACAGTGGATGGGACCATCATATGTAAATCAAACTCAGATGACCAAAGTTTACAGCAACACTTGAAATTTAGTGTCTCAGAAGCATTTCATTTCAGCCCCATAAAAGTTATGGTATGCTGATTAAATACTGACTGGAAGCTGAAAGAGTGCTTACTTGAGGTTTATAGGGATGGAAAGGATGCATTCTGTTGCCACCTAATTTTTTCCCCTAAATATTGCTGTCCAAGACAGCCAAATATATTCATTCCATGTTTTTAAGGGGAGGGGATGTAGGTACTCTTTATTTTTTATAATAGTATTTTCTACCAATAATAAAATATAAGGAAAAGAAAATGATGATAAAAGAAACCATATTCCTTTTCCAAAGAAAAACATTTATTGTCTTCAGATTCTTTATCTCTGTTTTTGAGGGGAGAGAGAGAATTCATTCCCTCTAGTAAACATTTTTCACATGGAATATCTGAACTTTTCCCTTTGTAATTCCCACGCAGAACTTTGAATGTCCTGTATTAGCTTCTCCTCTGTCCTTTATTCTCTGAGAAGACAAAGAATAAGAGCCACCCATGTGGAGTAGTTGATTATACTGTAAAGAGTTGATTTTTTTTATCTTTACATGCAATGTTGCTCCAGAACTGAACCCTGGGTTTTACTATCTATCTATAATCAACAAGTCCATCCTTTGGTGGTTTTTTTTTCTTATTGCCAACATTTTATTATGAACATTTGTGAACATATAGAAATGTTGAAAAAATTGTGTAGCCTACGCTTACCTAATCTACCATCCAGATTCTACGATTAATCATTTGCTCTACATTTATCTGCCCCACTATCCATTCACCAATTTGTCTTATTTTGGGGGCATTTCATGGTAAGTCTCAGCCATCAGTATCCTTTACTCCTAAACACTTTATCCATGCTTATCATTAACTAGAGTTCAAGGTTTATTTATAGGACTTTATTCTGAGTCAAATTTACATAAAGCGGATTGCATGAATTTTAAGTGTACTGTACCATGATTTTTAACAAAGGCACATGCCAGTAAGAGGAAAATCCCGTCAAGATATTGAACAGTATCACAGTAATTTCTTTCTAACATGAACTATGAGTCGTGCTATTTCTCTGTGCCATTCATTTATCCAACACATATCTTCAGAGCTCCTCTCTGGTTCTGTTATTGTGCTAGGTATTTGGAGATAGTGAGGTAAATAAGACATAGCCCTCAACGGGAGCTGACAGTTCAAAGAAAGAGATGCCTATATTTTAATTAGTTAATTAATTAAGCTAAGTAGTCATAGTTGCTGTGGAAATCGGCTCACACAGAGAAGGGGGTTAGCCTATACACCTGCGGTGGGGGCAAGAAGGGCTTGAGAAAGATGGAGAGAGGGCTCAATACGGAGGCTCGGGTGGAAGAAAGACCAACATCTTTGGCTTCAATGTTAAATTATGGAAAATTCTAGTCCATAATTCTAGTCCAGGCTGACAGACCCCAAAGGCCATGGGTTTCCATGCTGTCAAAACCAGGAAGGCACCCTGGAGACAGCCCAGCCACCAGCACCTCCTCCACCCAGCCCCAGAGAGCCTGGTGGACTAAGCAGAAATCTGAGCTGAGAAACCCTAGATTTTAGAATATTCATTTAAGAATACAGTAAGTTGCATTACAATCACCTAAAAAGGATTATGGAATAACCTGTTTTAAAAGAATTGTGAAAGGTCTTGCCAGGCTCTGATTGAGACACATCTTGTGGCTGTAATAGTTCACTTCTGGTTACACTGAGAGAAAAGTGATCCTACAAGCATAGGTCCATGTGTGCCCACATGATAGAGGCATGCCCAACTGCACATGTGTTCACACGTCTGCTGCAATCAACACTGGGTCCTCTAGTGTGCTAATGTCCCCAAGGTAAGACATGCGAAATGATCCAGGTAACGTGTCAAGTTCTCTTTCAATAGACTAGGAAATGATTGTGCTGTTGTATTGCATGGACCGCTCAGTCAATAGCTATAAAATGTAGATCCTGAGAGGTTAAAACAAAAAACTTGGCCATGGGCTCTCTGTTGATAGGAATACCTCCTAAACTCCCAATGGCTTTGGTAGGTGATAAAGGTTGAAAATGCAGCTCACATGGTAAATGGCCACAGCAAAAAAAAAAAAAACTAGAGTGGAGGAGAGGATAAGGAAGGGAAGAGAGAGGCTTAGTGAAGAACAAAGAGAAGGAATTATTCCAGGAGAAGATCTCAGGTCTTTGTTTTTTTCTTGGCCTTGTTACAGAGCTACAGCTTTGTTATTTTATTTAATTTTTCTTAATCAGTTGGAACTATCTTGCTGTAACTGCTAAGCAGAGACCAAAAAGGGTAAAAATGATAATTTTTAGGATTTAATATCCTGTGCAAGGAAATTTTCCTCTTTCTCTCTGTTTCTCTCCCCACCCCCCACCTCCACCCCTCTTCTCCCCATTCTCCCTGTCTTAATTTGGAGATGCTCACCAAGCCCTGACCAGAGGAATAAGTTCCAGTCTTATCAAGCAAACATCCTAACATTCCCCTATCTATTAGTAGCTCTCCAAGTATTTAGTTAAAAACTAACTTTTTAATTGGTTTACACATGTTTATTGGCCCACGTACAGGACTGGACCCTTGCCCAGCACCAAGCTTTGCACAGGATACAGGACAAACTCATATGTGTTATTGTTATTCCCTCTTAGACGTTGGGTGGGGCCCTAGTTTCATACCTTGTTAATATGTCACTCTCATTAGTTAGGAGAACTATCAGATGTTGGTGCTGGTTCTATGGCTGAAGGACTTGAACTTTCTAGGACCTGCCATGGCTGGAGGATCACCAGAAAAATTCTTGTTTGCCCCAGGTTGTCTGCACATCTGCTGCCAGACAACTAGAACCAAAATTCAGATCAGACCATAATGTTCCCACAGTGATTAGCACAGGAAATGAAAGCAAAAGGCAGATGTTGTGATTAATCCAAACCAAGCTCCAAAGAGACCTTCTGTAGGTTTCCAGTCCCCAAACGCAGGGCCTAGGCCTGAGTTTCCCCCATCATCCACACCAACGGAACACTTAGCATACAGAAGTACAGTGAGAACTGGACCAGGGTAAGTAAGTCCCATTTTCTCTGATACTTTAGGCACTTCTTACAGATAATAAGATGGGTCACTTAAAGAGTAATATGCACTGTCACAAATGCTTCCAGAACCAGCTATAGAAATTTTTAAAAACAGTTACACCCTCAATTTCTCCAGACAATCCTCCATTATAGAGGATTGCAGGCAGCAGTAAACAAAATCTGTCTGAGAGTGGAGGTCACAAATAAATCCCACACCACACTACCTCCAGCACACTCGAAGATGCAAGATGGATGCAAATCTCTCTCACCTGCCTGCTGTGTCTTCAAGGAAGTTGGAAGAGGATGTTCCATTTTGCTGGTCCCCCAAGTATTCTGAAAAGAGGACCACTACAAACCCTACACCGACGTCTAACATCTGCTGAAATTACTAAAAACCACTCTACTTTCTGAGCCTGGGTCTAACCCCACCTTGTACTTGAAGCAAGCAAGCAATAGTGCATTAGAACCAGCTCAAATGAGTTGGTGATGGTCTACTATGTGCCCCTATTCCCAAGTCCTTTAAATTAGCCAGTGGGAATCTTTACACCATGGAAATTGGTGTACACTACAATTCAGGGTTTTTTTCTTTCTTCCTAGAGAACAGGTTCTTCAACATTTACCAGCACATCCCTGTTTTAGAGTGATGAGATATAAACTCTTGAACATCCTGAGACAATGTTCTCATCAGTATGCAAACATATTATGCTGCTATGAAAACTAGGAACATGTCAGATGGATTCATATGCTGCCTTTGGGAGCCCAAACCTTTCAATTGCCTTGCTTTAAGCATTACAGCTGTCATCTGGAATTTTTCATTTACCAATAGAACCTTTAATCTACCTATAAAATATGATTCACATAATGAATCCAGGTATTTCACCCAGTGCTAAAATCCAAAATCAATTAGCCTTTTTGTTTATTTCACATGGGAGTTAGACTAAAAGCTAAATGAACATGCAAAAAAAAAAGGAGCCAGGCATTGGTCAAAATGTCTGAGTGATGTACTAATTAAATTGTATAACAACACTGCTATCTTTATACATACACTTTATTACAGGTTGGGGAATCAGCCTAGGCCTTCCAAGTCAGCCTCCAAGAGAGCACTTCCTTAAAACCGAAGGAATGGTGCAATAGTTTGTAAGCAAATTGAGTTGCCTATTCAGAAACAGATGAGGCACTGGATGAGATTGAAAATGCTGGGTTAATTTTCTCTTCTCTTTTCTACAATATCTTAATTGGGGAAAAATTGTTTCAAAGTCAAATTATTCATGTAGTCACTAAAAAAAAGTGTGGTAAAACTTGGGTAGATGCTAAGAACAATATAAAATTAATAAGACACAGTCCAGTGCCTCTAAAAGTCCTCAGAGAGCCCTAGCCTGGAAGAAAAGTAAATGATGGCAAGAAAGATGCTCCTAAGTAGGACCCAGTATTCACAGGTTCTTCATGGGTCCACGGAGCGGGAGGGCGGCAGAAGGCTCCCCAGAGTGAAATGCAATTAAGATTATCTTTTTTCTTTCCTCCTGTTCCATAGGTTTCCATGAGGAGTTAATGAGAATATGTACTATTGAAGTATCTTGCTTCCAAAACTCCAACTTTTAGCCACAAGGAAAATCTAGAATAAGTAGTAATAGCAATGCAATTACCATGCATCAAGGTTTTCCAGATACCAGGCACTGCTCCAGGGAGCTTCATCTGTCCTGCTCCATTTAATCCTCCCACCACCACCAGGATGAGTGCAGATGGGCAGTGAAGCCTCCCAGTGAGTTGGGGTTTGAATCCAGGGGTCCAGAGCTCCCAAACACACATCATCTCTTGGAATAATACAACCCAGTACAATTACGTCATCCCACATCTCACCCTACTCATATAGTATCATCTCTGACTATTCATTTTCTTTAGGGAGAGTGTTACTCCATGAAGAGGTAGGGCACATAGATGAAATATAAAGTGAGGTTTGAAGTCAATCCTGGGTTCTCCTCCTGGTCACATCACTGACTGGGCGTTGACGCACACTGGGCCACGAGATAAGTTGCCTCTACAGCTGCCACCATTGCCGTTGCAAGTCATGAAATCCAAGCTTCTTGAACCAGTTGCAGCTTCCCTGATCTTCAGATTGGTCTGATCTCCTAACCTATGGGGATAAGTGCATGGAGTACTGCATACAGGGCATCTGAATGGCAGGCCACTCCCCTTGTGCTAGGCGTGTGAACGGAAGGCCACTCACCTCCTAGGCACAGCCCTGGGCATGAGGCCACATGTTGCAGTCCCTGCACTTACTCCACAGCCCACTCCTTGAACGGTCACTGCAAGGGCAGCTGGCCAGAAATTGTATTGGTGGCTGCCTGTAATCTGCTTAGCTACTGCCTGAGTATATACACATGGTAACTGCACAATAAAATCAGACCCACTTCCTGCTTGGTCTCTGGAGGTCTTGATTAGACACTCCCGCAACCACACTCTCCTCTACCCTGTTCTGTGGATCTCCTAGCTGGATAAGAGAGAGCCCACGCACCCATACAGGCTGCTTCTTCTTCCAAGAGAGTCCCTTCCCTAAAACCACTCCACCCCAGCTCCCATCCAACCTTAGCTCCTCAGCCTCGAAGCCCTTGCCTCCAGGAAGCTCTTCCTGACCCCTCATCACTGAGTGAGCTCCCTGCTAGTCTTCCTAAGGGGCTTCCCTCATCCCCAGGGTACACTCGCCACTTATCACACACTAAATATAACTCCCACCTCCTGGACCTATAATACTAATCAGGGAACCTCCACATCAGCGAGGCAATTTCCTTAAATATATGCCTTCACACACTGACCCCTAGAGACTCTAATTCAGGTCTTGATGATAACCCAGAACACTGCCTCTTTATAAAGACTCCCAGGGAATTCTGATAGGCATCCTTGATTCATGCCTACCTGACGGTAAATTATGCTAGATTATATACTTTAAAATGCTGGAAATGTATATTCCCAGAGCCAACCACATGCCTAATGAGTAGTTTAAGATTCTGTTACCTATTTGTTAGCTGGTCTCATTCATGAGTGAAGTTAGTTAACCTCAGATATCTTCAATATTTTTCATCCATAAAATGGTATTATAACATTCCACATGAATGCTTTTTGTGACCTACTTATGAAAAATAAAAATTAAACAGTTGTAATCAAGGAATTCCTCATCCTGACATTGAAGAACTTCCCCATTATCTGTCATAATGAAACCTCTCAGCATTGAGATTCTTATATAAAGTATGCTTCAAAAAGAAGAGATGATCCATGTGATCTTTTCATACTCTGTTACCTCTCAAGAAAATATAATGGAGTTGTTTCAGTTAAGTCCCTCAATTGACTCCACACCTCTTTAACATGAAATGCACCTGGAAGATTTCATTTCAAGTCCATGAGAATATATAATCCTCTGTCTTTGTCCTTGCCATCTGGCCACCCACTTTGCCATGACTAAGCAGCCACTCACTGAAGGAGAGGTCCTATCTACTCAGAGGTCTTACCCAGTTTCAGCACAGCTTCTCTAAATTAGCCCAATGTCACACACCACTTTAGGGGTGCCCAACCTTCAGCTATTCACCCAGAGGAAAAAGAGCCAGCACATTCCCACACTGAATTCCTTGAGAGGAAATAGGACCAGCCTGAGAAATAGAAGTTTTCACTCTCCCAGGAGCTCCCTGACCAGCCTGGTCCAGCTGCTCCTGCAGCCCCCTCCCTGCTGGGCTGACATGTGGCAGGCTAAAACCTCTGGGCAGCCAACCTGCGGTGGCCTGGTATTCATTGGGCTCTCACACATTCTCCTACAGAAAACTAGGAGGAAGTCTGGAAGGAAAATCAAGGCTAAGTCTCCATTCTTTTCCAGAAATTGTCCTAGCTGCTGACAGGATGGAAAAAAGGCAAATCCTGCAAAAGAAAAAGAAAGTCATGCATTGCTCTGGGCAGCCACACAGGCCCTGAGAACCAGGGTAATGCTGGAAGCTTAGGAAAGATGTAGGGATCACTGATCAAGCAGCCTGTGACACAAAAGTAAGATCTTGTTATCTTCATCTGACATTGATTCTGAATGCCTACCCATAAATTCTGGGGTACCTGCCCACGAATTCTAGAGTACCCTTCCACAAATTCTAGGCTACCCTAAGCCCCAAGTGTTTTCAGAGCTCCTGAAGGAGAGCCCACATTTTCCCTAGATCTGTCTCCATGACTGTCCTTTGCCTCTGGAATGTAACATTACTTTAAACCATTGACTTTCTTCAATTCTGAAAGTTCCTCACAACATCTGCATGGTAACTCTTCCAATCTGTTTTCTGGGGGTAGATGGGTATGATCTCTTTATGGAACAAAGAGACCACTGACCTAACTGTGGTGGAGACAGTTTCATTGAACTGTGGAAAACAAGAATTGAACAGAAGAGGTCAGCTAGAAACTAGAAAAAGAGAGAGAGGAGTGATTTTTCACCTGGGGGCAACAGGCCCCTAGAACAGGGTATATCAAACTTCAATGTGCTCATGAGGCATCTCTCCAAAATGAAGATTCTGATGGAGTAGGTCTAGGTTAGGACCTCAGATTTTGCATTGCTGAGAAAAAAAAAAAAACAGGTCTGCTAATGTTGCTGACTCACCCTTGGAGACTCAAATCCCTGAGAGAGTCCACAAAAGGCTTCCAAGCTCTGTAAACTCCTTAAAATCATTCACAAACTGTAGTCTGTGCACATGTTCATGTTTCTACAGAGAGAGACCATAGTTTTCAATAGATTCCCATAAGAAATTGATTATGTGCTAAATTGTAGCCTCTGTTAAAAAAAAAAAAAAAAGATGTTCAGAAATCCTAATGCCTGGTATCTCTAAATGGGAACTTACTTGGAAGTAAGATCAAGTTAGAATGAGGCCATTAGGGTTGATCCTAATGTAATAGGACTGACATCTTTAGATTAAAAATAAAGAAAATTTGGACAAAGACCCACAGAAAATGCCATCTGACAACAGATGCAGAGACCAATGTGGCTGCAAGCCAAGGAACACCACTTCTGGAGACTGCTGGCAAATCATCAGAAGCTAGAAAGAAGCAAGAATTCCACCTCAAAGTGTCAGAGGGAGTAGGTTCTGCCAACACCTTAATATCAGACCTCCAGCCTTCAGAAAGTGAGATAGTAATTCTTGTTGTTTTTAAGCCATCCAGTTTGAGGTACTTTGGGACAGCCCTGAGAAACTAAAGCAGGGTTAATACACACACACACACACACACACACACACACACACACACACACACACACACACCATTTGCACACACAGACACACACACTTAAGAACTATCATAAGTGCACAAGAAGCCATTGATGAGTTTGAGACTGAGGCTGCATTCCTCACCGACCAATAGCAAGTGCTATGCCTTCCACTTGAAATCCTCCCTGTCTTGAACCATAAAAATGGCTTCTCTCCCAATCATTTCCCTTTTTTCTGAATTCTGCAGTTTGTGCTTTCCCTTCAGCCTGTAGAAAGATACCCATTCTTTCTGGACGTTCTGAACCTAAATAAAGCGTGCTGTTTTTCTCTCAGCACAGCAGATGGAGTCATGGAGGATAATATATTTTCTTCCTCCCCTAAGTCACATCTGCCATGCTTTCTGTCTTCATCTTGATTCACCTGATCGGATTCTCCTTCTTTTCTGTCCCTTCTTGGCTACGAGAAGAAAGGCAGTCTTCCTTCTTGGATGAGTAGACTTAAAACTTTGACCTATTTATTTTTTCCCCTCAGGACCAGATGTCCAGGCTCTCTATTTAGGGAACAGAGACTCAGATTAACTTGCTGAGGCCACCTAGGGATGACCCCCTCCTCCAAGGCACTTCCTGTGGCCACTGTTCCCATTACACTTTCCATCTTCTGCTGAAGGAGGAGGCAGAAAGAGAAGAGAACTAACTAGCATTTATTAGGACGCAGGATGGGGCTTCATAGACATTTGTCTCCTTAGCCCTCATACATGGGTTTTTGTATTTACAGTGAAAACTGGTATCATTACACCTCATTGATTCCATCTTCCAAATCAGAACACCAAGCCCCAGAGCTCACAAGGAACAAAACCGAGTCTAATCCAGCTCTGCATCTGAAGCCCAGGCTCTCCCTGCTACTCCGGGCCGCCTGCCTGGGGCTGAGCTAACCAGTTAAGTCAGGGAAATAAAAGCAGTCGGGCTCAATTTTGCTGTTCCAAATGTTGTCTTTAAGACAAATATTTTGGTGTCATGTAAACACAAGCACCATCTGTCTGTGGATGTGCTATGTGTTGATCCACTCTCTCTATCTGATGCAAAAATAACCACCAGCAGCTAGTCGGCAGACAAAACAACCAAGACAGCACTCTCCACTGGTTGTTATGGACACAGTTACAGCTTTAGCTTCTCCACAATAATCCCCAACTCTGAATTTGCAACACCCCAGGATATTTCCAGTTTACTGTAAGGGATTTTGAAAGATTCTTAAACATTCTCAAAAAACAAATTAGTGTCCATGTACTTTAAGAAATAAAGAGTCTCTGTGCCAGACCTCAGCATCAGGGAGAGGGCTGTTTTGTGAAGCTCAGCAATCGTGAGAGGCCACTTGAAGGAGCATGGAGACGAGGGCGGTTCTTCTTTCTTCACAATAAGTGACCCTTCCCCTCAAGAAACATATGAATCTCATTTTTGTCTGTCTTGATGTCAATAGACAATGCATGAAGGGGAAAAAATAAAAAAAAAAAACATGACCCCAAAAGGCTACAAAGATTTCCAAGTGAAAGGTTAAAAGATACAGAACTAATTTTGTTTGGACAAAGAAGACCTACAAAGCAAGAGACTCCTATTCAAGAGTGACACATAAGCACACTATATCCCTACTCTGCCTCCCACGCCTGGATTGGACTGATCACAGCACTCTTTAGCAATAAGCCAGAATTGAGCCTCAGAATCCTTCTCAACACAACTGTCTAGGGAAACACATGAAATCTATTGGCCATATCCCCAACACTGCAGTAGGCTGCCCATGAGATACACTATTGCACCATAAAGGGAAAAGAAGATGGCAGAGTACATACCCAAAACTATTTCTCTGCTTCTTTTTTGCACCTTGCCTTTAAACCTCTAACTTTCCTCCTCACCATTTCTAGGCACACGTATACTTTTCCAAGTGTTTTAAATTCGAGTTCATTTTTATCACTTGGCATTCACCTACCCTCCCTCCCTCCGATACCTATATGACAGCTAAAGAGCCATTTATAAGAAATTACCTCAGCCTAGGGTCTGAATTCCCCACTCTGAATCCACCACTCTCAACAGTTCAACTTCAAGTGAGTTCACTTAAATCTCCCATCTATTTCCTCTCTTTAAAAAAGAAAGAAAGAGAGAGAGAGAGAGAGAGAGAGAGAGAGAGAATACTTCCTCACATGGCTTTAATTAATACCAAATGAAATAAATGACATAAAAGACCTCATACAGTATGCAGGAGGCAATGGATATTCAGCAAATGTTAGCTTACTCTGAGGAAACAGTGGGTCTAGATATTGTAAGACAGATTCTCATACAGAGACCTGAGTTTCCAGGATATCTATCTCCCTCTTCAACATTTTATCCTTCTTGGTCCCCTTTTCCGATTGCCTCCAAGAATTCCATGCCAAAACATGGCTCTTCCCCTTCTGTTGTGTTCGGTCAAGTGGATCTCAGACCCACCAATGTGTCAGAAATAGTTGGAGAGCTTTAAAACTGCTGGCCCCACCCAAAATGACTGGCTTAGCAGTTTTGGAAGGGGCTTGAGAAGTGGTATTTCTAAGATGCTCCTGGGTAAAATCTAGGAGATTTGGGTCTCTATGGGAATTTATCCTGAACTATCTAGACCTACTGTTTCCTTAGATTATGCTAACATTTGCCAAATAGCCACTGAATTCTGCTCCTGCTGCTAGTTGGGGACCACGCTTTGAGAATCATTGTGTAGACTTCTCCCCTGGTCTACTTTTGGTTTATCAGCTGATCAGAAAAGAGCATCTATACCTATTTAGTTATCCAAAAGATGATTGACATCACCCAAAGATCACTTCTGCTATCAAAGTGAACTATGGTTTTCACTTTCAACCATTTCCCCCCCTCCATTAGCATGAAAGTCAATTTAAGAGATTAGTGTCCACCAATCACTAGGTGAATACCCTTGGGCTGTAGTAGGGAAACTCTCAGAGCCCAACTTTCCCACATGTTACACTACAGATAATCATGCTTTCTCCTTAGGACCGTATGAGTACAAATGAAGATTA
Organism: Ictidomys tridecemlineatus; assembly: GCF_052094955.1. Lineage (NCBI taxonomy): Eukaryota > Metazoa > Chordata > Mammalia > Rodentia > Sciuridae > Ictidomys > Ictidomys tridecemlineatus. The sequence continues at coordinate 23,731,956 of NC_135494.1, forward strand.
TGCATAAAATGCTCCATAAATTTAAGTTATTTACTATTTGTTCCACAAACCTTGACCAAGCCCCTGCAGTATTTCAGGCACCCTTCTGGAGAGTGGAATAAGAAATGAAGATGCCTTAGCCCCTTCCCTGAGGAAGTCCTCCAACAAGAAAAGGGAGGGACAGTTTAAATAAAAATGACTTCTTGAAGCCCTCTTATAATTCAAAACTAATTCCTCCTAGAAATAACTGTAAAATGGAGGATGCATTCTACGGGCACATAAATCCCCAAGCACTGTAGAATAATGTGCTCTAATGCTGCTTTATATTTTCTTAGCATTAGCTCTAATATTTTGCTGAGGGCTTGTCTTATATTAATAGTGTGTCCTGGCAGTGGCTGGGGCTTCCTTGGTGTATTTTATCACCTCTAACTTCCACTCCAAAGTCATTGATTTTTCTGGTATGTTTTTCATCACTTGTACAAACATCATCGCCTAATGAATGCTTGGATGACTTTGTTAAATTATAACAACTGAATGTTGAATTAATAGGACAACAGCCACCAAAAATCACTCGCAGAAGTTCAGGTGCCTATAAACAGAGGGATCACCAAAACATGCTGAGACCTACAGAAATCCAGTTTGACAGCTAAAGTGGCGCCGCCATGTGGCAGCAGCAAAAACACATTTCGCAAAGCACTGGGTCCCCTAGTCCCGGGTTGGTATTTTGGTTTTGAATGTTGCTGCTGCTTCTTGGGGATGGGACGGGGGCAGCTGGGAGTTGTTTTACTTTACATTTCATGCTTGAAGGGAAAATCAGTGTTTAACTTGCATTGTTTAAAATATGTCACTCCAATTCCATAAAATGTTTCCCCTGAAATCACAGTGGTCTTATGGGGTGGTGGGAAATGCCCGGAGGGCTGAGTTGAGAGGCTGACCCTGTGTGATGGACATTCCTGCAGCCAGCTGCTCTTTTCCCTCTCGGTGAGCTCTCCTGTGCTCTCTTTTAGTTTTCTTAAGGCGAGCACTCCTCCTGCCCCACCCCTCAAAGGAGCAATAATCCCAGAAATACATTTTCCCCCCCCATGGGCTGTGGTCCTCTTTCTTAGCAACACCCGGTTTCTAATGGTTGACACAGGCCATGCCACAGGAATTGACAGAAATCAGAGAGCAATGTGTTTTCTTTCAAATACTTAAAAGAACTGTAATAAAAGTATTTAAAGTAGTTACCCTTCTTCCAGTTGAACAATTAGTCCTTGTGACTTGCTTTTACAAAGAATGGAATAGTCCCTGGGCAAGGTGGAACATATCTATAATCCCAGAAGCTAGAGAGGTTGAGGTAGGAGGATCACAAGTTCAAGGCCAGCCTCAGCAATTAGCAAGCCCCCAAGCAACATAATGAGATTCTGTCTCAAAATTTAAAAAAATTTAAAAAGGACTGGGAATGTGGCTCAGTGATTAAGCACACCTGAGTTCAATCCCTGGTACCAAAAAAAGAAGAAGAAAAGCAATAATAGTTAAATATATTTTGAATGGAGGTTTAGGATTATTAACCAGAATACTGTCAATTGCTTAATGACTAAAATTAGAATAAATCAAGTGGGACTCAGGAGCTACATTTGGGAGAAGTTAACCAATGCCTTCTCGTTGATGCTTTATATTTTCCTTAGCAATATTTCAAATAGAAGGGAAACACTTCCTACCATTGTTTAATGCAAGCATGTTTCCGTTGTAGGAGAAGGAAGACACTTGCTAAGGGTCCCAACCCTGAGGATGCACCGACCGTGCCCAACACTGGGTGATTTGTGAGATCCAGGACCTGCAGGATTAGCTGATACCCAAATAAGGAGATTCAGCAAGAGTATGGCAGGAAAATTATTGCTTGATTAATCTGTGGCTTGTTCTCATTGTATCTTTCCTCATCCCCCTGCCACCAAAAATGTCAAGTTTTGGGATTCTCTTCTCTCAGAGGTGTTGTGTTGCATGACAGAAAGTGGCAATCGACTGAGAAGACCCTAGTAGCTTTTGTTCTGAAAACCAGAACACGTTGAAAAGATTATGTGAGTCTCCCCCAGGGGACGAGGGAAAAGAAACTGCTGCCCCTGGGGTGGCAAGAGGGAACAGAGCCCCTGTTGGAAGTGGGGTCAGGGACGGGGAGCTCCCATAAGCACAGCCTCCGAAACTCACATCCTTCTCATTAATTTGCTGAGGCTGGGCTCGAACTCATGATTCTCCTGCCTCAGCCTCCTGAGTCACTGGAATCACAGGTGATCACACCACCATGCCCAGCCCAGTCCACTACTTCTAACTTCCAAAATATCTACTTGTTTTTTAATCAACTGATTGAATTATTTTCATGTATTAGACTTTTCAATTTTAAAAATTCTACCTGATTATCTAGGTCATCTTTTAGACTTCCATTTCTTTAAATCTATATTAAACATACCAAATTATTTGAATTGATAATTCAGAAATAAAAGCCACAACTTTTTAAATTGTAGGGTTGTTTAGGAGGATTTAGCATCACAGTTGTTGACTGAATGGTGAAAATAAACTGTAATATGCATGTGAAATATGCTATCACAACCTTATAGGCCCATTGGTCAGACCCAGGGAGGGAGCAGACTCTGAGAGAAGACTTTGGTTTGTCTGATGGCTCTCTGTTCTGAAGGCCTTGAGGACAGAGGCCTCCACAGGGTGCTGGAGTAATGCTCAGAGCCTCAGCCAGGTGCCTGTCACCTATGTCAAGTTTTGGAGTTGACAGAGCTGAATAGGTTGAATAGGATGGAGATGTTTCTCTGCAGCATATTGTCAACTAAGTGGGGCATAGGAGCAACTGAGATATCACCTTCAAGGACCATGAGGGCTTGGGCCATGAGCATCTTGGTAGCAAGAACACTGATGATCAAAGCTCCACCTCTTAGATTCTGAATTGGGCAAGCCCCACCCCCTATGAACTCTGGAAATTTTGCAGAAATGCCTACATATTTAACAACTACCTTCTTGGGAGAAATCACATGTCACTCCTTTTCTAAGGAATCAGGGCCCTTATTAGAAAACCCTGGTATATCAGAAGTGGCAAGACTGAGTAACCCAAGATGAAAGGCCAAAGACAAGCAGCGTTTATAACTAGCAGATGTATCGAGTACTAGAGAGGATCTATCCCTAGAAGAGTCTAAACTAATAATAATTAATTATTGTTATTATTATGAAATAAATTATTTCATAATAAAAGCTTATCATTAACAAATAATTAATTTGAGAGTGTTTGATGGCTACTCACCTCTCAAGAAATCATAGAAGTTCACTAATGTGCAGGTACCATGCAAACTATTAATCACAATAGTATGAAAAAAATATTGTCCCTGCCCTCCAGAAGCTCCCAGTCTGATAGAGTAGTCAGATAAAAATTCAGCAGAACCTAGAACATGCTCATATTTCCATGGGAGCATTTTTAGGAGCAACATGAATAAAAACAGGCCAATAAACTGACTTTGGGAATTCCTGAATTTTATCAACAAACAATACTAGATGTAATATATATTTCCTGCATGTTTTACTTTCAGATGTCTCAGAATTTTCTCAACAACTCTTTCTAATGGATAAAAAATATGGCATATATACACAATGGATTATTATTCAACAATAAAAGAGAATAAAATCATGGCATTTGCAGGTAAATGGATGGAGTTAGAGAAAATAATGCTAAGTGAAGTTAGCCAATCCCCAAAAAACAAAATGCTGAGTGTTTTCTCTGATATAAGGAGGCTGATTCATAGTGGGGTAGGGAGGGGGATCATGGGAGGAATAGATGAACTCTAGACAGGGCAGAGGGGTGGGAGGGGAAGGAAGGGGGCATGAGGTTAGAAATGATGGTGGAAAGTGATGGACATCATTATCTAAAGTACATGTATGAAGACATGAATTGGTGTGAATATACTTTGTATACAACCAGAGACATGAACAATTGTGCTCTATATATGTAATAAGAATTGTAATGCATTCCATTGTCAAATATAAATAAAAAAAATAATTTAAAAAAATAAAAGAGTCCATAGGTCTTTGATTTCAGGAGCCAGTGTCCTAAGGAAGGAAGTTGTCATATAGTTTGAAAATTGACTCTGAAAAATTTGGCTCTGTCAAATTTTGTCCTAAAATAATTCATACTGTACAAGTAGTACAGGATATTTGCTATACGTTGTCAGGTAGCAAAAAATTATCATCATCAAAGCGCTTTCCTGTGACTTGTTTTTTTTTTTATGCATAAGTACCATTTTGAATATGGACACCCATTTATAGTGTGTGGGCCACCTTACACTGGAAAACATCAAAGAAAACAAAGTAGAAGACAGCATGTTTCCTTTGGTACTGTCCCAATTGTTATGGACACCAAAAATATGGTCCCTCTTGTGCAAATGTCTTACCCAGCAGAAGCATAAATAAAAAATAAAATAATATAAATAAAAAATTAAGATCAAAGGAGTAGCTGGCATCTGACCATTGTGGAATGCTGGCTCAAAATGGGTCATTGTCATGAGAAGATAGCTCAATTTGAAAAAGTTAGAATTTTATCAAAACTAAGAAAAATTTATACCAATTAAGCAGCCTGGATTTAGAGCATCCTACAACAATGCTTATGTCACAGTCAAGTTACGGCCTTGGGAATGGGCATACTTGGAGCCATTTGCCCTAAAGCAGCCAAGTGTATGTGTCATCTGAGAAGAGAAAAAAAGGATACCTCAGTGTCTCCCTCAAGAAGTGTCATCCTATCCAGAGTCACTTGCTTTTCTCCTGCTGAAGGAAGGTCTTGGGGTATTTGTGCCTGATTAGTTCCTCTCAGTTTGCAGCAGAATAAATGTGTTGACAGTTCTCAGCATAGCCAGTGCCTAGTTTTGCTGTATTCATGCCCCTTCAGTGAGCCTCCTTTGGAAGTCTCAGATAGAAACCTTAGAAATAATGAAAATGTCTTGGCCAAGAAAAACCTTGAAAGAAAAATATTGGTGTCATGATACAGATAGAAAGAAAAATATTGGTTTCATGATACAGATAGAGCACATCGCTATTCCACAAAGCCTCCTGCTTTACTATTTTGTTAAAGAATGAGACAGACAACAACTCTCCAATAGGTTCACTTCAACTTAACAAGGTCAGGACCTTGAATGAGGCTTTACCAGGATTTGTCAAAAAATAAAAGCTGAAGTTTACTGGCTTTAAAGTCCAAATTCTGAAGCAATTGTGTATCTTCAAGCCAAAAGCTTTACATCCCTTAAGTAACTAGCCAAGCTCATTCCCAGACTAATTTGACAAAAACAAGAGCATTCCTGACTTGGCTGACTTGGTTGATATTTTGGGCCATCTGAATGAGCCAGGTTTTTGTCTCAAGATCCAGCAGATCCCATTTTTGAAACTAATGGAAAGTTTTAATGTCTTCTAACCAGGTCCACTGGGGTTGGGGTGGCGGGGGGTGGGTGGGGGGGGTAGGAAGGGCACCTGGAAGCCAGAGCCAAGAACAAAAAGACTTTGCTTCACAGGTTCCTGCTGTCTAAGGAGCTTAAAATTGAAATGTCTGATTCTTCCCCTCATGACAAGGACCACACTTAAGGTTCAAATATTGGCACTGTTGACATTACTAAATTGAAAACAAAGAAAATAGCATTATATGAATTCAACTCAAAGTGCTTTAGAGAATTTCCATGTTCCTTCACATAAGCTAACCCTTAAAACCTGTCAAGAGTAAAAACTCTTTTGGTACCAAGTACTATTGAAAATTAGAACTTGCTCTCCTTGTTACCACCAAAATGGAACGTCTAAACTGATCTGAAGTGAAAATGTTTGTTTACTCTGCCATGTCAAATAAACACTCTCTAAACACTCTTGTTCTACCCAATCGACAGCAATCTTCTTATGGAAGTAAAATAACTAAATTATGTTTTGCTTTTATTTGCACATGGTGACTTTAGGAGAAGTAACTTAATTTTTGTATTCAGAAAGTGACATTAAGAGGATCATGAGTCTTTTAAGTATTATTCTAACATTCTGGTTATGTGAAAGATATGTGTCAACGCAACAGAATAAATGCATAGAGTGTTTGTATGCCAATTTCTGGAGAAGGCATCTATAGCTTTTCTCAGATTCTTACACTTTCCCCTGCTCACTCACACATACCTCTACAAAGGATTAAGAATCATTGACCTAGTTAAATGTGTGTTTTCTGGTAGGCTCTGAACTAGTGAAAAACAAGAGCTCAAATTCATATTTGGTGGTTTATAATAATAAAGTGGATTTTTTCCATCAACAACCCATGGACCTAGATTTAAAACAAAGTTTTTATTCTTTTCTTTTTCTCTTGTGACTCTCAAAGTCCATGTCTAAATCTCTGAGGTATAAGGCAATACCATCAGTGTGGCATGCTTACAGGGTATCTTATAACAAAATACATTTAAACAATTAGCCCAAAAATAACAATTAGAGAGACATAATATATTGCCATTTTACTCTACAGAAGGCTTATAGCTGAAAAAAAGACAAAGTCTTGAAGAAAATAAAATTAGATGAAGTCACACATGGAGAAGATGTCACTCAGGTCACCTTTCCCAGAGGACAAAGTGCATGTGCACAGTCCTCTGGGGGCATGTCCTGTATCTGTCTGTGTGTGTGAGTGTGAGTGTGTGTGTGACCATGTGAAATGTGCAAACAGCAATGATTTCTTGCAGCTAAATGCATGTCTTTTAAAGTGGAGAGTCAGCCCTTGCGATGCTAAAGGAGTGGAACATAAATATTGGCAAGCAAGTTGTCAAATAGAGGCTTTTTAAAGGTTGGAATTTTTCAAGGAAAATGTTAACTGCAGTTAAAGGGTCAAAATGGTCTTCACCTGATCTCAGAATCTTGAATTTTCACTTGAAGTTCTAAATACCCAGGACTCGTATACTAAATTTAGACTTCCCAGGGCTGCAACTGGCATTTTAGAACATTTGGTCCGTAATGATAAATCACCACACTTGCTGAATACAGGGTTAGAGGGGGACTCTCAGACATAACCAATTAAAGTATCAGCCTCCCTATTGGCCTGGGGAGCAGGGGTGAGGGTGGGGGGGGCAATCGTGAGCAGCTTTGCCACATTTCAAATAGCAAGTACACTGGCCCCTACCCAGAGCTCCCACCCTCACCCCCTCTCCACGTACTTTCTTACTTCTCAACCTTATGCCCATTTCAAGAAGCAACTCAATTTCTACCTTCCAGAAGCTTTCTTCCCCAATTTCCTGTAACCACATCAATCTAAACCCTCTCTGAATTCCGCTATATTCTTTGCTCTTCATTCTACTCCCTTGCTAACCCACATGGCTATCTTTTCTATAAGAACAGCTAACACTTGAATTTTTACTATGTGCCAGGCACGATACTAAATGCTTTACAGGAATGACCTCATTTAATCCTCCACGCAACTCTATGACATAGTTTGTATTATCATTCACAGAAGAGAAATTCTCATATGAGGAAACTGAGGCTTCTCGAGGTAAAGAAACTTTCCCAGGGTCCACAACTAATAAATAATGAGCAAGGCAATCAACCAGGTTGTCTGGCTCAAATGCTTCCCTTCTTAATAGCAAAACGTATAGCCACAAGTGTCTAATATGCATATAACTATCTACTCAGCTGGATTTTTTTAAGCTCTTGAGGTTGTGTGTATAACATTTCCTTCATGTGCCCCATCCCCCAGAACTGGCATTGTGCCATACCCATAATCAATCAGTAGCTATTGAGGGAGTGAATGAATTAATAAGTGAATAAAAATCAATGTACCATCTGCAAAACCCAAGAAAATTTCATTGATTTGGACCTCCAGATACCATGCAGAATCAGGAGGAAATGTTCCTGTTACTACATTTGACAGTAGAAAGCAGAAAAATTGCTAACTTGCTATCCTTTGCATACAGCCCAGAGTTTGAGCGAGGGAACAGGTCTCTGTAAATAACCATGACATATTGCAGCCTTGTCCTGAGACCCCATTGTGATCAGGCCATTCATCAGAAAAATAAGGCTTCATCCAAGGCCCAGAGGGCCCTCCAGAGTGACCTTGGTAAGCAGTAGGTTGAACCCTGTAAAGAGTCAAGGAACCAAGTCAAATTTCTCACCTAGGGTCAGCTACAGAGATGCTATTCTTGGGTCCAAGAGGCAGGACTTAGTCTCCATATGGCTGGACTTAGAATTCCAATGAATTGGGTGAAGAAATAATAGTAAGTCCCAGACTCAGAAAGCCTTGACTGCCACTGGTTGAAGGAAATGAGGATGTCAAAAAAAGCCACTGTCCCCTGGTCCAGAAGGATCTTTGTTGGAGAGTTAATTAATGAAAGTTCCTAAAATCATTATCTTGGCAAACCACATGTGACCAGAGAGCCGTGTACCAGAAGGGGTAGCCAAGAACCCCTTCCCCACACAAACTTACTTTTTCATAATGAACTGTACCTTCTCAGGAAGGTGATTCCATGAGGTTGTGGACTGAGGGCACCCACGCCCCACAGGGTGTTCATTGCCCAGGAGCTGTCAGCAGAGGAAGATAGAGAGCCCAGGGGCTCCTGATGCAGTTACCATGGCAACCAACCCAGATCTGGACCGTTTTATTCACAGACAAAAAGCCCAGTTCAGTGAACACGGTAGGAAAGTGGGAGCAGCTTAGATTAACCAGGCTATCTTTTGGCCCCAAGCAATCTGCAGGATAAGACCTTGCATTAGGCAAAGGTCTTCACTGTGACAAAGCAGAGGATTTGTTAAGAAGTTCTTTGGATCTGACTGGGCCCATTTAACTTCTAGTGTGGGATAAAAAAAAATTACTCTTCTCCAGACAGGAGGCCTGAAGTTTCACAAGAACTCAGTTTGAAGTGGTAATGGTCACACCACGATAAACAATCGTCCAGAGCCATTTTCTCCCTCATCACCTGAGAGGTCAGGAGGCTATAAAATCAGCACCTTCTGGTCTCTGACTTATCAGGTGAGACAATGGATTGCATTTCATAAGTGGAAACATGCCTTGGAATTGGTTTGGGTGTCACCATGAAATTCACCTGTAGGATTTCATTGTTTTCCCTGGTACTGAGCATAAACAATATCTCTGAGAATCAGCAAGAATCTTTTCAAATAACTATGCAGTTCATTCATTCATTTCAATTTGTGTTTATTGAAAACTTACCTTGGGCCATAAGGCTAAAGAGACAACTAAAGCAAGGGCTCTGCTCATAGTTCAGTGAGGGACAAGAATTCGATTAAGAATAAATAAACCTGCACATGTGTTATAACAGTGTGTAATGGTAAAGTAAACTTCAATTGGCTCAAACAAAACAGGAGCTTAAATCTTGCTCATGCAATAATTGTCAACAAATGGCTGCCAAGTAGCCGTGGTTGCTCTTCCAAAGGAGGTTTCGTGGCCCAGTCCTGGAAGTGGCACACATTGCTCCCATGTGCATCCAATGGAGAGAAGTTGACCATGTGGCCATACCATCCCTCAAGAAATGTTGACAATGTGGTATACCTGGGCACCTACATGCTCTAGCTTAGTCATACCGCCAAGAATGAGGAAGAGAACAGAATTCAGAGGAAAACTGGCAATTTCTTTTTTTTTCTTTTTTTTAAATTTTTTATTAGTTGCTCAAAACATTACAATGATCTTGACATATTATACATTTGATTCAAATGGGGTACAATTTCTGAAAACAACAAAGACAGTGCAAAGTTTTATAAAAACAAGAAAATAGTGGGAAAATACATAAAACACTTCAAGTACCTATTAAATAAATTTTTAACTTCACTTATAATTAAATAAATGTCAATTATGGCTACAATGAGGTACTATTTTCAAATTGCCAAAAAGAAAATAACATTTGTGCTTATTGTTGGCAAGGATCCAGAGGAAAGGGGCACTCAGCAACTTCAGAAAACACCAATTAGTACAATCTTTCCAAAGGATAATTTGGCAGTATGCATGTAGCAGATTTTTTTAAGTCACAACAAGAAAATCAGTTATATAACAGTAGAGCTTTCATCTATTTATATTTTAACCTAGCTTCTGAGCCTCCACTTCTTCTTCAATAGAGGAAAATTACACCTGTCAATTCAAGTACCGGTAAGTTCTGATTACAACTCAACTATTTGAAGGAAAAATTCATCCAATTCAGGCTTCCCTTCTGAGGTGGGCTCCATAAACTAGAAATGAATTCTTCCCTGAAGCTTCCATAAGGAGCACAGCCCTATCAATAACTTGATTTTAGACTTTGACCTTCAGAACTCTTAAAAGAATAAATTTGTGTTGCGTTAAGCCACTGAGCTTATGGTAATTTGTTACAGCAGCCATCGGAAACTAATGCATATTGTGGTAACTGGGAGTGCAGTGCTGCTGTAACAAATACATGTAAAATGTGGAGAGAGCTTTGGAATTGGTGGAAGAATTTTGAGGAGTGTGACAGAAACAGCATATATTCCCTTGAGGAAATCGTTGGTAGAAACATGGATTCTAAGGACTCTGCCAGCAGAGGTTCAGAAGGAAGAGAGGGGTGTAGTAGGGACTACCATCCTCTTAAAGAATACCAAATTATAAGCAGAATGTTGGTAGGAATGTTAATGCTAAAGGTGCTGCTGGTTAGAGCTTAGAAAGAAATGAAGAATATTGGAAAGAAATGAAGTCATATTGGAAAAGGGAGAAAAGTGGATTCTCATCATACAGTGACAAAAAGCTTAGCAGAATCGTGTCTCAATGGTTAGGTGGAAGAACAACTTGTAAGTAATAAACATAGATATTAAAAAGGAACTAGGACTTTATTATTTGGAAAGTTTTCAGCCTATCCAGATTGCAAAAGACAATTAGGATATACACTGTCAGGAGTATACTGAGAAGGGAAAGTTAAGAGTGTGGCTAAACAACCTTTTCTCAGGCCCCAGAAAGGATAAAAGAAAACAGCTTTCAATTACACAAAGGACTTTTTGAAGGGATTAGGTATGTGAATCATGGATCCCTTTAGCCATCTCAGCAGAAGCCAGGAATAGAGACTGGAGTGAAATGCTATAATGTACATAAGAGACCCACAAGGTTTCGAGGATGTTATATCAGCAAAAACACTTCCAGCTTAAACAGAAAGGAATAGAGAGAAGATGAAATTAAAGAAGGCTTTCAAAGGCCAATATCCTTCTTTAAAAAGCAAACCAACTAAACTATTCAAAAACAAGAAAAATCTTTCAAGGAAAATCTGGGATAACTAAGAGGACAGCACTCTAGGCCCAGAGAGTGGAGCTAAATGGGTAGAGGAGGGAACCCAGGGGCAGAGCATAAAATCACAGAGAATTATTGCAGAATTTTAAAACATATTGGAGTTTTCTTAGGCTATATTACAAAATTCTTTGGAACTGGTGACTCCTTTAATCGTTCCATTTTCTCCCTGTTTAGTGCAAATATCTTGTTTTTTTTCACTTCATAAACCTACATGGAGGGCTGGAGATGTGGCTCAAGAGGTAGCGCACTCATCTGGCATGCATGCGGCCCGGGTTCGATCCTCAGCACCACATACCAACAAAGATGTTGTGTCCGCAAAAAACTAAAAAATAAATATTATAAAATTTTCTCTCTCTCCCTCTCTCTCTCTCTCCCTCTCTCTCTCACTCTCTCTCTCTCTCAAAAAAAAACCCCACATGGAGAAGAATTTTGACTCAGGATGGCTCATATTCAATATCTGTCCCATACCTGATTTAGATGGTGTTCTGGTCAACGTTTTCACTTCTGTGACCAAAGAACCTGATGAGAACAATTTTAAGGAGGAAAAGTTTATTTGGGGGCTCACAGTCTCATGGGGCCCAGCCCGTAGAAGGCTGACTCCATTCTATGGGGTTCGAGGTAAGGCAGAACATTATGGCAGCAGGTGGTGAAGGAAAGCAGTTCTGGACATGACGAGAGAAAGAGAGAAAGAAGAAGAGAGAAAGCTCCACTCAACAAGAACAAAGTATAAACCCCAAAGGGACCCACTTCCCCCAGCCACACTCTACCTGCCTACATTTCCACCCAGTTAATCTCTGACAGGGGATTAACACACTGATTAGATTAAAACTCCCATAACCCAATCATCTCACCTCTAAACTTTCTCGCACTGTCTCACATGAGCTTTTGGGGGACACCTCATATCTAAGCCATAACAGATGGTTTAGATAATAAGATTTGGGGTCTCTGGGCTGATAATGTTTAGATGAGATGTTGAACTTCAAGTTGATGCTGCAACTGGTTGGAACTTTGGGGTAGGGTTTGGAATGGGATGCATATTTTTGAGTGTGGAATGGCCATAACGTTTTGAATGACCAGAGAAAGTGCTGTGGTAGATTGAATAATGACCTCCCAGATGCCCTAATACCCAGAATCTATGAATATGTTACTTTATATAATAAAAGGGGTTTTGAAGATATGATTAAATCAGAATATTTTTAAAAAATATTTTTAGATGTAGATGGGCTCAATATCTTCATTTATTTTTATGTGGTGCTGAGGATCGAACCCAGTGTTTCACGAGTTCGAAGCAAGCACTCTACCACTGAGCCACAACACCATCCCCATATCAGAATCTTTTGATGGGGAGATTATTCTGCACTGTATGGGTAGGACAAGTGTAATCACATAAGTCCTTATTAAAGGAAGGCAGGAAGATCAAGGTTAGAGAGGATCTAAGAATAGAACCAGAAGTTGGAGAGAAGCACTGTGAGCCAGGAATGCATGCACCCAGAAGAAGGAAAGGAAATGCCTTCTGTCCTGAAGACCAATACTTGCTCTTAGACTTCTAGCCTTCCAGAACTGTAAGAGAACAAGCCAAAAAGTTGTAGCCTGAAGTCACAATATTGAGGCAAAATTTGTTAAAGCAACAATAGAAGACTAATAAGCTCTCCTTCCTCTTTTTCTTTCCTTCTTTCATGGTGCCCTGGTGTGGAAATACGGAGAGCAGAAGTGGTATTTTCTCTGCATGTGGCTCCTGGTCCTCACTGTCCCTTAGGGGGAATGCAGATCATTTTGCCACACTTGGGTATGGATCTCAGTTCTGTTCTACTCACATTTTGTCCCCAACACACTTTCATCCACAGGACCCCATGTGCTGAACCAGCCTATCCCAGACTCGTGCCCTATTCCAAATGAGAAGGGAACACAAAATGGGGAAATTTTTCCCAGGGAAATTATTTAAAATATACACAACATCTAATTATAAGGAAAATAACCCCAATGTTGTTTGTAATTGCCAAGAAAAAAAAGGGGGGGCTGAGAAATAATTAAATGTCTCACTAAATGGGGACAGAAGGGCAAAGAATAGGAGACAGGAAGAAGGATGGATTTGTGGCATTAGGGAATGGAGACCCACCAAGAAAAGGGACTGTGTCTTGAGCATCTTCATCAGGGTGTGGTTAACACCTAGGACTGTAGCTCCTCCATTTCTCCTTCCACTCATCTCCCTGCAATCTTCCCAAGGATATAGTCACAACTGAGTCAGTGTCAGAGAGCTAGACACCAAGATGGCAGGCTCCTGACTCACAGAGTCTGATAACTTCTCAGGGGAGAATTATGGAAAGCAGAGCTGACAGGCAGACAGAGAAGTTAACTAGCGCAGCAGCAAAACTAAAAAGATCAGACATGGCCCAGACCCCAGAAGATCTGTGATCCTCCAACAGTTTGCCACACTTTTATGTGATAATTTAAAAAGCATAGTCTTAATTGATGCCTCTGTTTCTTCATTAGAAAGATGAGAATCATACCCTCTTTTTCCCATCTCCCTCAGTGCCTTGCAGGAAGAATCATTTGTGTGTAATTAAGGAATCATTTTTTTCACTGGTAGATGAGTGTTAACCTTTGTGTTTTGTTAAGTGTGTGTTAATTTATTAAGTTTGTTAATGTGGCAAGACAGGGAAGGCGACAGTGAGGGAAGCATTTGGTCGGATTCTATTGAATAACACTTTCTTTACACTCCCGGTTAGAAAGGGGACAAGCTTTGGACATACAAAGCAAGTGGAGATCAGCACAGTGTAATTTGTGACACAGGCTGTTTTGTTTTTTCAAACAGCTACTGAGCCCATTCACTTGCTGATTGCTTTACATAGGTTATTTCATTTGATCCTTATAGTAATTAGCTTTTTTTTTTGATTTTTAGACCAGATTCTGATTTATTTTTAACAGAGAAATGACAGTATTTCTGTTACCAACAATACATTTCTGAACTAAAACAACAACATAGCTCACAATGAGTAAAACAAATTTACAGCCTATTTTTTATTTATTTATTTTTTCGATTTTTATTTATTTATTTTTATTTTTATTTTTTTTTATTATTGGTCGTTCATTGAATCAAACTGTGAAATATGATGTATTAAGAACTGTGTAAGGTTTTGAACGACCAATAGTAATTAGCTTTTTGTTACCAGTGCCATAATTATGTACCAGTCACAGTGAAGCCACACATCTGTGGCCACACAGTAAATGTTAGGGACAGAATCTGAATCCGAGACATTCGAACTCCAACCCAGACCCTTTCCTTTGCCCACCAACCCTCTACATACAGAACATTAATCTTATAAGAAAGACTGATTTGCTAGAGGGTTTGGAGATAGGAAAAGCCGTGTGGCCTATATCTGGTCAGGGAGACACCACAGGAGAGATCCTGAACCAGGACTATCAGATCTGAATTCCAAAGCTAAGGACACTTGGAAAAAGAAGATTAACACTGCAAAGTACGTGTCATTCTCCAGGCAAGAAGGCAATGGCACTGGGATTATAGGTTATGGCATGTAAAGACAACTGGCCAGATCACAGCTGGCGCTCAAAGGGATTCATTAGACCGGATGAAGAAAGCTGGCAAATTCAGGGTACCTAACTCTTTGAGGTGAAGTGAGGATGAGCAGGACCCCTGTCATCAGCTGAGAGCCTGTGCCAGAGGCACTGACTTAGGGAAAATGTTTGCAGGAAATTGCAGCCACCTGAGGAGCCATGTGCATGTGTGAGCCCTGTCCATGTGTGAGCATGGAGACCCCTTCTTAGAGAACCTCCAATCCTCCCACACTGTGCCCCATCAAACAAGTCACTCAACCCCTGGTCATTGCTCAACTCTGTGTAAAATGATTTGGGGCCCATAGATGCCCAAGGACAACCAGCAGGGCCTGGTGATCTCATGAGATTTCCTGAAGCTCTTGAAGGCTGTGTTTCTATATAGGAAATAGACATAACTGGTTTGGACACATAGCACAAGATCTGACCACAGCCTGGACAGCTCATCTTGACCTCATAGACCAAAATGGCAGCATAAGGGGTAAAAATGGCATTTAAGGAAGTCTGAACTGTGAGTAAACAGGATAGGAAAGACTGAAATTAGGGCAAGAAGAGAGGAAAGCAATAGTTTAGGCATGTGTGCAGCAAGTAGCTTGTGCAGAAAGTGGGATTAGGGTCATTGATATCTCCAAAGTTGGTCATGTAAGAAATTACTCAAAAGCCTGGATTTGGGCTCTGAAGGGTGCCTTTGTCATAAAGCTTATGGAGATAAGAACTCAACAACCATTTTTCCATTCTTCCCTTTGATGTAATTACACATACCTCACATACCTGTCGAGTATCTTTTGTCCAAAATGCTTGCAACCAGAAGCATTTCTGGTTTCATAATTTTTTTTGAATTTTGGAATATTTGCATATGCATACTGACATAATTAGTAGTGAGACCCAAGTCTAGAAATGAAATTCATGTATTTTTTTATTTACAGAAATTCATTTATTTTTCATGTTCAACATATACACATAGCCTGAAGCTAATTGTTTACAGCATTTTTAATAATTTTGTGTTTGAAACAAAGTTTTGTGGTATGGAATTTTCCATGTGTGGTATCATGTCAGCACCCAAAAAGTTTTGGATTTTGGAGATTTCAGATTTGGTATACTCAACCTGTATTAAGTTAAACAACTAAATATAGCACAGAGATGACTTAAATAATCATTGATGAAGATGTTTTAAAAATCAATTCCAATGTCTCCCAGTGCATTTCTGGGTCACCTTTGCTACTGACTACAGCAGAGCCTGGCCCTGGGCACTTTTGGTGGAAAGAATTGGTAAAAGGACCAAAGGTCCTTTTGAATCAAAGATCCAGAGATGCCCAACACACACTTAAGGGCAAATAGTTCCCAGAGACCAGAACAAGGAGCAAATCAGAACCTCAGGTAGTCAGATAAAATTCATAAATAGCACAGGCCAACAAGATCATGAAGAGAATTCCTTTCCTAGCCTGATGGTTCTTATATCCTTCCTGGGGGTTGACCAACCGGGTATGAGCAGCACAGGGCCATCAGGTGAAACCAGCTAAGGAAGGAATAGTAAGGCACTGTCTTCAGAGAACATATAATCTTGCATCACTTAACAATGGGAATGTATTGTGAGAAATGCATCATTAGGCAATTCCATCATTGTTAAAACGTCTCTGAATGAACTAACACAAATCTAGATTTAGAACATACTACATACCTAAGCTATACGGTACAGCCTATTTAAAAATTTTATTACTCCTTAAACTTACTTCTTAAAATCTAAGACACAAACACACATTAACAGATTCGCTCACACAGGGTCAAGATCACCAATATCACTGTCTTCCACCTGAACATCTTGTCCCAGTAGAAGGTCTTCAGGGGCAATAACACGTGCAGTTTTCATCTCTATGAGGATATTGCCGTCTTCTGGAATAGCTCTGGAAGGACTGTCTCAGGGCTGTGATACCGCTAAGTGACAGGAATATCTCAGCTCCATCAGAGTCTCTTGGACCCCAGTCATATATGCAGTCCATTGTGTGTCAATACATTGTTATACAGCATGGGACTCTATTGTCACATCCCCCTTTTAATTCACCTTATATTTTCTCATGGACTCAAGTTCCATCAAAGCCTCAAAAAAATCTCAGAGGATTCAGAAGAGTATACGTCAAAATCCCCACTGAACTAGGTTCTACAATTGCTGGGGACTTCTCTGCATCCCAATCTTCTCCCTTAGCTATGAAAAAGAACCATCAGAAGAATGAAAAAGTACCTCCTCTCCAGTCCCCCCCCACTCTTCTTCCCTTTCTTTTATTTGGCAGAAGCAGAGAAAGAAGGAAAATAATCATGCCACTAAAGTGTGAAAATTCCATGACCTCACCCTATTCTTCAATGAAAGTAGCTTTCTTCTCTACTCCTAGAGACATCTTGCCTCCAGTTAGGTGTTTCCAGCAGTAGCTGCTGGCTAGGTATTATTTGAAATTTACATTCTTTGCTACCCGAGCAACCTGCATATTTTTAAGCTGTATCTAACATCAACTCTTCCAGAAAGTCTTTTATAAAGCCTCTGTATCTCTCTTGTCATGGAATATTTTATCCCAATATTTGAACAGAGATTTTTGCAGTATAAATGTAAAAAAGTGATCTCACAGGGATGTATCCTTCAAGTATGCAAGTGTTCAAGAAAGAGAGTGGGAAGGTGTTCCAGGGAAAGCATAAGGCAGAAATCTGGAGGCATACATCAGCTGGGCTCTACCCATCCCTGAAGGTGAACAGAAGTTTTTAAAAAGCATGCCCATGGCTTCAGATGGCCCAAATGACATGAGCAAGGCAGTAGACATTCTATTGGAACTCACCTCAATAAAGCCACCACTTTATCCAGAACCACAAAAGGGCAAATAATAGAATACTGGGTAGTAGCAGAGGCATCACATGAATGCCAACCAAGCTAGATGTTTCTTGCAGTTGGGTTCACCATCCAGAGGGGGCCAAAGGAAGCCACAATATCAGGAGTAGACTAATAGAGGTGGGTCCACAGAGAATGGTAGGAAGGGGTATTTGTGGGCTATAAGAACATGAGATGCCTTAAAGGAAAACATCCAGAACTTTCTAGAGAACCTCAGACAACCAGAGATGAGGAATAGTCTGAGAGTGGGCAAGAGATTATATGGTCTTACCAATATCCAAGAGTTCAAAAGAGAGACCAGCCTGGGTTTAGGAACCAATTCCATGCCAAGAAGAGGTAAACATCAGATGGCCTCCCTGAGCCAGATCCCACATCTTAAAACAGTGCAAAGAAGCATGAATGTGATTCATACACAGCACTTAGAATAGGACCCGGCACATAAGTGCTCAGTCATACTTGCTGGTTTTTGTCTTCATCACCATTATCATCACTGTATTTATTGTTATTACTATTATTGGAGACTATAACCCTGTCTCATTCTTATTTGATCTCTGGTGTTGAGTACAGAGTCTGGCCTTTAGAATTCTTTCAGTAAATGTGTGAAATGATTGACAGCAGAGCCAGCTTCATGGGCATGCAACCTGCGGAGGCGTCCAGTGCCCTGCACTCAGAAGGGCCCTACCCTTGGTTTAATGCTCTGTTATGGTCACTCTTGATGTCTTAATAATTTTTGCACAGGACCCCACAAATGATGAAGCTGGACCTGAGTGAGGATAAGGCTAGAAGAAAGATGTAAGGAGGAAACAAAAGCATGAATAATTTGGAGGGGAAGAGAAATCTGCAGAGAGGCTATTATTAAGAATTACAATAGGCCGAGAATTTCCTCTCCGGAATAGAGAGGTCTTTGGGAGACCCACAATTATTCACATCCTACGTTTTCAATAGTCCACATGTTTGACAGTATATAGGAAGGACATGAAGATCATTTACCCAAAAATGTCTGGGACCTGATCTGTTCTTGATCAATAATATTTCCAGAGTTTACATGTTTCTGCATTCTGAGAGATCAACATAATAGGGAAGAAAAGTCAAAACAGTTTCCACAATTGCTAGAGGCTGACCCTTCGTTTTGCTCTCTGTTATGTAGACTAAGACATGGAAAGCATAACACATAACTTTCTCACCATCACAAGCCAGTGTTTTAGAACTATTTCTTTCTATCAAAATAGAGGACTCCAAACCTTCCTGGTTCACCCATTACCACGCTAAGTTCTTTGGCATAGCTGAGACCAGCAGCCATAGCCCCCTGCTCCATTCTTGTGGTCAATATTAGCAACAAATCAGTCACTTCCAGCTTCAAGCTAGTTTACAAGGTGTCCCTGGAACACACTGTGCTTCACTTTTTATAGTGACAGATGGCTTTTTAAAACACAAGACCATTTAAACGCTTTTAGAACAGGGGTTTCGTTCGAAGGTCTAGAAGGTGACCTATCTGTGGTCTGACTTTATTCATCCAATGGTTCATTCACTCATCCATGGCCCATCCTGTGCCAGGCACAGAGGATCCAACAATCAGGGTGATGCTGCTTCTCTTCTCCCACAGTCCATGAAGTAGCAAAGACAATCCACAAGCACACGGGTTCAGGGCGACCTTACAAGGCCCTAACCCAGCCAGCAGATAGGAGACTTCGGGGAACCCCTGAGGTAAAGTTCTGAAGAACAAGCAAAGGGGGAGGGGAAATCAGCAGCATGTAAAGTATAGACTCAGAGAAATGGACTTGTTCATGGGGACTTCAGTACTTCTGGTGTGTGGGGAGAAGGAAGAAAGGGCAGACCAGGCCAAGTAGGATCTGAGGCTAAGATGGGTCCTTATCCCCAGAAGCAGAAGGAAACCATTAAAAGGCTTTTAATGGGTTTTTTAATTTGTGATGTTTTTTCTTTAATCAGAGAAGTATCCTGATAAGATTCATGATATCCACGATATCCAGAAACATGGCCCCTCTGCAAATCAGGATGGGGAATCAGGAGGTGGGAGATGAGCAACTGTTGAGGTCTGGTTTTTGTCATTAGGTTTTGTTTGCAAAAAGAATTTAAAGAAGATATAAGCCCACTTGCTGATGTGGGGATGGGAAAGTGCTCATAGGGATCTTTAGGAAGATTTGCTCAGGTGGGTGGGATTCCCCCTTTTCCCCCTGTTCTGGGAAACCTTTTGTAAATGCTATGTTCTTCACTGGGGTTCTCAGAGTAGGGTTGTGTTGGGAGAATATGTGACTGTACAAAGATGGGTCCCTTGGCATAGGTGGGACTTGACAGAGTGAGCCAAAGAAGTTCAGGTTTTGTTTGTTATTATTTTTTTATTATTGTTTTTCATTATTATTAATTTTTATTATTATTACTGTGGGATACTCAAGGGAATATACAAGGTTAGTTTATGGCTAGGTCTAGTTTAAGGGTCAGGTTTAGGGTAAGGGTCAGGTTGAGTGCTAGGTGTATTATTAGGGTCAGAGTCTGGGTTAAGGTTTGATTTAGATTAAGGTTTAGGGTTAGGGCTCGAATCAGCATTAGGGTTAGGGTTAGAGTAATGGATAGGGTTATGTCTAGGGTTCAGGTTAGGTTTAGAGTAATGTATATGATTAGTGTTAGTGATAGGGTTAGGATTAGGCCTAGGGTTAGCATTTGGGTTAGGCTTATGTTCAGGGTAATGGATAGGGTCAGTGCTAGTGTTAAGGCTAGTATTAAGGTTAGAATTAGGGCTAGGATTGAGGATTAGGCCTAGGGTTAGTGTTAGGGTTAGGTTTAGGGTAAGTGTTAGAGCTAGGGCAAGGGTTAAGTTTAGAGTTAGGGCTATGGTTAGGGTTAGGGTTAGGGTTAGGGCTAGGGTTAGCATTAGGTTTAGGGTTATGGTTAGAGTAATGGATAGAGTTAGAGCTAGGATTTGGGCTATGATTACAGTTAGGATTAGGCTAGGGTTAGGGTTAGGGCTAGGGTTATGTTTAGGGTAAGTGTTAGAGTTTGAGCTAGTGTTAGGGCTAGGGCAAGCATTAGGTTCAGGGTTAGGGCTAGGGTTAGTGTTAGGTTACGCTTAGGGCTAGGTTAAGTTAACTCAGGAGAGGTCCTGGAGAAGGGAATGGAGTAGTAGGGGGCAGAGAATAAAAGTTATAAAATGGGAATGGAGACTCCTGCAATGGTCCTTGAGTGCACTCACAGCAATAGCCAGAACAGAGAGAAGTAGTGGAGCTGAATGAAGACCAGGAAGTACCAGTAGGATCTTCTTGCTGGCATTAGGAGCAATTACTTGTAGGAGTTCAGGGAGAGGGAGGAATCAAAAATGTGTTCAGGTCTCAGGCTTAAGGAAACTCAGAGGACAATGTTTCTCCTAAAACAAAACAGGTGGTTCCAGGGAAAGTCCATTGGAGATATGATGATGTTTCAATAACTGTGGGATACTCAAGGGAATATGTACAGCAAGCAGTTGGACGAGAGAGGTCCACCACCATTGCTCACTTACATTGTTACACCAGACTCCTAGCAGATCTGCCTCTTCTTCTGATCTGTTACTCTACCTCCATTCTCAGTACAACAGCCAAGGTGAGCTGTGTAAGCTGCTGAAATTTAAAGCAAAATTTTGCTTTTCCATGCTCAAAACCTTGCAAGGGATCCCATCACAGTAAGTTGTGGCCACAGTCCTCACTGTGACGTGTTCTGATCAAGCCCTGACTTCTCTGTCCTCCCCTTTTCTTCTCCATTCCAACCACTCTGGCCTCTTTACTGTTCTACCCCATGGCCTTGGCAGACACGCAGGGGGAGTTGAGGGAATTGCCCCCTGGGGAAATAGCTCATATTCGGAGAGCATTTTGGAAAATGGAAAATAAATAAACACCAAGAACTGTGAAGGTAGTTGTCTGAAGAGCCATTGCTGAGAACAGAAGAGGGGGCTGGGGTGGTCTACCTGAGCTCCAGCTCAAGGGGAAACATGGAGAACAAAGTGGTACCTTGTCCCCTCAGAGGAAAAAAAATTATGAAGACAAGGGACATGGCCTGTCTTTAAATTCTATAAATTATATTATCCTAAATGGGTATCATAAATTACCATTGCCCATAAGCAACAAGATTAAAGCCAAAAAAAAAAAAAAAAAAAAAAGAATGAACAAGACTTTAGCATGAGACCAGGTGGGATTTCAAGGGTTTGTGATACACATCTTCTGGGCAGACTGAAGACTCAACAAACCAAATTTTACTCCGAGATGGGGCCCCTTCCTACCTTGAGATGATGTCTTACATTGACATTAATATTATAAATATTGTGCATATTTTTCTATTTATAAAATAATTTTAATTTTCAAGTTTAATTTTTAAGGCTTTTATTCTGAAAGCTCACAGAATTGGTATTGATACCCTCTTTTGGAGGAAGGATGGGGAAACTGGGTCCCAGAACAGTGGAGCTATCCAAGTGGCAGGAACCCAGGCTCCAGCCTGTTTGGCCACCATGTTCCAGGACCCCATCGATTGCTTCCTCCGTCTGATCTTGAGGTTCTACTTTTCAATGGGGAGGTCCTTGTCAGAGAGGATGAGGGAAAGGCACACATCAGGGGACGTGACCTGGGGAAATGCTGAGGCAGGAGATGGGACAGGGTTGGTCTCAGACTCATGGTGACACACGAGGCCACTGCATCTCTGCCCACTAGCCTGCACGGGATGGGGCATGTGAGAGATGCCCAGGGCCCCCAGTCCAAGGCCTCCTGAAGGTGCCTGATTCCCAGCTGAGCCTGTCAACTCCCAGCTCAGGCCTCAGGCGCTGCTACACAGGGACCCTCCTAATGCCTCACTCGCTCCTCTTAAGCTCTCGCAGATGGAGCAATGATGAAATCTCTCACATTTGTTCCCCAGCACTTAAATGTGTTTATGCTCCTGAATTTAAGGTTTGTAATGGGTTTTGCTCATGGGAATGATTATTTTAGTGCTGACTTTTAAAAAGGCAATTGATAACAAGTTTACACAGCCAAAAGAGCTCACGCAATTATCTGCAAATTCAGACTCTGTGAAGAGCCGAACCAGATCATTTAAGACCCCCTGAATCCATTCCGGGGCCAAGATTATCCAAATTGACAAGCTAAAATGAGATAATTTATGCTGAAATGGGGCTTATGAAATCAAGATGCTACTCTGGCTGTTGCCGGGAGCTGCCACAATCCCTTCTTCCCTTCTTTGTCACCTACGTGGACTCCTTTCCTACCCGATTCACTTTCCCAGTTAAGGTGTCAGGGAAGGGGAGAGTTTTGAATGTTCTTTGCCCAAAAACTTCCTGTGATCATTTTTAAGTTTTTCACGTGAAACTTTTAACAATTTGTAGAGAATACAAATATCTCCAGTGTTAGCATTTATTTGTTGTTAATTACAACTGCATTCTGGGCCGGGTTGGGGTGTGCAGAAATTTCACCAAGGAAAAGGAAGATGAACCCTGAAATAGATCATCTCTGCAGAATTGTTCAGCATACCCCTATGTATTCTGCCAGGTGATCTTGAGCCTTCACACCAATTCTTCCTAAGCAGCAGAAGAGACCCAGAAGAGACCAGATCACTAGGGGCACCTAGTTGCTCCAAGAAGTCCCTCCTGGATTCTCTCTCAGTGTTCAGAGCATCAGCAGAGTCCCTGAAACTGAGACCCACCTGGACTTCAATCCCAAGCATCCTCACCCACCAGCAACTCAGGAACAAGCTGTAGTGATCTATGAGAAAATGAGCCCAGACTGCCAGATCTGTAATAAAGAGAAGTAGAGCAAAAGATAAGGAACTCAAAATAAGAGAGAAATAATGAGGAAATTAGAGAATTAAGTCAGGATATTCAGATGCAACGGAATAAAAATAGAATATATTCTCAGAGAAAATATGCAAGTAAAAAACTTAAGTTTCCAGATTAAAAAGATTCACTGAGCATCCAGCACAATGAAGGAATACTTCATCATAATATTTTAGGGTATTGGTAAAATAGGACATCCTAAAATATCCCAAAGAGAGAGAAAAAGGAGGAAAAAAATCCAAAAAACAACCTATTCTCCAAGAACAAAACTGAAGGCTAGAGAACAGTAAAGCAATGTTGTTAATAATCTAAGGAGCAAAGATTTGCAACCTGTAGTTCTATAAATAACTAAACCCCCCAATAAATTAAAAGGGAAAAATAAAGACATCAGACACCAAGCTCAATTTTTTTCTCACCCATACACTCAGTCTTAGGAAACCACTAGAGAACAGGCATTGCCTGAACTCAGGAGTCAAGTGAGACACAGAACCACCCAGTTCTGGCTCTGGTGGGGCCCAGTGCAGCTGAACCCTTGCATTAAGGAATAATTGAAATTTAAATTTCCTCCAGAGGACCAGACACCCAGAAAAACTAGAAAGGAGAATAGAAAAAATATTCTGCAGTGAACTTTGGTGAGGTCAACCCATATGGGGGCCAAAATGACTATGAGATTTGCTCATGGCACCAACTAATCTTATCCTTCAAAACCCTGAGTGTTGTGAACCACTGAATTAGAGAGCATGGAACACCTTTAATACAGGCAATGAATAAAGCTGGGCAAAACTTGTATAGTGAGGAAGCCAGTCAATTGCTCCATCTGCTCCTGACAGAGGTGAAGCAAAAACTCAGCTGGTTCACCAATATTCCCTGTTAATGAAGTATTTAATTATCTTCCTTCTCTGTTCCCTAATCGTGGAATTCCTAGCCCCAAGCCTTTGTCCTCTGCTTTTTCTTAGGAAAGGGAGGGGATGTTACAGAGAGATAATTTGATTTCTATAGCAAACGAAAAAAAAGAAAAACCTAAAGGAAGAAAAAATAAAAATAAAAATAAAAATAAATTATAAGAAGCACCCATTAAAGACCTTTCAAAAGGATAAAACGATTTCAATTTTACTGTCTCACTCACTTCTCCTACTTCCTCCCCAGAATATACCTGCATATCATATATTTATACAGATTTTTTTATTATTTAGTTAATATGAATTACAAGCCTCATGCTTCCTCCCTTCTAAATCCAAAATGAGGAAGCTTTCTCTTTTCTCTCGCTCCCTTTTTTCCTTCACTCCCCCTCACCAACACGATTTACATTCTCAATGTAATGTATTAAAAAGTTGACAGGGACGAAAGGATTCACACGATGTCTGCTAAGAAACCCAATTTCCATGATGAATTACCCGAAGCCCCTGAATCACAAACCATTTTTTCCGCTGCTCAGAAGTTGAGTTTTTTGTTTTTGTTTTTTTTTAAATCTTCTTAAAGCCTCTCTCCTAATCTTCGGCTAGAAGAGATGGGTGAAAGGATTTTTTTTTCTCTAAACTAAGGAAAGTATTAGCATCTTGGTTGTTGTGCATCAAATTTGAAAATGCAAGGTTAGTAATATTTCAAATCAGCCATGGTCCAAGCCTCTTCTTAAGTGAGTGTACCCATTCATTCTTGTTCGTTCTCTCTCTCTCTCTCTCTCTCTCTCTCTCTCTCTCTATCTCCCTCCCTCCTCTTCTTCTCCCCCCTCCCCAGGTCTTATAATCACTAATAAGGAGGATCTTCAGAAAAAAGAGGAAAATCTGAATTACAGTGATTCCTCCAAGATCACCCTGTTTTGGAAGGTTGTAGAACTCCCAATAAGATGTCCACATTCCTAGAGTTGACTGGACTGACCACAGCTACGTAAAGAACTGAGCAGCAAAACCCCAGCCCAGGTTAGGTGATGCACCTGCCTCCTTGGCAGACACAGCAGTGGTTAGAGCTGCATTTGTACTAGACTAAGAATGTTCTCCTAAAACCCGGATTTTATTCTCATGGGAGATGACACCCTGGGCCGCCCATCACAAGAAGGGTGAAGAGGGACACAGTGGCCATCAGAGCTCTTGCCAAGATTTTGGACTTTGAAGAAAGCCAACATTTTTCCAAACATTCTGGGCATTTGGGCACTGTAATTTCAATTCCCCATTTGTGTGCATGTGTGCTGTGTAGACATCAAGCCGGTGTCACTTCCTCTGTCACTCTGCCCAAGCACTCTGGTTTTTCCTAGGACTCAATTCCCCCACAGAAAATATACCAGGAAAAAAACTAATAAAACCTTAAAAGAAAATAATTGAAGAAGTTTTATTCAGAGAATATATTTAATATTATATGGGGGTGAGGAGGGAAGTTGTAGGGGGTGGGACTCTGATGTTGTCTAAAAATTGCCAAAACATTTGTTGATTATATTGAAAGCTAGTAGGCACCTTAGAGATAAAGCATAAAGTCTGGCTACTGGAGTTTAAGTCTGAGGTCACAAATCCCAAATCTGAGTGAGGATCTTGGCTCTACAGTGTTAAGAATCTCCATTTTGCAGGTGAAGAGACTGAGGTCTTTGAGGGAAAGCAACTGGCCCCAGTTGCACAGTAAGTGAGCAATAGAACCAGGACCTGGCTGCATTTGGCCACTGGTTCATAAATTTCCAAGCCTGTAACTGCCTGATGTGACATAGATAATGCATCTGGGAGACCGAGGGAAGGCTTGCAACCATGCAATTTCCCCCACAGGTTATTTCTCCTGCACATTTTCCATGTTCTCCCAAGCAAGAGGTAACACAGTGGAATCAAGTTAGAAAGGGATAGGTGCTCTCCTACCTTTCCAAGCTGGTTTTACATGAGGACTTCATGAAACCACTTTACTGAAAAGTCCTCAGTTTAGCTTGATTCAGGGCTCACGGATGTCATCAGGATTCGGTATCCCCCATTGCTCAAGGAGAAAGAAAGGTGTTTGGTGTTGTTTAAAAAAAAAATCACTGGGAGCTGGGTTGTGACTCAGCGTTAGAGCGCTCTCGCCTAGCAAGGGTGAGGCCCTGGGTTGGATCCTCAGCACCACGCTAAAAAATAAATAAGCAAAATAAAGGTATTGTGTCAAACTAAAATCAAAAAAAAAAAAGAAAAATCACTAGGCTGATCACTCATAATTGCCTCTCTGAACAATTCTTCATTATTACTTTCATACTATCTTTATCCTTAAGATAAATAGGCCAAATTCTTAAACAGACACTTCTCTGAAAAAGATATACAGCAAGCAAATAAGCATTTGAAAAAAATGCCCCATATTACACAGTACGAGAGAAAGGCAAATGGAGGCAATTATGAGATACTACTACACTACTACGTTAGAATGTAGACACTACTACATTACAATGGCCAAAGTCCAAAACATTGACATCACCAATCACTGGTGAGGGTGTGCAATAATAGGGACCAATTCATTGCTGTTGAGAATACAAAACAGTACAGCCACACTGGAAGATAGATAAGCAGTTTCTTACAAAGCTAAGCACACTCCACCCATGTGATCCAGCTACAGTGCTCTTTGGTATTTACCCAAATGAGTTAAAAACTTGTGTCCACACAAAATTCTGCATGTGGATGTTTATAGCTGCTTTACTCATAGTTGCCAAAACTTGAATACAACCAAGATGTCTTTTGGCAGATGAATGGACAAACTGCTGAATATCAGTTTGAATATCTGACAACAGACTATTATTCAATGCAAAAAATGAAATGAGCGGTCGAGACATGGGAAAACACGGAGGAATCTTAAATGCAAAAAAGTCAATCTGAAAAAGCCCCATCATGTATGACTCTATGTGACAGTCTGGAAATGATAAAACAATGGACACATAAAAAAAGATTATGGTTACCAAGGATTAAGGAGCAGGAAGAGATGATTAGGCAGAGCACAGAGGGTTTGTAAAATTATTGTAGGGCAGTGAGATTATTCTGCATGACCCTATAATAAAGGCAGATACATGTCATTTTATAATGACCAAAGGTACAACACTGAGAATGAACCTGAATGTAAACCAAGTACTTTGGAAGATAATGATGGATAAATGTAGGTTTATTGATTATAACACCCATTCAGGATGCTAATCGTGGTGAGGCTGTGTACACATGGGGACAGAGAATGTATGTCTCTGTGATTCCAGCTCATTTTGCTGTGAACCTAAAACTGCTCTTTTAGAAGTAATCTATTTAAAGGAAATAAAATAATTATCCAAAGCAGTGATACCTTCTAACATCAAAGCCTATGGAATTGTGTCAAGATAAAAAAAAGAAGAAGGAAAATAATAAATTAAGACATCACATAACTAAAGGAATAATAAAGAGGCAAACGAGGTACATTGGAAGTAGACGCACCCTCAGTGAAGTAAAACAGAGGAAATAGTTTCATTCTTCTGAAATTCTCCTTCCTGACTAATTTTTAAAGTAGCTAAAATTTAAAAATGAAGCTAAAGTTAAATTAGAATTAAAATAGCTAAAAATAAAAGAGAAAATGGTACTAGATTGAAGAAAGTACCTGTTAGAAAGAAAAAAGAAAGTTTATATTTCATTGGTTGATAAATCTGTTCAATGTTCATGTGATAGTAAGAAAGAAAAGTTCTGCTATGACAAAAAATAAATAAATATGTAAACTGTAAGTCCTATGAGAAAAGGAACTACTTTTCATTCACTACTGTATCACCAGTGCCTATGATAGTGGCTGACATAAATAAATGTGTTGAATGAATAAATTGTTTCATAAATCAGAAGGTTAGAGTTAAGAAATAGATACAAGGTGACACAAGGAAAATCACCAGTGACAAAAAATATTCAGGTGTATCATTCAGGATTTTCTAATTGCTGTAATAAATATCCTAAATTTCTAGTGGTTTCAGCAATGAATATTTATTTATTATTCCCATAATAATCTGACGATGATGATGGGGCTGGGAATTGTGGCTCAGTTGTAGAGCGTTTGCCTAGCATGTGTGAGGCACTGGATTTGATTCTCAGCATTACATAAAAATAAATAAAATAAATGTCCATTAACAACTAGAATCATCATCATAATCATCATCTGATAATGAGGACTGTGGAGGTAATTTGGTTCCACATAGTAATTTAGAAAAGTTTCTTTTGTCTATTGTGCCTGTCACTCCTAAAGCCTCAGAGTCATCCATATCCAGATGTTGACAATAGGAAATAAAATGCACAAAGGATCACAAAGAAGTTTTTTAGGGACCAGGTTTGGATGAGGCATCTGTCAATTCTGCCATGCATAAGAGGTCCCACTTAACTGCAAGAGACCCTGGGAAACGTACTCAAGGTGTAACCAAACAACATTAACAGCATTACAGAGCTTCAAAGAGGCAATTGCAGGTATAACAAATACTTTTCTTCTGGATCAATGTTTGGGCCTGGAGAGAGAAAGACAGAGACAGAAAGAGACAGAATCCAAAATTAATCCAGGGAGAGAATCTTCCTTGAGGCCTTCTTCTTGTTAACTTATGATCCTACAGAGATACACCTTCTGGGACAAGAGAGATCAGACCTAGCTTTATCTGCCCAATGGGAAAGGTGGAAAGAGCTGCCTTGCTAAGCAGATCAGAAGAGGAAATAAAATCAAAGAAGCCATCTCTACTAGGGTGTAGCTACAGACAGACAGGCTTATCTGCAGTCAGGTTCTTCATGCAGACCCCGAGCAAGGATTCAGTGCAAGAAATTTTCTAAGGATCTACTAAAATGTAAAGGTGATGTGAAAAAGGAAGAATCCAAGTTAGAGAGAAAACTCAGGTGAATCCCAGCTTCAGCCTGATCCTGCAGTAAAATTTCACATGATGGTTCCCCCATCTATAAGCAACAGAAATGGAATTTTGTACTCCTATACCAATCAGTCATTCTCTATAAGATTCCCTGAGAGAATGTAAAGTCTCAGATATTACTGTAGCAATAGGTGTTTGGCTACAGGCATCTCTAACCAGATGTACTCCCAGAAACTTCTAGCTATTTCAATAGACATGGTAGAACCAATAGTCCAAGGACATTCCTCTGAAGAATATTATAGGTACCAACAATCAGCAGCAAAGCATTTTTAAAATGCTGGAAGACAAACACAGAGAACTACCAAGAAAGACTGAAGAAAATTTAAGTAAGACAACAGTGTCTACTACAGGCCATCATACACGAAGTCTCTCTGTAGGTGAGTACAACTATTCTAGCCCTTATGAAACCTTCACAAATGATGTTTGAAAAGCAATAACCACCAAGCAATCAGAAATTAACAGGCATATATGAACGCAAGATAATATGAATATATAAAATAAATAAGAGTGACCAAAAACACTAGAAATAGATATACACACACTTCAAATATTACAGTCATCTGACATCATTTTTGAAACTACTGTGCCCACCATAGTTATTCATGTATAAAAATAGAAAGAGACACTTGGAAAAAACTACTGGAAAGAGAAGACTATTAAGAGTGTCATAGGAAATTTAAGAAAGAACTAAGAACTTTTAAAAATTAAAAATTAAAATAACCAAAATTTAAAACTCAGAAGAGAAGAAAGAGTACAGAAGATAAATTATGAAGAGAAAATGACTAAGAATCTTCAGAAGTAATTGAAAACAATGATCCACAAATTCAAAACTCCCAGAGAATCTCAGGCACAATAAATAAAAGAAATTCAATCCTTAGACAAATCCTATAAATGAAAATGGAGAGATTACAGGCACTTAAACTGACAACTGATTTCTGAACATCAGCAATAGAAACTAATAGACAATGGAATGTCTTTTCAAAGTCCTGAAGGGAAAAATTGCAACCTACAATTCTATATCCAGCAGAGGAAAAAAAAAATCTTTGAAGACAGAAGATAGAGACATTTCAGAAAAATACTTAAAAAGTTCATCATTAGTACAAGCTCTCGGATTCAAATGCTAAAGAATATTCTATGAGCAGTGATCCCAGATTGAAGGTCTGAGATACAAGGAGGTAAAAATGAATGAAAATGTATGGAAATTGTAAATGAATATTGATTGTACAAAGAAGTGATAATTATGTCTAATATGGTTAAAAATGAAAAGGCATTATTGCCCAATACAAATAACTTATTAGTCAAAGTTATAACAGTATTCTAAGAACATGAATAAAATTTCTTAACTTCATTCTTTCATAATTTAAACATTCATTTTATAATTTTCAAGAGTACCTTCTATAAGAACATAAATAGAATATATAAAAACACCCAAAATTAAGAGGATAAAATAAAAAAAATAGCAAAAATAAAAAGGGAAGAACAAACATAAAATTTATATAGAACATACATAAAATAAAAATTATAAAATGTCAGTAATTATGATGAATACAAGTCAATTATACTTCAATTAAAGAAAAATTAGGTGAGAAAAATATAAAATCTAACTATATGCTGCTTTCAAAAATGCATAATGTATAAATATATAGAAAAGTTGAAAGTTAGAGATAGGATAAAATGTTAATAACAAGAAATATGATACAGGTATATTAATATCGGACAAAATAGAATTTAAGGGAAAAAACATTCCTAGACTTAAAATTATTACTTCAAAACAATAAAAATAGTCAATTAATGAATAAAATGAAATAACTTTAAATTTATGTGCATTTAATTGCATAACCTATAAAAACTAAAATAACAGAGGAAAAAGAAATATTCACAATTTAGGGAGATTTCAACATTAAGTGATTGACAAAATACATTGATATAAATATTAGTGAGTATATAAAAGACTTGAAAAAAGCAGGGTTAACCAAATGAACATACAGAGAATACTATGCTCAACAATTGCAGAATGTATAATTTTTTGCAAATATAGATACACACTTATGAAAATAGACCAAAGGACTGAGATCACAGTATGTTCTTGGACCACAGTGAAATTAAGCCATCAATAACACTAAAACAATCATTTTTAAATTCTCAAATATTTGGAAATTAAGATAGGTATATGATAACCATATGTCATAAAAAAATTAAATAGAAATTTTAAAACAATTGGAGCTAAATAGCAGTTAAAAATACCAGACACTGGGGGGTTGGGTTTGTGGCTCAGTGGTAGAGCACTTGCCTCACACATGTGAGGCACTGGGTTCAATCCTCACAACACATAAAAATAAATAAATAAACAAAATAAAGGTATTGTGTCCATCTACAACTAAAAAAAATTATAAATATATCATACACTGAAATCTATGTGAAATATCAGCCTTAAAATGCTTCTTTCATAAAAAGCAATGTCTACAAATGTTGGTAATAAAATGGGGGAAAACTTGGAGTAGGAACAGCAGAAATCAATGAAACAGAGGGCAAACATACAAGAGAAAGGAAACAAAGCCAAAGTTGATTCTTTGGATTGATAAGAAATGGCACACATAACCAAGCAAAGTAATGAAAGGAAAATCAGTTCAGAGATGAAGACATCAAACAGATAAGAGAAAGTTATAAGCAGTTTAATGCCTATATGTTTGAAAATATAGATGAAATGGTCACAGTGGCATGCATGGCATATTTGACACCCAGAGCAAGTAATTTTTAACATCCTCTTCTTCTTTTCAACAAAATTATTTTCAAGAATAAACGTATAGGGGCTGAGGTTGTGGCTTGGTGGTAGAGCACCTGCCTAGCACATAGAAGCACTGGGTTCAAAGCTCAGCAATGCATAAAAATAAATAAATAAAATAAAGGTATGTTTCCATCTACAATTTAAAAACTATTTTAAAAAAAGAATAAACATATAATCAAATAATAAAAATGTGGAAAAAGTATTTTCTGAACACTTTCTTTTATCAACCTTGATGTGCTAGTCTTCACAAATACATCAAAAAAAGGTGTTTTTAAAATTTTTTAAAGGGATAAAAGAAATCAGTAGATTAATACATTTCAATTGCCTTAATGTATTTTTAAAAGCAAAATGCCTGTACTTACATATTGATCAGTCACAGTAATGAATACAAATATCACAATTTCTTTTTTTGAGGCTGAACCTCTACAAATTTGTTAATTACTTCATCACAGTTGATCTTCACACATGCCTGCTCATAAACAGTCCTAACCAGATGTGTCGATCTATCTTCACTCAGAGTTGAGCAAAAAAAAAAAACAAAACCAAAAAAAACAACTTTTTAAAATTTATTTTAATTTTTGAGAAGTATTTTTCATCTAAAGGAACAAAGACACAAGTCATTACAAAAAGTTCTGAAGACAATGTTAAGGTAGGCTGTGATTTATAAAAATGGCACCTCAGAAATGGCAACACTGTCCATGCTTTACTTTCTCTGGAATCCACTCTAGTCACTTTCAAATGCCTCTACAGATGTTTGAAAGCTCCAAATAGTGACCAAAAATGTCAGAAGTTTTGTAATTCAAGCTCCATGTCTTTGTTTTTCCAATTAATGTGCTCTTGTTCATTTCTAATCTACTATTTAACTCAGGAACATGTAGTAATCAGGGGTGAGAGATATTATCAGACCAACACAGGAAAGCACTATTTATTCCCGTCAAATACAAATTTACTTTTAAAACGAAGGTTGCAGCCAAGCCCATATGTCAAGAACTAACTGTACAATTTAACATTTAACTTTCACATAAAAGAGAGTGTTTTAAAGAGTGTGTTTATGTTTACATGTACTTAATTTTTTATTTTATAATTTATAATTATTTATATTATTATATGTATATGTTTTGTAGATGTAAAATTTACATATATTATGAAAATGCAATTAAAATCTTAGCCATTGTTTTAGAAATTAACCAACAAAAGATTTGAGCCAGGGTAGTTGCTTCGAATTGTTGTCATTTTCATTGTTTTGATTATTGTTCTTAAGTTCTCCACAGAAAAGGTACTCCTTTATTGCATATATCCAGGGCATAGAGTTCCAAAAATATTGACAGTGGTATTAAATGGACAAATTCCTAAAATTTACAGCTTCTCATAATGGACTCTGTGCACCAGAATATGCAAATAATAATGCTCATTGCAGCATTGTTCATTATCATTAAAAAAAACAGTGTCCATCAACAATAGAATAGTAAACTAGTGTACAATATAGTTATACAATGGAATACTATACAGCCACACTCCTTTGAACAGTGCCCTCTATTCTTCTTTATAACACTTTATAATCAACTTATTATGATAATGTACCTATTCATTTACTCTCACTTATGGTCTATTTACCCAGGTAGTTGGTAATCTCCAAGAAGGCAAGAATCAAGCCCCGATTTACATCTAACACCAAGCCTGATGCCTAAGACATAGTAGGCACTCAGAAGTCATTAAACGAATGAATGAATGAATGAATGAATGAATGAATAGATGATTAGTTAGAGTCCATCTCTGCTTTCCTGGGAGCATGCTGTTCATCACTCTGAGGCCACCTTGTTCTGATCTTATATTCCTCATTTCCAAAAACCTTAGAGAATTCTCACCACGTGTTCAAATACTGGTACGAAAAAAGTTAGTACGGAATTGTCTTACTCTGAGGACTTCTAGCCCCCATCAAAGTATAACAAATAAAAATGATTACCATTCATCGAGGGCTCCCTCTTTGCAGGCACTAAGAGGAAGTGTCTCAGAAGCAACTCCTTCCATATTCACAGCAATCATATGAAGGAGGTGCTGGTATTAGTATCCATTTTGCAGTGGAGGAAACTGAGGCACAAAGGTAACTTTTAAAAATTCTTCCAGCTAGGTAAGTGCTGGTGCTCCATTCAAGCCAACAGGATACACCGTGCCCTGCTGCATTAAATACTCAGGGCCAAAAACGAGAGTGTTATTAATTGCAACTTGCACCACAAGTTGGTTGTCAGGGTGAACAGACTGAACCGAAGGGCGCCACATGGGGCCTGTGAAGACAGGCTTCAGAGAGCCAGTGCCCATGTGGGGTTCAATACAGAACCCTTCAGATCCCACAGTTTTCCTCTGCTGGGTAATCGCAGGATTTACCTGAAGGAGCCAGGATTGTGTCTCTTGTGATCCTGGCTGGGGGCTCAGAGTGCCTGTTGCTACTGGAGTCATCTATAATTAGAGGATTAAACCATCTCAATTGCATTTCTTACTTCATTCCATGGCAGGTTTCAAATAAGTGGGTCCTGAGTTACCCAGAGTCTATACTGTGCTTTCCTGGGATAACCTCCCAAGCAAAATTAAAGTTTGTCAATTTCATGCCTTTAATTTTCAGGGATTTTGCGCTGTTTTCCTTATATGTTTTTTAAAAAATCTTCCTAGTCCCCGTGGTCCTTTATTTTACTGACCTTAATTCTTTACCCCTCCTGACTTTGTAATTCCAACTACTAGAGGACTTTTACCTTAGCTCAGCCATGTGATCTGCTTTGGCCAATGAGAGGTTAGCAAACATGGCTAGAACAAAAACAATGTGCTTGCTTGCACTGATGCAGCAAGGAAGAGGACAGGTATCTGGAATAAACCTGGATCCACCCTGCAACCTGCGGCCATTAGCCAACCTCAGCTGATGGATACATACGCCAGTGAGATTAAAGGTTAGAAGACATTGAGTTGGGAATGTTTTGTTACACAATAGGTGGTTGATGCAGTCTCCTACAATTGGCATAAACATCCCCAACTCTGCTCCCTAAAATTCTACTAAGCCTCCCTGTGGAATCCAAACTAAAAGATGACCATGCTTTAATTTTAAGGAAGCCTGACCCTTGGGGAACTATCAAAAACGGGGTATTTTTACTAACAGATTGAGCTGTCCCTCTGTCCTCTCTGTTTGGTAAAGCTGTTGTCTCAATTCCCTTCTGCACTGTCTTTAACCAATAATACAGGATTCTTAAAACTCTTTCTTAGAACAGTACTGAAAAGGAAATTTAGGTTTAGAGCAACACAAGTTTCCATTTAAAGTACAGCTCTGGTGTTTATTAGCTGTGTGGTCTTATGCTTTAGGGTAATTTAAAGTCTCTGAATCTCATTTTACTCAATTGAAAAATGAGGCTATTACCCATCTAGAACTAAATGATACTATCTATGAAAATATTGACTCTGGGCTCAATTGTGGGATTCAATTAAAGTTATTGAATGTATTTTGTTTTGTTTAATATTCTTTTATAACTATTATTAAGTTATGGGTTTTTGTTTTCTATTCTTATCACTCTTTACTATATCTCAGAATTTGTCAGAATTGAAGAATAAAAATAGGCCCTTCTTACACTTTCTAGGAAAGTTTATTTGAAAAAAAATATATTCTTTATATCATCATTTCAAAATCTCAAAGGAAAGCATCATCTTTGGATAAAGTATGTCAGAGATTTAGAGTAAAAGTGAAGCTAGACATAATTTCCCCCTCTTTTACCTTATGAAATAATCCAAAATTAATAAATCAAAATAAGGGCAGCAAAAAAAATCATCAACACACAAGCATCTACAGATTTTTTAAAATGGTGACCAAAAAATAAATCAAGTTTATGATGTGACTCTGTCAGTACCTAATGCTACCCTCAGCTCCCAGTAACAAAATTGGGGGGAAAGGTGAGATAAAGTTCTAAGACTTTCTCCAATAACTTCTATTCTGGATAGCAGACTGGGAGCTAAGCCAAACAAATATCATAGCAAAACTCTCAAGATAAAAGCCCCTACCACCCAGAGAGGAAACTTGGGGTCTCACAAGAGGAGGAAAATGGCCTTCCAAAGTCCCATGCTGAATTTCAAAGATGATCTGGTGCCTGTGAGTAGCATCATCTCTATGAAATGGTTACACCATGACCAGAAGGTACAAACACAAAACAGGGCACTTCACCAAATCCCAGAGGGCAGCCCGGAGCCCAGGTCCTGCAAGCAGAACTTGCCTATAGCTCCTGGAGATTCTCCTCTCCCCCCCACACCCAGCTCCTGCCCTGTGCTCTTGGGGAAATTGAGAAGTGAATAAAACTTCAGGGGGCTGGGGATGTGGCTCAAGCAGTAGCGCACTCACCTTGCATGCACGGGGTGCTGGGTTCAATCCTCAGCACCACATAAAATAGAATAAGGATGTTGTGTCCACTGAAAACTGAAAAAAAATAAATATTAAAAAAATTCTCTCTCTCTCTCTCTTAAAAGAAAACACTTCAGAAGCTCAGCCCCTCCAAACTGCAGATACAGAGAAAACATATCTCAATTACAGAGAAAAGGGAGTCAAGGAGAATTTAGTCCCATTCAATCATAGAAAAAGGTGAAGAGAGCAACCCAAGTAACATGAAAATTATATATATATACAATTATATATTATATATTATATATATGTACAATTATAAAAATGTACCACAGCAGAAGGAACCCAGCATGCTGATAGCCTTGTACCCATTTTAGAAGAAAGTTTCCTGCTACCAATTTGGGCTTTAAAGGAACTTAATCAAATCATGAAATCAAGGCCAGAGTTGTGGCTCAATGGTAAGCACAGGTAAGGCACTGGGTTCAATCCTCAGCACTACATAAAAATAAATAAATAATTATAAAGGTATTGTGTGCAATTACAACTAAAAAAAAACATATGTCTCTTAAAAAATATCATGAAATCAATAATCAAGAGTATGAAGGCAAAATTAAAATCAACAGAATGAGACCAAAAGAGACACTACACCGCTATGAAAATAACCTGAAAACCAAAGTTATATCATTAAAGAACTAATAATCCAATAACTAGACCTGACAAAACAATGAATTGCTCATCAGGGAATGACATTGAGATAATAAAAAAATAAATCTTGGGAAGGAAAGATGAGTTTCAAAACTGTTACAACATAATAGATATGGAGGGTTAAGGCCATTCAGCTTAGGAATTATCTACAAAGAAAAGTCTGGGTATTGCTTTCTAGACTTTGTTCAGTAGCACACCCTTCTGTAGAAGTAAAGTTTGCCTTGCTGAGCTACTTATGAGCACATGTTTGATTCCTTGAGGGACCCTGTCATCCCTAACAATTTTTTTCACAACCTGGGGCTCCATACATTGCGTAGGGGTTATGAGGACTCCCTCCTCAGAGGAGAAGCAGCCCACTGCCATGGCCACTTCAGAGGGGGGAAAGAAATTGCAATCTCTGAGGCCAATAACAGACCACAAGTTGAAAGTGGATCAGTAATGCAAGGAAAGGGCCAAGCAAAGACCTTGGTGACCAGGTAACTCCATGCATGGACCAAGGAAGGAAAATCTATTCTCAGGAAAGAAGTATTTCCTTGGCAGTCAGGACAATCTAAAGATTGTGTGAGTGTGACCGAGACATGAGTGCAAGAAACCTCCAAAAGGAGAGCAGGGTTTAACCTCTGTTCTCAAACATGAGATCATACCCAGGAGAGCAGAATGGGCAGAGTGCAAAAAATTTCCAGTAGAGAGGTTGAGCCTCCAAATAAAAACTCTAGAGAAAGAGAATTCTGGCAGGAGAACAAGACACGGGAATATCCCTAGATATCCCTCTGGGCCTTTTGATAAAATATTGGAATAATATCCTATGATGAAAGGGAAAAAGAAACCAAAAATGATGAAACACTGTTGTTTAACTTGGACTCAATGAGCATGCAGGAAGTTTGGGGTGTACAAGAAATCTCCAGGAAAAATTCTATACCTGGGGACAGGGAAAGAACATGGAAAGCACAGGCCTTCCCATGTCTTAGTTATCCAGGGTCTATTTTAATTTCTAAAAGCTTAAATGTGGTAGCTTTTTCGGCTTCTACCTCTGGGGATTCAATACTTTGTAAAAAGCTATAAAATCCTTGTTTCCTGTTTTGTGTATTATCTGTGCACACTTGTGTATTATATGTTGTATCTACGTATGTGCTGTGTCTATATTATGTACATGGAACCAAAATTAGCATATAAATAAATGCATATTCATAATTTTTTTTAAAAAGGAATGGAACCAAATGCCCTTCAGTTCATGTGACTTAAATTGGTTAAATAGATTTGAGTAAAGGTTTCTTTAAGACTACTCCCAAGTTTTCTAGATAACCAACCAATCAAGACAGCATTGATTTCTATAAAATATTTAAAGTGCAATGTCCATTGCTTTTAAGGATTTTTCTTTGGCAGGAATAACTGACTTAAAGTGTTAACTAAACTTGTCTGACACCTTGGTTTTCATGAATAATCTAAGTTAGAAATGGGTAAATTAGTTTTAACATAAATGAGATTAATCTTTAAATATGTGTTGGTGAGAAAAGATATCTGATTAATTTGCAAAGTTAAGATACTAAAACATCAACTAAGTATAAATTCAATAACTTGGCTTCTTGAATTCCATAAGGTAATATATATTTGGGTCTATTAAATGTATTTTCATATATTTTTAAAAGATTTAAAATTGCTTGTTTCTAGATCTTAACCTAAAAACAAGCTTACTAAGAGTTAAAATTCGAACAGGTGTGATTCTATATGCAAAGAGTACAAAAAGTTTAAGCTGTGTTTCAATAAAGTGCTGTAAAAAGCTTATTAAAAACTAACTTGTCTAAATTCAGAAATTTTATAAGGATTATTTCAGAATGTAAATTTAAGAAAGAGTCATCAATTGAGAAAAGAGGGAGATAAGAATGTTATAGGTGGGAAATACATTTTAGTATGGAAAATTAGAAGAAAAAAGAAATCTTTCTGGATGAGAAAGTATTTTATACATTAGACAAGCTTTTAGTTGTGCCTCTACAACTAAAAAAATACGTTTTTTAAAAAAGAATGTCTAAGTTGTACAAGGTTTGAGGAAGATAAATCTCAAAAAGTTTTTGTATATGATTAAGTTGGCTATAAGTAAAGCAGTCAAAGTCATTTAAGTTTTTTTTCTTAAGGTTAACCTTTAATATGCTAATTCTCAATGATTAGAAATAACAAGGGCTCCTTAAAACATTGATCTGCTCTTATCAATCAAGATAATTTCTGGTGTCTGTTAGTTTTTTTTTTTTTTTTACTTAGGGAAACTAAATCTTAAAAGGATTAGGGATTGTACCTATTTCAAAGTCTTTTAAATTACTAATTTATAACAAGTTAAATAAACAACTTTTATGAGTATTTCTGAGAACTGTTTGAGTCTTGTCTGAGTTTTAATGTAAAAGACATGTGTAATTGTGACCCTAGCCATAACTGGCTTCTCTGCATATTAAATGTATTCATGTTCTTCAAGAATATATGCCTTTTAAAATGTAAAGCTCAGAAGAGCATTTTACCAAGTTGGTGTTATCCAAATTAGAATTGTCTGTAGCAATAGTCTCCTTCATATTTATATAGAAATAACCAATTTGGTTGGTATTTATGTCATTTTAATGTTTTGTAACTGGATAAAAGTAACTTGATATCAATAAGTTATACATAATTTTGTGTTGTTCTTCACACTAGGATGGGAATTTAAATGTATTTTTGGAAGGTAATAAGGAGAGTTTGATTTTTTAAGAGCTCTCTTAGCCTTTCTGTTTGATTCATATTTCAGGTGTAATGTTGTATTATGCTAACTATTTTTTAGATAGATTCAGAAAATAATACATAAGAACCTTGTAAAATGATATTTTAAAAAGAGGCAAAGATCAGCTTCAAAAATAAAATACTTTACATAGATTTGTCAAGAACCCAGCCTCACCTGAGATAAGACTCTGCCTCTTACCTTATTCCATGTTAGGAATACCTCCAAAGCTGACCAGAATTAAGCACATTTAAAGTTGTGTTCAAAAGATAGGTTTTTGTTGTAAAGATGACTGCAATCTCAAAAATAAAGTAAGTAAATAAGTAAGGGTTAAGTAAGTAATAAACTAAGTAAGGGCTTGAGTAAATAATGAAAGGTATTTAAGGTAATAAAAGAGTTTTTTTATTATTTTTTTTTATTGATTGTTCAAAACATTACGGAGCTCATGATATATCATCTTTCATACATTTGACTCAATTGGGTTTTTAACTCCCATTTCTACCCCAAATACAGATTGCAGAATCACATCTGTTACACACTCCAATTTTTACATAATGGCATATTAGTGACTGTTGTATTCTGCTACCTTTCCTATCCCCTACTATCCCCCTCCCCTCCCCTCCCATCTTCCCTCTTTACCTCCTCTGCTGTTGTTCAATTCTCTCCCATTTTCCCCCTCCCCCTTGTTCCTCATAACCTCTTATAATTTTGTGTATCATTGAAGGTATCCTACCATTTCCATATGCTTTCCCTTCTCTCTCTCCCTTTCTCTCCCCCCATTCGTCTTTGTTTACTGTTAGTCTTTTCCTCATGCTCTTCCTTTCTGTTCTGTTCTTGGTTGCTCTCTTTATATCAAAGAAGACATTTGGCATTTGTTTTTTAGGGCTTGGCTAGCTTCACTTAGTATAATCGGCTCTAATGCCATCCATTTCCCTGCAAATTCTATGATTTTGTCATTTCTTAGTGCTGCATAATACTCCATTGTATACAGATGCCACATTTTTTTTATCCATTCATCTATTGAAGGGCATCTAGGTTGGTTCCACAGTCTAGCTATTGTGAATTGTGCCACTATAATCATTGATGTGGCCGTATCCCTATAGTGCGTTCTTTTAAGGTCTTCAGGGAATAGTCCGAGAAGGGCAATACCTGGGTCAAATGGTGGATCCATTCCCAGCTTTCCCAGGAATCTCCATACTGCTTTCCAAATTGGCCTCACCATTTTGCAGTCCCACCAGCAGTGTACAAGTGTACCCTTTTCCCCACATCCTCGCCAACACTTATTGTTGTTTGACTTCATAATGGCTGCCAATCTTACTGGAGTGAGATGGTATCTTAGGGTGGTTTTGATTTGCATTTCTCTGATTGCTAGAGATGGTGAGCATTTTTTCATGTACTTGTTGATTGATTGTATGTCCTCCTCTGAGAAATGTCTGTTCAGGTCCTTGGCCCATTTGTCGATTAGATTATTTGTTTAATTTTTTGAGTTCTTTGTACATTCTGGATATTAGGGCTCTATCTGAGGTGTGAGGGGTAAAAATTTGTTCCCAGGATGTAGGCTCTCTATTTACCTCTTTTATTGTTTCTCTTGCTGAGAAAAAAAACTTTTTAGCTTAAGTAAGTCCCATTTGTTTATTATTGTTGTTAACTCTTGGACTATGGGCGTCCTATTAAGGAATTTGGAGCCCGACCCCACAATATGTAGATCGTAGCCAAATTTTTATTCTATCAGACTCAGTGTCTCTGATTTGATATCTAGCTCCTTGATCCATTTTGAGTTAACTTTTGTGGCTGGCGAGAGAAAGGGATTCAATTTCATTTTGTTGCATATGGATTTCCAATTTTCCCAGCTCCATTTGTTGAAGATGCTATCCTTCCTCCATTGCATGTTTTTAGCCCCTTTATCAAATATAAGATAGTAGTAGCTTTGTGGATTAGTCTCTGTGTCCTCTATTCTGTACCATTGGTCTACCCGCCTGTTTTGGTACCAGTACCATGCTGTTTTTGTTACTATTGCTTTGTAGTACAGTTTGAACTCTGGTATCGCTATACCTCCAGATTCACACTTCCTGCTTAGAATTGCTTTTGCTATTCTGGGTCTTCTGTTTTTACATATGAATTTCATGATTGCTTTATCTATTTTTACAAGAAATGCCGTTGGGATTTTGATTGGCATCGCATTAAACCTGTAGAGAACTTTGGGTAATATCGCCATTTTGATGATGTTAGTTCTGCTTATCCATGAACAGGGTACATTTTTCCATCTTCTGAGATCTTCTTCTATCTCTCTCTTTAGGGTTCTGTAGTTTTCATTGTATAAATCTTTCACCTCTTTTGTTAGGTTGATTCCCAAGTATCTTATTTTCTTTGAGGATATTGTGAATGGAGTGGTTTTTCTTATTTCAATTTCAGAGGATTTGTTGCTGATATACAGGAATGCCTTTGATTTATGCGTGTTGATTTTATAACCTGCCACTTTGCTGAATTCATTTATTAACTCTAGCAGCTTTTTTGTAGACCCTTTTGGGTCTGTTGAGTATATTATCATGTCATCTGCAAATAGCGATAATTTAATTTCTTCTTTTCTATTTTTATGCCTTTAACTTCTTTTGTCTGTCTAATTGCTCTGGCTAGTACTTTGAGAACTAAATTGAATAGAAGTGGTGATAGAGGGCATCCCTGTCTTGTTCCAGATTTTAGAGGGAATGCCTTCAGTTTTTCTCCATTTAGGATGATGCTAGCCTTAGGTTTAGCATATATAGCTTTTACAATGTTGAGGTAAGTTCCTGTTATCCCTAGTTTTTCTAGTGTTTTGAACATAAAGGGATGCTGTACTTTGTCAAATGCTTTTTCTGCATCCATCAAGATGATCATATGGTTCTTGTCTTTAAGTCTATTGATGTGGTGAATAGCATTTATTGATTTTCGTATATTGAACCAGCCTTGCATACCAGGGATGAATCCTACTTGATCATGGTGCACAAGTTTTCTGATATGTTTTTGTATTCAATTCACCAGAATTTTATTGAGAATTTTTGCATCTAAGTTCATTAGAGATATTGGTCTATAGTTTTCTTTCTTTGAAGTATCTTTGTCTGGTTTGGGGATCAGAGTGATTTTGGCCTCATAGAATGTATTTGGAAGAGCTCCTTCTTTTTCTATTTCTTGAAATACCTTGAAAAGTATTGGTATTAATTCTTCTTTGAAGGTTTTGTAGAACTCCGCTGTATACCCATCTGGGCCAGGGCTTTTCTTGGTTGGTAGTCTTTTGATGGCTTCTTCTATTTCTTCCTTTGTTATTGGTCTGTTTAAATTGTGTGTGTCTTCCTGTCTCAATTTGGGCAAATCATATGCCTTAAGAAATTTATCAATGACTTCACTATCTTCTATATTATTGGAATATAGGGTTTCAAAGTACTTTCTAATTATCTTCTGTATTCTGTAGTGTCTGTTGTGATACTGCCTTTTTCATCCCGTATGTTAGTAATTTGAGTTCTCTTTCTTCTTCTTTTCACTAGCATGGCTAAGGGCTTGTCTATCTTATTTTTTTTCAAAGAACCAACTTTTAGTTTTATCAAATTTTTCAATGGTTTTTTTTGTTTTAATTTTGTTGATTTCTGCTCTAATTTTAATTATTTCTTGTCTTCTACTACTTTTGCTGTTGTTTTTCTCTTCCTTTTCTAGATTTTTGAGGCGTAGTGTGAGTTCATTTATTTGTTGGTTTTTTCTTTTTTTGAGGAAAGAACTCCAAGAAATGAATTTCCCTCTTAAAACTGCTTTCATTGTGTCCCATAGATTCCGGTATGTTGTGTCTGCATTATCATTTGACTCTAAGAATTTGTTTATCTCCTCCTTTATGTCTTCTGTAACCCATTGATCATTCAATAACATATTGTTCATTTTCCATGTGGTGTAGGGTTTTTCCTTCCTTCTTTTATCATTGATTTCCAATTTCATTCTATTATGGTCAGATATGGTGCATGATATTATCTCCACGCCTTTATATTTACTAAGAGTTGCCTTATGGCATAATATATGGTCTATCTTTGAGTAGGATCCATGTGCTGCTGAGAAGAACATGAATCCACTTGATGATGGTTGGTATATTCTATATACGTCGGTTAGGTCTA
Organism: Ictidomys tridecemlineatus; assembly: GCF_052094955.1. Lineage (NCBI taxonomy): Eukaryota > Metazoa > Chordata > Mammalia > Rodentia > Sciuridae > Ictidomys > Ictidomys tridecemlineatus. The sequence goes on from NC_135494.1 coordinate 23,775,969, forward strand.
GGTTCTTGATTATGCTGTTGAGTTCTATAGTTTCTTTATTCAGTTTTTGTCTAGAGGATCTATCTAATGGTGAGAGTGGTGTGTTGAAGTCACCCATAATTATTGTGTTGTGGTCTATTTGACTCTTGAACTTGAGGAGGGTTTATTTTATGAACGTTGCAGCTCCATTGTTTGGTGCATACAAATTGATAATTGTTATGTTTTGTTGGTGGATGGTTCCTTTTAACAGTATATAGTGCCCTTCTTTATCATTCTTGATTAACTTAGGTTTGAAGTTGATTTTATTTGATATGAGTATGGCCACTCCTGCTTGCCTCCGAGGGCTATGTGAGTTGTATGATTTTTCCCAACCTTTTACCTTCAGCCTGTGTATGTCTTTTCCTATCATATGAGTCTCCTGAAGGCAGCATATTGTTGGATTTGTTTTTTTTTTTTTTTTTTGATCTAGGTTACTAGCCTATGTCTCTTGATTGGTGAGTTTAGGCCATTAACATTTAAGGTTACAATTGAGATATGATTTGTACTTCCAGTCATGCTTCTTTATTTATTTATTTTAGTTTGGCTAGTTTTACTTTTTGGTTATTTTCCTCCCCCTTTACTGAGATACCTCCTGCTATTAGTTTTGGGCACTATTTTTCAATTCCTCTTCTTATAGTATTTTGCTCAAAATGCTTTGCAGTGCTGGTTTTCTTGCTGCGAATTCTTTTAGCTTTTGTTTATTGTGAAAGATTTTAATTTAATTGTCAAATCTGAAGCTCAATTTTGCTGGATACACTATTCTTGGTTGGAATCCATTATTTTTCAGCGTTTGAAATACATTGTTCCAGGATCTTCTCGCTTTCAAAGTCTGTGATGAGAAATCAGCCGTTAACCTAATTGGTTTACCCCTGAATGTAATCTGCCTCTTTTCTCTCGTTGCTTTTAATATTCTCTCCATGTTCTGTATGTTGGCTATCTTCATTATTATGTGTCTTGGAGTTGGTCTATTATGCTTTTGAATGTTTGGGGTCCTGTAGGCTTCCAGGATTTGGCAATCCATTCTATCTTTCATCTCTGGGAAGTTTTCTACAATTATTTCATTTAATATGCTGTCCATTCCTTTGGTTTGAATCTCTGTGCCTTCTTCTATCCAGATGACTCTCGAATTTGGTTTTTTTATGACATCCCATATCTCTTAAATAGATTGCTCATGGGATTTAAGCATCTTTTCTGTGTTGATTATACTCTTTTCAAGTTGATAAACCTTGTCTCCATTATCTGATGTTCTGACTTCTACTTGATCAAGTCTATTTGTAATATTCTCGTTTGAGTTTTTAATTTGGTTTTTAGTTTCCTGCAATTCTAGGATTATTGTTTGATTTTTTTTTTAAGATCTCTATCTCCTGGTAGAGCTCATTCTTTGCCATTTGAATTTGTTTGTTTAATTCATTTTCAAAATAAACTTTTATTTCTTGGACTTGCTGTCTCATGTCTTCTCTAATATTCCTTTCCATTTGAGTTAGGTATGCCTTGAGTTCTTTCCCTATCCCTGCTTCTGATGTTTCTATGTCCTCCTGTAGAATTAAGTTGTCTTGCATTGTTTGTACTCCTTTTTTCCCTTGTTTTCTCATGTTGTCCATGTTACTTTCCAGCTCTTTTTGATTGTCGTGTTTCTGCTCTCTTCTATAGCTTTGTTTTGGTTCTATATCACTCTGATGTCTCTCCTTTGTGTTGTTAAACTATGCCTGCTAACATGGATTCCACTGGGAAGGAATTCCGACGTCCGAGCTCCAGTGACGACACTACTCTGCTATGACGGGCCCCAGGCTCCTTTCTGGGGTGTCCTAATGGGGGTGTGTGACAGGACTATCTCTGTTTGGTTTCAGCTCCCGGTCATGGCAGACGGGCGGTCTTCAGCCGCCCAGTATCACAGGTCACGGGCGGGTGATCGGTCGCCTGCGGGTAGGCATTCTCCTACTGCCCAGTTACATGGGCAGTGGGTGAACTGTCGCTGGCGGGCCTGTGATTTCCAGCCACCCAGTCGCGAGAGCCTTGCCTCTAGTATCCTGGTTTCTCCTGCTAGTCTTGATTTCTCCTGCTAGACCAGTTTTCCCCTGAGTGATGGCTCTCGGCAGTTCAAACTGTACTCTGGGCCTGTCGTTTGTTGGGTATGGAGGGTGACTATTGGGAACCCCGGCACTCTATTGTTTTGTTTCCATTGTGGGGAATAGAACTGTACCGCTTCCTTCCCTCTCTGAAATCCTGTACTCAGTCAGGGGGTCAGTGCTGGCTAGGCTGGCGGATTTCACCGAATCGCAGCCACTTTTCTCCCTGCTTGCTAATTAATCGCTTCTCTGCGGCACCACGACTTCTGTAGCCGTGGGGCAGGCCGCGCGAATCAGTCGGCCTGGATCTCCGGGGTCCCACAGTTGGCTATTGGGATCCCCGGCACTCTATCGCTTTGATTTTTTCTGCTTGCCCCTCCCCCAGCGCTGGCTAGCCAGGTTTCCTTTTGGCTGCTGATGGGAGGCGAGGTTGAAGGTCAGGTGTCTCTAGTTTTCCCCTAGTCTTTATGCAGGCTCACTCTGATACTCCCTCCCCCGGAAAGCCTAGGAGAGATTTTATGCAAATTCCCCGATGTCTGGGGGGTGAGCTGAGTGACACACACCTGTTTGTTGTTGCAATCTGTTGGACAGTGGTGGTGGATACTTCAGCTTTCCAAGATGGTGGCCACTGACTGCCTCAGTGGAGTGTCCGCTGTGGGGGATAAAAAGAGTTTTTAAAGGAAAGCAAAATTTATGAAATCTTATATGTGATTGAGTTAATAAATTCACAGCTGTTTGTGGAGGCAAAATAGATACCAAAGATATACAGTGTTGTTATAGAAATTATATTTCTTGGTTCATAGCTATTATACAAACTGAATATTTTTGCTCTTGTTAATTTCATTTTGCATTTTCCTTATAAAACTTTATAATTGTTGCCTGTTCATGTTTTGCAGAAGCACTGCTTCTAATAAAACAACATTAGTTAATTTGAGACAATAAACCATCACCTTTAGGAAAGAGGGTATAATGCTGACTTCTAGTACTAATATTGACCCCAATTAATTATAGATATTAAAATTAAAACCCAGTATTCTTGCTTTAAGACTGGTGAAGCTGACCTGCTGGATATTTAAAACCAAAACTTGGAGACCAAATTCAAGGAAGTAAAAGGGCCAATATTTTAGCCTTTGCCCTCTAAAGTAAGCCAGGATCCAGGAATGATGAGATCCCTCTAAAGACCCTGCATGTCCAGTGAGTAATCCAACCTCCTGATCAGGGGGACCAAGAGGATCCTAGAGAACAGAAAGCCAACCAGTGCACATTCTGCAATGGGAGCACCATTGGAGAGGGAAACGTCCCTGATGCTTCCAAGGAAAGCCAAATGTGGTCAGCAATACCCTGACCCACCCTGGGAAATGGCACAACTGGTAGAAGAAAAGTTAAAAGAGCCAAGAGGCTTCTTACAAGTTCCCAATCTCAACTGACTCTAACAATAGACAGGAAAAAAGGTCAATTTTTTTACCAACTTGGTCTTAAGAACCTGGCAGGAGAGTATAACCAAAACACATCCATACGTGTACATTTAAAAGATAAGACAATGTTTCTCTTATTGTTACTTAAGATGGACATTTGTGTCAGTCCTCCCAAAAGTAAGTAAAACTGGGAGGTTATAAAGGATTTTTATACAGTTAGTTCCTGATAAATATTTTTTTAAAAAAAAAGCTCTGTCGGCATCACAAGTTTATTCTGAGTCAATGTGAGACCTATTTGTGTTTCTTGTTTTGTTTTTGTTGTCTGTTGTGATTATTATGAGCTGCTGCTCAGACTCCTCTTCTGGATTTCACAATTCATCATTCCAGCCTGGCAACTTTATTTTAATCAAGACCTAGAAAGAAGACAAGCTTCCACTGAGCTGAAAAGAACCTTACCAAGTCCTCCTGATCCCCAGGATGGCTACACAAACTGCTAAAAGGAGGAGAACACATTACCATTGGTGATTTCCACCTCCAAATGTTTATATAACCAGGATGAATAGCAATACCAAAGGGAACAGGAACAAAAATGACAATGAGACCAAAAGATATAAAAAGAAAAATGAGGGACCAGCAAGAATAAAAAAGTCCAGTGGTCCATTTTCAGAATATAGTATCTACCTTAGTTGGGATGTAAGGTCCAACTGTAACCATTTTAACTATAGCCCTTCCCTATGCATTTTCAAATTTTTATATTGGCCTATCGCATAGATTGTAACCCTAAGTTTCTCCTATCAGAGCAAGGGACAGTGCTGTGTCAGGGATAAAAACAGGTGGAACTGTCCTTCCAAGTGTGCTTGTTTGCCAGACCTTGGTCAGTAACCCTCTCTTCTGCAGAAGTAAAGTTTGCCTTCCCAAGCTGAAGCAAAGGAAGAAGGAAAGAAGGAAGGAAAGAAGAAAGGAAGGAAGGAAGGAAGGGAGAGAGGGAGGGAGGGAGGGAGGAAATGAAGGAATGGGAGTGTGAAAACAGAATAGAAGTATAGAGATATAACACACAAAAAAAAAAAAAAAAAAAAAACCTTCCTGCTACAAAGGAAGAAATCCTCCAGAAAAATGCAGAATCACCCATAGGGAGGTGAATGCCAGGCTTATAATGGTAACAGACAACATAAAAGAACTTGGAGGATAAAGCATCTCAAAGTACTTCTTGAAAAAGGTAACCAATAATGAGTCTAGTCAATCGAAAATGAATAGAGAAGCAATAAGAGTGGGAATAGTGCAGAATGCAATGCCCAGAGAGTGGGACAATGCCCAGTCTTTTGGAAAAGAAATTGGTGCAACGAACTTTCACACCCAGTCAGATAAATGTGAAGACAACCAACAAAAATTTACCAGTATGCAAGAATTTAGAGAGCAAGCACTGTGAGTTATCTTGGGGTGAGGGGGTGGGTGCAAAGAAGTCCAGCAAAATCAATAATGAATCACAAATTTTAAAAAAATAAATAATGCAGGAAAGAAAAAATCTGTGATATAAGGACAAGTGGGAAGTAACAAAATCATTTAATTATAGTATAATCCTGAACCATGATAATACAGAATCGTACATACAGGATATAAATGCTTTATACAATGACTTTTTTAAAATACTACTAAAAACTTCGAGGATGAGGGGAGTGGAAAATGAGGTGAGAGGAAGATTAAAAGTTTTAATTTCCTTATCTTTCATAGCAGAGAGTCAATCAATATGTCTAAAATTAAAATGGATCTTTAAAAAAAAACCTCTAGCTTTCTTAATTTTTTTATAATCGTTTTGTAACCTTAGAGAGAACTTTTAGGATCTAATATCTCTGTGTTAAAAATACATTATCTGAAGTTCCATAATTCCTTTGCTTTCTCTTTGGTTTCTTTTTCTTCCATTAAATTCAAGAAAAACTCAATTTAATGCTTTTTTATTTTTCTAAAAATGTATACTAAGATCCAATTTTTACAAAATTATTCCAGACATTTTCGTTACATTTATATACTTAAAGAGCTACCTGGAATGATTTTCACTTGAAATTATTAGACTTCTTCTTGCCAATAGAATTTGAGATAATTTTTTTGCCCTTTTTTTTTTGTTATTTCCATACTTTATATTCGGAATGTATTACTTAAGTAAAAACAATGAAGTCATTTAGTTTGAAGTACACAGATACCAGATTTCGAAAATCCATCACAAAATCCACCCACCTTTGTATGCATGTCTCTTTGTTATGTGACTATGCAAGCTGTACCATCAAAGAATATGTCGATATTCCCATCCCTTGATTCTGAACTGGCCTTATGATTTGATCTATCAATAGAATGTGGCAGCAATCATACATGACTTCTGAACTTATGTTTTTAAGAAGTCTTGCAACTTCTCTTACCTTCTTGGAATACTCTTCTGAGACTGCCATATGAAGAATCAAAGGCTGACACACTAGAGGAGGAGAGACCGTGTGGAGTAGAGATAAATTATTCAAGTCCCATAGACTCGCCAGTGGATGACCAGCACCAAGCACCATCCATCTTGGCCCATGTGGTCCCCAGTAGAGCTGCCAGATGACTACAAGAATTGAGTGACCCTAGATGGTGTTAGGAAAAAATGCCCACGGAACCCAACTCCAATTGCTGTCCCCACCAAATTGTGAGCAAATAAAACAGTGGTTGTGTTAAATGCCTAAGGAGAGAGATGTTTTATTATATAGAGACAGAAAACTGACACAGTTGTTAGGCTCAGTGTGTTAACAGGCTTTCATCAAGATGAAAGACTGCACACATATATTTGTCTCACTTTCCTCCCTGAGTCCACTGAACTGACATTAAAAAACTACAAAAGAAATAAAATCTAAAGAACAAATTCCAATGGCCAAGACAAAGTCACATGTTCATGTGTGAACCAGGCCCTGGCAAGGGAATGAAGCCACAGTGACAGGCTCACACATTGTGATTCACCCACTGGGTCAGGGACAGAATCACCCATCTGGGCATAGGGCTTAGCAGATGTTAAACATTGAAAACAGTAGGCTACTATCCTGCCTTTCAGAAAGAAAAATGATGACCTTTTGCTTTTATAAACCAGTGTTAGTGTTATGGAAAATAAATTCCAGAAAACACTTTTTTTTAATTTTCAGAAAACACATTTCTAAGCAATATCATCTGAACACATAGAATCAAACATCAAATCCATACTCATGGAAAAAGGATGAAGATAAGAGCTAAGAAAGGAAATAAAGAACAATCAGAGAAACAGGAGAAGTCACCAGAAGTATTTATCAAGTGTTTGCCATGTGCCAGGCACTTTACATCCACCAAAAACCAAAACAAAGTGATGCAAGGAAGAGAGCATGGTGAGACTGTCAACTGTGCTGAAAAGACATCCAAGAGGTGGGGTATGACACAGCACCAGTGACGACAATGAAGGAAAGAAGTTCTTGATTACCCTGGAAAACACAATTTTAGTAAAGAGGTAGGGATAGATACAGAGTTTGATATTTACAGATCAGTAATGAAAAAATGAATTCAGAAATCACAAGACCCCTGAATAATAAGAATCACAGGAAGCCGTTGAGGTAAGTGAAGGCTTTAAAACAGAAGACTTGGGAGCTGGGGTTGTGGCTCAGTGGTCGAGTGCTTGCCTACCATGTGTGAGGTGCTGGGTTTGATTCTCAGCACGACGTAATAAATAAATAAATAAATAAATAAATAAGTGAATGTATTGGGTCCATCTACCACTAAAAATATTAAAAGGGAAAAAAAGCAGACTTCTTGTTCCCAGCCACTTGGGAGACTGAGGCAGGAGGATTACAAGTTCAAGGCCAGCCTCAGGAACTTAGCAAGGCTCTGAGCATCTTAGCATGGCCCTGTCTCAAAATAAAAAATAAAAGGGGTTGGTAGTGGGGAATGGGGATGAGACTCAATTGTTAAGCATCCATTGGGTCCAATTCCTGGTACAAATTTGAAACACACACACACACACACACACACACACACACACAGACTTTGATGTCCGAGGTAAAATGGAGGGAAAACAGAACCATTCTGTCATCTGCAGCAATGCTCTCAGCACAGAAGGAGTGAGCTTATCTTCAGATCATAACATGCAACAAAATCAGAAAATCTAAAGCCTAAGAGGTGACTCTAGAATGTTTTTCAACCATTCTCACACAAACCAATGGAAATTTGACCAAGTTAACAAGATTGTGGTCACCTGTGTGTTGTGCAATCAGGAACTCCTTACCCCAAGTCCTAGAGTGAGAGACAACATCTACCATGGCCCACAGTGATCTACACCTCTGTTTATGTCCTTGCCCCTTGAGCTGCTGCCTTCAAAGAGACCAGACAGACTGCACTGGCTTCCTGACCCACAGAAACTGTGAGAAAATAGACATTGTTCTTTCAGGTTGCTAAGTTTGGGGTGACATGTGATATAGCCATGTCACTTCTCTGATATCTAAGAGTGCATCCTGACAAAGGGTCTCACTACACTCCTTAAGGATAGCTCCTGCTATGAGAGATAATCTCCAAAATTCCACTTGTTCCCTCTTAAGAATAAATAATAGAGACACTTTCCAAGAATAGAAGCATATTCACTTTAGGCTCTACCATCCTGTTTCCAAACATCTCAGAACCTTCCTTGACTTTGCCCTTTTATCATCTCAGCACTAACTCCCACCACAGGGAAACTGCCTCTCTTCAGAGTCTCCTCCTTTCCACATTCCCACAGTCCTGCTGCTCTGGAGTACTGATCACCCAAGCCCTCCACAACCTGCAGAACCCCTTATACCTCTAGTACTCTCCACTGACTGTTACCTATTGAAGTATAATAAGCCACCCCGGAACTCACTGGCTTGAAACACCATTAATTTATTTTGCACACTTTTATGGGTTGGCTGAGTGATCCTTTGCTGGTCTCACCTGGACTAACTCATGCACCTACAGTCAGATGGAGGATCTGCTAGAAGGTCCAGTGAGCTAGAATAGTGAAAACAGCTGGGGATTTCTGGGCCTCTCTCTTCACATGGTCTTTCCTTTCCAAGGAAACTATGCCAAACTGGGCTTCTTTGCACAAGATAGAGGCAGCATTTCAAGAGGGCAAATCCTAATACATCAACACTGATCAAGCTTCTGCTTGTTTTATGACTGTTCTTGCCCCATTGGCCAAAGCAGGTCACATGGCCAAGCCCAGCATCAACATGGGTGGGAACATACAAGTGCACAGATAAGAGGAGGGGGACTCACTGGGGCAAATTAGGAGAAGTCATCTACCACTCCTCCCAACTCAATCTTAAGCACCATTCCTAGATAATCGTCCCCAAACACCTGCTCCATTATTCCAAATCAATGATCACTGGGATTCAATGAGGTACTGAATGAGGCTTAAACAATTTCTTTCATGCTTATCTCATGGTTAAAATGTGGAATAAAAGTTACCTCTAAGGGAGGAAGCAGTCTTATTGGCTACATTCTACTGACAGAGCTACTGATAGATCACACCTGAGAATTATAACCAAGGAGGCAACCAGAGAACAGTCAGGGGAGGAAAAGAGGGTATCTCAAAGCCATCTCTTGTCTGAGTGCACAAACTGTGCCTTTGTGCATTAATCCCTACTCCCAAAGACAGTCTGCAATGTGATAGGCCTACAAATATTTTATGTTTGAATGAATGAATGAATGAGTTTGAGTGAATGGAAGGTAGGAGAGTTGAATGAACAAAGGATTCTTGGCCTAAGCAGTAGTTCTCAAATTGGAGCATTCATCAGAATTACTTGAAAGACTTGTTGAACCACAGATTGCTGAGCTTCACCCCTAGGTGGAGAAAGATTAAGTAGTTGCATTTCACTCATCCAAGTACCAGCCAGGCCCAACCCTGCTTAACTTCGGAGATCAAACAAGACAGGGCATATTCAGGGTGGGATGGCCATAGAGAAGTTGCATTTCTAAAACCTTCCCAGGTGATGTTGATGTTACCATTGGAAATCACAATTTAAGAATCCCTATTCCAGAAGGGAGATGGTCGAGGAAAGACACGCTATCACATCAGTATCTGAAGAACTGCTATGGTCCAGACAAAGCTGATTTGTTCTACATTTGTTCTCTTTTTACTCCACATAAAAACACATTTTCTAATAACCAGTGGTGTGTAACAATGGAATAGGCTGAAATTCTCCACCCTCCTCTGCCTCTTTTCCCACCTTCCTTTCATTTCTCTCTTATCCTCACTCTCCTGTTCCAATAACAAGTTTACAACTCTGGCTGCAAGTGTAGACCTCCTATTTCCACAATCAGAAACTTCTTCCTCCCAGAAACTGAATGTCAGCAATTTTCTGAATACAACCTTATGAGAACAGCAAGAAAAAAATCGGTCTCTAAAATGTCCACGTGTCTCATTTTGTGCTCTACTATTATGATGAGTTCTGGCTCAGGTAAGCAAAGTAATCTATATTTGGTCATTTCTGTACGTTTATCCCAAGCTGCTAATTTCCTCTAAAGTATTTTTTTAAAAAAGTCAAATCTCGTTATTACGTGACATCATTTTGTTTCTCTGTGGAATTATATGGACATCCCTAACGATTTTGCTTTCCAACGTGGTGCCACTCAGGAAATGCTGATAAAGCAGTTTCTTGAGACACGCCAAGTACACACAGGTTACACCAAAGCAAATTCTATTGTAGCTTTGTTTGAGAGGCTGTTTAAAAGTTAAGTTCCCCTTAATGAAACAGCAAGAGAAAGGGCTTTGCTTTTGCTTTTCTCAGCACCCCAGCTTTTCTCTCTTTGTGACTTATGATGTTTTCCTTCTTCCTAGTGTTATCTGTGCTTCCTGCTCATCTCAACTTGGTGACATGTTGCTGAGACAACTAAGTCGCTAACCTTCTTAACTTGGCTTTTGTTATGTGCTTGCCTGTGTTTGGGAGGGATATTTTCATTTCTCCTAGAACACTCTGGGTCTGTCTGGGGAGGGCTATTAGACCTGGAGGTGGAGAACATGGAGCCTTTTTAAGTGCTTGCTATTCAAATCGCCTTTTTTTAATCCCCTTTAAGTCCATTATTTCTGTGTGGTGCAGTTCTGATGGAAGCTTCCCTCGCCTCCTATGGTCAGGATTAATTTACTCAGTGATGTCAGGCTTGCTCCAGCCCAGACTCCTCTAGGGGAAGGGAAGGGAAGGTCTGAGGACAAGAAGCACACAGAGTTCCCTTCACCCCGGTTCCTTTTTTTCTCTTTCTTCCCCTTACCGGAAGTGGGGAGGCAGCTTAACTGCAAAATAATTATTCGGTGCAGTCCCTACATCTATCTGTGCATGTGATTAAATAAGATGGGGATGGAAACAAGACCCACTCGCAACATCGCCCCCCCCTTTGCACTGTGGGTCCTAGCAACAGAACCCTTGATTCCCGTATCCGTGCACCCTCCCCGCACATGCCACCTCTGTGTGCCACCCTTGAGGTCCACATCGGTCCTTCCTAGCTTAGCCTCCTCATGGTCACCACACCTCTCCCATATGCTTGCTCCTCATAGAGCTCCTCCTTCTGCAGAAGTGAAGCCAGACCCCAGAAAGCCCCTATTGAAGCCACCATGTATGCACTTTGAAGGTAGTGTTCAAAGCTAAAATTTGACTCCATGGACAAAATCCTGACTAACGGACATTAAGGGTCCTGAATAGGAAACCATTTTAGCCCATCTTTGAAATATTCTATTTAACTACTTTTTTTTTTTTACTTTTTAAGCAGATTTTTCCTCTGGTTAGGTGTTTTTATTTTATAATTGCAGTTCAGAGGTCATCTCCTTAAGTGGTCTCAGATTTTCAGCCTTCTAAAGCTTCCATTCCCACATCAGAAGTCAGGAGAATGTTCTAGATTTGTGCTAATACCTAAAGGACTTAGGCTCTCATGGTCACCACTGGCTCCAGGTTCTTCCCCCTGTCAATCTCCTACATACATCTTTGGTAGTTGCCTCTTATCTAAGCTCTTGATTGATTCAAGGGTGAAACACAGGTCTTGTAAATTCCCTGAGTTGAACACTAACCAAGACTGACGTACGCAGGAGATTTACTAGGCTGGGTCTGGGGTCTGTTATGTCACAGCATGTAAAACAAGACTTGATACCTGTCCCACCACTGAACCCTAAGCAGCTCCAACCCTCAGACTCACACAGGGAAGGACTGAAGAAAGACACAGCTTGTCTTTTGAACAATATGATTCTGAAATTCCTAGAAAGAGATCAGCTTTCTGGAAGAGAAAAGGGATTGTGATTTCCAAGGTCCACAGCCTAGAGCTCTTGAGCACTATTTGTGAAATGAATTTGAAAGTGGGATAGAATGCAGTAATGACATAAAAGCCATGGTCCTGCCTGACAAGGAGATGTTTTAAAAATAAAAATAAAGGGTTGGGGATGTGGCTCACTTGGCAGTGTGCTCGCCTGGCATGCGCGGGGTGCTGGGTTCGATCCTCAGCACCACATAAAAATAAAATAAAGATGTTGTGTCCACCAAAAACTAAAAATAAATATTAAAAAATTCTCTCTCTCTCTCTCTCTCTCTCTAAAAAAAAAAATAAATAAATAAATAAAAATAAATAAAAATAAAACCTTTCTGGTCCTGGTAAACAGAGGCTGAAGAAAAAGGGAGCCCAAAAAGAAAATTGGACCCGTAATTTATTTTGCAGAAGAGGGCTTGCGGAGAGAGTGCCAGCCTCCAGGAGAGCCTTGCACCCCAAAGGCCTGAGCACGAACAGGGGAGTCAGGTAGCAGGTGGGAACATGTGCCACAGTCCAGCTGCAGCAAACTAATGAGGGGGGGCCGGGGTGACGAGGAACTTGTGTACATTGATACAGCAGGAGTGGGAGCCGTTTATTGTAGGACAGGAGGGGTATATATACATTACACACAGCTTATCTTAATTAGCATAAACTAGATACAGCAGTCAACCAATAAGGAATCTCCACACTTAATGGCTCCCTGGCGTTACTTCACAAACCACTCCCTCTGGAAAAATGCCAGGCGCCATCTTGACTTCTTTACAGACTCTAACAAACATGTCCTCAGGGGTCTCCCTTTGAGGAAGGAATATAATTCTCAGTGGAAAGAGGGCTCTACAGCTCAAAATATGCCTGCTACCATTACACAAATATATATCTGTCCCTTTTTATTGAGATAAATTTCATATAACATAAAATTTACCATTTTAACCATTTTTATCAGCCTTTGATGTCTATCTGTCTCCCTTCCAAGTTCTTCTATGGTCTTAGAGAAATTGAGATTCTTGGAAACACTGAGAGCAACTTTTACATCTGGTTGCCCAGTTGTCCTCCTGAGAGCTAGTATATTTCTCAGCCACCCCTTCAACATCCAGGATGAGAAAACTTTAGCTTCTCAGTAACAACATCACACCAGAACACACCTCTCTGACCTGACTCTGTTAATTCCCCTTTGAAACACTATATTAGTCAGGTTTGCTGCATCAAGAGGCAATAACAAGTAGGCACCAAACTCATTGGTTCCCAAAAGCAAAGGTATCTCTCAACATGTGAGAAATTTCTTCTGATGGTAGTGATATTTGAAACTTAACCAGAAAATATGTGGAAAATGTCCTACTAACTACCTTGTCACTTTGTTTTCCCATGGAAGCAAGTCTTATTTCATGACTAGATTTTAAGTCCTTTGAAGGTAGCAATTATACATAATACTTGCATTTCTCTCACTAAAGCTGGCATGTGCTTAGTTAAATATTTGTTGAGTGAATCAATGAATAAATAAACCTATTGAAAGACTGTGAACAGGTATGTGAGTTAATAGGCATGAGACTTTACATTAGGCTTCCTTGTTAAATAGCAATTAAATGCATTGACATTCATTATAGCCTGGATATATTGAGAATCTAATTGCTCACATGTTGCTTGTGTAATCTCCAGTTTTTCAATGACAACTTGATGTCTTTGTGACATACTTATTGTACCTGGATCAATGGCTGTTTAACTGCTAATTGATCTTTTATTAACATATAATAACTCTTATTAAATCTAAATTAAAGTCTTAATTGAGACATTTTTATCTGCAGTGTTTCAACATACAATCCTCATAACATAATGGATAATCGACAGAAAAGCTAGTAACATATTATCTGTCACCTTTCTCATTGACCTGAGAACAGATTTTCAATTTGAAGATTTTTCACTTCATTAAGAAACCTGAGAGGCTACTGCACCCAGGAACGCATCCACACCATCAAAATTCTCAGTTTTCACACACACAACTATTTTCCCAACTTCTGCTTTTTTTTCTGTACCCCTCAGCAGAAGCCACTTGGTCACTAATAGGGAGCAGCGATAAACATGTACTATTACTTTAAACAAAAATATAGCCAGCACAGCTTCACAAGAGGCACAGTAAATAGAAAAGGCATTCTTCCCCAGCCTGGGAAGTGCTTCCTTGCCTAAGGGACTCACTCTTCCTCTGGACATTACCTGTATGTGATGGATGTGACATACGTGACGTCTGGGAGCGGTTAGTCACCCCTCTCCCAGCCTCAGGACTATGCTAGTATGTGGGGTAAGATAGAATTAAGAAAATCACAAAGAAATGTGAGCAAAACATTGAAAAAAAATCATACCTGGAGCTGGTCCTGCTTCTGGAGTTTTAGTTCTGTAACTGAATGGGTTTTTCATTTTCCTGTGCATATGCTGTGTTGGGTTTTCTCACTATACCAGCTGAAAGCATCTTGGCTGACACAGCCTTTTCCACGTGCCTCTGGGAACTCTGATCCCTTCAGGTCAATACATATCTCCCCCCTCCACAGCTTGACAATGGTCTTGCCACCGTGTGCTGTGTTCTCTGGGGGACCTACCTTTGTTAGCATGTGGGTCTGTGTTCAGAACCTACTCTCCCCCAGTACACAGGTTTCATTCTAAGTCCCTACTCTTCCTAATCAACTGAGCCCTGCTATAGGACATTCACATTCCAAGATAAAAGAAAATAGAGAGAATTTATGAAAATGTGCTTATTCAAACTGCTGGGAACTCCAAATCAATGTGAGGACCTAAGCATATGTACTTTATATATAAACACTGTGCTTATATATAAACACTGTACTTTCAGATCATATGGGGGCTGGAGATGTAACTTAGTGGTAGAACTAAGTTAATGAGCATGAGGTCCTGGATTGGTCCCCAACACTGTTAAAAAAAATGAACATATGGATTTCCAAAAGGTGGTAAAAGGAGGAGGATCAAGAATAGAAGGGGGGAGGGGGAGGAGGATAAATGAAACATTTGTAATAAGAATAGTAAGCATAAAGTCTTCACTAATAGTTCCTGCTCTAGTCCAGCCAGATGCCATTATGAAAAAACTAACTCCAGAAGTGGGATTGGTTAGCTGGGCACGGTGGTGCATGCCTGTAATCACAGCAGCTCCGGAGGGTGAGGCAGGAGGATCCAAGTTCAAAGCCAGCCTCAGCAAAATGGAGGCACTAAGCAACTAAGTGAGACCCTATCTCTAAATAAAATACAAAAAGGGCTGGGGATGTGGCTCAGTGGTCGAATGCCCCCGAGTTCAATCCTTGGTAGCCGCTACCCCAACAACAACAACAACAACAAAAAAAAAAAGCAGGATGGGTTTTCACAGTAAAGTGAATCTTGTTTTGCAAATTAAGTTCAATCTGCATAGTTTTCTATGAGGAAAAAAAGTTTTAATTGCATGCAAAAACAAATAAATAATTATAGAGCTATATTACGTGAAACAGTGATAGGAGCCCCATCTCTGGAATGACCTGAGTTCAAATCCTAACTCCACACATAGGAGCTGAGCAAACTCAAGCTGCTGACTTAAGCTCCTGAACTCAAGGCCTTCACCTGTAAAGTGGTGATGAGAACAGGTAGAGATGGGATTGCACTTAATGTATGCAAATATATGGCACCATACAATGCACCTGGTGGCATTTAACGGATAGTAGCTGTCATTTTATTTTTTTTTTATTTAGTTCATACTTTTTCATCAATGAAGTAGGAGTCAATGTCATCAACAGGTTCAAGTAAATTGTGAAACAAACTAAATGTTTTAGTGTTTAGGCACCATATCCCAGTGCCTGCCCCTCTGCCCAGAGCTCAGCAGTGGGTAACCACTTTCAGTATTGGGAAATCTTTTTTACAGTTCTCTGTGGCAGTGAACATTTACATGCCATTTTCTTCAACGAGTTTGCACTGGGCTTCCTCTCATAAAGAAGATGGATTGCTACTCTTATTATTAAAGTGTCATTTTTCCGATTACTTAAGTGGCCATGTGTACCTTCCTATTTGAAGCATTTAAAAATCCCTGGTCACAGAGCCTATCATTTCCCAACTGCTCTCTCCTACCCACTCCTCAGCTATAAGCCCTCAGCCAGTTCACACATTCCTTGACACATCTTTCTCTGATCTCAGCACCCTAGCTGGGTTGGATGGCAGGGTGTCTGGCTCCCACAATGCACTGCAGCTACCTCTCTCACCATCTTCAACATATTGGGTTGACATCGTCATTTTCATGCCCATCTCCTTTCCCTCCAGTAAGAGCTCCTAAAGAACAGGGACCAGGGATCATGTGCTCTGTAGGCCCAGGACCCTCCACCGGGCCTAGCAGGTAATGGTTCTTAACAAATCAATATTGAATTGTTATGGCAAGGTTGCAATAAATCACCAAGTCAATCTTGAAGCAAGAGGTAGAACCATCTTTATTCACCAGCTGGTGGGCCGGGAAGCAAATTGCAAGTTTGCACTCCTAGACCCCTCCCAAGGGTTAGAGCACACCTTTGAAAGAATGTCAATACATTAATAATAAGTGGCTGTTGCTTTGATTCAAAAGCATAAAAATCATAAGATCTAAAAATCATAAGCAGAAGGGGAAGAGGGTCAAACACGACCCTAGTTGTACACGTTAAAGAATGGTTACTGACATTTGGACAAACATTAACATTCTATGCTATAAGAGAATGGTTAGGACATGTTGCCCAAGAAAAATGAGAACCAAAAAGAGAACAACTTTACATTGTATAAGAATTGCCGTTTTGTATTGTCAAACATGCTGTGCTAAGCAACTGTTGGTGAGTACAGAGGCATCGTGTTTTCCTGGGGGAAGGATTTCTTACATGACATGGAGTCTCAGGGTAAGATGGAGTCTGTTTAGTCATTGTCCACATAGCCTGGTCCATAACAGAATGACTGGATGAGTAGATTGGCTTTTATAAAACTAGGGAATAGAATGGTAGCCTTTGTTTTCTAATACACTAATTACTACCTTAGGCAAACATGACTCTCATATAGAGTATTTTAATAATTTTATTATTTGTTATGGAAGTATATTTTTATACTAACATATGTTAAGTTTTTAAACTTAACATATGTTAAGTTTACAGTTCCATACAAAAAAGAATAAGAGGTCCATAAATAGGCCCATATATGTGGTCAATTGATTATTGACAAAGTGCCAAAGCAATTCAATGGGGAAAAAAAATGGTTTCAATAAACAATATCAGAATAATTGAATATATGGTGGAAAAAAACCCCAACCCTTACTTTATACCATACCTAAAAACTAGAAATGGATTATAACTCTGAAAGTTGACATTTAAATTATAAAGATTTTTTAAAAGAAAAATCTTTCCATCTTGGTCAAGATGCAAAAGGCTTCCATCAAATGAGATACATTTTAATGTATCTCATTAAAATTTTTGATTCACTCATCAAGGATACTATTAAGAAAATCAAAAAGGAAAATGACTTTTAAAACTTCAAAAGCATGCGGTATTTTCTACAGGTACTTTCACTATGTTTCCACTGTCTTTCTCAGATCTAACAACCCTTTATTCTAACTCCCTCTGTGAGTTGGAAACGAAGGCTCCATGTCCTTCAAGACCCACTTGGCTAAGGACAGACATTTTTCTCCTCCTTTTCCTTTGGAGATTAGAAGGTAAAAGCACAGTGGAAGATAAACCTGCCATTCTCTCTGACTCCTTAACACCTATGTTTGTCTGTCTTCCAGTCAAGTAAAAGGTAACATTTGGAAATCACATATTGCACTATTGTCTGATATAACTCATTAGATTTTCTTATCACCTTTGAAGATTCATATGTATGGATCAAAATCATTTTGAATATGCTCCATAAATGTCTAGGTCCTAAAGAAATATGCATATTTCCTTTCAAGTACTTTGCTAAAATAATTCTGAGCATGGAAGAGTTGTTTTTACAGTGAGAGTTTTTACACACACAGCTTTAAGCTTTAACATAAGTGAAATTGAATATTTTTTACTTTAAAAATTCTGAGAGTCAAAATAGACATCATATGTGGGAAATGCATTGTCAGCTTCAATACATGAAAGACATATAGTGTGTTTCAGACTGCAGCTTTCAGAAATAACACAGAGAAGCTACTCTGAAGAGTTCTCATTCTAAACTACTATTATATCCTAGATAAACTATAACACATAAAAATTTTTAGTTAATTACTAGACTCTCCAAAAAGGAAACTTTCAAAGAAAAATTTTTAAAAGAAAGCAGCAAGTTAAACCTAGTCTTGGGATTTGGGCAGGAAGTAAATGCAAAAGTGTGTCCTGATTGAAAATTGAAATATTGCTAACATCCCATCTGCTACCAAGAAACTGAGCCTTGGTCCTCATAAAAGTGCTCAATCTGAGCCAGCATCATTCTCACACTCTCAAAGAACATAAAAGTATTTCCGGTAACACTCCCCAGATCCAGCAGATACAAAGGGAAATCTTCCATTGTAAAAACATTTCCCTGAGACAGTGCCATCAGGAGTCCCATGGAGAAAGGACAACAAAACAAGAGTTCATAAAAAAAAAATTTATAAAACTCGCACAAGGCAACAAGCAAGTGCTCACCTAGCACTCAGCACCACATAAAAATAAAATAAAGGTATTGTGCCCACCTACAATTAAAAAATAATTTTAAAAAAAGTATCAACAGAAAACCAAAACAATGGTTGAAGCTAAGAACTTAAAATAATCTCAAAATCAGAATTTAAATTTCTGTATGGAATGTCTTAAGTAAGTAAAAGAAATTTTAAAGTGAACAGTAACTGAAAGTCATCAAGAATTAACTAGTAGATTTTCTTAAAGTGCTGAAAGAACTTTTAGAAATAAAAATATAATAGTTGAAATTAAATGAATAGGGTAAACAGCAGGTAAGTCACCTCTAAAAAAATCATGAATTGAAATATGAATCTGGAGAAAACTGTATTAGAAAAATAAGAAGCTGAATACATAAGAGGTTAAGAGATGTGGGCAAATTCCAAAAACCAAAAGTTCAATGTTTTTTCTGATATGTAGATACTAAGACAGTGGAATAAAGTCTGACCTGACTTTCCTATATTCATATATGAATACACCACAGTGAATTTCCATATCATGTACAACCACAAGACTGGGATCCTAATTAGAATAAGATGTACTCCATGTTTGTATAAATATGTCAAAATACACTCTACTGTCACATATAACTAAAAAGACAAATAAAAAAAGAGAGAGAGATGAAAGAGATGTGGGCAAAAGAGTAACTTGCATCCAATCAGAGAAACAGAAGGAAAGAATAGAGACAATGGAAGAGAAGCAAGAGTGAAGATAAATGGCTAAGAATCTTCTAGAACTGAGGGAAAACCTGAATCTTCATAAATAGGAAGTACAACATTTACTAAGCAGAATAAATAAAAATAAATTCACAGACACAGATCACCAAAGACAACAAGAAGATCTTAATATCAAAAAGACACGTCCCTTGCATAGAAACAAAGCAGTTCCTCAACAGCAGCAATTAAGTCCTGAAGTTAGTGAAATAAAATCTTCAAAGTACTGGGGTTGGGGATTTAGCACGGGCAAGGCCCTAAGTTAAGTCCTTGGCCCTAAAAAAATAATCTTCAAAGTACTGACAGAGAATGACAATCAAACTTCAACTGCACCCAAAAAAACCACCTTGCAAGTAAATAAAAACTGAGAATGTACCACCAAAAGAACTTGAGTAAGGAACTTCTAACTTCTATTCTTCAGACCTCTAGTCTTTTATCCAACACATGCATTCTTCTTTAAGGAAAAAATATGTCCTTAGTATGCAAAAAATAATATTTTATGTACAAACACAAGTGTACCTAAACACAAACAGATATCTTGTTTACCTGTGATATTAAATTTAATTGGGTGGAATCCTGGCATAGTGGCACATGTGTATAATCCCAGCTCACTTGGGAGGTTAAGGTGGGAGGATAGAGAGTTCAAGGCCAAACTGGGAAATTTAGGCTGTTATGATTCAGATATAAGGTGACCCTCAAAGCTTCTGTGTTAAGCAAAAGTATTCAGAGGTGAAATGAGTAGGTTATGAGAGCT
The DNA here is from genome assembly GCF_052094955.1 of Ictidomys tridecemlineatus. Lineage (NCBI taxonomy): Eukaryota > Metazoa > Chordata > Mammalia > Rodentia > Sciuridae > Ictidomys > Ictidomys tridecemlineatus. The sequence goes on from NC_135494.1 coordinate 23,795,847, forward strand.
GTAAACTAATCAGTCCATCCTAGTTTGAATGGACTGACTGGTATTGAGGTAATGAGAATTAATTTAAACATACCTCTACATAAAATTTTACTAGGAGCTTGCTTAGGAATTATTTGATTGGAATAGAAAAGAACACAGGATTAAATCTAAGGATCTGGGTTTCAGTCCTGATTTCTCTAGTTTTCAGTGTAAACTTGAGCAGGCTCATGAATTGTTGAAACTCAGAATGCTCCTCTGTTAGTGGGCATAGAGTTTGCTGTGGTTTGAATATGTCCCCTGAAGTTCTTGTGTTGGAAACTTAATCCTCAATGCAACAGCATTGGGAATTGAGAGTTAGGCCCTCATGAATGAATCAATGTCATTTTCATGGAAGTAGGTTCATTCCTGAGAGAGTGGGTTTGTTATTAAAGCAAATTGCATTCCCTTCTGCACACTTGTGTGCTCTCTCTCTCTCTCTCTCTCTCTCTCTCTCTCTCTCTCTCTCTCTCTCTTTCTCTCTCTCTCTCTCTCTCTCCCCCCCCTTCTGCCTTCTGCCATGGGATGACAGAGCATGAAGGCTCTCACCAGATCAGATGCCAGTCCTTTGATCTTGGACTTTCCAGCCTCTACAACTGGAAGAGATAGAAATCTAGTCTTTACAAATTACCAGCCCCAGATATTCTGTGGTAGCATCACAAAAAATACTGACACAGTGTTGTCACTGTTGTAATTGTTATATGAATGAATGAATTCAGTCCTCACACCAACTCTAGGAAATCACTATCATCTCCAGCCAATCATTACCTCCTCTTTACAGAAGGAGAGAGTGAGACACAGAAAGGTCAGTAACCTGGCCTAAATTACACATCTAAGTAGGTGACCCAGACTGAATTTGTACACAGACAACTGTTCAGAGTCTATACTCTGGACCACTATGCTGCTCTACTTCCTAGTGGAGAATATGTGCAAATTAAATAACACCATGTATGTCTAGTGTTTTGTATTTTCCTACCCAGCCATAAGACTGTAAGTGGCTGGTGGATAGGGATTATGATTTCACCATTTGCTTCTTCCTCACAGGGCTTAGTTTCTGAAAATACACAGTTAAATGCAAATATTTCTGAATGATTGGTAATAAGCCACTGATTCCAGACCCTTCCCTAAGAGTCCCCTTGTCTCCCCAAACCCAGAAATTAGCAGTTAACTTCTGGTACAGGGAGGGGACCCTAGTATTGCTCCAGCAACTCAACACCTCCTCCAGCTGGGTATGTGGGCATGTGAGCCTCCAGGGACTGTCATCCTGTACTGGAAGCAACAATTAAGCATTTGTTGAATGAGTACAGCTCAGGAACTACACCGAAAGTCATATGGTAGAAATGAAATTTGGACATAGTTCCATTTGATCCTCATGATCTCTGCCCCAGGAGACAGAGCACCCACAAGCATCAGTATCTGAGGCAGCTGAGCCCTGGGGACCAGTGGCTTCTGCTTCTTGGCCATACCTGGTTTCTACAGCTTGGAAACTATCACACCCTTGTCACAATCTTCAGAAATACTGCCCTCTTTCCTTTCCCTTTTCTTTTCTTCTTTCCCATAGCATGTAAGTATGACAAGGCCAGGAATCTGTCTCTTTCTCGCTAGTGTATCCAAAACTCCTAGCTCCTTTCTGAATAAACAAATGAGAAGCCAAGTAAAAATATGCAGGAAGTGATTCCAAGCAGGCCAAGGCTAGACAGCTCTAAAATACAGCAGAAAATGCCCAAGACAGATAACCATCCTCCTGCCAACATGAAGTGTACATCTGCTATGTGCCAGGTATCAGCTGAGCACTGGAGATTCACAGGGAAACCAGCAGACAAAAAGCCCCACCTTCATGAAGTTTCTAGAAGGGGATCTGAACATAAGTAAATATGTGAGTGAAATATATTGCACAGCATAGGGTGGAAAGTGCTAAGGAAAAACTAAAATATGGAGCAGAGTTTGTTGGAGGGGTCAGGGGAGCAATAGATGGACATTTAAGGACTTGAGGCTGGGAAGCAATGGCCATGTGGTTATCTGGGGAAGGACGTTCATTGGAAAGGAAATAGGAAACATGAACCCTGGCACAAGTATGCTCTGATTTCTCTAGGGAAAGCAAGGAGGTCACACTGTCCAGGACAGAGTAAAGGTGAGAGTAGCCAAAGACTGGGACACAAAAAGTAAGGGTTTTGAGGTCAAGGAGACACCTTGTTCTCTTTGAGAGAGTCTGGAGGGTACAGACAAGTGGGGATGAGGCATGCAGAGTAGCTTGGAGGCTGGTCACCACAAAAGTACAGGTGAGAGCTCCAGGTGGCTAGTGATCAAGGTGATCAAGGTGAAGTGGAGAGAAGAAGTGGAGCTCTGAATATCTGGAGCAAACAGATGTAGAGGGAGAGACAAGGCCTCAGCAACTGGTAGAGATTCCTTGGACCATTTTGCTGATGATGCAGATGGGAGCAGGGGAGCTGGATCTGCAGGTGAGGCAGAGAAGCAGGTAAAATAGGAAGATGGACTAGAGCCCTAAGCAGGGACCTGAGAGGCCATGGAGACACACAGCATCACCAGATATGATTTTTAAAGGAGAAGGAAGGCATAGAGAAAATCTCTCTGTCTCCGAGAAGCTGTGTCTCCAGTGTACCTTTTTGAGAAGGCCAATACCCTGATGGTCAAGGTCAGCTTTCATGGACATAAGTCTGTGCAGCCACACAGGGTCCCCACTTAAAAGAGACCCTGCACTTTGTGTAATGCCCTGCTCTTGCTGTCTTGACATTTTTTTTAAGTTGTTGATGGTCACAATACCTTTATTTTATTTATTTCTTTTTATGTGGTGTTAAGGACCCAACCCAGTGCCTCACACATACTAGGCAATTGCTTTACCACTGAGCTACAACCCCAGCCCTGTCTTGACATTCTTAATAATTTTAACTTTGGGCCCCACACTTTCTTTTTGCACCAGACATCACAAATTATGTAGCCAGTTCTGCAAACAGTATCCTCCATTTACCTGTTGCCAAGTCATAATGAAAGTCTCCAGGTGGGGCATTTTGTGGGAAACTCTAAGACAAGGATGTCACAAGAGCCTTTGGAATCTCCTGGGGAAGGAGAGATACTGTGTTGGTCTGTGCTCTGAGCAGCACAGTGGCGATTTGAGGAACATTATTAGCACACAGCCCTGGACCCCTGAACCAAAGAACTTGTTGGCCTTTGGAGAGGAAAATAGGACAAGAACAATACAAACAATGTCTCTGGTGGAAAAATACAGCATTCCATCTTTCCCTAGTTTATCTCTGCCTTCCAAAAACAAATGTATCACGGCATGATCCCAACAACTAAGGTTGTCATTTTGATTGGTGCCAAAAATTGGAACCCAGCCATGGTCTTATGATGGATTCTGAAGCACAGAAAGGAAAACATTAATATTGATTTATCTGTTCATTTTCTTTATTCACTGTTCATCCATTTACCCAGACTAGCCATAGCAACTAGACACTAGAAAATTAAATTTAAAACAACTCCTCTATTCTAGGTAGACTCATTCCCCTTCCCCTGCTTCTAGAGCTGTGGCTTCAACAAGCTAAATCATCCATTAATTTCATTTTTTAAAATATTATGCAATCCACTGAGGGGGAAAAGGAGAACTCACAAAAATAATGCTGAAATAATGTAAACCCAAAAACTGCAAGATTGACAGAATTTGTTACTTTATGGTTGGCTGTTCTGGCACCACTGTGGACAGAAGAAGGGGCAGGAGCAGCTTATTAAGTAGGCAGACACATCTTACAGCATCAGAATAATAAACATCTTTTGGTGCAGCACAATCATTCCATATGCAAAAACAAGGGGCAGAGACTCTCCTCCGGAACCTGCACTGATTCAGAAACCTTGAATGTTTGCCTTAAATTGGAGCATTTCTAATAGGAAGTCAATCAACTAATAAACAAATATGCATCAATCACCTACTTGGTCCAGGCACTATAATCATATTATTGAAAAAGATTAAACCTTTCTCTCAAAAGGCATCTTCCTGAGATGAATTTTTCAGCACTGCTCTTGTTCATATCTCTCATAATGGATAAGATATAGAAAGGTTCTTCAGCAATTACTGTCTCACTTACATCAGTGCCCCTGCCACCTGCCACCAAAACTACAAATAGAGGATCCTTTATCACATTGTGATTCCAAGTTCTGTCACGAAATGATGCTATAGCCTCCCCTGTATATACATTCATTCATACACACACACACACACACACACACACACACACACACACACACACACACACATATACACCCTCATGTACACAATTGAAAAGTCAAAAGGAGGGGGAAGAATTAAAGCCAGACATTGAAGACGGTTTTAATTAACTGGCAGACTATCAATAAAACTGAATACTAAGCAGTCCTTCCAAATGGAAAGGAGGCAGGGTCATGTGCCCCAAGCAGAATACGAAGTAGCATGTACCCAGATTATACTAACATAAGTTGTAAAACCTAACTCTGCCCACAGGAAGGCACTGGGACCTCATTCAATGAACTTCCCAAATATCTTCTTATTCCCTTCACTCTTCATGGGATGAATAGTTACCTCTGAAGAAGTCCATCAAGATGGAAATAGTCACTTATCAGAACATCATTATCATTCTGAAAAGTGTGCTCTAATCTGAGGCCATGTATTGCCTAACCTATTACCCACTAATGTATTTGCGCCACTAGATTAACCTCATTTGCTAGAAATCCATATTGGAGTTCAGAGACAGAGCCCAGCTAATAGCAAATTGTTGTTTTCCTTGCTTTGCTGAGTTGGTACATATCACACTAAAGGCCAGATTCCTCCATGTCTCCTAAAACATGGTCCAAGAAACAAGCATGTCACTCTCCATTATGAAAGAGAAAAAAAAAAGACCTTGAGCATTAACTGATTTGCTTATAAAAATTAATTCCCTATGGGTTAAATGACAAACTAAGACTAAATCTGGCTTTTCCTTAGCAACTAACTAATGAGACTTCAATGTATATGAAAGGATGTCCTTCCTCCAGCAGGTGTTTTTAGCCTACTGAATTAACAACAGGAGATAAAGTTCATGGTTTTATGACCCAATTTTCAGTGTACCCTTGTTTTGAGATAAAATGATTGATATACCAAAGAAGACTTTATTTCAGTGAGATCTGTCCCTGTGTTATTAAAATAAGAAGTTATATTAAAGGAAATTTATTTCCCCTTGCCACTCCTTTATAATACATTAAGTACTTTGAAAGTCATTACTTGTTTCTCTTCAAAAGAGAACTGAATTTAAGAAGGACGCTTATCTAAGTTCTTTTAGGTTTGGAAAGCAATTCCCAAGGTGGGTCTATATTCATTTCAAGTGAAATTTTTACTTAAACAGAGGCAGTCGCATGATTAAAAATGAAAGTACTTTGAAATGTCTTAAATTTTACTTTGCAAATAAAAAAAAAATTAGTGGAGGAAAATATGACTTCTCCTGAGATTGTTTCCAAAAACAACCCTCTGGCCCAATGCTGCCTATGCCCTTGCGTAATCATAGCTCTGGAATCAATTCTGTTTACAAGATGACAGAGTAATTGCCCAACACTGCAAGGGACATTGGAGAGAATTCTATTTTTTTTCTATCTTAAAGGTTGTAGAACTATACTTATCCAGATGAGACACAGTGATACTCTGTACAATAATGCACATTTTAATTAGAGAATATATCTCTCATCACTTGGAGGTTCATTGTAAGTCACTGGTATCCAGTAGCATCTTTCTACCTTTCCTTGCTATGGTAATGAATGCGTCCCAAGGAGCACATCTCTGCCCAGCAAACAGCATATCCCTGGGGTGCCTGGTTCCACGCCTGTGTCCAGTTAGCTTACTCCATTGGTAAACCAGCTTTGGTTGGTCAGGACGGTCCTTTCAGAATATTCCCAGACACTGGAAGCAAGAAATGGAATCAGTGACCCAAATGTGTGGTCTACCAAAGCCACCAGGGGTTATTTTGTTTTATAGATGACTTTTACCAAAACTTCAAGGAAAGGATCCTTTCTATCTCAAAGCAAATGTTTCAAAGAGGAAGAAAGAAAAGGCTGTCAACTAATTTTACTAAATTAATAACAAATAAATAATTTGATCACAAACCCAGTAACAAACAATAACAAACTGATCACAAAACCAGAAAGGCACAGTGTTATAAAAGGTAATTATAAGCCAAGTTTGTTAACCTACTTGGAAGAGCCTTAAAATATTAATGTCAAATCCAATAGTATTTCTTAAATTACATCACAAGCCATGTTCTAACCAAGATGTAAAGAAAGTACAGCATCAGAAAATCTATTAATATGGAACTCACACTAATGCTGACAAATCATTTGTTAAAATTAAGCATCCATCCTTGGTTTGTTTTTTTTTTTAAATGGTCTTGGTAAACTCTAAAGAGAAGAGAATTTTCTTAAAAGGATTTTTAAAGTGTCTGCCAAATACCTAGAGCAAACATCATTTATCATGGTGAAATTTTAGAAACATCATCATTAAGATAAAATAAAATGATGCCTGCCTCTACTGCTGAGGTTCAGTGTTAAAGTGGAAGTCCTTATTGCAGAAAGATACTCAACTTGCTACTATTTGCAATTAATATTCTTATCCATTTATGAAAACAAGATTATCTATATAGTAACTATAAGAAGCTACAAAATCAATACACTAAGATCAATAACACCCCATACAGCAATAACAGTTACAATTTAAAACATGCAATGGGATATGGGTGTACATATAATTCACAATAGCAACAAAAAATGTAAGCAAACTATGAATAAGTCTAACAAACTGCCTTAGAGAATATTATTAAAAATGATGAAACAGGGCTGGGGTTAAAGCTCAGTGGTAGAGCACTTGCCTAGCATGTATGAGACACTGGGTTCAATCCTCAGCACCACATAAAAATAAATAAATAAAACAAAGAGTATTGTGTCCATCTACATACTAAAAAATATTTTTAATGATGAAATAATATAAAAGCAGCCTTGAATAAATAAGATAGACCTTGTTCATGCACAGGAAACTGAATAAAGATGCATTTTTCCCCCCAATAAGATCAGTATGATTCTAATTCTAGCAGAAGAGTAAAATTTAGCAAACTGATATCGAAATTCAAATGAAAGAATTAATTTCTAAGAGAAATCATCAATACAATTAAAGAAATAAACACCAGCATAGTGACCCTAGCAGATGTCAAGATGCCACAAATCTTGAGATAATTAAAAAGCCTGGTGATATGGTGTATGATAGAAATAGGTTGACACAGCAACCGGGAAATATTCAGTTAATAATGTTGGAAATTTTAGCTTTATAACTAGAAAACAAAACAAACAATAATCTTATGCTGCACTTAAAAAAATGAATTCCAGATGAATTAAAGGTATAAGAGTGAAAATCAAAACTTCAAAGTACAGAGGTAAAGTGAAAATGGCTTCCAACTAACAATGGAAACTCAAATGCATGTTAGCTTCATTTCCTCCTTAAATCCCAGTGAAATAACAATGAATGAAATTTTCAAGGCATAAAACCCCCAAAAGAATGAGAAAATTAACCACAGCAGCAAACTTCACAATTTGAAAAGCAGCAATAACATGCTTAGCAAACCTGAGAAAGCCAGATAAACCAACAGTGAAGAAATCAAGAAGTACTCTGATTTAATGGAATCTCCCAGAAATTTATTCTCAGACTTTACCAGTGCCTCAAGACAGGATTCAGGAGTAAAGATGAGCTAAAAACAAGAAAATAGATCAAAGTCTGTTTAAGAAGCATTTAGACCCCCAAATTCCCATCTTCACTTTGTCTAATAGGGAAACTACCCCTCTCTGACCCTGCACTTATTCTCTGGGGAGGATAAACTAGAAAGCTTATGGATTGGGGGACATCTGCCTGGTTAAGGCCAGGGGTATCTTTGTGAAAACCAGAGGAATTAAAGTAAAGGTCTTAATTCTGAAGTTGAGACCACCAGTGTTTTTTCTCCACTTAGTTCCCAGTATTTTGACAGTCAGGCTTACATTATGTTCTAACCAAGAGCATTAAAAGTCTTGTTAGTCATTAAAACAGTATGGTATTAGTGCAAATATTCAGAATTAAAGAAAATGATGGTAGGAATTTTTTGAGAGAGAGAGAGAGAATTTTTTAATACTTATTTTTTAGTTTTCAGTGGACACAGCATCTTTATTTTTTTTTATTTTTATGTGGTGCTGAGGATCAAACCCAGCGCCTCACACATGCCAGGCAAGTGTGCTGCTGCTTGAGCCATATCCCCATCCCAATGGTGGGAATTTCTAAGCAAAGGCGCCTAGTCTGATCTCCCTGCAGTGAAGCACAGAGTTAGCAAGTCCCTATCAAGTTTCCAGCCCAACTCAAACACAAAACAAAAACCCAGGAGCCCCAAGGCATCTGAAGAAGTCTTCTAATGGAAGACGGGAACGAAGAAGGCCATTTGAAAGAAATAGATTCTATGTGGGAAGAATAACACTTATTGTTAATATCATTACAAAATAAGATATTGTATATCTATGATATACAGCAATAAAGGACAGCATTTTAAAAAGAAGAAAACTGGGATCCGCCTGCCTCTGCCTCCCTAGTCGCTGGGATTATAGGCACATGCCACTACACTCATGGGAAAGATTTTTTAAAGACTCGTGGAAATTTAAAAAGTTTCAACAAAAGGGAAAAATCTCACTGGGAGAGTTAAAAGGGTTAAGAGGAAAATGGAGATAAAACAGAAAGAGAAAGAGACAGGAAAATAGAAAAAAAAACTATAAAAATTTAGGAGGAACAATTTAGAAGATTTGACATTGAAATAACAAGAGGTTAAGAGAAAGAAGACATATATATGTAATAAGAATTGTAATGCATTCCACTGTCATTTTTTTAATCAATAAATAAAAAAAATGAAAGAGAAGCCAGAGAAAATGGAGGGAAAGAAATTAATAGAGAAATGTCCTGGAACTGAATGGGCCCAGTGTGTTCCAGCAATGGCCCAGCAAATGGATGAAAACCAACCCAGCTCAGGACACTCCAACATGAAATGTCAAAACACTAGGAGACCCTTCAGCTTCTGAAGAGGAAAAACCATTGCAAAAGATAACAAGCATAAAACAGTGATCAGAACAGCTTTGCAGCCCTAACTAGCAACCCCCTGAAGGCAGAGGATGAGGGAGCAGAACAGAGTCTTTAAAATTTTGACATAAATTTACTTTCAACCTAACATTATGCATCTGTCAAGTGTATTAAAGAGATGGGCAAAATAAAGACATTTTTAGATGTTCAAGTTCTCAAAACTTTTTCTCTCTCTTCCATCCCTTCTCAGAAAGCTGTTATAATACAACAGAAAGGAAGAAAGCAAGAAAAAGGAAGATAGGGAACTAGGAGAGAGGAAATCTAATACATAAAAGGCAAAAGGAGCATCTCTAGGGTAACACCTATACCACCAGTATAGAGGGCATGTAGTTCTGACTGGGGAAGTCTAGAGGGCCCAAGGGACTCTTCAAGCAGACGGCATTGTCAATTCGTTTTTTTTTTTTTTAAGAGAAAGAGAATTTTAATATTTATTTTTTAGTTTTCGGCAGACACAACATTTTTGTTTGTATGTGGTGCTGAGGATCGAACCCGGGCCGCACGCATGCCAGGCGAGTGTGCTACTGTTTGAGCCATATCCCTAGTCTTGCAATGTCAATTCTTGATGTGTCTGAACATATCAAGAGGAGACATTTATATACTCATACAATTAAATACTATGCAGAAATCAAAATTAACATACACATCTCAACACAGAAAGAATTGGAAGATCAAAATGTTGAGTGAAAAAGCAAGGAGAATACTGTGAACACAATGACACTATTTATATTTAAAGAATAATAATAATGGCTCAGGCTGGGCACAGTGGTGCATACCTATTATCCCAGCAGCTTGGTAGGCTGAGTCAGGAGGATCGCAAGTTCAAAGCCAACCTCAGTAACTCAGCAAGGCCCTGTCTCTAAATAAAATACAAAAAATTGCTTGGGGATGTGGCTCAGTGGTCAAGTGTCATCAATGTCAATCCCTGTACCCCAAATAATTAATAATAATAATGGCTCAGGCCATACTGGTTGGCTTTTCATGGGGAAGAAAAATAAACTAAGGTTATCAAGTTCCCTTTCCTAGGGAAAGAGGAACATAAATGGTCCCGGGGAGGGGAAGGAAAAGGAGATTTCAACTTCAGTGATGTTCTGTTTGGTTTAAATGGTTTTAAAAGAATGAAGTCAAGGGCTGGAGTTGTGGCTCAGCGTTAGAGCTGAGACCTGTAAGACCCTGGGTTTGGTCCTCCGCACCACATAAAAAAATATATGAATAAAATAAAGCTATTGTGTCCAACTACAACTAAAAAATAAATATTTTTTTAAAAAGAATAAAGCCAAAATGACTAAGTGTTAATATTAGTTAATTCTGGGTAGTAAGTACAGAAGTATTGATCTTACATTGATATTTCTATTTTTCTGCATTTTTATTCTCCAGAAAGGAAAGAAGGAAAGAGAAAAAAGAAAGAAAAATGCTATAATCACAAACCTTTCAAGGGCCTGGGCTGAAAGACCAGGAAAGCAGGGGCTGAGACAAGAGGAGTCCATTCCAATTGGACTCCCCCCTCACCTGAGCTTTCTCTTCATCTTGCTCAATCCACTGATCACAGTAGAACCCAACTATTCACAAAGTGTCTGTTATCCTTCTCAAATAAATTCCTTATTAAATCCTTTCATTTGGAATTATTTGGGGAGTTTTATTTTCTTGTTTTTTGGTTGGTTTGGAGTTTTTTTTTGTTTTCTTTGCTTTTTCAGCATGATCCATTGAAGCAGTACTTCATCAACAGTCCACAAGTAGGAAGAGCATGTCACTCCCCTTTGACAGCAGAAATCAGGCTCAGAAATGAAGGTTGGGAAAAGGGTTATTAATTAACCCATACTTAGCTACTCATAAAATCCCTCAGCATCGATATTACTTTAAAAGAAAAAAATACAAGAAACAATGATTCTCTCTTTTTTGCCCTCCTCAGACAGAAGAGGTATGGACAGAGGAGCTAGAGGTAAAGTGCAGCCATACTGTAAGCCTCTGTCCTCACATGGTGGCAGCTGCCTCTGAGACAGGGAAGTAGCCAGGAGGAAATCAACATGACCTGGGGTTGCTCCATCAGTATCATCTCAACAGTGATAGGGAACATTACAGTGATGGAGGGGGTTGGGAGTGGGTAGTGCTGAGAAGGCATCTATTCTGTTTAGCATAGAGATTTGCCCTTGGCCATGAAAGGGCTTACTAAATGCTCAATGTCAAGTTCACATTCATGGCTTCTGCAGAAACCCAAAAAGCTGAGCCTACAGATACCAATGCCTCTGGTCTCAGATAGACTGGAAATAGTTCATCATTGGACTCTTGCATTTGATTTGAAACTGGAAGAATCGCAGAGAAGACAAAATGAAAGATACCGGACAGTTATCCTTTGTCTATTTAAAAAAATATATATAACTTTGAAGTTTGGTGAGAGAACCCCATGTGCGTGAGTTCAGGTCAGTGCTTACATTCACTGAGGCTTGATGGATTTCTGGCTTCAAATGTTTTAACAAGACAATCCACCTTGTAGCAATCTCCAAAGGAGACGGTGTGGCTCTATTAAGTCCACAATTTGCTTTTTAAAAGTGACTAAATACACTTTTTCACAACGACAAGTCATCTCCCTCCTGGAGCCCACAGAGTTTGTCACCCAGCTTCCCCTGCTTTTCAAAGCCAGCCATCAAAAAGCAAAAGAAATGTCATGACTTTGGAGCGGTCAGAAAGCTCTTAAGTTGCAGTGCAGGCTATTTCTCCTTTTGCGGCACAGAAAAGAGTGAACAAACACAATGAATAAATAATCCCATTGTACTTACAAATGTGTAACAATCCTTCAAAATGAGGTGAGGAACAAAGATAGGAGATAGCAAGGCGGCCCCGGGTCTTAACAGAACAGCTTGCAATTCCAGGGCCAAAACTGCTTTTGCAAACACAAACTCACACACACAGCAACCATGAGAAAATGAGAATTAAAAATGGCATCCGATTCCGAATGCCAAGAGGCTCAGCCTAAATGGCCTTCTGCATAATTCAGTTTAGATACTTTCAGCCTCATGGCTAAGGGCAGCAGGTCAGGGCCAAGGTTAATACTTTAAACTATTCAAAATAACTGTCTTTGAAATAATCATCAAGGTCACCAACAGTTGCTAAAATCACCTCTTCATCATTTTTATTTCACCACAGGCTTTCCGTTCCCTCTTAAAGAAGTCTTGTTGTTTTATGTTCTGTCATTTGTCCAAGGCCTCCATTTTTCATCCCTGATGCCTTCAGCCATCCCTTCTCCACCTCCAGTCCTGGAGCAAATAGCAGGGTGGGTGACTACTGGCAGACCCCACAATGAAGGTCTGGCATAAGTTCCAATGATAAGTCCTTCTCATGCATTCATACAAAGGGTAACAGAGCAAAACAAATTGGCTATGGTATTCCTAAATCATCTTCAATCCGAATCCAGCTCTTCTGAGTTGCTTTTCAAACCAAGGCATAAATTATGATGGTTTTCCACCCAATGTCATCCTCTGTGCCATTAAGAACATTGGTGTTGTGACATTACATTGCAAGAGTGCTATGCCCATTGTCTCTGGGATTTTCTTTCAAGCTATAGACACCATTCTGCAAGTTTTAAAACAGAAACTTTTTAAAAAGACCCAACTGAGAGAATTGTAAGATGCTGTTGACGATAAGATGCATCCTAATCCCATACACAGTTAAAGCTCATAATTATTATTGATAGACATAATAATTATATCTGCACTGCCACCAAGGTAAAAAAAAAAAGGAGGGGGGGTACAGGGCAAGGACCAGGAACATACATCTATTCTGATGACAACTGCTTGTTGCCCCTGAAGGTTTAGCCATCCCAGGTCTAAGAGAAAAGAGAATCATCAGACTTCCAGCAAAGAAGACACATGGAATCTGAGGGTATAACCTGTGTATCCTCAAGCCTCTCAGAAAGTCTTTGGTTACCACCAGTCTGAAGGCCACAAACAGAATAATTTGACCTCTGAAGCACAGGAAGTGAACCACTGTAGGTTCTGGCCCAGCACAGGTGGACTGCCTCGCTGCAGTGACATCTGAGGACTCTCCCATGGCAGCCACAGTGTCTTGGGAGAGGCTCCATCCCCAGAGCCACCAGGAGCCACCAAAGCAGAACATACCACTCTCTCCCTCCATCCTGTGAGCCAACCAACCAAACATGAGACAAGGGAGGAAGTCTTCCTGGTATGTTATTTAGCTCCCTTGCTTCCATCAGTTTGCGTTCCAAAGGTCCATCCCATAAACACCCAGCCAGGGAGCACCAAGGTGCTTATGAAAATGCATGACATTTTAAAAATGTTCTTCTGTACTTTAATCCACCCTTTAAAATTAATATTCCTAAATCCTGGGGCTGCAGCGATAGGATCTCAGCCATCTGCCCCTGCTGGTTCCTATGGCATCCTCTGATTAAACAAAGGAGCCGGGCTGCAGGAACAGGGGTTTTATTTCACAGGGAACCCACAGATTCTCTACAGATCTCACCTAGCCATACAAAGAGTTTTTCAAATTGATACATTTTTAACGAAAGGAACAAATCACCTTCTTCATCTCCTCTTAGATGAAATGAAAGAACTAGAAAAGAGATCCATCTCCAAGACTTGAGGAACTATTCCAAGCTCACAATTTCAGACACCACTTCTCCCCAAGCAGCTCACTACCCCCATTAAAATAGCATTTCTCTGTTTGCACAATGTTCTGTCCAATTCTCTGTCATCTTTCTGATACATTCTGTATAGCAATGTCCCAGGCCTTGCCATGACTGGCAGAATTGAACAATGGCACTTCATTGAAAAAAAAATGAGTAAATGCAAATTTAGAAAGTGAATACTCTGTTCCATGGACACATCTGATTTAAATGCTTGAGTAGATTCAAGTTTTCATAGTCACAAAATCAGGTTTGCCAAAAAAAATGTAACTTTCTATAACTCCACTCGGTTACTACTTTGAGGTCCCCATTTCCACTAGACAGCAGAAAAAAATATATAGTCACCCCCTAGGTAATTGCCATAAAATTAGTGATCACTCTGACATTTTAATTCATTCTGATGTGCCACTTACCCCCTGCTCCCCCACTGTATACTGCCCTTTCTACCCAGAACAGTGGCTAAGTCCAAGGATAGTAGCAGAGTCCAGGATGTGGGAAAGGACATGGCTTCTGGGCCACAGCCATGCTCAGCCCTCGGCAGATATCGGCTGACTCTCTACCCTTCATCAGTCATTAAGTGAGTCTCCCAGGGTTCTGGGGACCTTCGGATGCTCTCCATCAATTTTCTGAGGCCTGTGAGAATCTATTTCTCTAATCTATTTCTCTCATGCCATGTGGCCCAGGAAACATCAGCAAGTCCACCACTTCCCAATGTCCAGAGGATTAGCAGAAGTCTCATCACTACTCTCAGAAGCCCAAATCTAAAGGGGGTTCCAAGGCATTCCTCCAAGACCCAGCCTCAGGCAGGGTCAAGGAAGGAATCTCACTCCACGTCCATCCCTCTTACCTCTTTCCCAGCTCAATCCCTTTCCCTCTGGATTTACTACACTCTCCTACAATGGCAGAAGATTTTTATTTTTGAGGATATTTTCCCTAAGACATTTTTAATTCAAAAATTTTTTCTGAATCTATGGAAGAGTTGCAAGTAAAGATCAATACTTAAATAATCAAGAAATTTAGCCTTGTTTACTTTACAAACATCCTCAATTATTCCAGTGATGTTCTTTATAGGTTATTTTTCATCCCATCCAGGATAAAATTAAAGATGATACATTGAATTTTGTTCTCAAGTTTCTTCAATCTCTTTTTATCTAAAATAGTCCAGGAACTTAGTGGACAGGAACCAAAAGCAACCGACTTCTCAAGGATGGTCCCAACAATGAAGAATTTTTCCAAGTCCCATGGGATGTGTCTCCAGACAGTTGCATAGGTTTAAAAATCAGTTATAATTTTCTGCACCTAGAACCTAGTGCCATTTCACATATAATCACAAGGTAACTTTTGCACAATTTAAATATACTCTTAATTTTCTAGGATAGCAACAATATTGTAAATCAAGGAAATATTGAATCCTATTTTGTTAGAAATTATTTCAAGAGTTGTTCATCATTTCAAAGAAGTATATTACTACTGAAAATGCTGTTCATAATATTTAAATCACCATGACACCCTGTACCAGTTTATGTTCAAGGTTGTCATATTCATGGTGGCTCTATATTCAAGTTCAAGCACTACATTATTAGATATCCTATAGAGTAGTAGTATCCAAATACAACAATGTTAAAATACACGTTTTAATTTAAATAGCTTTTGTTTTATTTTTTTTCTTTCTGTTTTCGCTTAGGACATTATATTGATTTTTGTAATTATATGTGTAGGTCAGATTTATCAGTTTTATTTAAGGATAATTAAAGAAATTTGCAAAACACCAAGTGTTTCAAACAAATTTATAAGTAGGGTGGTGGGAATGTAGCTCAGTGGTGGAGCACTTGCCTAAGCATGCACGAGGCCCTGGGTTCAATTCTCAGCACCACAAAAAAATAAATAAATGAATAAAAAGTGGGAGAATTCTGAATATAGTAATTAATTGAATTAATTGAATTATCATTATCTTTAGATGTAATAATCATGTTGGAGTTATGTTTTCTAAACGTCCTTTATTTTAAGAGATTTCATCCAGAAGTATTTGTAGATAAAATGCTATGATTTACTTTGAAGTCTTTGGAGAGGTTGAGTGGGTCAGAAAGAGATGAAGCAAGGTATACCATATATCAATAATTATTGATGTCAGAAGATGTTACATCAGGCTCATTTTTATAATTCTCTCTACTGGTGGGAATTTTTGGAATTTTCTATAATAGAAAAAATTTAAAGAAAAGGAGAGGTTTCTGGGGATGATGGAGTTGAGAACCACTGGTTTGTGGAGAATTGTATTTCCAGCTTCCTTTAGGGCTTATTCTTTTGATGTATAAGAAAAAAAAAGGAAAGAAAGACAGAAAAAGTTTCAAATCAAAAGCATTGGGTTTCAAGAATGATGTCTCTGTTATGAGTTTTTAAATCTATTTAGGAACTCAACAGCCAAGAATTGACTCTTTCAATGGAGTGGATGAAGGAGACTTCCCAAGACCAGTCCAAGGAGCACAGAGCAGAAGTGGGGTGGGGGTGAATTTGGAAGTGGGCAGGCTCAGGCAGTTGGTGGGACTGGCTGGGGACTGAGTTTTGTTGGGCAGGAAAAACAGAAGGGCATGAAACACAGGAGTAAGGAAACTGATGAATGTGGTTCTGATCATCAGCCATGTCTCAGCCCTGGGTAGGCTAGAAAGAGGGGCCGAGGGGCATAGTCAGATGGAAACACTAAAGGGATGATGGTATCTTGGAATCCTTTGAAATGCAAATGTCCCTAAGTGGGGACAACTGGAGGAGCCATTATGTCACTAAACCTGAATCTACTAGAACTTTTTTCTCCAGGCTTGGAGAGTCTGGAACCATGGTAAAGTGACTGGGAAGATTAACCTTGATGAGAAAGGGGAGGAGAGAGAGGGCCTGATGGGCATGCACCTCCTTGCCATGTACATTGGGCTGGTTGTTATCATGATTTTTTTTCTGGCTTTAATGAAAGTATTTTCTAAATGTTACATTGAAAGAACCAGAAATTGCCTAGAAGGCAGCTACGTTAAGCTAGAAGCAGCTCTAAGTGCTGATCTTTCTGGGATGGGAAATGCTCAGACATGGTTAACAAAATTGAGATGGATCAGAGGTGAGACCAGGGCAGGAAGCTAAAATTGGGTCTTCATCTCTTGAAGGGCATCTAGGTTGACTCCACAGTTTAGCTATTGTGAATTGTGCTGCTATAAACATTGATGCGGTTGTGTCCCTATAGTATGCCCTTTTTAAGTCCTTTGGGTATAGTCCGAGGAGAGGGATAGCTGGGTCAAATGGTGGTTTTATTCCCAGATCTCCAAGTAACCTCCATACTGCTTTCCATATTGGCTGCATCAATTTGCAGTCCCACCAGCAATGTATGAGTGTACCTTTTCCCCCCACATCCTCGCCAACACTTATTGTTGTTTATCTTCATAGTAGCTGCCATTCTTGAGTGAGATGATATCTTAGAATAGTTTTGATTTGCATTTCTCTAATTGCTAGAGATGATGAGCATTTTTTCAAATATTTGTTTTTTTTTAAAGAGAGAGTGAGAGAGAAAATTTTAATATTTATTTTTTAGTTATCGGCAGACATAACATCTTTGTTTGTATGTGGTGCTGAGGATTGAACCTAGGCCGCACGCATGCTAGGCGAGCGCACTACCACTTGAGCCACATCCCAGCCCCTCAAATATTTGTTGACTGATTGTATATGATCTTCTGAGAAGTGTCTTTTCAGGTCCTTGGCCCATTTGTTTATTGGGTTATTTGTTTTTTCAGTGCTTAGCTTTTTGAGTTCTTTATATACCCTAGAGATTAGTGCTCTATCTGATGTGTGAGGGGTAAAGATTTGCTCCAAAGATGTAGGCTCTCTATTCACCTCACAGTTTGGTTTTTTGTTTGTTTGTTGTGGGTTTTTTGTTCGTTTTTGTTGGTGGTGGTGGGATTTTCTTTCTGAGAAGAAACATTTTAGTCTGAGTCCATCCCATTTATTAATTCTTGATTTTAATTCTTGTGCCACAGGATTGCTAATTAAGAAAGTTGGGGCCTAATCCCACATGATAGAGATTAGGGCCTACTTTTTCTTCTATTAGATACAGGGTCTTTGGTTTTATTCCTAAGTCCTTGAACCATTTTGAGTTGAGTTTTGTGCATGGTGAGAGATAGGGGTTTATTGACACTATTTGCTGATGATATAATTGTATACCTGGAAGACCCTAAAAGTTCCACCAGAAAACTTATAGAATTAGTAAATGAATTCAGCAAAGTAGCAGGATATAAAATCAACACCCATAAATCAAAGGCATTTCTGTATATTAGTGGCAAATCCTCAGGAAGGGAAATGAGGAAAACTACCCCATTCTCAACACCCTCAAAAAAAAAAAAAATTCTTGGGAATCAACTTAACCAAAGAGGTGAAAGATCTATATAATGAAATTACAGAACCCTAAAGAGAAAATCAAAGAAGACCTTAGAAGATGGGAAGATCTACCTTGCTCTTAGATAGGCAGAATTAATATTATTAAAAGCACTATACAGATTTAATGCAATTCCAATCAAAATTCCAATGACATTTCTCATAGAAATAGAAAAAACAATTATGAAATTGAGACCCAGAATAGCTAAAGCAATCCTTAGCAGGAAGAGTAAGCAGGTGGCATCACTATACCAGACCTTAAACTATACTACAGAGCAATAGTAACAAGAACAGCATGGTATTGACACCAAAACAGACCCAGAGACTAACCTACAAAACTACAATTATCTTATATTAGACAAAGGTGCAAAGAAGATGCATCAGAGAAAAGATAACCCCTTCAACACATGGTGCTGGGAAAACTAGAAATCCATATGCAACAAAAAAGACAGTAATTTTGAGCAAGAAAAAGAGTGACCAAGAGATGCAGATTACAGGGTGGATGGAGGATGAAGATACTGGAAATTATCCTCAACACTCCCTCAAAAAAAAAAAATGCTACTTATAGAATTTGAAAATCTGGAAGGGAATGTGTTGATGGTTTTATGGGATTTTTTTGGATTTGAAGTGGTAAAAGACACTTAATCCTACCTCTCAAATGTTCTTTTTTCCAGTAATGACATGAAAATACCTGGAATAGGAAGAAACATTCCTGTGTATTAGAGTAATTCTAAATGACTTATGTGTCATCTCATTTGCTCCTCATTACAGCTCTGAGGATATTTATATTTTTTCCATTTCACAGATGAGGAAACCAGATACAAAATAATTAAGTAACTTTCCCAAAGTTGGTAAGCAAGTAAGTGGAAAAAGAATAGTCATATGCAATTATAAGATCTCATTACCAAATGCCTACCTGACCATTTATCAGTTATGCAAGCATTCAAATGCTTATCTTTTCACTTAACAGACCTGAGGTAAATTTTATAAGTGACACTCAAACAGACCTATAAAATAGTTGGTAGCACACATGTCATAAATGTACAGTGTTCCCACAACCCGCTGATTTGTAATGCAAATTGGTTCATATAAGACTGGAAAATAAAGAAACAATGTTAATTTAACACAGAAGTCAATGTAGCTCAGGTACAACTTTTGCTGACATTTTAATGTTTTGTGCCAAATGCAACAAGCTGGGAAAGAATCAGGTGCTGCACATGATGCCTGTCTCTTAAACACCTTGTCCTCCCCATTTGGTGAGACCACATGCTCTGTCTCTGTTTTAGTTAGATTTTTCACTGCTAGAAAAAAAGATCTGACCAGAACAATTTTAGGGAAGGAAAAGTTTATTTAAGGGCTCACAGTTTCAGAGATCTCAATCCACAGATAGAAGACTCCATTCCTCAGGGCTCAAGCTGACGCCGAACATTATGGCAAAAGAGTGTGGCAGAGGGAAGCAGCTAACAGTATGATAAGTAAGGGAGGGAGGGGGGAGAGGGAGAGGGAGGGGGGGAGAGGGAGAGGGAGGGGAGGGGAGGAGAGAGAGAGGAAGAGGGGGAGAGAGACTCCACACACCAGATTCAAATATATACCCCAAAGCCATGCCCCCAATGCCCCACCTCCTCCAACCACACCCTACTTACCTTCCCTCATCACTCAATTAATCCCATCAGGTGATTATTTCACTGATTGTGTTAAGGTCCTCATAACCCAATAATTTCTTCCCTGAATCTTCTTGCATTGTCTCACACTTTGGGGGGACACCTCACATCCAAACCATACCAGTCTCCAATGTGTTTATCATCTTTATTTTACTGCTGTCTCTGTAACTCAACAGCTAAACACTTTCTAACTCACACTTCCAATAACCATTTTTTAGATTAATTACTTAATTAGAATTAATTACCACAGTATTTTTTTCACCTGTTAGAGAATTAACATCTTTTTTGCTCTGCTAATATTTTTATCAGGACTGCAGCTGGTTTTCCATGTTCTAAAATGACAAAGCTGCCTAAGTTTGGGGTGATCTTTCTCTCACCCTATTTTCCCACAATCTCCCACACTGTTATTTCCAGTGTGTGGTTTTGTAGAATGCAGGGCTTTTCAAGAATTTCATATCACATCATGGCAGAATGGCATGCATAAGTGTTGTTGTTTAAATGCTGTATCCCCCAAAAGTTCACATGTGAGACAATACAAGAAGGTTCAAAGGAGAAAGAATTGGGTTATAAGAGTCTTAACTCAATATGTGAATTACTCCGCATGGTGATTAACTGAGCGGTAAAGTGGTCAGGTGTGGATGAAGGAGGTGGGAATTGGGGTGTGGATTTGGGGTATATATTTGTAACTGACAAGTAAAGACTCTGCTTCCTGATTACCATATGAGTTGCTTCCCTCTGCCATACTCTTCCACCGTGTTGTTCCTGTCTCACCTGGAGCCCTGGGGAATGGAGCCAGCCTTCTATGGACTAAGACCTCTGAAACTGTGAGCCCTCAAATAAACCTTTCCTCCTATAATTGTTCTGGTCAAATCCTTTAGTTGCAGTAGCGAAAAAGCTGACAAAGTGTCTGAATGGACTTGTGGTTATCTTGTAAATATATGTCATTTAATCAACAAGAACCCTGGGCAGATTTGAGGGGTGGAGGTTAAGTTTTTACCGGACTCAAATGGCCAATGGGCCAATGTTTTCAGACTTTTTAATCAGGTCAGAAAATGGAACAAAATAAAATTCTGGGATGATTTCATATCCTTCTCCCATACCAGGTCTAATTCTGCCTTTGTGGGGTCTCACCACCCATACCCTTCAGAGGAAGGCATCTGATTAGCATAGGTTCCAGAACATTCACTGAATGGAAGGATGGAGGCACTGAGCTTTGAAGAGCTTCACTCACTTAACAGTCTTTCCTCCACTTGATGCGGAAGAATCAGACATCTTGTCAGTGTCAGGAGGAAACCTGATAGCTTCTCTTGTCTCTTCCTTCCTCCCACATGCAGCCAAGGGAGGAAGTGAAGTCCCAACCAGTGGATCTGACCACATCAGCAGTCCCTCAGCATCTCTTTAGTTCTACTCTTCCATGTGGTCAACCAAAAGGTAGTAAAAATCCCAAAGTTTTGAAAGAGAAGGGAGAACCTACTTAGGTCTCAGGCCCATACAACATATTTCATTCCAACTTTTTCCATAGAACCCTACATGGGTAGGTCTACCATTTGTGTTGTCCTGGGGAACAAGGGTTGATTGGCAGGGCAGAATATGGGCAAGCTTGGGTTTCTGATCATAGCACCAACATTTGATCATGGCAACCAACATAAGGCACAAGTCTCCCCAGGTTTACATTACAGAGTGATATATATGTGTGTGTGTTTGTGTGTGTGTGTGTGTGTGTGTGTGTGTGTGTGTCCTTCTGCTAGGTTACCAAGCACAAGATCATATTTTTAAAGTCATAGGCTCTGCCACAACTTGCAGAAGCCTCACCATTTGTCTCCATCACTACCTGTGTGAAGGCTGAACTTTACCCAAGATGATTTTTCAACCCTGGAGAAAACATTTTTAAAAAGGAGCAATTCATCTTCCTAACAGTTCAAATGATGTTATCGTCTTCATTCTATCCTTCCAGAGACATTCCCCAGGAATCCACTGGGTGTTCACATTCGAACTTACATATGGGGAAAGGTTAAGAGGCTCTTTAATTCTAATTAAATAGTCAGCCAACTCCAAGTAGAAAACAACAGTGGAAGAAAGTGCAGTCTGTGGAAGGAAGACACTTAATGAAAGGAGTCCTCTAGAGGAAAATAATAATAAAAGAGGGCATGGACCGAGGCAACTGAAAAATCCTCTACAACAAAGCACCCTATTTTATTTGCCAGGCCAATCTCTTCGACTAGAGATACCCTCTTCTTAGTGGATGTGGACCTGTGGTGCTGTAAATCATGGGCATCCTCTCCAACCCCTGGGCTGGAAACCCAGGCTGATCAATCAGAATTTCCACCCATCCTCCAACCCACAGCAGAGATTTGTTCAGGGATGATCATATTTTAGTTGGTTTTTCTCTGCTGTGACCAAAAAGCCCAACAAGAACAACACGGAGGAGGAAAGTTGTTTTGGGGGCTCATCATTTCAAAAGTCTCAGTCCATAGATGGCTGACTCCATTGCTTTGGGTCCAAGATAAGGCAAAACATCATGGCAGAAGGATGTGGTTGAGGAAAGCTGCTCAGGACGTGGCCACCAGGAAGCAGAGAGTCGGTTCCATTCACCAGAGACAAAATATATATGCCCTCATGGCCTTCCCTCCTCCAGCCACACCCTACCTGCTTATGGTTACCACCCAGTTAATCCATTCAACTAGATCAACGCACTGATTAGGTTAGGCTTTCATAACCCAATCATTTATCCTCCAAATGTTCTTGCATCATCTAATACATGAGCTTTGGGAATGCCCTATATCTACACCATAACAGATCATGTGACCAATCAGATTCTTCACCAGAACTTTTTTTGGTAAAACAGTAAAAATGAATGTCTCTTACCTTATCTTGGAGCTGGGTAGGGGGGAGGGGGTGTTAGTGCTAAGAGAAGTAAGGCTGGAAAAGTCCAGGACCCATCTTCCTGGGTTAAGAAGGGAAAGTTGTCCATTATAATAAAGAAAAGAATGAGATCAAAAGAAAAAAAGCTAAGAAAATGCATCAAAGAAGATTGACAGCCATTGGTCACCAGCATCCAAGTGAGCCCAGTTTCAGATACCCATGGACGTCTCAATTAAATGGACCAATAAATTCCCCTGTTTATTTAAGCCAATCTTATTTTGCCTGCCCTCCCCCCATAACTGAAAGACTTCTGATTAATACAAAGAGCCTTTCTGCTATAAGTGCAAAGATGAACTTATCAGGATAAGAAGGATCCCACATCCAAGAATTTTCTGGATGAAGCATCCTATTGAAATAGCAATAAACCACATTTTACAGACGTCCAATACAACTCACCTAAATATCTTACAATCATCCATTATTCGTAACTCCTTGGTTCAAGGGTGAGAAAAAAAAATAAGAAAAAATTCTACAGGATTCCCAAGTGTTCTTCTGAAGGGCCAGGTGTTCCAGAATATCTCCTCTGCACTGAGCATCCAATCCTGCTTTCCCAAATGGACTGTTGAAAGAAAAAAGTGCTAGCACTCACTGGCAGCCATGCCAGACACCTCTGGGATGACATTTGGCAAACATCACCTGATTTTTCCTGACAACCCTATAAGAGAATAATCTCCATTTTACAAATGAGGCAAGCAAGACTCATACAGGATATGTGACCTTGCCCAAGGCGACACAGCTAGCACATGGCAAATCCAAAAATTAGCACCTGCATCTCTGTAAGTATAAATTCCACAGCGCTTTTTGGTTCTGGAAGGTGAAATCTGCATCACCACCACCATTTCTTAGAGGACCCCAAAAGCACAGTGATGGGTGTGGAGGTAAAGTTTCAATTCAGTTCAACCATCATTTGTCCAGGTTGGTGTGAGTAAAGATACGTGCATCGGGATTATTATCCACATGGAGCTGGCAGTACTGTGGAGGAAACAGACTTTACACAAACTATTGGACTTCCAGAATGAATGAGGTTACGGTGGAAATTCATGGGGAACCCATAGGAGAGAAAGACAGATTCCAACTGGGTAAGGCATAGGAATGCTTTATGGAGGAGTGAATAACCTGAGCTTTAAGAGTACGAAGGATTTCAGTAGGCCAAGAGGGTGAGATATGAAGATGGTTAAGGTTCACACCATTAGAGTGGTACAAGGAAATAAAGGGGAGAAGACAATGTACTCACTAGAACAAACTAATTTATGCTATACAAAAAACAATCCCCAAATTCCTGTAACTTACAACAGTAACACGGGTCTTGATCAACTCTGTGTTCACCACATCAGCTGGCGACTCTGTCTCTTTCACTGTGGGTGCAGGCTGATGAGGAAGCTTCCATCAGGAACATTGCTGGCCCCCACAACAGAGGGCAAAATCTCTGGAGGTCTCACACCCATGAATGAAATATGTGGAGGGACTCCTACCACCCCCACTCACAACTCGCTGTCCAATGCCACTCCAAAGCCCCATACAGTCACAGAGGGCCCAAGCAAAACAGCCCTAACAAGTTTACAAAATGTGGAGAGTCAGGGATATTTGGCAAACAGCAGTAAAGACTCTACACTGCGTATAGATATTTGTCCATGACAAGATTCATATGAGCCAAGGACATAAGGAGGGGAGAGTCAGAAACAGAGCAAAACAAGGTGTCTCAGCAAACAGAAGACATTGTTTAAGCTCCTCAGTGCTGATGATTCTCATTGTTTAAGTTCCTCAATCCTCAATGCTCCTACCATGCATTGAGGATTGTGCCGAGCCCTAGAGATATAAAGATGAACAATAAAGTGCCCGACTCCAAGGAGCAGAGAGCCTAATGATGACAGTAAGTGGTGCATTTTGGGGACTAAACTGTGACCCCCAAAATGCATATATTGAATCTCTGATCCTAATATGATTGCATTTTGAGGCAGATCCTTTGAGAAGATAATTATCTAAATGAAAACAGCAACATATTTTTCCCATTTCTCTGTCTTCACTTCACTTTATATCTCCTATGTCACACAAAACTTACATTAAATAAATTTGCTGTTTTTCTTTGTTAACTTGTCATTTGTTTTAGGGGAGTCATCCTTGAAGTTTGCAGTGGATGAGGAAAGATATAACTTTTTCTTCTGACATAAGTAAATATCAAATTTGGACCTACCTTACCCCACCCCACTCCCTCAAAAAAGTTTTCCTCTGCATTCTCAGCACAAATACAAATGGAAGTCCAGTGGTTCAGCAAATAGAGACTCCCCAGCTCCAGGCACTCCTAGGACTCCGGGGATCTGCCTTTCACAGGGGGCGTGGTTACCTCTTCCTACATTAATAAATGAGTTTCACGCCATTCATCCATTTATCTTGTGGGATTTAATGACTCCTTTGGTCATACCTGAACCAGACAAAACAAAAAAAAATAGCAGATGGGACTATTTCCTCCCTCCCTTCCTGGCCTACTTCCAGGTCATCTGACTCCAGGAAGACCCTTGTGCCATGTTCTGCTACTGACCATCCCAGGCATGTTGTAGCTGAGGCTGCACTCCCCAGAAATCCAAAGCACAGACAAAAATAACTTGTACAGAAAGGAGAAAGCATCAAGGGGGAAAGCTCTAAGGTAACATAAAACAACTCTTTCAGTTTTCCATCTTTTTAGAAATGTCTGAATTTATTTAATAACTGAAGGTTTTCTCAACTTCATTGGTATTTGGAGACAATATGCTTAAATTTTTTACTAGTCTTTAAAAAGAAGTGTAAATCATCCTAGAAATGAAGATGCTTTCTCCAAGAAATGGAGATCTGGGGCCACGTGCCAGTTTTAACATCATTTACAGATGGTGAGATCAGAACAAAAACATTAGGAGCCTAAATAAGACTCTGTGGTGGAAGGAAGGTGCATCTGCCACCACCCCAGAGGCTGCAGATAGCTCCTTTCCCTGTGCAGCCCAGTCCTGCATGGAGTCAGTTGTACAACTGGAAAGAATAGAGTGGATTAATACAGTCACTCACCCAACCAATTATATCTCATTGGAAAGTTAAGGGTGATGGGATCAGGGTCCAACTGAAATTCCCCAATCAATGGATTTCTCTTTCTCTCTCTCTCTCTCTCTCTCTCTCTCCCCCTCTCTCCCTCCCTTCCTTCTTGTTTTAGAAGTAAACATCCACAGCAAGGGAAAAAATACAAAAGGGATAAGTTTTGAAGGCCAAGTTGAAAAGTAAAAAGAAAATAGGTAAGGCATCTATTGTAAGCAAGCTCATTAAGGTAATGTTCTGTGTGTAGGAACATAAAAGCTGCTGATGATTCTCACACCAAAGCCTGAGAAGCCAAGGCCAGGTGTGGGCTTGAGCCTCTGGAAGCTCTAAGCCCTCAAGAGAGCTGGGGGACCATCTGGGTCTCAGGGCTCCATGCCTTCCTCAAAAACTAGAGGAACCACCCCATGAACCTTGAAAGGATTTCTCAGCTTTTTCCATTTACCATCCCCTAATTGCACCCAGTTAGATTTTTTTAAACCACACATGTGCTGCATATCCATTTAGGTCGTGTGCTCTCTGAGACTTTAGGACTGGAGTGGTGGCTCAGTGGTACAGAACTTCCCTGGCATGTGTGAGGCCCTGGGTTAGATCCTCAGCACCACATATAAATTAAAAATGTAAAAAATCCATTGTCAGCTAAAAATATATTTTTAAAAAAAAGAGACTTTGCCTCCCAAGAATCTATGTTCACCTGCTTTGTGAGAACAGGTGGCCCAGCTCCCCACACAATGTCTCCTCCTTTATCTTGCCTCAGATGGCATTTTTCTTCTAACTACAATCAACAGGTAAAATTAAATTATATTTTTATAGGTAAGCAGAACAAACTAGCCAGGAACAGATGTATTATTATCCTGATCTGAGTTCTGTCCTTAATAGCACTCATGTACATCTAGTGGCCCATAAGAGAACTGCAGGGATACAGGTGAAAGGAATCTCATCCAGAAAGACTGAGCCAACAAGTTCTTGTGGCAAACATCTCAGAGTTAGCCTGAAAACAACTGATTTAAATAAACGAACCTGACATTTGGCTCCAAAGCTACCAGTAGCTTGATCCAACTGAACCTGTTCAAGTTGGTTTATATCTTAATAGCAGTTGTAATAATATTTGCATCATTCCAGCAATCTATAAAGTATGTAATGCTGTTGTTCCCATTTTAGAGATGCAAGTCATCCCCTGTCCAAATCCCCAGGGCTAATAAAAGTGGTGGCATTGCCATTCAAATCTAGCCCTATGGATAAAGGTCCCCCCACTCCCGACAGTCCCTCCCTTTCTGTTAACAAAGCTTTGGTTGAAGATAGGAGTGTTTGTTACGTGTCAAGTAGAAGTATTTCTGCTAAGATACAAAAAGTGTCACTCAACTTTCTGGGCTTTTGAAAAATTTGAGCAACGGCTCCATCTTTCTAAAACCAAGCAGGTTGGAAAAGCCACTGTGAAGATATGTTTTCAAATTTGAGACCCACCACTCCAAGAGGGTGTGCTTGGAGTTCAGCAGACAATGAAAAATCATCCCTAGCTCTACCCACTAACAATCGGCGAGCAGAACTCCAGCTCTCTATCAACCTCCCGGCTCCAGCCAGCTAAAAGGGCTCTCTGCTTTGCATGCGACTGCACAGAGGCAATTTATTTTCTCATTGGAAATGGTGATGCCGAGAGAGCAGAGCCGTGTCACACATGGGGAGGCCACCACTATAGGGAACAGAGGCTCCTTCCAGCTTGGCTTAGCTGCCATCTTTTAGGTGGCTGTGATCGCAGGGAGAATAGTGCATACCCAATCCCTGTCTCAAGCAGGATTGAGAGTGTCTCGAATCCCTGTCTTCTTAGAGAATAATGGCAAGAGTTCGTGGGGGAGAAGGGGAGGGGAACCTCTCTCTCTTGAAACCTTCACTATTGGGCTCCATAGAGATGGATTAGCATTTCAGAGATTTATTCAGTTTCTTGGGTAGAGACGCTGACTCAGAGATACTGTAAGTTTGGGTGTGATAGCTTAGAGCTAAATCTGTGTCCTTAAGCAGAATCTCAAACCAACAGTTTGAGAAGGCATAACAGAGTGCTGTGATAACCCCAAAACTCCATAAATAATGGAGTTGCACCTCTCTTATCCGCTAGTCAAACATCAAACACCCTCAGCTATCCAGAGCATCAGAAAACACACAAGTATCTCTAGCAGTCACCCTGCTCCTGCAGAAATTAAAAAGACAGGTAGAGCCCAGAGAGGAAGCTTATAGAAGGAGTGACATGATTGGTGGGTTTGCAATGAAAGGAACCTCTTCATAGGTAGGCAATGGCTCTAGAAATCAATTGCCATTAGGAGTAAAAAGAAAGAATGGGACAGAAAATGAGAACACATAAAACCCAAGTCCCAGAGAAACATGCTAATAGCAGTAGTATTCAGTATGTGAGCCACAAATTCAAGTCACATATATAATTTAAAGATTTCTAATAGCCACACTAAAAATAAAAAGAACAGATAACATTAATTTTAATGATATATTTTACTTAATATAGCCATATCATCATTTCAATATGCAATTGAAATATTAAAATTATTGCAGTTTTATATTCTTTTTTACACTAAGTCTTCAAATTCCAACATGTATTTTGCATTTAAAGCATAGTACAATTTGGACCAGCCACACTTCAAATAATGTATCTGGTGGCTACTGTATTGGAAGAAAATACTCAACTACATACTCCAGGGAACCACAAAGGACATTCATTCCAGCATTGCTGGTAAATAGTGCAAAACTGTCAACAATATAATGCCCATCAAAAGGTGAAGAGATTAATTGTATTCTATTAAAATTAATTGCAAAATAGTAAATTAAAATGAGTAAATTGCACCTAACTATATCACAGCAATACCACTCAAAATCATAATGCTGAATGAC
Source organism: Ictidomys tridecemlineatus (assembly GCF_052094955.1). Taxonomy (NCBI): domain Eukaryota; kingdom Metazoa; phylum Chordata; class Mammalia; order Rodentia; family Sciuridae; genus Ictidomys; species Ictidomys tridecemlineatus. The sequence continues at coordinate 23,824,570 of NC_135494.1, forward strand.
AAAAGCAATCTGCAGAAATATACACACATTTAGGTGAAGTTTTGTAAATAATCCCCACAAAAAGCCATTGGTTACTTTTTGAAACAAGCATCCCTAATGTGGTAAAAATATATCAGACAAAAGAAACACAAACTTTAGAATGTGGTTAGTTCTGGGGAAGGAGAAAGGAAGGAAGGAAGGAGGGAGAGAGAAGGATTTTGAGGAATCCACCAGTCCTCAAGGGAATATCTAATGTCATATGCATTTTAAAAATAGCCTGACAGGAAAACACAACAAAATGCTGATGTTACAAAAGATGTTATGCTAATATTGATGCAGAAACAATGGATACATTATTCTCAGTGCTTTTCTGTATTTTAAATGAAAGAGAAAGGGGAGGAAAGACACAAGACACATGGGGGGGGAGTGATGTGAAGTAGTTTGAACAACTCAGCGCTGAATCCTGGTTCCCAGGGGACACAAGTGGCATCCACTGGTGACATGGGTATCTGCTACGCCCTTTCCATATGCAAACGCTGCGGGGCTCTGGCAGATGAGGAGCGCTCCTCCCCATGATCCTAGTGAAAGAGGAAATATTCTCTTTGTTTTCAAACATTCTATCAAAGCCGAAGAACATTCTGTTTTATCTAGAAGAATTTGTTTTCAACGGTGTATACGGAACTTTGAGCACGCAGGGGAGTTGGCCATCTGTCCTCTGGAAGCCAGGCCACGCAGTCCCCTATTGGCAGTCAGGACAGCTGATGAGCCACGTTCCTGGTGCAGGCAGCAAGCTGCGTGACCAGCCCTCCGCACTGCGCAGCCTCTTCGCAACTTTGAACTTGGCTGTCCTACTCCGGCCTCCCCACCACGCCCACCTCCCACCCCTTCCCTCACACACACACACACACACACACACACACACACACACACACACACACCGGATACTTGGTTCAGCCCCTTCTTTTGAGTGCCTCGGACTTTCAGCCCAGCTAGGATTCTGTGCAGTTGGCATCTTCTACAAATCTGCAGAGTTCATTGTTCTTGTCTCGTGCTAGTCATTTATTACCCATGCATCAAAACACTGAGGGTCAGAGGACCCCATTCCTCTGACCATGAGAGATCCATTTATCCTTCACCTTGCTCATGGTCAGTGTCCTGCCCTTTCCTAAGATGAAAACGGTTTCCTTAGTTCCATGGAAACGGGTTCCTGTGTTAATAACTACCTGAGATTCCTTGTTCAGTGGAACTGTTGCTTTTTAAATTTAGGCAATTACCTGTATCACACCACACAACTTTTTTAAAATGCTCTCTCACACACACACAAAAAAAAAATGGGAAAAGAAAAGAAAAAGAAAAAAAATATCTTTTGTAATATACACATGTATGTAATATATATATGTACATATACATGTATATATATACAAACATATATATGATTAATTAAGCAGGAGCTCATAGTCTAGAGTCAGTTTCCCTATCCACAGGTTATTTCATCCTCACTGGTGAATTTATTTTGAGTTTTCTGGGTGTCAAGAAGACTGGCCAACCTTAGGTTTTGGAGCCCTTTTGGACTTGCTTATGGATGGTTATTTATAGGCTGAATTCCTCTGCTTTTAGTGGGAGATTTTTGCACCACCTAGAAAAACCTCCATTTTCTTAAAGAAGTAATTCCTACTTTATGCTCCTGGGTTTTAAAAAAATTCAAGATAAATCCTATATGTTGTTTAATCATAAGTTCAAATAGTCCATCATGAACCGTAAGACTTCTTGCAATTCAGTTATTTTAAGGAAAGTTAGCATTTTAGCTGTTTATAAACATAAATTATTGGGAAGGTACAGACAAAAAAGATTTAATTTTCCAGCATCCAAACACGTATTTTGAAACAAGTTTTAAAGTCTTAAAATCATGAGACTCTATAAAAGCTCTTTCACATTGTGGTACTGTTAACATTGCAGAAAGAAAAGCAGAGTCACTGCAAACTAATCCCTTTCATTTGGGAGAGGAAAAAAAAACAAGTATTGACATTTAGGTGACTCTTGGACATTTTAGGTACATTGAAATGGAGTTTCATCTTTCCCCCAGAATTATCCCAGGATGAGACTAAGGAAAATAGAAGGAAACATCCTGAGACCTTCCTGGCATGCACTCTGAAGAGTAAAAACTCAGGATTGTCTTCACTTAGAGCTGGATAAAGACATTGTCTTCAAAGAGAAGACACAAAAGTTCACCCACAAATGCTTTCAGGGTCTGGAGCAAATCACAAACTCTACTTCAGAATACATTTGTGTAAGTCCTCTAAAATCTTTTTAAAGCAGACTCTAGTTACATAGTGGGTAGATCTTGTTTTGTCCTGTAATTTTAATTATTTGCCAACAAAACTATAAAGGAATTTGCGACCCTCTGTCGGTGAGTTCATCCCTTCCTCTTTTTCCTTCAGATCTCTGGCTCCTTCCCTTTTATGTCCTGTTTTCAGAGTCTTCAGGTCAGCAACAGCAACATACTTTTGTCTTTGGCGCCCTCTCGTGGTCACTCCATCCTAATAACCTCATCAGGCCGCCACACTGAAGTGGAGACTAAATCCCCAGTAAAGAACTTAGCGGTACTAAGACTGAAAAGCCAAGAACAAATTCACTTTAATCTGTTTCCACAGAATGCCAGTAAACCATTCATCCCTCTAGTCAACTATGCTCAAACCATTCTTAAAACGTTACTAGCTAAACCAAGTAATAACTTTATGCTGTGGTAAAGGAAAAGCATCTTCAAAGAGTTCCTCATCAAAGCTCCTGTCTATGTAGCTACACGTTGATTCTTGAAATTTCTTAGCGTTCAGGGTGACCAAGATATTTTCTAAGTGATTCTATACTTATTTTCTGACTGAGGAAATCTGATAAAGGATCACACAGCCCTATGGTCCTCCTGTGAGGGTATGATTCAGGAACTTGAGCATTACGTTTGATATTAGGGGAAATTTGACACTAAACCCAAATTTTTTAAAAGCAAACACTATGTAAGTCCACTATGTGACATTTTGGTCACATTAAAAAACCAAGTTGACAGAGCTAGAGAAGAATTTAATATCTGCCCAGAGGATCGGTATTCACCAAGATACTGTCCCCTGGTGACTGGTATGTCCTTCATCATCCTCATCCAAATCCTGTCCTTGTCATCATATCATTCTCTCTCAATATGACCCACAAACAGTAGTAAATTGTCTCAGACACAGATGGCTCTCTTTTTGCATTTTATAAACTAAAACTCAATAATGTTGTATATTAAAATAAAACAGTCAGTTAAGACTACTAGCAGAAAACACAAATGTGAGCAGGCCAGGCACACACTGGAAGATCAAATGCCCTGTGTAATACGGCTACCACTATCCTGCTTGGCAGGAGACTCCAATGTTACCAAATATCCTGACCTTTCAAGAGAAGCTTCATTTTTGTGTGAAAATGTCGGAATCTTTACATTTGACAACCAATTCAAACTTGTTTTAAAAAGGTGTAAGCTTTGCAAAATAAGGCTGGCATCCCGACTCATTTCAAGGGCTGCTAGTTCTGACTTAGGATCATAGATGGCCTCTTTCCATTTGTTAAATCATGAACGATATCAGATTGAATGAGAAGAGTCAATGGTCAACAATCAGAAGTGCTGGGGCCCAATTGAGGTCTTGTTCAAAGGTAGAGACCACACCAGGAGGCCAACGAATAGAAATATGACTGGGCACCAGGAAGGCTTATTTCAAATGTAAAAGACCAAGAGGCACCCTGTGGGAACACTCCAGCCAACTCCTCTGTCCCAGAGAGGTAGGGAAAAGGGAAGGTGGGAGTCAACCCATATGGGAGTTACAGAAGGATTAAAACTTGGCCTGCAGGACACAACCAATAGCCTCAAGACTTTTTTTCAAAATCTATTTAACATAGTGCAATTCCTGCACTGCCTTCCCAGCTGAATTCCAGTTAGGTTCAGCCAATGAGAGCCAGTAAAGGAGACTAAAGAAAGGGAGGGAGCAGACACCAATGTTTGTTCTCTCTCTTTTTCTCTCTCTCCCTCACTCCCTCCCTACCTCCCTCCCTGCCTCCCTCCACAGTGTTAGCACTGCTCCTGTCAATGACCAAGCCTGAGAGTATCTAAGCATGGGATCTGCTCAAAGCAGGAACCTCAGAGGCCTCCCCGTTCTGATTACCTTGTTTCTACTTCTGCTCCCCCAGCCTGGTTGCTAGTGGATTCCTGCAGTTATGACTCTGGTGAACCTCACCTTCCTGTTTTACCCAGGCCTTCTATTACCCCTTATTACTAATTCCTCTCTTAAATTACCTACAGTGATTTTCTTTTTCCATTTCTCACCTGGCTAGTGGAGTACTCACATTTCTGCTTCTATTCAGTCGTATAAATAACATTTGGTCACAAAAGCTGCTTGCATCTGCAAGGAATTCCTTGTTTCCCTGTCATTCTCCCTAAAACTCTAGGGACCTTCTTTTCCAAGTTCACACTAGCTGCCTCTCCATCAAAAGTTCTTATAAGGTAATGTTTCCCAAATTTGCTTTAAAAATAAAAGTTGCTTGGATCATTTGTTTTAAAATAATTTTCCAACACTTGTGTAAACCTGATGCATCAAATTTCCTGGAGAGAGAGTGACTTGGAAATGTGTGCTTCTGACCAACACCCCAGGTGGTACCAACCAAGCTTGAGAAATACCATGACAGCTGCCCATTCTGATGTGCATGAGTAGCTGAGATGCTTTGTCCCAGATGATCAGTTATCTACCTCCTGAATAGGTTGATAGATAAAAGAATAATGGTTAAATTGTAGTTAGAAACAGTAAGTTCTGAAGTCCTACTGCACACTACAGTGGCTATAGATAATGATAATGTAATATTATTATTGCAAGGGTGCTGAGATTTGAGCCCAGCAGTGCTTAAGCACTGAGCTACATCCTCAGTCTTTTATTATTATTATTATTATTATTATTATTATTAATATTATTATTATTATTTATTTTGAGAGAGGGTCTCACTAAGTTGCGGAGGCTGGCCTTGAACTTGTAATACTCCTGCCTCAGCCTCCCAAGTCACTGAGATTACAGGTGTGTACCATGACCAGCTTGGTACTATATATTTTAAAAGCCTGAAATAAAAGATTTTGAATATTTTACCTTAAATAAATAATAAATGTTTGAGGATACAGACATGTTCAAAGTGATTTTAACATTATGTATATGTATACATGTATCTAAACATCACATGGTACCCCATGCGTATAATTTTATGTTTTTACTTATCAGTTCAAAATAGATCTAGCTGGGTGTGGTGGCCCATACCTGTAATCTCATCAGTCAGGAAGCTAAGAGAGGAGGATTGAAAGTTCAAAGCCAGCCTCCGCAACTTAGTGAGACTCTAAACAACTTAATGAGACCCTGTCTCAAAATATAAAATAAAAAGAATGAGGGCTGTGGCTCAGTAGTTAAACACCCCTGGGTTCAATCACTACTACCAAAAATAAAAAATAAAAATAAATAAATCTACATTTTAAAATAAGCTAATGGTCACTAATATCTTCACTTTTTTAAAGATGAAGTCTGTCAAAATGATATAAATAGGAATTAAACTGATAGTTTTATAATTATATAATTGAAATGAAAAGATTTAGAAGATGGATAGGCTTGACTTTATATGCCAATGATATTGCTGGTATGTTACTCCCTGTGATATAGGATGTAACAAACCTTTTGATGATTTTTAATTTTAGAGAATACTTGTTTAACATCTTGCCAATGATTTTTTAAGTCAGGCAATATCAAGTGTTGGAGAATATAGAGAAACAAGAACACCCTTGCTGGTGAAATTAACGTAATTTTCTTTGGTTCTTAAGATAAATAAGCTTGATCTCTTCAACATATAAATTATTTAAGGCAGAACAAAACCATGGGCTGGGGGTGTAGCTCAGTTGACAGAGCCCTTGCCTAGCAAGGCTCTGAGTTCAATTCTCAGCACTGTCAAAAAAAAAATGCAGACCCATACTAGAAATAACAATGCTAAACATTTGATACAAGGATAGAAAATAGAAGCATAAATGTGGACCCCTCCTTAGGCTCTATAAACCCGAGAACACGGAGCCAGGCTCTGACTTGCCTTGAAGCTTTGATCTTCTCTGGGTCAGTTCTGCTTCCAGTTCTCAGTTCAGCCTTGAGTCATCAGTATGAGGATCACACGCTCCTTCCTCAGAGAGGACTTCTTAGACCGTCCTCTAACTATCTTCATTTGCTTCATATAAGACCCTATCCTTTTACACCACAACCTTCCTGGGTCCAGTGACTTGTTTATTATAACAGGCAACCTAGCACCGTTTCTCTCCCATGCTCCAAATCCCCAGCCAACTATCCTCACATTCCATGGTGACCTTCTCGGTGAATAAAGACCAAGTAAAAAGTGGTTACATCAGGAAGGAAGGGAAAGGGGGAGTGGCACAAGGGTACAATGAGGAATCCAACTCAATATTATTTTGACTTGAGAAAAATAAAATATGAAGTAAAAAAAATACGGCTGCATGTTAACATTTGTTCTGTTTTGTTTTTGTTTTTGTTTATTTTTGCTACACTAGGAATTGAACCCAGGGGTACTGTACCACCAAGCCACTCCCCCAGCCATTTTTATTTTTTACCTTGAGATAGGGACTCACTAAGTGGCGGAGGCTGATCTGGAAGAGATCCTACTTCAGCCACCATATCTGACCGCATGTCAACACTTGTGCATTCGTGGAGATGGGTATCGGGTATTTGTTACTATACTTTTCTGTGGTTTCATTCTTTTTCCATATTAAAGCAAAGATTCTGGTTTCATGGAGGGGCAAAGGTAGAAGCAGAGAAGGCTGTGGACCATGGGGTCCCACAGAGGGCAATCAAGGGTACCTTGAACCAGGTGGTAGCATTGAAATCAGGGAGAAGCCAATGTACTCCATATGTATTTCCGAGGATGCACTAATGTTGTGGATGGCAGTGAAGGAAAGACAAGAATCAAGGTAATGCCTCAGCCTGGAAATCAAGCAGCTGAGAGGACAAAATTTACAGAGATTCAGAAGACTAAACAGGAAAGATTATAGAGGGAAGCCTGGTGAGGAAGGATGTCAAAAATCCAGAGTTCAAACAAACTGTGCTTACTGTGCTTAAGTCTAAGAGTCACCTAAATGTCTAAGCAGAGAGGTCAAGAAGGTAACTGGATACCTGAGCTCAGGGAAGAGGCCAACACTGGACAGCTATAGAAGGAAATGATCAGATATGGAGGCAACGAGGCCAAGACTGGGTAAGATCATGAGGAGAGGAAGTAGGTAAAGGAAAGAAGGCAGGACTGAGCCCAGGGGACTCCTACACTCGCCTAGCAGACCTGAGGGAGTCCCAGTGGAAACGCAGGGTAGATAGAAGTAAGACCAAATTGTCACCAAAACCAACATTGAAACCAGTAAAAGGAAATTAAATTAGATCTGACAACATCATTAGTGACTAAGACAAGAGCTGCATCCGTAGCAGAGCACACAGGCAAAAACCAACAGATGGAAAAGTGAATGAGCTTGTCAATTCATATGAAATGTTCCGTGACATAATTTAATTTTAATTTGATATTAGCTCTTAGAAGGCAGATAAGAGAACAAAGACGGCAAGAGTAAACAAGAAGTTTTGCTCAGGCAAGGAGTGCAGATGGAGTGACAGAAGAGAGAAATCATATCAAGGAAGGTGGGTTCTTGTTTTGCTTTGTTAAATTTTTGAGATGGGAAATGTGTCAGCATGATTACAAAAGGATCCAATAGTAAGGGAGAAATCCAAGATGGAGCAAGAATAAAGATGGCTGCGTGAGGGGCTGGGGTTTTGGCTCAGCAGTAGAGCTCTCGCCTAGCATGTGGGAGGCGCTGGATTTGATCCTAAATACCACATAAAAATAAATAAAATAAAGGTATAAAAATAGTTTAAATATAAAAATGATGGCTGCATGAACAAAGTTATTGAAAAGTGAGAGGGGTATTCTAATTCACGTTAATGATGTGTCTTTCACTATAGCAGAAGACAAAGAATGTGAATGTGAGAATGGAGAAGACTGAAGTTTTGAGCTCTAGAAACAAGAATGTTCCTGAAAGAGGCAATGAGGTCACACTAATCAACAGAAGAGAAAGGGGGACATTATAGGAAGTTTGAAAAAAATAGAAATCATCTTAGTAAAAAGGAAGCCCAGTAGAGAGAAGGGCAAGATTTCAGACAATGTCCTGTGCCTATTTAAAATCAGGTATGACAATTTTTAAGTGTAACTAGTCAGCCTGAATGCGATTTTTTCTAGCATATTCTGATCTTATATAAGTATGAAGAAGAAAGGCAATTGAGTTCAGCCAGGCTTGTGACAGTCATGGGGAAAAGAGAAGGACAAGGGTGTTGAAGATGTTTGCAAGAGAGTGGTTATGAAATTGGTAGGTGGAAAAAAATGAAGATAGTGAAATTAACACATAGGAAAGACTTCTTCTATTTAGAATGATGGGTTGAACATATCTAGTGACAGGTTCTCTCTAAGTTGCTGAGGGCCTTGCTAAGTTGGTGAGGCTGGCTTTGAACTTGCAATCCTCCTGCCTTAGCCTCCCAAGCTACTGGGGTTACAGGTATGTGCCACTGTTCCCAGCTTGTTTTGGGTGTTAACTTGGCCAGATTGAAGGATGCGTAGAAAATCAGTAAAGCACATTTTTGAGTATGTCTGAGGGTTTTCCAGAGAAGACTGCTGACATATGGGTCAGCAAATTGAGTAGGGAAGACCCACTCTGGATGTGGGAAGCACCATCCAATAGGCTGAGGATCCAGATGGACCAAAAAAGCAGAACAAGGGAGAAACTTGGACAAGTGCGTTTGCATGTGCTCGCTCACTCTCTCGCTCTCTCTTTCTCTTTCTCTCTCTCTCTCTTTCTCTCTCTCTCTCTCTCTCTCTCTCTCTCTCTCCATTTTTCTCTGCTGTTGCACTTTAATATTAGACTCCAAGTTCTTAACCTTTAAACATGGAATTCCAGCAGCCCTCCAAAGGAGGGTTGGACCTTCAGCCTCAGACTGAGATGACATCGTTGGTCTCTCTCTGGTTCTGAGACTTCCAGCTTCCTGGACTGAGCATCTGTTATGGTTTAGATATTTAGAAGGTTAAATGATTGGGTTATGACAGCCTTTAACTAATCAGTGCATTATCCACTTGAATGTATTGACTAGGTGGTAAGAGTAGGAGGGTAAGATGTGGCTAGAGGAGATGGGTCTCTGGGGGCATGTGTTTGGGGTATATATTTTGTCCTTGGAGAACAGAGTCCCAATGTCTCTCCCTCTCCCTCTTTTTCTCCCTCTGTCTTATTCCTGAGCTGCCCTCCACTGGGCCCTTCCACTGCCTCACCATAGACCCAGAGCAATGGAGCCAGTTGTTTGTGGACTGAAACCATAAACCCCAATTAAACTTTTCCTCCTCTAAAAGTGTTATTTTCAGGTATTTTGGTCACAGTAGCAAAAAAGCACACAAAACAGCATCTATCAGCTCTCTGGCTCTTCTGCAAATGGCTATTGTGGAACTTTTCAGCCTCTGTGATCATGTGAGCCAATCTAATAAATCCACTCTAAAGATTTCTGTTTCTCTGAAGAAACCTAACTGATAAACCATGATTTGGGGTGTTGGGAATATGGCTAAAAACAAGCAAATTTTCAAAGAAATTTATGCCACAAACCCTTTTAAAAGTTTCTGAAATTAGAATTTAGGTAGCTCTGAACAATGAAAGAGATGCTAGCTGATGCTGAAAATAATATGGCTAGTTGAAATTCTAAGAAGCAAATGACCTCCAAAGATCCCTCTCCCTTCCCCCAAGCAGAGACAACGCTTCCTGAACCCCAGGAGAAAAGTGAAGTACTATTCTCTGGGAAGGGAGATAATTTTTAAAAAGTCCCAACTTGGAGACACAAGGCCAGGTGAGTGTAAACCAGAAACTAAAAAGAGGGGTATTCAGGATAAGTCATTTATGCAGTGACCCTTCATCAATCCCATCCTGACTCAGGTCCCAGAATGTGGCACCCAAGCTAATTTTAAATAATAAAACACTCAAGAAAAAAATCTGATAAAAATAATGAAAAAGCTATACTCTCAAACTAAATTTAAAAAGACAAGCAAAGATTAAAAAAAAAAACCAAGGTAATCAAGATGTTGGAATTATCTAACAATTTTAAAACCACCATAACAAAAATACTTCAAAGACCAATTACAAAAACATGTGAAACAAATGAAAAAATAGAAATCTGTAGCAAATAAACAGAAATTCTTTGAAAATAAGTAAAGGATATAAAGCAAAATCAAATGGATATTTTATAGCTGAAAAGTTACAATAACCAAAATTAAAAACTCAATAGATAGTCTCAATAGAGAACAGAAAGAATATAGGAAAGCAGCAATGAACTGGAAGAGAGGACAATAGAAATTCCCCAATCTAAATAACACCAAAAAAATAAAGACTAGCGGGGAAAATGAGCCTCAGGAACCCATGAGACTAAAATATCTATATTGTCAGAGTCACGAAAGGAGAGGAGAAAAAAGGTAAGATATTTTTGGAAAAGAAATTATGGCTGAAAACCTTTTATACTTGGCAAAAGGCATAAAATTACAAATTTAAGAAAATGACCAAATATTAAAGAACACAAACCCAAAGAAATAGGTGCAGTGGTGCACACCCATAATCCCAACTACTAGGGAGGGTAAGGCAAAAAGATTGCAAGTTCAAGGCTGGCCTGGGCAACTTAATGAGGCCTCATCTCAAAATAAAAAATAAAAAGTGATGGGTTGTAGTTCAGTAGTGAGGCACCTCTGGGTTCAATCTCTGGTACTGCAAATGAAGGAAGAAATGAAATAAGTTTATACCAACTTGTACCATAGTTAAAATTCTAAAAACTATAGAAAACATTTTTTAAAAGTCTTGAAAGCAATCAGACAAAAATGACCTTATCTATATGTTTAAAAAACAAAAAATTCTAATGACAGCAGATTTCTCGTCAAACACTATGAAAGTCAGAAGAAAATGACACAATATTTTTCAAGTGCTCAAAGGAAAGAAATGACTACTTAGAAATCTATACTTGGCACAAATATCCTTCAGAAATTAATGGGAAATCAAGACATTTTCAGAGTAAGCAGAACTTAGAGAATTTGCCATCAGCCAAGCTAACCTTATAAAAATAGCTAAGGAGGCATGGGGTTGATAGAACACTTGCTTGGCAGGCACGTGTGAGGCACTGGGTTCGATCCTCAGCCCCATATAAAAATAAAATAAAGGTATTATGTCCACCTACAACTAAATATATATATATATATATATATATATATATATATATATATATATATATATATATATATATATATATTTTTTTTTTTTTAAAGAGAGAGAAACAATGTTTCTATTTTCCACTCAAACTAGTCAAATGACAAGAGCAAAAGACTATGGAGATAGATAGATAGACAGATAGATGGATAATACATAAATAGATACACACATACATATATATATACACACTTATATATGAAATTAATTCCTAAAGAAACTAATAGAAAAGTTATATAAAACTTTATTCCTAAAAGCACTATAGAATAATTAAAATGGAATTTTTCTGCTGTTGAAGCCCCTATTGTAAACTATGAATGCTACATGATAATGATATGTCAATGTCATTTCATCATTTGTAACAAATGTACCATTTTGCTGGGAGATGTTGATAATGTGTGAATCTACGCATATGTATGTGCTGGAGATGTCATGGAATTCTCTGTACTTTCCAATCAATGCTTCTGTGAACTGAAAATGCTCTAAGAAATTCCATTTTAAAAGAGTGTTCAAGAAACCCACAGGTAGGCAGGACAAAGAAAACAGAGAAATGAAAAACATAATAGAAAACAAAAATAAATAAATAAAACACTTAACCAACTGCATATAAATTGCCATAGTTTGGCTGGGCACAAATAACCAAGCCGCCACAAGGCACTTGTAGGTTCAGACAGGAACTACTTTATTGTCTGAACTCTCACCGGCACTCCATGCATGCTCCGGGGGGAACTCTCCCGCCCTCAACCGGGCTCCAAGAGAATTCAAAAGTAGTGGGCACCCGAGGCAGCAGGAGCTGCACTATTGCAGGGGTCTATATACAACTGAATACACAGCCTGTTTCAATCCAGCATCATCCAGTCACAGCAATTATGCATAGCTTAACTTAATTATCATCATCTTAATGGCTCGCTGGTGTCACCTCTCAACCACTCCTTCTGGCAAAATGCTAGGCGCCATCCCGACTTGGCTGTGGCTCTTAACAATAAATAATTAAATGTAAATTGTTTAAATATACTAATCAGAAGAGAGATTGGCAGAGTGTATCTAGAAACCTCACTCAACAATATGCTATCTACAAGAAGTTCACTTCAAATACAAAGATTTAATGCAGGTTTTTAAAGGGTATGTTATCTATATATATTACAAACATTAATCAAAGAAAGAAGAAGTGGTTATATTAAGATCATATAAAGTAGGCTTCAGGATGAAGAAAATTACCAAAAATAGAAAATGCCATTACATGACAAAAGAATCAGTTGACCAAGAAGATATAGCAATCCTAAGTGTATATGTACCAAACAACAGAGATGAAAAATAAAGGAGGAATAGACAAATCTACAATAGTATAGACTAAATAACCCTCTCTCACCAATTGATGGAAAAACTAAATAAAAAATAAGATGTAAAATAACTCAACAACACATCCCATTATTTTGTTTTCTATACCCAAGTCTGAGTTCTGCTGGTTATAGTACTGGTGGTACTTAGTGTTGGATGGTTTCCAGTGATCTATGCATCCTCATATAGAACTCTCTCGTATTATTCCTTTCTCTTGATCATGTGCCAGACTGAAGAACTTGTTTTTAATAAATAGAATACAGCCAAGTAATAGGATGTAATTTACTATCTTAAGTTAAAAATAGACTCTGGCTTTATTCTTGCTTCTCTCTCATACCCCTCTTGCTTGTGATGGAAGGCATGTTGTGAACTAATCTAGTGAGAAGCCCAAATAGAAAAGGACTGAGACTCTCACTCCAGTAGCACATTAATCACTGAACTCTGCCAGGAACCACATAAGTTAACTTGAAAGGGTTTTCCCCCAGTAAACCCTCCAGATGAGACTACAACAACCTGGTACACACCTTGACTGCAGCTGTGTGGGACACCCTGAGTCAAAATAACCAGTTAAGTTGCCTCTAAATAATTGTGAGATGTAAAATCATTAATGTTCTTGCTTCATGTTGCTAAGTTCTAGGGTATATATATATATTTTTTGTAGGGTATATTTTTTAATTTAGGAATATACAACTAACGTATCATCCAAAAGAGATGCTTTTACCAAGGCACATAACAATGGTTATTGATATCATTTTAAGTTTCACCTGCCTTTGGGTCAATAAAAAAAAGAAGGTTAGGGATTTCTTGGGCTCTTGTGAACATGTAATTGTTGATGTATACTGAAAATTATCAATACTAATTATGTTATAACCAACTATATTAAATGTGATTAATAAACAGTTATACAAAATAAAACTATAGCATCTAGGGTTGTTTCTTTGTAAAAGAGTATATTTACATATTTTATACAGATTAACACTTGTTTTTAATTTCTGTTCCTCTTTGCTACTATGCAAGTTTGTTAGTGGTTTATTTTACAGACTCCCCCTCCTGCTGCCGACTGCCCAGGTTTGAGAATACTGAGATGGACTCATAGAAGATGTAAGAAGGAAAGGAAATTGAATAAGGAAAATCATCTGGACTATCCTTTAAGAACAGTGTAACTATACACAAGACATATTTGCCTTATGCTATAATGTGGAGTTATTTCTTTTTAAAATATTTTTTAGTTGCAAATGGACATAACACATTTATTTTATTTATTTATCTTTCTGTGGTGCTGAGGATCAAACCCAGTGACTCACATGTGCTAGGTGAGCGCTTTACCACTGAGCTACAGCCCCGGCCCTGGAATTATTTCTTGGAAAACACTGTGAGAGGAAGGGTATTGTGGGTATGTACTCAGAAAATAAGGCAATGAATTACAATGGACATTTATTTTAATTTGCCAAGCATTCAAACATCGTTTTTTATTTGATGGAACCTCAGAAAGCTTAATGGCATTGAAAGATGAGACCCTGAGGTCTAGTTTCCACAATGAAAGCCTGAATAGGGCGTATATTCCTTTTTTCTCAGTTCTTTGTTGCTGTAGTAGGGCTATGTGACCTAGGCTCAGTCAATCAGATGTTCCACCATGGGATTTAAAGCATGAGGGTTGACACAGAGCTCTGAGGAAAGTTAAATTACTAATGAGCACCCAATGTGCAATCAACATCCCTTGAGTTTAAATAGTGTCCTTGGAAATGATTCCTGATGTGATTTTGCAGTACACTTTTTATTTCTTTTTCAACTTTGGTTACCTCATACTTTTGTCAATTCTGTTAATCTTTAAAATTCTTTGTATAAATTTCTTTTCTGTTTAAATTTGCAAGAGATATTTCCTGTTTCTTTAAAAACACAAAGTTCCATTGGTAAAAAAGAGCAAGATGTTTACTCATAAGTTAAGATGAAAGCATTGGTTGAAAAATCTTATGTTGCAGAATGATAAAACATTATTGATGATATTAAAAATCAAATGTCATAAAACTAATATAGTGATGATACATGGAGGAAACTAAACAAAACTGACCCTACTTAATAAAGAAGCCCATTGAGGACAATAAACCTAATTCATTTTTTTTTTTTGCTTAGATAAAACTTCCATGAATATATATGTTTCCTTTATTAGGCACAATGTTAGGTCCTTATTGATAAGGACATCTAACATAATAGTCTTAAAAACATACAATATTTTTGCTACCATTATGTTAAAGATGAACAAATGATGTTCTCAACTTTTTCACAGCTTTCATATAACCATCTGAATAATAAAGGAACCATGAAACATAAATTTCAGAACCTAACATTTTCTTCTACATACAATTCTATAGAACTTCAAAATTGAGATATTTGGCTGCAATGATTAATGTGCAGGTTGATTTTACTGACAATCCCAAACAGTAGTTTCACTGTGTCTTTTGCAATACAACTTCCATTAAAAGTTGAAGTCTATTTCTCACCTGTTCCATTAGGGCTGACCTTGTACCTTGTTTTGACCCACTAAATATGGCAAAAACAATATTGTTTCTTTTCCAAACATAGGTCAAGAGGCATTACATGCATCTTTTCTCTCTTGGATTCTTATGTCCACCATTTGGAATAGCCTCTTACAGATCAAAACAGGGCATCTCAGATGAGAAAGTACCAGAACAGTTGGACTATACTCGGCAACCTCTAGCTGATCATAAATGTAAGTGAGCTGAGCCTAACTCAGCCAAGTTCAGCCAGAGTCAGATCATCAGTCAAGTCACAAATTTATGACAAATAATAAAGACAGTTGCTTTAAGTTTTAGAATGGTTTGACACATAATAATAGTAAACTAATACAAGCAGTAACATTTAGTATTCACAAAAGTGTTCTTAAAGCATTAATATGCTTATTAGATCATCAAAACAAGTTTATGACCCTGCAATTTTAATGCTGTGAATTAAATGCCTTGGATTTTGGCATTCTGTATAAAATATCTATATGTGCATAAATTGTAGTTAATCAAAACTAATTTAAGGAGCTTAACTAGTTTATATAATTAGAATATTTTCATATTTGCAAGAATTAGGTTTAAAAATCTTATAGTATAAAACTCCACTGGTTGAGATCAAAGGGAGAAGAATAGATGCAGTTAGTCCAACAACAGAAGTATCACTAATTGGTATTATTGAGTGCTTACTCTATGCCAAACTCTATGATAAGTACTTAGTCTTCATTCTCTTTTTTAACCTTGGGTGACACCCAATCTGTGCTTTCTACAGGAAATCTATACATCTTTGGGCTCTAGTCTAATTAAAGATAAATGCACACTGCATGGGTTTATCACACTTCATCAGAGTCATTTTGTAGCCTGCCAATATCTAGAGCCATTCTAGGATTTTACAGCAACAAGAGAAACAGCACTGAAGCCAGATTTAAAATTAGGTAGTCACTGTAGTTAGGTAAATCTGGTCTAATATCTGAAATCTAAAATGGAAGCCATGTTGAGAATGAATGTTAATGAAGTCCAGGAAACAGCCTCAACTGATTTGAAGACAGCTCATCCCAAAGAAATGTTAATGAAGCCCAGGAAACAGCCCCCAACAGATTTGGAGATAGCCCATCCCAAGGAAATGTTAATGAACAGCAAACTTGACTTAGAAATGCCCAGATTGCTTCTTTGGCCCACCTGTTCCCCAACCCTTGCCACCTACATTCCATCACCAGAAACTATAAAAAGGGGAACACATTCGCCCTTCAACAGATTCCACCTCTTGGGTCCCCTTTCTCCTCCGGGAGAAGTTTTTTCTGCTGTCCTTTAATAAACTTCTAACTTTCCACTCTGACCTTGCCTCGGCTTGCTTCTCTTGTGTTATTCTTCAACATTGGGGAAGCAAGGACTCCTCACCAGTAAACAGCGGTAACAGCACCTGTAAAACAAAAATTTGGAAAGAATCTGGTAGGAGAATCAGCCAGATGAAGCCTCTGCAGTGGTGTGTACCTAGGCAATGTGGAATAGAATAGTGTTAGCTCGTTACAAGAATTTTCAATTTTTTAAATGCTGAGAAACAAGCCACATAAAGACACGGAAGTGAAAAGGTTCTTTATAGGTCTGAGGAAGCAGAAAATATTTCTTAATAAGGTCCCAAGCTAATACTTTTGGCACTAGAGGAAGTAGTACCGAAACAGGTAAATCAATCCTATTTTCACTTATATACTGTCCTCAAAATCATCAAGGGAACATTTTTTTTTTAATTTAGATACTGGGCTCATTCCCTACATTGTCATATTCAACTGGTCTGAAATTGGCTTCAAAATTTATATATAATCATTTTAGTTGAGCTTCATAATGAGACCAAGTTTGAAAAACATGGGTCACATGCTTAGGTGACATAGAGCATCATGGTCTTTTGTAGCAGGCAGTGAGGGAAGAAGAAACTAAGAAGCAGGTTTGCAAGGCTGAGGTAGTACAACCATTTACAAAACTGTGCTGACTACCAAGAAAGAGGGGATGGTATGAAATGAGGCACAAATGTTTCAAAGGCCAAGGAGTACTGAAAAACAGCAGATCTCTTACTTCTTCTTTTGGCTTGAGTTAACAGTTCATCCATCCATCCATTCATTATCTACTGAGTATTACTGTGTATCAGAAATGAATTTGCCAACTGCAAAGGTTTTATTAGAAATCAGCCCTAAAGTGAAGGGATCAGAGTTTGGTAGGACATGACTTCTAGTTGTGATTGAAGAATGAGCAAAATGAGATGGAAATGGAAGAGGGAGTAGCTAACTCCACTGGGGGAAAGAAGAGGTCAGGAATTACTTC
This sequence comes from Ictidomys tridecemlineatus, assembly GCF_052094955.1. NCBI lineage: Eukaryota > Metazoa > Chordata > Mammalia > Rodentia > Sciuridae > Ictidomys > Ictidomys tridecemlineatus. The sequence goes on from NC_135494.1 coordinate 23,842,072, forward strand.
AGTAGGAACTGGTCTAGAAGCTTGAGTGACGGTTTACCTGAATGAAAAAGGCAAAAAGCCTTCCAAAGTCACATGCAGCTAAAGCATAGAGTAAGGAGGTGAATATAGAAAACAAGTAAATCAGGGTCAGGTTGTAAAACTGTCTTGTATTCTTATGCTAAAAGTTTTAGAAATGAACTAGAGTTCCCTGAAAAATCAGTTGATCCACCCAAACACTTTTTATTTTATTTTTTTCTATTTTGTTTTAATTAGTTACACATGACAGTACAATGACCTTGACATATCATACATTTGAATCAGATGGGATATAATCTCTCATTTTTCTGAGTGTACAGGTTGCAGAATCATATTGGTCATGCAAACACTTTTTAATAGAAAAGAAATTATCAGATTTATTCATAGGACTATTTTCTACATTTAACACAATTTGTATATCATAAAACTATAGGTATATGCTGTGGATTGAATTGTGTTCTCTAAAATTCATCTGTTGGATCCACAACCACTGATGAGCTATTTAGAGGTGGGACTCTGAGAGGCAATAAGGTTTAGATGAAGTATTGTGGTTAGAGCCCACATTATAGGATCAGTGTAAGATCCACATTATAGGATCTCTTGTCAGAGTAAGAGAGGACAGAGTTCCCCATCTCTGCCTGGTGAGGACACATACAGAATTCTATGTCCACAATCAGGAATTGGGTCCTCCTCTGGCTAGCATTCTCAACCTGGACTTTCACCCACTGGAACTTGAAAAATCAATATTTTGTGGGGTCATTCAGTTAACCCAAAGTATTTTGTTACAGCAGTAAAAGGCAGTATGAAAGTTTACTGTACCTATAGCTCCATGTGTTTGAAATAAGTGCAAAAGTTAGGCTGGCAACCAGAGGAAGAGTGAAGAAAGCTACAGAGAACCGTGACCTTGGCAGTCAGGGTGAAGCCTCCTACTGTGGTCTATCTGATGGTAGCTTGTTGTGGCATCATTGGGAGATTTTAAAAATATTACCATCCCTGTTTTCCCTAATTCATAGCTAAACACCATTATATGAATGAGACGGAGGAGTAAAGATGCAAGAATCATGAATCAAAATGGAAAAAAAAATTAATACTGATAATAAGTAACTTCAGGTGAGGTGAGTTAGATTTTCTCACTGTGAAGGACCAGAAAAACTGTGACACACCCATCACATTTCATCACTAGTCCTTCTACTTTGTTTGTACTCTTTACACAGAGATTTCCATGTGAAGAGCCATCCATAAGGGTGATTTCCATTCTTACAGTATTCCCAGTGTCGAGATTCATGAGGTCACATGTGAAGATGAATTTGTCAGTTAGGCGGCTCTCTCCTAAGGGCAAGAAGCTTAATCATTCTTTTTTTTTTCTTTCTTTATGCTTTTTTTTTTTTTTTGATACTGACCTTGTCTTGTCTAGAGATGAATCAATGCATCAAGCTAGAAATGGTAAATCATGAATAAATGATTTATGCTTGTCTTGATCAAGTATGATAGATTGCTTGTATTTCTGACTATTACTGCATATAAAGATTTATATAAAATACAAGTGACTGTGGATAGGAGGAAAAAAATTGAGAGATTTCTCCAATGATATAGTTCAGTGTAACACTGTAAATGTTATTTCTAGTGACTCAGTCCTTCAGAAAATAATGATGACACATGATGAATTCAATGATATTTATCAAATAAAGAATATATTCTTGCTCGAATCTTTAATTTCTTTTCTTTCCTTTTTTATGCCCCACCCTGCTCCATCTCTTTCAATCACACTAAAATCCAATAGGCAACAACTAATTCCAATTTTTTTTTCTTATTAGGTATTTCTTCTCTCTCCTCTCACCTTATTTCTTCACTACCCTAATTTCTGAAATTTTCTCCAATAGAAAATGTTATGGGCTAGGCTATATGGGCAATGACCAAACAGACTCCATTTTACCCCGAGATTTCATATCATGTAAGAAATGCTTCTCCCATGGGAAGGCCCCACCTCCGTACCCATTAATGGTTACCTAGTATAACATATTGACAACACAAAATAGCAATTCTTATCTAATGAAAAGGTGTTCTTTTTGGTTTCCATTTTACTTGTGCAATGTACCTTGTCAGAGATCGATTATCTACATGTTAGTAGCCATTCTCTAACTTGTACTGAAGTAGGGTCATTTTAAACCACTTCCCTTCTGCTTGCTTGCTGCTATGCCAAACTGGAAAGTCCGGTGGGAAATACCAATATAACCATTGCATTGTCTCACTAACTGCCCAATTCAGCTTCTATACCTGCTTCATGCAGCTACATCAACCTGAATATGGTTTTTGCAATTTTTGCCTTAAATATTCTAAAATGCTCAGGTTCGGGCTGTTTCTCGCAGAGACAGTTATGGGTCCTGTGGGGAGCAGTCGCTGGGTGTCCAGCTAAATAAAGACTCTTCAATTTGAACAAAACTGAGACGTGGTGTGATTTCTGAGCGACCTGCCCCACAACAGAAAACCCACGTACTGGGAATTGATGATACCTACACAACCTGATGGGTTGTTATAAATATTGTTAGGAAAAATGTAATAATATGCATGTAAAATAAAAGAGAGGGATTTATTTATGAGATGGTTATAGAGTCAGAAGTACCAAAAAAATGCATTAAAAAAGAGACAAAATACAGCCTTTACTTTAAATTATAGCCCAAGATGAAGTTCAAAGGCAAGAGACAATCAATGCCCCTCTAGAAACAGTCAGGTAGAGATAGAAAATTCTCTTTTGTTGTATTCTGACTTCCAGCTGATGATTGAATGAGGCCCACCAACAATTGAGAGGGTGATCTGTTTGACTCAGTCTACTGACTAAAATGTTAATATCAACCCAAAGCACCTTTTTGAAAATCAAGACCTTGTTTTGAACTTTGTAACATTTTTTATTTTATATTTGATTCAGAGCTTTTTTCTTTTCTCCAGGGAGAGGTAATTTTGGATTATAGTAGGAAATGGAAGGCAGAGAGGGAAGGTTGTTGTGTAAAACCTTCAAATTTCTTCTCTTCTATCTTTGCTCTTTATCTTCTCATTGTGTTGGTCCCGAAACAAGATCTAGACCAAGAGTTCAATTAATACATAGATAGACAATATTGGTTACTATCTACAAAATTTTCATAAAACTGGAAAATCATACTGCTCTTTGTTTTATTTTTTAGTCACAGTGAATTTGTATGTATATTTCTTTTTGTTCTCATAAAACATGAGTTGAATTTTCTTGGTCCCTCAGCAAATAGTCTTGCAAGTAAAGCAGGCAGAGACCTGTTGGGTTGTTCAGACTTCCAATTCAAAGACTCCTATCTTTCCTTATATATCTGTGGATTGTTCCCTTCTGTAAATATAGCATAAATTTATATACACCGTCTAATAATCAGACCCTGTCTTGGTTTAGAAAATCTTATACATCCAGTTTTTCTCTTCATGATTTTCTCACAGGCTACCATTAGTAATTGACCCAGATTTTGTCACAGTTTTCTGATATTTTCTGAAACCTACCTCCTCTTGGAGCAATCTCTAAGCCTACTCATTCTTTTTCTCTAACTGTTTATACTGATCTATCTTAGCTGAGCTCAGGGCATTTATCTTCCTAGGAGGACACCCTTCTCTTTTTTATATGAATATTTTCTCAGATTTTCCATTGGAAAGATGCCTTTGTGGTAACTCTTTCCTTGCAATATCATGTCAACCTCTTGCCAGCCTCTGACTTTGCTCGTTTGCATGTAATTTGTGGCTTGTTACTGTTCTTTTCATTTTCCTTTCTTCCTTCCCTTCCTCCCTACTTCTTTCCTTTCTCTCCCTCCCGCTACCTCCTTCTTTCCTCTCTTCTATATTTTTTATTTTGGTGCTGAGAGTTGATCCTAGCACCTCATGTACGGCTACAATGCTAGTCATAAGTTTTCGTGAAATTTAACCATTCAATTTTGATGTGCTTTTTTAAAATTTTTATCCACCCCCCCACCTTTTTTTCAGAAGAAAATCTGGGGATAGTCAAATCAAACTTCCCATTGGGAACACACATTTCAATTATATGATGGCAATACCCTGATATCTCTCAAAAGTTTAAATGCATATAAAAATACCATTCTAGTCTGCTTGCTTTGGGTGCTTGAGGTTTCACCTGGATGCTGTTGCCTTTAGTATGTACAGACTGGAATGTCAAGGTTGGACAAGAAGGGGAGTTTCTGAGAATGTCAAAACATCAGGGTTTGGGGGGTAATCATTTGGTCTTCTGAACATGGATACTCCCCATGTGTTCCTGGCAATATCAACTTTCCAGAGAATTCTGCTGTTTCTCTGACAGATTCTCCACCCACTGTTTAAACATGGAGACAGATACCCCAGTGAGAGCTGGATGAACAAAAGCTTCATTCACATGTAGCTTTCCATGCAGTTGTTGACCAACACTTACTATTGCTGTTGGTTAGTGATTTTCACCTCTTATTTGCTCCTGACTCTTCTCTAGCTCTGCTTATCCTTGAGGGAAGCTATAATTGCCATTTTTTAAAAAATTTTGCTCTTCTCTATACACCCTTGGATTTCCAGTTTTTCATGGTTTCTGGTCTCCTAAGTGATCCTACATCTGCCCAGGTAATTATTTTTTCCCAATTCCCTTTTTGCTATTCATTTCTTTCTACACTCTCTTGGGATTCAAGTTGAATCTAGAAGGTTATAATGTATCTTTAGACTGCTACCTTTATCTGGAAACCAATAGGTTTCTTTCATTTTTAAAAATTCTTGTCATGTTTCTTTAGATGAAGTCTGGTTTAACAGCATTCTTTTTTTTTTTTTAAAGTGGTTCACAGTACTGAATAAAATGATTTATTTGCTGTCATGAAAAACATGTGGTCCATCACCTCCCTTGCCCTGAACTACATTTCTGTGAATACAATATAAGATTAAATTAACACATTTGACAGGCATATTACATTTGCTCTTATAGAAATCAAATCAATTAACTCTAGTAGATCATTTTTGTAGTTATACCAAGACTAACCTAGATATTATATCTTTCATTGGTGCAGTTGAATTTTCATTATTTTGCTCCAATCTTTTTAAATTTGATTTATTATTCAACCTATTATTTATTGCTCCCTGATTTCATATTAATTACAATTACTTAAAAACAATTTTTCAAAGGCCCACTGTATTTTATAGTTGTTGAATATACAATTCACATATTCCATTAGCCAAATGACCCTAGGAGAGACTGTTTTTTTCCATTAAATTTCTAAAGAAAATATAAACCTAGGTATTTAATATATTATTCAATAAGTATTCATTGAGCAACAAGCCACATTTAAGATCTTGGACACATAGTAAGTTAAAATGTTCTTGTGCAGATAATTGAGGAGTGAAACAGTTTATATACAGACACACACCACAGAATAATTCACCAAGAGATTATTGTTTTGCCAAGAATTAAATAAGATGAATTTATATGATTATTTTTTAGTTGTAGATGGACACAATATCTTTACTTTTTATTTATTTATTTTTATGTGGTGCTGAGGCATGAACCCAGTGCCTCACACATGCTAGGCAAGCACTCTGCCACTGAGCCACAACCCCAGCCCCAAGAAGATTTTATAGGCTGTGCCTAGATACTTTTTGATTTTTTTCTTCCTAATAACTGTCTCATTGCTATTCAGGATAACATTATACACTTATAAGAAAGCTTCAGGTACACACCACTTGAGAAAACTACCAGAAAATTTTGTAGGTACAACTTTTCACATACTACAGAGCCATAAAAACTATAACTTCAGAATAAAATGTCATCAAGTGTCCCCAGTAGGGAAGCCCCTTAAGGTAACTTAAGGAAGTGAGAACTATATTTCCAAAATAGGCTGATGTTATGTACCTCATGTTTAGTTGCACTCACTAAGCAAATATAGCCAATATGTTTTATGCTTACTTTGAATCTGATCAAAAGCTTTCTGATTTTTTGTTGTAGATAATCCAAATAATTTAATAATAGAGAAATTGAGGCAGGAGTATATACATATATGTACATGTATGTGTCTGTACTAACAATAACTACCTTGCCTTAGCAAAATTTGAAGACTGTACAGTTTTAAATCTATCTTCTTTATACTTTGTTTCAAGTTTTAATGTTGTTTCAGATTTTTGTTATCCAAGAATTGTTCAAGAATCCCTTATTTACAAGGTTAGCTTCTAATCTTATATTATTTGTGCATTTTAGTATCGCCATAAAAATCTCCTTTATTCATTATCAGTTATGAGAAAAAAATGAGCATTTTTATTTACTGTCAGTTGCAGTAAAAATTGATTTTTTTTTAAAATAAAAAAATGGGAAGTTACTGAAATTTACAATTTATGAAGATTTTTTATTTAAAGATGGAGTCTTGAACATGAAATATTTTGCTCTTTAAGGAACTCATTGAAATGATAGTAAATGGGTGAAAAATTCATAGCAATAAATAGAATTGCAATAGAGTATTTTTGAATAATGTTTTTCATATGTTAAAGTACAAAATGGAGTAGTAGAAATAGATGCATGTACTTCTCATTATGGAATTGATACTGGTGAAGACGAAAAGAAAACATAGACACTCCTCTCTCTTACCAGTTATCTCTCCTCATTTCTCCCATGAAGAACACTCCTACTATGGTTGATTTAACTGACACTCTACCTTCTGTGAGGGCTGGAGCTTCCCCAGGCTAAAGTGTGCTTCACTCTTTCTCCCCACTTCTCCAGATGCAACAACACCACCCAAACTGCTAAACGTGGCATCTTTCTTTTTATCATCCATTTAACAAATACATATTGGATGCCAACCTGATGCCAGGTACCTGAAACATTTGGAATAAAAGTGTGAATATGTAAGAAATCTAAATTCTAATAGAGGAAGCAATCACATATAAAATAAGTAAAATTCTAACTTCAACTGAACCAATTCCTGATAGAAAAGTTCATGTTGCTATAAAATTAAAGAACGAGGGGTATGTGATACATTCTGCACAGTTTTTGAAAAGTTGAAAATTTAACTGAAATCTATTGAATATGAAGATGCTAACTAGCAAATAGATTATGGAAGCGCACAATGGGAACAGTGTGTATAAAACTGTGCTGTGAAGGTTCTGGGAAAGTTCAAGATGATATCAGAGTGCCAATCAGACTAAACCACAGAAAACTGGCAATGAGGTAAGGCCAGAGAACATAAGGCACCAGAGGACATGTTTACTCCTTCAATCCTAGGTACTCAGAGGCTGATAGAGGAGGACTGCAAGACTGGAAAACTTATAAGACCCTGTCTTAAAATAATAAATAAAAAGGTCTGGGGGTGGGGGGTAGCTGGGTGGTACAGTGTGCCTAGGTTCAATATCCCATTCTGAAAAAAAAAAGGAGTAAGTAGGTCATAGGTTTTTGCATAGGATTTGGATAGAACCATCACATCTCCTACAAAAATTGTCTCCCAAAAGTTCATGTGAACAAAAATTCCAGAATTTTCAGAGGTGAAATGATTAGATTATTTGATCTAACCGGATTATTATATAAATCTATGGGGATGGAATAATTGGATTAACTGAGTGGTAAGTCTAGGCAGATGGGGTATGAATAGAGGAAGTAGGTCACCAGAGATGTGACTTCAGGGGTTTATATTTTGTGTTTGATGAGAAGAGCTATCTGCTTTCCTGTTGCCATGAATTGAGGTGCTTCCCTCACCAGCATCCCCCTGTCATGCCCATTTTCCACACTGATGGTCTGCCTCACCTCAGGCCCAGAGCTATGGAGTCAGATGACCGTGGACTGAACCTCTGCAGCCGTGAGTCAAAGTAAAACTTTTCCTCCTTTATGTTGCTCTTGTCAGGTCTTTGTCACAGCAATGTAAAACTAAAACAGGGGGATTGTTGTAATTTTATGTACTAAACTTACTTATATTTTGTTTTATTTTCTGCAGTTCTTACATTTAAACTTAGCACTTTAGAATTTTAGAGCATGTCTACAATGATAAACTATACCCTCATTTTGCTGTAAAATCAGTGTGACCTTAATATGACAGTTCTTTGACTACAATGAATTATATCCTCCATCACCTTTAGTTACTTTTCTTCTTCCAATTTTCTCCTTTTTTTTTCTTTCAAACTTTTGGTTGATTCTTTTAATTAGCTTTATCAAATTTTAAACATAATACAATTCAGCAATTTTAAATATACAATTTTCTGAACTGTGACAAATTTATACCATCATGTCACCACCATCCAAATCAGGATATAGGACATGTACATCAATTCAAAAGCTACCTCTTGACATTTTGCAATCAAATCCTCACACAATTTTATTCATTTATCTATTTGTTCAGCCTTAGCCAACTCTAATTGGGTTCTGTCATCATGATTTTTCCTTTCCTAGAATTTTGCATAAATGCAAACAACATTATGCCTGCAAAGCTAAGCATCAGCACCTAAGCAACATTGGCATAGTGGTTTAGCTGGATAGCCATAAGCTCATAAAGTTGACCAGTTAAGAAAGCAGTGTTCAAATTAGATATAGAAAGATAGCAGGCAATATAAACTCATGCTTTTTTTCCCATTCACTGTGTGCTGCTAAGTTTCATGGGGATGGAAGGAGGGAAGACTCGAGAGGTCGGGTCTATGTACAACTGAGAAACCAGAGCTTAGTTACCTCCGATCTTTTAAGGGTGCTGTTGGCAAATTCCCCACTCTGATGAGAGACAATGTCTTCATTTCACAAGTCAGTAAACTAGTCTGTTTTCCAACAGAGAGGGGAATTCTGTCACTTTCTTTCTGAGGGCTTAAAATAATACACAACCTTGAAAAGAGTCCTCAACAAAAGTTGTCACAAAATTTATAGAAATCCCCTGAAGAATTATGTCCCAACACTAGTCTTTTAAATATGATATGTTTCACTTAGTGTAATGCTTTTAAAACTCATTTTCATAATGCACATGTCAATAATTTACTCTCTCTTATTCCAGGGTAACAATCCAGTGCATAGCTAAGCTATAATATATTACATCATTTCAACAGTTCATGAATATTTTGTATTCAGTTTATTATAAAAATCTATTATGAACCTGTGCAAGCATGTTCTTACTTAGAAATAAGTTTTTATTTCTCTAAAGTCATGACTTTGATGTGATATTGCTGAGTCACATGGTATATATGTTTAAATTTAAGAGACTGTTAAAAGTGGCTGTTAACATTTTTGCCTACTTCCCACCAATGTCTGAGAGTTTCACTTGTTCCATAATCTTGCAAACATTGGGGATAGTTGACTTGGGGATGTAGCTCAGTGGCAAAGCACTGGCGTACCATGCACAAGGCCTCAGATTTGATCCCTCATTCACACACTCACAAACACACGAAATTGGTATTGTTATTGGAGCAGTAGTAACACAGTGTGGCTTTTGTATATATTTTATATTTATAGCTTTTCTTTAATGGTATACATGTTAAAATTTTTGTGGCCAATGTCTTTAATGATTGTGATATTTTGGCCTTATTGAGGTATAACAGTTCTTTATGTATTCTGGGTACAATAACTTTATTAGATATGTTTTGAAAATAATTTCTACCAACATTTGTCTTGCCTTATCTTTTTCATAAGAATGCCTTTTAAGGATAATTTATATATAAAAAATTAGAAAAATGCAAATTAAAATGACATTGAAATTTTATCCCTCTCTAGTCAGAATGACAATTATCAAGAATACAACTAACAACAAATGTTGGTGAAGATACGGTGAAAGGGGAATGCTCATACATTATTGGTGGGACTGCAAAATTAGTGTAATCCCTCTGAAAAGCGGTATGTAGATTTCTCTAAAACTAGAAATGGAACCATCATTTGACACAATTATCCCACTCCTTGGCATATAAGTAAAGAGTTTAAAATCAGCATATTACTGACACAGGTTGTGTTGGTCAGGTCCAACACAATGTTTACAGCAGTACAATTCACAATAGCTAAACTATGGAGCCAATCCTTCAACAGGTGGGTGGATAAAGAAATTGTTGTATAGATACAGAATGAAATATTAATCATACAGAAAAATGACTTTATGACATTTGTGACTAACTGGATGAATCTGGAGATTTTCATCCTAAGTGAAATAAGCCAATCCCTAAAAACCAAAGGTCGAATGGTTTCACTGATATGTGGAAGCTAAGCCACAAATAAAGTAGGTGAGGGGAAGAAATAAAGCTCAGTAGATTAGACAAAGAGGAATGAAAGGAAGGAAGTAGGGATAGAAATAAGAAAAACAGTAAAATAAATCTAACATAATTTTTCTTGTACACATAAGAAAATATCTAAGTGAGTCCTACCATTGTGCCCACCCACAAAAATGGAGTCCTAATTAGAACGATTTTATCAAATGAATTCTACTATCATGTATAATTAAGAAGAACTAATAAAAAATAATAATGCCTTTTGAAGAGCAAAATTTAACCATTAATAAGTCTGTTTATTGTTCTTTTAAAGAACTTATGGCTTATGCTTTGTTTTTTTATAAAACAATCATTGCCTATTCTAAAGATTTTATCATATTATTTCATCCATAAGTTTCATAGTTATTCCTTATATATTTTAGTGTATGATATATTTTAAGCAAATTTTACATAATATTTGAGATATAGTTCATGGTTTATTTTCTCCTAGAGACGGAATTTTTTTTTTCATTTTTGATCTATTAATATAATGAACAATGTTGATCTCTTAAAATATTATTTTGGTCAACTTTTTTTTGCTGCTGTGACTAAAGGACCTGAACACAATTATAGAGGAGGAAAAGTTTATCTGAGGGCTCACCATTTCAGAGGTCTTAGTCCACAGAAGGCTGTCTCCATTCCTTAGGGAGTAAGCTGATGCTGAACACCATGGCAGGAGAGGGTGGCAGAGAGAAGCAGCTCACACCACATGATCAAGAAACACAGAGAGAGAAAATCTACTCTGACTCCACTCTCCAGATACAAATATATACACCAAAGCTGTGCTCTGATTCTTATTTCCTCCAGACCCACCCTCCCCACCACCACTTCAGTCATCACTCAGTTATTTCTTATCAGGGGATTAAATCACTGATTGGGTTAAGACTCTTAAAACCCAATCATTTGTCCTCTGAACCTTCTTCCATTTTCTCACACGTAAGCTTCTGGGGGACACCTCATATCCAAACCATAACAAATATTAAATATCGTTAGGAGTGACATCAGCAATATAGTGGAATGGGAGTCCCTGCCCTTGTTCCCCAATGAAATTCCAATTTAACAGTGATATAAGACTAAAATAAACAATCTGGAATTCAGTGAAGAAGCCTCAGTATCCTCAGAAAGCACAAATCTGTAAATACTCACATAAAAATGTGTGAGGACAATTTTACATAACTTGTGTCAGCTCCTCCCTCAAGGTGGTGGTGTTCAGAACTAAGAGAGTTGCCAGTCACTGACTTCTTCCTCAAAGAGGAGGAGAGAATAGAGTATTTTTCCAACCAACTCATATCATCAGGATGCTACCAGAGAACAGTTTTTGTCACGCTTCATCTACGGCACAGATTAAACAAGCAGTTTAGATGTCATGGGGTGGGTAAGAATTAAGAGGCAGGAGATTTGTTGCAATTAGTACATCTCTGTGAGATTGGGAGAGGGTGTGGAACCTGAGACTCTTCCCTTAGAAGTGAAGGAGAGCAGTGAAACATGTTTTGAACACCTACCTACTTACCTTTCAGTGCACTACACAGGGGGCCAGGTTTTATCATCAGCAAGTCTTTGTCTTTCTTTAGAGCATTACATAATAGTTGGGTTCATTTTGACAAAGTCATACATGAATGGAATTTAATTTTACTCCATGTCAATCCTGGCTCTCTCCACCACTTTCCCATTCTCCCTCCTCTATTGCCCTTCCTCTACTAATTGTTGTTTTCCTCCTTTATTTGTTTATTTTTTATTGGATAGTTACATGTGCATAAAAATTGAATTCCCTGTGATATATTTATACATAAACACAGCATGGTTTGATTAAATTTTTCACATTTTCTCTCTTTCCCCATGTCTGTTTCTTCTTTCTTGTTCTCCTTCTTCCACTCCACTGATCTTCTCTAAATCTTTATGATATCCAATCCACCCCTGGTCCCCCTTTTTTTTCTAGTTTTTGCATATGAGAGAAAACCATTTGATCCCTGATTTTCTGAAGCTGGCTTATTTAATTTAGCATGGTGTTCTCCATTTCTATCATTTTACTGGAAAATGCCATAATTTCATTGTTTCTTTATGGCTAAGTAAAAGTCCATTGTGTGTGTGTGTGTGTGTGTGTGTGTGTGTGTGTGTGTGTGAGTGTGTGTTAGTGTGTTTAATTTTCTACATCCATTCATGTATTGATCAGCACCTGGACTGGTTCCATAATTTGGCTATTGTGCTGTCATAAACATTTAAGTGGCTGTATTACTATAGTATGTTGATTTTAGTTTTTTAAAATAAATACCAAGGAACTAGCTAGCTGAGTCATATGGTGATTTCATTTTTTTTTTGGTCTTTTTTTATTTGTTTATTTGTTTTTAGGAATATCCATGCTGTTTCCTAGAGTGGTCATACTAATTTGTAGTCTCACCAACAACACTTGAGTGTACCTTTTCACCCACATCCTTGGCAGCATTAATTATTATTCATATTATTGGTAATTGTCATTCTGATTAAAGTGAGATAAAAATCTTTGAGGACTTTTGATTTGCATTTCTACAGATGTGGAACATTTTTCATATATTTTTTGGCCATTTGTGTTGCTTCTTTTGAGAAATATTTTATCAAGTCTGCTTTTAACTCCTTTATTATTCAGTAAAAATGAATATTTCACTTGTTAGCCTAATCCTTCTTCAATGAAAGTGATTTTTTATTTCAGTTATTGTATTACTCATCTTTATTCTGTTAATTTTATTTAAAATATTTTCTGTCCCATTGGTATTCTCCTTTAGTTCATATATCATTTTCCTGATTTTGTTTTGTTGTCATCTATGTTCTTTTATAACTCACTGAGTTTAAGACAATTATTTGTCAGAAAATTTGTAGATTTTCCTTCCTTTAGGTTATGGAGATTTTATAGTATTCCTTTGATTGAATCATGTTTCCCTGGTTCTTTTTATCTTTATAGTTTTCCATTGCTCTCTGCACATGTGAATAGTCTTCTCTCTCAAATTTTATGAGTTGGACTTCAACAAAGAAGGACATTCACTAATCATCCCAACTAGAGGTTCTGGGAACCTTTCAAACTATACATATGTTTCTTCTCTTGATTAATGCTCATATATTTCTCATTAGTGAAATTTACTGGTTTCTCTTTGTTGTTGTTTGTCATTTATAGTCTCTTGTTCCTTCTAATGCTTGTCAGCTAGAGTATGGCTCTCAATCTTCAAGGCATAGTGTACTCATCTCCCTTCCCCCCTGAGTATAAATTTTGAGTCTTTTCCAAATCTCACTGAGATATTGCTACAGCAAGCTGCTTGCCCTTTCCTTTGTTTTTAATGACTGCTGCATTCAAACAATTCCAATTCCAGCATCACTTTGATGGTGAAAATTTGGTTAATTATTGTTGTTTCATGGAATCCAGAAGAAAATACTTCAAAGAAGGGGAAATTTTAAAAGACTTGAACATTATTCGAGTTGTAAAAGTTGAGAATGAAAACATATTTTTGGACTTAGTGCCTTAGAGATAAAAGAAGGTGACCATATCTTCAAAACTGGGATATTGCTGATGATTTCTACAATAATTATTAATAATGATTATTTTTACTTATTTTTTAAATGATTTGTAAAATATGGTTCACCATACTTAGACATACTATCTGAAAAATTATTGAAACCTGGAGAATTAAGCATATAAGCTAGACGCTGAAGGAATGAAGCATGACAGATAAGAAAAGGGCAAGATAATTAGCAAGTATGCAAAAAAAAAGAAGTTAATTTATGAGAAGAAGGCAAAAGATAAGCAAGTGTGTAAGTGGGAATGCAGAATTTGGAAAGATTGTTCATGTTGATGATAATGATTTCCAGTCCGGTTTTCAGCAACACTGGAAATTCTTCCACCTTTGTGTTTACCGGCACTGAGATTAAGGCAGGAACTCAGGCAAATGTTAAAGAAAATCCTGTAGTATTCCACTAAGAAAACAACCTTCTGAACAATTTCGTACATTATCTCAGTTTTTTACATTTGAAATAAGCCTTAATGGTGCACATTATTTATCAGCCTCCAGGTGTGGGAGAACCATTGTAGTTACTGGCCTTGGCTGTCTTCCACCTGCAGCCCCAGATGGCCCGGGGAAAGTGGGGGGGGAATGTTCTGGACTCAAACTGCCACTGGGCACAGGGAGCAAGAGCCCGCCAGACTGTGCCTCTGGATAGGTTTGCATTTGGGCTCTTCCGCTCCGGGAGGGGGCAGGGAGGAGCCAGCTGCTGCTGCTTGGAAAATCGCGCACATGGCAGCCGCTGTGCCGATTCACGCACCCTTTGGTAAAGAAAAGTATTTACTAATAGCCTTTTGCTGCAACTATTTTCCTGATAATCCTTCTTCTTCTGAATGTTCTTTTTCTTTCTTACTAGAGTTCCCGGGCTTCCATCAAAAAATGCCCTAACTATTCTTGGTTCCACAGGGGTGCCTCCTTCCCTTAGTAATTTACTTCTAACCCCTTCCATATTTTCATCACAAAGACAATACAATACACTGAGACAAAACAAGACACAAACATACTGTATCAACCTTTTCCATTTTCTCAAAATGGCCATTTTTCCTCTCACCCTATCTGCCTAGGGACGAGCAGATTTGCTCCCGTCCTATCTAGGGATGAGCAGCTTTTTTTTTTTTTCGTCACTTACCCTCGAGTGTCCCGGGGCTCCCCGTAAGGGGCCACCATCCGCCACAGTCTGGCTGCAACAAAATAGCCGGGGGGGGGGGGGGGGTTGAGGAACAACTTGTGGAGATTAATATAGCAGGAGTGGGAGCCATTTATTGTAGGACAGGAGGGGTATATATACATTCCACACAGATTATCTTAACATAAACTAGATACAGCAGTCAACCAATAAGAAATCTCCACACTTAATAGCTCAAGGGTGCCACCTCACAAACCACTCCCCCTGGCAAAATGCCAGGTGCCATCCAGACTTGTTTACAGACCCTAACAGGTTGTTAGAGAATGTCCCCCAGAAACTGTCCTTGTAACTTTAGTCTAGTTGAAGCAGGGGACAAGAAAGGGACTGAACATATACGTTTTATCATTTAGATCAGGTTAATGGTTACTGGACTTCAAGATCAGAACACTGTATCAGGATTTAATTATTTTGAAGATTTTATTTTAATTTATTTTTTATGATGATAGGGATGGAACACAGGGCCTTGTGCATGCAAGGCAAGCACTCTACTAACTGAGCTTTATCCCCAGCTCCAAGATTTTACTTTTAATGCAAAAAACTAGTAAGAATTATATAACAAATACACATTGGCCCAACACTAAAGCTGGCAAGATTATCAAATTACCTCCCCACTCTGTATATTAGGCTTTGTTTTGTTGTCCTACTTTCATGAACTAAATTAGGTGTTTAGTTTTTTATTTATATTTTAATATTTTGAATACATATATACATATCTATATGTGTGCTGAATGTTGCTGTAGTCAATGACAAATCTTGCCATGTATCGCAGTGGCCCCATTAGTATGTGTAAGTATTCTCTACGATGTTTGCACGATGATAAAATTGCTCAACAATATTCACAACATATCTCTATCATTAGCTGATGCCTGACTATATAATTGAGTATATTGTGTTGATGCTTTGATTCTACTTCCTGAGCAGAATATTTTTTTCCTATAGATTTCTCTAAATTGTTAATATCTATATGTGTGTACGTATGTCACAGTAAAACTATTACATACTATTAGTTTCCCTAATCCTCAGTTTTCTCATTCATCAAATGGAAAGAATAACTATCTTATAAGATATTCTGAGGATTAAAAGATATCATCCAGGTGATCCTAAGCAATACCATAAGCCCCTAACAAATGATATTATATAGAGAGGAGCTGATGGAGAAAAAAAATCTTCTTTAAAAATATCTTAAGGCCAGGCATGATGGTGCACAGCTATAATATCAGAGAGGAGAGGCTAAGGCAAGAGGATCAAAAGTTTAAGGCCAGCCTCAGAAATTTGGTTAGACCCTTTCTCAAAATAAAAAATAAAAAGGGATGGGGATTTAGTAAAGTATCCCTGGGTTCAATTCCCAGTCCAGAAAATAACAGACTTAAGGCAGGCCCACTGGGTCAGGCATGTGGCCTGAATGCTTGGAGAATTTCAGCTGTATATACTCTGTCAATAGGTTTGGGATAAACTATACTCTCTGTGAGTATTTCTAAATCTTGTGTTGCTCTCAAATTCAATTGTTATATCCTGTTTGATTGTGACATTCTGGGTGGTCAAACTGTGAAAATCATCTTTGTGTCTCTAGCACCTAATATAGTACCTGGCCTAAAATAGAATATTAGTATGTTTTGAATGAATAAATGCAAAAAACTTGCTGTTCCATGCAAACAGAGATTCCTCTATGTGTGATAAATAATTACCAGAATTTTTTTTTGTACTAGGGATTGAACTCAGGGGTGCTCTACCATTGAGCCACATCCCAGTCCTTTTAATTTTTATTTTGAGACAGGGTCTTCTAAGTTGATAAGGCTGGCCTCAAACTTGCCATCCTCCTGCCTCAGCCTCCCAAGTCACTGGGATAACAGAGTGTACTACTGTTCCCAGCTCTGAAGCATTTTTTAAAGTATATTTGAGGAAATAAAATTCTTAATGCTGGAATTGGTACAGTTGATATTCCTTGATATTATAATTTTTCACAAACTAGAAATCTAAATGACCCAATATGAGAACTAAAAGTTCAAGGAAAGAACCAAAGTAAAGAAGAAAAAAAGATGACTATCTTACAGCATTTTCTAAACAAGGGGACACCTGTTTTAGTGTGATGCATGTATGTAAAAATAACTCATTAATGAAACATTCTGTATATCATGTGATAAAAAGCACATTGTGGCAACCAAGGATTTTCACCTGTATTTAATATATGTTAAGTGGGTGTTTTAGACATTGCTATTTCACTGTACATATTCATTGCATTAATGAATCAAAACATGTTTCTAAAGATGCCTTCATTTCATAGTACTATATTTTTAATTATGTGTAAATATTAAGCAACAAACATAAAATATCCACTTATATTCTTAATGAATATGGATATGACATCCCAATTCTTTTTTTTTTTTTTTGCCACTCCAAATCACACCAAAAGCTGCATATTGAGTCATGTTAAGTAATACAAAATGGTCATACAATAAATTGAGATCACACTTGGACTAAATACAGAAAGCCCTACATTTCTGAAGGCATCCACATATTATAGAAATTAGACATTCAACCATACATTGTAATTAGAAAATTACAGACACATGCCTCTAAATTAATGCCAGTAAAAATTAATTACAACAAAGACAATGACAATGAAAATCTCTGTACAATGAATCACAGATGATAATCAAATTATATTGGAAAAAAAAAACCTTCAACACTAAGGCAGTTCAGTGCAATTCAGTAATTGGCCCACCTCTTGAGAAGTATTTATTTTTAATCACAGCAAATTTACTTGAAGAAATTACCCTTCAAATTTTACCCTATGTTAGTTTATAGTCTCCTGCTCATCCTTAATTTTTATTGTAGCATTTTATTTTTAATGTTATACCACTGAGAAATTTCTGCTTTACAAAGGCTTGTATATTTTAATGTTGCTACATTACAGATATCATTAAAATATTCAATACATGGAGTATGTTGAAATCCCAGCACATATTTAAAACCATTATCAAAATGTAATGCTGATTTTCTGAATTTCTAAAAAAAAAAAAAAAAAAAAAAAAAAAAAAAAAAAAAACAAGTTAGCCCTTCAAAGTGTCCTACAAAGCCTTTGTCTTTTCTGAGTACAATTCTATTCTTTTCTGAGTACTATTCAAATTCTTATTCTCCGAGTAGCAAGTTAGAGTGTGTGGGATATATTTGCCACTAAACCTTTCTGTTTGCAATGCAAACACTAAATCACCTAATAGAGTCCTATTTCAGCTGCTAAATAGAATTATTTATGACGTCTTTGGAATATACTCATGTGAGTTACACTTAACCATCTGTGCCTTTTTGTTTCTTGCAGACAATTTGCAATGGTGGAGTAAAATATTTTTGTTTGGATATTTGTTTTTTATTAAACAGATATGCCAAAATCATCTTCATAGTATAGTAACATTTTATTCTATCTTTTAGAGTAAGATAGTCCATTTTCAGCAGCTTGATATAAAATGAAATAAAAATTATTATTATTCATAATAAAATACTACCATACACATTGAAAACATGATCAAAAATGGCAGAGAGATTCCAAAGATAGACATATAAGTATTAACCGTCTGCATGGTAACACATTGAATAAGGGTTCTTTGAAGTAGTTGGAGAGTTATAATTACTGAGCAGGCAAGATCATTAAATAATTACACATTTTGATTAAAAAATATATGTAGTTCATTAAGACAGGGACTTTAAGTCTACTTCTCTAGCTAAGTTCTCTTCAGATGCCAAGTTTGTACTTTAATTAGAACAAAAGACCCACATTAACTTCAATGCAACATAATCATTCATAATAATGACTGTATATTAATCTCTTGAGCTTGCATGAATATAGCACATGAAATATGGCATAGTACAGGCACCTGTGTGGTCCTTTGGGGACTGAGGTGGTGCATGTTAATTAGCCCCTGGAAAATAAAATCTGTTTCCCTCTGAGAAAAACAACCTCAGCACTTATTGGCTGCAGACATCAAAGGAATCAGGTGGAATACTGCTTGGCTCTGTCTACACTCATTAAAGATCTGACTAGAAGTAGACACTGAATCAACTGTTTCTGAATTAATTCTTGACTGAATCCTGCACAAGAAACAGAGTAGCCATGCATTTCTTTGGCCTTGTTGATTGGATTTTTGGCTGAAGACATCAAAATTACCATTTTGGTTACAGCAAGCTACATAAAGGTGTAACGCAAACAAAATAATATAATCAGAAGCTTAAAAATTGGAAGCAGCTTCTTTTTCTTCAAGCTACTTGAAACTGCCTTAATTTAATATTTTACTTTGCGAATTCTGACTCAATCTGAGTATGAGATTACAAATGCCTTTAAGAAATATGTCATCTTTCAATAAACCAAGTCTCAAGATTTTTAGGTGAAGGCACTTTACATCTTTGAAAGATAAAAGAAAGGTATTATAGAACTAAAACTCTGACTGATTAACATGTATTTATCTTGTGTAGGGTAGATCTTAAAATTAGTTCTCAGTGAGA
Source organism: Ictidomys tridecemlineatus (assembly GCF_052094955.1). NCBI lineage: Eukaryota > Metazoa > Chordata > Mammalia > Rodentia > Sciuridae > Ictidomys > Ictidomys tridecemlineatus. The sequence goes on from NC_135494.1 coordinate 23,861,500, forward strand.
AAAAAAAATGTCTATCCCCATTACCAGAGTGTACCTGGAAAAAGAAAACAGAAAATTGAGTGGACAGAGAGAGAGGATTAGAAAGGGCTACATTTTACAAATTTCTTTTGCTACTCATCTTCACGCCACTTATAATTCTGAGATGTACAAAACAAATCCACTTATCTGAAATATATTCACATTTAATGGGGATATTTAGAACACTGAAGCTTTTTAGGATCTTTTAGAATAGCAAAATTTAATGAGGCTTTTTTAAAGTTAGCAATTTAAACTCATGTAAGAATACAAATTCACAAGTATGACTGGGCAAATTATTTCTTTTCTAAAATAACACGTTGTTCCCCGCCCCCCACCCACCCCAGGCTGCGTTCATGATCCTGTTATCAAAGTGTTACATTGATGATATGTTTATTGGAATATTTGGGCCCATTTCCCTTCCACTCAACACATGGATTAGCAGTTTAAAATAATTCCTTTCTATTAAGCAAATGTGTGACTAAGGCACACTTAAACAGCCTATTAAACCAATGAGATGACAATGTGCTATCCTCAGAGAAAGTTTAATTTTTGAAGTAATTAATTACACATACCACAAAATGTCTCAGGAGAACATTTTGACTAGGCCTATCAACTTATCGTGCAAATAATTATAGTATTTTATTTAAGGCAAAGATGCTGATTCATCATTAGTAAGATGGCAACAAACAATTTATTTTTGTGACACTCATCTTTCCAGTGGGGAAACTACTGTCTGCTATATATTTATTTAATTTAAAAAGTCGATTAGTTGTTCTGAGGTTTTAAAACTGATATAAAACTGTGGTTCTAAATCACGGTATATGCCTTTTTTTTTTTTAATCTCAACAAAATCACATAGGCATTTGGAAGGGAAAATTGTGACTATGGTTTCTGGTTTCCTTTTCCTATTTATGGGTCTAGTTGCCCTGATAGTCTACAATAGTATACGTCTGATGCCTAGAGATATCCCCAAATTTACTCACATGTGCATATCATTATTGAGGTAGGCTACCACCATAAGGACTCCTTTCTTCAAACTCTTTCACCATATTACAGAAGAAGTAGATAAGACAATCTGGTCAGTGGTTTTAAAACTTTCAATTATATCAATTTCTCGAATCAAAAGATTCTTCTGATGTTTTCTGTAGTGCTCAGTGTGAAGAACACAGGAGTGGACAGTAGAAGGTTCCACAGAGAAAAGGGAAACACCTCACTATCTTTTATTAACCTTGGAATTTTGGACAAGTCACTTAACCTAGTTTCCTCATTTTAAAAATTGGTTGTTAAAGTGATTCAATTAGGGAAAAAAAAATCAACCATGCCTGACATGTAGCAGGCACAAATGCTGACTGCATCAGAATGGTTTTCTTAGAGATAAAATAGGTCCTTTTTTTTTCTTTCAGATAATGTCATTTAATAAAACTTTATGGTCCTTCTGATTAACTTAGCTATGTTCCAACTAATGTTTTCTCAAGACCCAGAATTAATACAGATGAGAAAATCTTAACCTTTAGTGTGCTTAAGGATCATCCAGAAATCAAAAGATATTTTAAGGCTTTTTATCCCAATTTCACATTTTGAGAAATATTACTTTAGATTGCTGATTGTACACTGAGCTGAAAAGTGCTTTCATAATTTTTTTTTTTTTTAATTTTGGTAGTAGAGACTGAACCCAAGGGTGATTAATCACAGAGCCACATCCTCAGCTCTTTTTATCTATTTTGAGACAGGACTCACTAAGTTGCTTAGAGCCTCAATAAGTTCCTGAGGCTAGCATGAATTTATAATCCTCCGGCCTCAGCCTCCCAAGTCACTAGGACTATAGGTATGCACCACCACACCTGGCTGAAGTGTTCATTTGTAGAAACATTATGCTCAATGTCTTCCCTCCTGTTGTCTCTTGCTTCCTGCAGAGAGGTTCTCCACTTGTTTCCCTGTCACCAGTCTCTGTACTTTGCCTGGATTCCCTGGGAAATTTTGATTTGTCAGTTATAGTCAGAGAGTAAGCCAGTGTGGAATGAAAAAGTGGTGTGCCTAACCCAGACAACATTTGACAGAATGGCTGGGTACATAGAATATACTGGATGAGGTCATGTAACCTTGTCTCCTTAGGGAGAGAGCATGATGCACAAGAAAGCAGAGAATCTGACATTCCAGCTGGGTTTTTTTCCTGTCACTAAATATGTGACTATTTCTAAATTTCTTAGTCACTGTATCATGACAGTACCTTCTCTGGTTGAAGGCAAGATCCTAGGGCTTAGATCAAAGTGTCTCTCAGGCTTCCTCACATCTCTAGGACCCAGGCTTTCCATAAAAGGGCAGTGGGTACTCTACCTGAACACAATTCCAGAGATACACATTTGCCATGTTTTCTTAGGAAAATAATCACTTATGATTCATTATCTCCTGGCACAATTCTACCTATGAAGTATTTTGAGAAGTACCAGACACCCAGATGTCTTGGAAACAATTTAAATGTTACTATGAATTCACATAACGCTTGCTGTGTGTGTTCAGGATTTTTATTTACTTGGATTTATTGTGGGGAGAAATTAAAACGATACAAATCTGGAGGGGGGCCTTGAGGTAATCATATCATAGTTGTAATGCTGTTAGTGAAGCGGTTTGTCATAGTGAAAGGTGTAGAGCAGAATCTATAGAATTGCTGAACATCTATTGTAAATGTGATTAAGCTTCTTCACACAATCTCTTAAATAAACTAATAAAGACATGTTAATTCATATACTTAACTGCAGTATTTTCATATAACAAATACCTCATGATATAGAAGTAAAGAACGTAAAATAATGAGATTTTTTTATGTATGCCAGGTGATTTACCTATGTAAACAGTCTTTAAAAAAAATAAAGAGGAAAAACAATTTTCTGCTTTCAATACTGTTGTGAGTTATGGGAGTGAATTTATTTTATGTTTTTTTTCCTAAAGTGGTAGACTACCAAATTGATAATAGTTTGTCATTATCTGTTATATAATTCAACTCCACATGAGAAACTAGTGAACACATTGGACTTTGACTGAATATTTAAGATCCTGATATCAGGCGTTCTGCATAGGCCCATACTTGTCTGTGTGGGTAGTCTGACTGCTTGTGTGCTATTGATCTTTGCAGAGAATTCAGGGAGCTGACATCAATGCACGCAGGAACCTAATACTCTTAACCCTTTCCTAAACACATTCTTCAACATGGAAAATATTTTCAAATAAGTAAATGGGTCAAAAAGAATTGTAAAGTACTTATATTTTTCATGTAAAAATATGTGCACACAGGCAATTCAGATGCAAAAGAATTTTTGTTTGAATTGTCTAGTTAATTGCCTTAATTCTCTACTTTGAACATATAAATATTACTTAGGGTAGAAGCAGCAGACCATATAAATCAATTAATCAATATTGATTAATTCTTCCCCTTCAGCTTTATCTTAAACTAAGGTTAGGTTTATGCTTCTCCATAAGAAGTGAAGATTCAGATGTCTAGGGATGGTCTACAATGTTGTTCTGGCAATGTGTAACGGGGAAGTGTGTGTGAATGTTGAGTTTGGGAGGGAAAATGTATTAACAGACATTTGTAAGGAGTTATCCAATATCAGAAGAACATTTTACAAATAGTTTTTAAAGGTAAGCTAAAGTTTAACCTGTCCATTAACAGAAAATTATTTTAGAATTTGTGGGGATAATGGATACTGGAGCTAGTCAATGACAAGATCAGTGTGAACAGCTGAATTTCTTACTTGAGAGAAGAACAGAAGTGAGGGAGAGATACCCTTATGGAAACATGGCATTGTGTGCAAGAATGAAGTATGCATATTTTCTACATTTTACCTAAGCCACAACTATGGATAAAGAAGGAAAAAAATCAATTTTTTAATAGATTTACAGAAGTTTTTGTTGACGAAAACAAATATTTCTTTCATAGTAACTTCTTTTTTGTCAGGAGCATAAAAAGCACTTTGGTGATATTTTTGGTTTTCAAAGAGAAACTTTGCTATTTTGCTGAGGAAATTATATAGTGTTCTGTGAAAACTGTCTTACAGCAAGGAGTTTTAGAAAAGATGGGAAGGAAAAGCCATGTGAGATGTTTTCATTTTAGAAGTAACCTCTGTTTCATTGATTCCAACAGAAACCACAGAAAAGGAAATAAGAAATGTTTTTTTCCCTCATAAGACAAATATATCACTCCCCAAATTCTTACAAAACCAACTGAGGCAAATTAGGGGTTTCAAAGCTAGTCACCTTATAAGTTGTTCAGAAAAAAATTTGCATTTAAATTGCTCTGTGCAGCTACCTTGAGATTTTCCCCTGGAATGTTTATGGCTCTTTTTTTTTCATTAATACTTAAAAAATACAATTTCATAACCAGTGTATTACTACATCTAGTTGTGTTAAAAAAAAGGGAACTTCATTTCATAAAGTAGAAACATTCAAAGTGGTTTTGGGCAACCAATCACTCAGTCAAAATACTAGAATTCTTCATATTGAACACTTAATAGTAAAGTTAATCTGAAACTATATCAACTCTACATTTATATTATAAAAACTCGATCATTAATAGCTCTATCAGAGAGAATAACTTGTGCTCCTACACATTTTATCTAGAGAAGTGAAGATATACAGAACTTCTTGGAACTTTCCCCCAAAATAGTTTATATATAAAAATACAGCAGATTTTTTTAACAGATAAATCTTAACTATTTTTTTCAAATAACTTGCCTTTACATATTCAGAAATGTAGATATAAGAAAAATACTAAATGTGCAAAGTGCTCTTTTATATGTACATTAAAAAATACAATGTAATAATAGCTTTAAACATGTCAAAGAATCATAGGAGGGAGAGTCTTCAATGTCAGAAAATCTGGTCTGATTAGAGCTTTTGCTTGTAGAATTGTAAACAAACTTTTTAAAATGCTGAGAGTTTTCTCAGTTCTTTCCAACCAAGACACTCTCAAATACATCAAGTCCTGCTTTGAAGTAAACCTGAGCTGAATTAATGCTGTTCAACACATCTGACAGGGCTTCTTGAAGAGTCTCATTTGGTGTAAGTGACTTGCAGTGTTCCCAAGCCTCCATGAGTATGGAAAACTGGCTTGTCTTCTCATCAGTGTGGTACAGGATGTTTCTGAAAGGAAAAAAGGAATATGTAAATGTTTTATGCACAATGCCACTTTCATATTAAACACCGTAATGAATACTGCCAGAAGCAGTGTTGTTTGCAATATATGAAGACATTATAAAGGTAATATTGCTATTTTTTGATACCTAATGAATTAAGAGATTCAGACATTGACCATTAGTAGTTTCCCATTTTGATGACATTAGAGGAGATAATCAGACATGGGCCTCCTGATGGAAGTATGGTACATTATGAAATAGCATAAACAATTTTGCTAAAAAAGAAAAAAAAATGATGTGTATCTGATGAAGCTTCCAAATTTAATTGCTAATAATTCAAGGGACAGAATTATGCTAAATCATAGCACAGTATGTTCTAGAAAACCACAGACTGCAACAATATCTAGACAACCAATAACTCAGTTTGTTCAACTACTAAATTTCATTTAAAAAGTAGAGAAAGGAGGAACCTGTAGACCAGAGTTTCTCAACCATGTCCTACTAACACTTTGGGCCAGATGGGTCTTTACTGTGGTGACTCCCCCATGCACTGTGGGATGATAAGCAGTATCCCTGGACTACATGGGCTAGCTATTAATAGCATCCTTCTTTTTGTATCAAGAAATGAAAATGTGTGCAAACATTGCCAAAATATTCCTAATAGGGCAAAAGTAACCCCAATTAAGAACTAGTGTTCTAGACTAAAAGAAACATGTCAACCAGTCACAAAATAAAGATTTTGTTAGATTTTATGCAAACAAATACATTAATATGGGAAATACAAAATTGAATGTTGATTATTGATTGATATAAAGCAATTATTAATATTTTAGATATCATGGTATCATTAGCATGTCTTCTAAAATTGCTGTTGTCTTACAATAGTATGTAAAGTAATATTTGCAAATAAATGTTATGATTTCTGAGATTTACTTTAAAAATACTTGGAGGGAAAATATAGAGTGGAGTTATAAACAGTATATATAAAATAATATGAACCATTAGGTAATAATTGTCAAAAGTGGGAAATGAAATTTATTATACTATTCCCTCTTCTTTCTTACATGTTTGACATCTAGAATGACATTGTCTTAGTGTGTAATATGATGGTTTCCTGATACTTAGTCAAATGATTGAGAAAGATGAATTTAGGTACACAATAGCATATTCCTATAATCCCAGCAGCTCAGGAGGCTGAAGCAGAAGGATCAAAACCAGCCTCAGCAAATTTGTGGCAAATATATTTCCAGAGCTTAAAAGTAAATAGATATTTTCAAAAGTTGTATCAAATACTTCTATTCCTTGAGGACATATTGCTCAGCTTGCTCACAAACAAAACTATTATAATCATTATTATCAAAACTCTTTATTAAATGAACTGTACCACTGCAGTTAGTACATTATGAAGAACCTACTTAATGTTTCTTAGGCTATTACAGTGATTTTCTCCACTATTTAAAAACCGATATAAAGTACATTCATATTTATACAGTCTATGCCTATTAAATTTTAGATATTAATATTCAGTCAAATGATAAGATGATATTAATAAAACATGCTCATAAAGGTTACAGGATTGATCCCTTGATGACAATTCATTCAATCATGAATAGTCTCTAATATATTTATGTAAAATTTTAGTCCTAACTACTGCAAAATATCTAGAAGAGAGATAATATGGAAGAATAAAAATACATCCTACAATGAATGTCCAGGTATAAAGAACAAAAAATACAATGATTATAATTACTTTTTAAATACCCACATTTGCTCTTCCTAACTAGGAAGCTACATAGTAACATGCTTTTATAATGACTGTAAACATTCCATGTGAATAAAAATGAATCTTTTTTGCTTTGTGAAATTCTACAAGGAGCTAACCACATTTTCCATATGCTATGTGAATCGAGTAGTAAAGTTATAGCAAGCTATTATACAGATAAACACTCATATCCATTTCTACAAAAATTGGATATAAATCAGAATAAAACTACAGATACTGAGATTCTAGTTGAGTACAAGACACTAAAATGTTTTCATCTGAATTTACGAGAAAAATCTTCATTTGTGTAGATGCCGATGTAACTTAAGTTAGTTTATCATTATTATAATAACAAAAGCTCATTTTCCACCTTGAAAGACTGCATTACCTGAAAAACAAATTATGGATAACAAAAATTAAAAAAATCTTTAAATTTTCATTAGATGGATCATTTCTCCTACTGATTTGCAGAAGTAGCTCATCTTTTCCAATTTCTTTGTGTGTGTGTGTGTGTGTGTGTGTGTGTGTGTGTGTGTGTACTAAAAACCATATAGCTTCCTGCTTACATAAAATAAAATTCTGCATTTTCATTCCTTTCTGAAAGGTAGCATTATGTTATTTTATTTTTAATATTTGAACTAAGCCTAAAACAAAACCCAGGTAATGCTTAAATTCCATCACATATATTCTTACATATTTCTTAGTTCTGAGATCTTTCTTATATACTCAACCATTAAACTTACATATTCCAGGATAATCTCTGAGTACCAAAACTATGACTGTACCATTTTTAATATGCAAATGCTTCTTTTCTTCTAAATATTTTAGTTAAATCAATGCTTCTGATGGTAACCTCTAAATCTTCTAAACATCTTTGTATTACCACGTGATGCCACCAAAATTGAACTTTAGTCCAACAAAATGCAGAGATTTCAACAGCATATCTGTATCAGGCTGCTTAAATGTTTCTTCTTTCTAATTATGGATCAATATTATTCCAATTAGGTCAGACCCGGAATGGATCCATAGTCTGTCAAAAGTCACAGATCTGGAAGGAAAACTGAGTGGAAGTGAAAAAAAAATACATTTGAAGAGTTTCTATGTCAATAATCTGTACTTTACAACCACAAAAATGTATACCACTTAGTGAACCATTCATGCTCTTAGATACATCTGCTTCAGTACATTTCAGAAAGTTTCTCTACATAAAGAATGGACTGTATTAGCATGGCTCTAAATCAATAAATCAGAATCCTATTTGCATACACACAACATGCATCTCAGCATGGCATGTAGAGACATCAGACCTAATTAAAATATTATTTAATTGAAATCATTTTAGTAGCAATCATGTTTAAAATAACATTAATTCCACCCTCATGCCTATCTCCCCTCATCTGTAACAATTTGGATCTTATAAATGTAATTCATACAGTCATCCTGACCCACACACAACACAAAGAGACTACTAAAAGGAAAGTGTAATACATTATTGATGACACTAATGAAATTACAACACACATCACTCATTTTAATGGGTCTGTTTCAATGACACATCACGGTGACCAGGAAAGAGCAGTGCCAAACTCAGAAACCTAATTAATAACTCCTGGCAGCATTGGTGAGGGAGATGAAGTGTCTTTACTCAACTGACAAATCTTTCCCATTCAACTAATGCAAAAGAAAACTGGAAAAAAAATGAATTTTGAAATAAAGGCATTTAAAATCTTCATGAGTCATTACCCTGTGTGTGAATTAGCAATTAATTATGGAAATGATAACTCTCTTTCAAATATTCCTTTGTATATTAATCAATGGCACAGGATGCCACCCATTGTAAACCTGAATTAACATTCATTATACCTCATGTTGAGAAACTCTTAATGAAATCACACTAAATAATAAGTCATGTCTTGCAAAGCTGATTGTGTATACATGCTGAATGCAAAGAGAAAGGGCTAGCTCTAGTTCTCATAATTGTTTCTAATTATTTTAGGGATTGTACTAACTGTACTCCATAGTTAACAGTGGACTATTATATTTATATCAATATTCGAAAAAAATTATTTGACTTGGATGAAAATTCACTAAACACATGTCTACCCTATTTAAAGTGCAAACAAATATCCTTTCAGTTAAATTTGAATTTTGTCTCTCCTAGTCAAAGCAGAAGGAAAATTAAGACCATGGTTGATATTGTCAAGTCTTAAACTTATGCTCCAGACATCTGAGACAGAAAGACATGCATGGTAGATGGTTTGAAAAAATGGACTGGGGATCTAGCTCAGTGGTAGAGTGTGTGCTTAGCATGCATGAGATCTGGGCTCAATCTCCAGCACCAATAAATAAACAAACAAACAAATAAATAAATTTTAAAAATGGCTACAATGAGTCCTCTTTCTGTTATTAGACTCCATTAAAACTTGACTTTGCATCTCATTCCATCAAGATAAAGAATTTATTTGAATGCTTGAAACTGGTTTGGCCTTAATATTTGCTTTGAGAAATAAGAGTGTGGCATACTTACTATGCGAAAGCCTCAATAGATCCTACATGCTGCCGTTCTGTCTCTTCCCCAAGCTATTGTGAAATTCATACTGGGTTACCTGCTGGAAAACCAGGTACCACACGGAATACCAAAGACCTGAACAGCAAGGCCTTCCTTTTCCAGTTAAAAATCAGATGAGTTGGTGCTCATCTTGTTAAGACAACCAGTGCTCACTGATTACAGACACAAACACAGCTAGGACAGAACCTCTCCATCCCAGACCAAGAACCACACAACTGACTTCAGCCTAAATGGTCAAGCTAAAGAAATATGGACAAAATAAACAATTATCATTTCAAGCCACTAAATTTTGGAATGATTTTCAAAAGATAGGTGATATAATTTGGTAGTGCTTCTCTTCCAGAAGAGAAAGGTTTATGTTGATATAAGAATGAGTTCTCTGTTATCTTTTAACACATTGACAGGGTACAAGGTGTAGTAGGATTATACAAGTCTTCAAATGACCAACTAAATTCAGAGAACAATGAGAAAATCATGTCAAACAGTCCTCATGAGGTACACATTACAAAGTTTATTTGTGTTGATTCATTCAGTTTTAAAGTTGTTTACAGGGTGCCAAGTGGGATTTTTTTTTTCATTAAACACACACAAAGTCAACCAACATTATGAACTGAATATTTGTGTTCCTTCAAATTTATATATTGAAATCTTATCCCCACAATGTGATAGTACCAGGAAATGAGGGCTTTGGAAAGTAAATAGGTTTAGATGAGGTCATGAGGGTGAAACCTCCAGCAAAAGACTATTGCCATTATGAGAAGAAAAAGCAAGAACACAGCTTCTTGTCTCCACTATGTGAGAATACTGCAAGAAGGCAATGGTCTGCAACCCAGGAAGTGGAGTCCTCTCCAGAACCCAACCATGATGGTGCCTTGATCATAGACTTCCCAGGCTCTCTACTGTCAGAAGGACATGTGTATTGTTGAAGTCATCCATTTTATGCTATTTTGTCTTAGGAAGTCTGAGTTAAGAAAATTATATATATATAAAGTATAGATCATTTTGCTGTGGTATAGCCCAAGAAATGGACAAAAATTATCCTATTTGTTTCCACTCTTATTCTGCTATATTTTATATTTAATATCAAAGATAAACAATAATTTTTCTATTTAGTTATTGTCAAGACATCTCAGTCCACATAACTACATTGTTTTTCAAGAGAAGTTTCCTGAATAAGAGGTTATCTTTTAGGATACTTCAGAAAGACTCTCCTTCCATGCGATAGAGTACATGATGGCTGGCCAACAAGAAAAATTATATTTTTACACTTAGAAACCTTCTGATAATTCCAAAGGGGAAACAGAAATTATATGAAGATTATCACAATTCTTAGAACCTTCCAGAATTTTAAGAAGATGGTAGTACTGTTTACTACTTATTTCATGCTCACATAATTGGTTTCTTATTTTAATTGGTCTCTTATTTTTATTTTTTTTTCACTGCTATTACTTACTTTCCCACCACTAACGAATGTATGACCTGAAGCTTAATATTTAGATAACTTTCTTTTAACTTATTTGGAACCCATTATCTCTTAGTATTTCAACTTTCATTCCATAGAAAAGACCTTTACGCTTCAAAGACAATTTCACTTGAATACCCTAAAGGTCTTTTGACAAATAATAAAGATGCATTTCCTTTACACTTACACCCCAAATATTTGCATTTGCCCTTTATCTATTATTTTTTTAGCTACTTTCATTAACTCTGGTAAACAGTAATGCCCAGGTCAAAAAAAAGGGCAATTCAGGTTTTTCTTTCATTTATATTTGATTCCAATGAGAAGGATATGATGGATTTGTTTTGGAAAGTTCACTCTAAGGGAAAAAGTTCATAATTTAGCTATATCTATTTAAATAAAGTGAGTAACAGAGTCAATATTGATCTTTTTTGCTTATTCTATTTAACAGCATTTTTTAACATCCTAGATGAGCAAGTCACTGCGTTACGTGCTCAGGGAAACAAAAGACAACTTTATTGTCTGTGTTGGAAACAAAGGACATAAACAAAAAGTTAAAATATTATTTAAGCATACTATATAAATAATTATAAACATTATTTTCCATATAATTATAATTTTATATAGTTATTATTATAGATATAAAGTTATTTTTCATATTATTATCCATATGTTTAAAATATTATGTGGAATATTATTTAATTTTATGTCTTACAATTTCCCCTTATTCTATGCATGTTAAACTATTAGAAAATTTTGCTTCAATATAAGTATTCTATCTTATAGCCTTTGCCATAATGCAGTAAAATGTCTGTAACTATTTCTCATAGTAGAGATTCTTTGCCTTTTGGTTTAGAAAACTACAGAGATAGTTCTTGATAATATCAATTTAACTTGGGTGATCTGATTCCAATTGCCATAATATGGATTTCAGAAATAGGCATATGACCAAGTTTGGGGAATTAAATTAGAAGGGAAACGTTCTACAGGATTGTAAGAGTGGTAATTCCTTCAATTTCTGAGAAAAGTAATAAAAGCTAATCCTTTTTCTCCTTTTCAATAGCATGGTTAACAGAATCAGAAACTGTAAATGCCACGATTTTTTTCCCCCCAATGGAAAACCAGTCTCTAGATGAAGCTGATAGAGTATCCTGTAGGGTATTTAACATCCTAGATGAGTAAGTCACTGTGTTACATGCTCAGAGAAACAAAAGACAACTGTAAAGCTGAGAAATAAAAGTAAATTAAATCTTACTGATATGATTGATATGTGTAACCAAACTAACCTAAAATCTTCCCTTCCTTTCGATTTTCAATTTGAGGAGTATTATGGTTTAGGTATGAGGTATCCCCCAACAGCTCATGTGTGAGACAATGCTGGAACATTCAGAGGTGAATGATTGGGCTTTAAGCTAATCCACTGATAGGGATTAACTGGGTAGTAACTGTAGGCTGGGTAGGGTGTGGCTGGAGAAGGTGGCTCACTGGGTGCATATTTTGTCTCTGGTGAGAAAACTTTCTTTCTTTGTTTCCTGAGTTGCCTTCCTCTGTCATATTCTTCCACCTTGATGTTCTGCCTTATCTTGAGCCCTGAACAATGTGGTTCTCCATCTATGGACTGAGATCTCTGAATCCATGAGCCCCAAATAAACTTTTCCTTCTTTAAAATTGTTCTTTGCAGGTCTTTTGGTCACAGGGGTGAAAAAGCTGATTAAAACAGTAGGTAAAGTTATGTTACACTTCAAGCCAATTTCAACCAGTTTTATGTTACTTTCAATCAAATGTATCCATATATACAATATTTATTGATTTGCTAGGTGATTATTAGAACATGTGCATATTTATTTAATAGCTGTAGATGTGATTTTATTTTGAACTAAATAATTTGGAAAATTCATTTACTTGACATTTAAATATGACTGTTTTGGGATAAAAATGGCATGGTTTCTTTTCTATAACAAACATATTATTCAAGATAAACACTTCAAAATCAACAGAATATTGTAATGTTTGCTTAATCTTAGCTGGAAGGAAAAATAAATATGAAGTATAGTGATTGACCTATTGAAGCTATGAATATTGATCTCAAAGTTTGAAAGTACTTAATGGACAAATGTTTTAATATTAAATTACTCAGAGACTAGAAATATTGCATTTCATATTTTAAGAAATTGTTACAGATGCTGAAGTACCAAATATTCACTTTGAAAATGTGATAAGAAATAATATTTTAAATGAACTCTCTGGCATTGTTCCTTCACAATTTGCTCAAAATTTATTGATACATTACTATCTGTAACTCTTAGCATAAGGAAATAAAAAGGCTTTGGTTTTAATCTGTAAACAAATGAAGCATAAACAATTTACTATGTATTTTTTTTAAAAAAAAGCTAAAGTCATCTGATTTAATAGTACTATTAATTTTCTCAAAATACATGTACTAAAGCTGGGGTTGTGGCTCAGTGGCAGAGCACTTGCCTTGCACACCTGAGGCTCTGGGTTCAATTCTCAGCACCACATAAAAATAAATAAACACAATAAAGATATTGTGTCCATGTGTAATTGAAAAAATATTTTAAAAAAAGTACTAGATAGGCAAACTTCTATTGATTATGTTAAAGTTAAAAAAAATACAAATTGTGAGTAGATAGTAGAAATAGTTTTATGCTTTGGGAATTCTAAAAGGAGATTCCTTCATTCATTTTAGCCAAGAATGTCAGAGGGCTAAAGAGGGCTCTCGAGTCTCTGACACAAAGTAGGAGCGCATCTAGTTATACCATCCAGAAAAAAAAATAATGTCTTATTTAAGAATAAATAAATGTATGTACATGTATACTATATATTTAGTTTCATAAATCATTTAATGGTTACAGATGTGATGGAAGATATTAAAAACCCGACAGTAATCAAAAGAAGCCGAATATCCAAAAGCACTGACAAAATCTTCTACAGGAATAGTCAGTTTAAAGCATTGATACCAGAGACCCCATCATTGCATGGGGAACACTCCACTGTGGAAATACTGCTGCCTGTCAGCATTCGATCAACCCCAGCCAGTCTTGATCCCATCTTCAATGAATAATTTGGAATAGTTCTACATCTTTGTTTCACTTCTTTCAGATTTGAAGTCCTTGGAGGTTCTCATGCAATTAGCTGAGCTAAGGTCACATGCCTGTACTGTAGATCAGGTATAAAATATGTCTTGTCACTAAATTCTAGGTCTCCCCTCATATGGGAAAGAGGCTCTGATATCAAACACTCAAAAATAATCTAAAAAACAGCAACCCAGACAATATTCACTGCACTAGTTGCTGGGAAAAAAAAGTGAATTTCAAGAGGATTTTTTAAAAGAATTATTCTCTATACTGATGTTGTATTGGACAGTGTTTTTCCTCCTCAAATTAGTTGATAAGTACTCTGTAATATTCCAGCAGAGGCTATTAAATTAAATGTGAATAAGAATAACCTGACATACATTTGAGTCAGATAGGATATATGTCAAGGTCATTGTATTTTCATGTATAACTAATTAAACAAACAAACAAATAAATAAATTTTTAAAAATAATTTAAAAAGAAAAAAGAATAACCTGAGGGCTGGGATTGTGGCTCAGCAGTACAGCACTCTCCTAGCACCTGCAAGGCCCTGCGTTCGATCCTCAGCACCACATAAAAATAAATAAATAAAATAAAGATATTGTGTCCAAATACAATTAAAAAATAAATATTAAAAAAAGAATAACCTGAGAAATTTTAAACTGCTTAAAAGATTCTGATGCAATGGATCTGAGATACCTTCCATGAATTTGTATATTTTTTCCTTCTCCCTGACTTACCCATATTAAGCAATACCTACATATACTCCACAGTCCCTCCAGTGAGTTTTTCATTTAGCAACTGGTCTTATTTTGTTCTCAAACTAGTTTCTTCCAGGGACTTACGTAATTATATACAAAATTACATGATTTAATTAACACTGTATAAATAGTTACATATTAAGTGTGAAGGAAATAGTTATTTTTGTGAAAATGAACCCGAATGTTTTGGGAAACTTCACAAAGATTAATTGATACAAAGTATTGGTGCATTACATGTGGAGAGGTAATTGAAAAGATTATCAGGGAAGGGAGGAGTAGAGTGATGCATAAAAAAAAATCTGCATTTAGACTGTTTTGCAAGTAAACTGCGAAAAATGGGGATATTGAAACTGGAAATTTTAGATGATGTCTCACTTGTGCAGTTTAAAGAAGAGAGAAAAATCTAAAATTACAATTGTCAGAAAAATACTTTAAAAATGTGCTTCATCCCTTATCAAAAGAGTGGTGACACATACTTCAGTTAAAACAAATTGGTTTCTCAAACATTTGAACATCTACTAGTTCTGCTTGTTTCAGATTCAAGGATGTTCACCCTCCGGGCAGTTGGACAGCCAATGCTTTGCTCTTAAAAACAAAACAGCCATAATCTTGAATTCCAGTCTTTATGGACTAGCAGTGATGGCTTGAAGTTTTCGATGAACAGTGGATATGGGCTGTTGAGGGGCTCATTACTTAGACTTAAATTCACAGACCTGACTTCATTTAAGATTGCTTAGCCCATTTCCTTGGTAATTATGCCAAGGAAAAGGATAAGGATATATAAATCACATTATTAAAGTGAAGGGAGAAAGTCATAATCATTTGGTTTTGCTGATTAAGGTTAAGTCAAACCCAGTAATTTCTTCTAAATGTTATTCAAAATTCTCTGACTTTGCTGGTTATGAAATCAGAATCAATTTTTTTGGGGGGGGCAGGGATTGAATTTAGTGGCACTCAATCACTAAGCCACATTCTCAGCCCTATTTTGTATTTTATTTAGAGACAGAGTCTCATTGAGTTGCTTAGTGCCTTGATTTTGCTGAGGCTGACTTTGAACTTGCAATTCTCCTGTCTCAGCACCCTGAGCTGCTGGGATTACAGGCTTGTGCCACTGTGACTGGCTTTTTGAATTAATTAATTGCTAACTTTCCCCTTTAGTAAGAAACCAGATACTGTGGTCACTGTTTATTTAAAAATTAATCCTATCTTTTCTTAATCAATTAAATTATACCTAAATAAATTGATTAAAATTTATGTGTATTTTAGTTAATAACTATATATTATGAGTGGGTAGTTAGCTCTTTTGCAGAATGTAGATGTTAATGTCTGAAATACAGACTAGTTTTTGAAGCCATTAGTTTTCTCCAGTTGACTGTGTTCTGGTAATCTATGTCCATCCCGTTTCTCTCTTGAAGCCTTATACTGACTGACTCTGTGCAAAAAATAGTACTTAGATCTCTTATCCAGACCCTTTGGAACTGTGGCCCTGAGTTGAGAGGGAGAAAACTAATGGGTTCTTTGCACTAAACATCTTGAAACAAGTCACCTTGACATTTTATTCTATGCTTAGTGAATTTTCTGGCAGACATAATAACCCAATATCCCCCAAACACTTTCACTCATTGAATTCTGTGCCATACAAAAGCCAAGACCTCTAATAGTAAAGTGTGTTCTATGTTGAAATTATATAAATGTCAGGTAGTCAGTGAAATGATTTTTGAATTTCATAAAATACATTAAGATGATTAAGTCTCATGATGTTTCAATTATAAAATTTTTATTTTTCTAACACTTAGAAAAGATGAATTCAGGATGGCCTACATTTTGCTAGAAAAAGAAGAAAGTGGTTACAATGGTATTATTCTCATCATACCTATGAAAATTTAGGAAGACTTTTAAAAGATATTTCATTGAATCTCTCTACCTAGCTCTATACATCCAGGTAAACTTTGCTTTGCCTTTTGTAATAGAATTTGAAAATTGTTTTTCACTTTCCGAATGGAAATGAGGTACAATGATAACGATCATTAGTGCTACTATTGAACAGCTGTGAATAAATAGAGACTTGGAGGATAAGCCATACAAGATTTTCCCCCCTGTGGTTTTATTAGCATATAAAGTATCAACTCAGAGAAACACTTCATATCTGATAGCATTTTGGAACCATTTCTTCCTTATTCTTGCTATTTCAGTATTTATCATCTGTATATATATTTTGAGGTATATACATTTTGTATATATATGTATTTTATGTGTGTAAATACATATATGTATGGATAAGAATAGATATATATGTACATAATCAAAATATATGTGTGTATATGTACAGTAATTCTTTCCTATGATGAAATATGAAAAAAAATCTAAATTCTGTGCCTCCATCCCCAAATCATATAACTGAACAGAAAGCTGTTTATTATACTGTAAAATGCTATGTTTAGTCTCATAAGAATCAAGAATAAAAGACATTCCAAACTCTCTCTCTCTCTCTCTCTCTCCTCTCTCTCTTTATATATATATATATATATATATATATATATATATATATATATCACACTGTGTTTTAAGAGGTAAAGTGCTGGTTGTATTGTTTCATGGGCACCAATGTAAATATGTGGAGGTAGAAAGCCATGGATTTCTTACAGGCTGTAGAATATTTCCACAGCAGCCTGTCTTGGTATTTACTCTCAAATCATCATACTCTTCTTTCCATTTCAAGAACCATCTTCAAATCTTAATATTCATTACATATGCTTTATCAAAATAGGACATTATTTATGGAAGTGCTATTTATACCAGTAATCAACTCATTCGATTGCATAGTGTGAGGTTCTCCAATATACCTAATTTTTATGATTTATGCTGTAACGGACTCATTTATTCCCTATTGAGGAAGAACAATTTAAAGAAGGAACATATTTGAAAATAATATATACTACATCTAAAACATAATAATTGAGGGAAGTTTAAGAGGGGAATACTAAGTGGTCCGTATCAAAATTATGTCCATCTGGGTCTAAAATCAAGGAGTCCAAACATGGCATTATAACACATATCACTTTGTCTATAATTATTTTTAGCTGAACACACTTGAAAAGCAGCAAATACATGAAGGGTTCTCTCTTCATTATTTTTCTTCCTGAATGCCTGAGATAGAACAAAGATGCACTCCTTGGACAGTGGGAGGGGGGAGACATTTTGTCATGAGCAATGAGAAGTAGAGGCCAAGGGAAATGTACAAATTGTGTCCAGGTGAGCCATTTCTTTCTACAGTTCATTGTCCTAGCCCAGTTCCCTTTGTCTTACCACAGTTTCATAAATACTCACTTTTCTTGGTGTAGTATAGGAATTTGGCTCTCAATTTGAGTCTTCAATTTCATTTTATGGCTCCAAGGTACTTAAAAAATCATCAAACAAATTGTGGTATGCCTTATTAATCTCTCAAATGTTAATTTTCAGGGCCAGCCAGAAATGATAAGAGGGTAGAGGTTCAATTTTACCTCTCTATGCCCACAACACAAGCCACCAGACCCATCACCACCATGTTCTGGCCTGATGATCTAGAATATTGTGAAGCTATTTACCTTCTCTGAAACCCTTTCTCTTCATTTGTAAAATGGGAAACACCAGTTCCTACAATGTTTATAATATATCATTTATTTGTTATTCTAAATATACGTATTTCTAATAAATGAGTTATTACATGTGAAATGCTTTGCGCAGTACCTGGTAGGGTCAACAACAAAATGCTCTATCTTCTGTTGTTATTTGAAATTTCTGTTTTGTTTTCTGGGATAACATACATACTAACCCCCTTAACTTTCAGCTGACTTTACTCTTAGTTTCATAGAACTCTTGAGATCATTAGATGACTTCTCTTGCCCAGAAAAATGTGGATCAAAAGCAACAGTTAGAGAACAAGGGAAAGGGCACTTCCATGGATTTTACAAGACACATATGCCCTGCAAGTGTCTGTGCAAATAAAACCACCTGTCCCTTTGTACTTCAACATGCCGTTAACTACTAGATCACATACCTGTTTGCTTTTCCTGTAACTCTACTTCCCTAGTAGAGTTTTCTGAGATACATTTGTAGATTGATAGGGAAGGTCTTTTTTTGTAATTTTTTAAATGATCGTAGCAAATTAGCAAATGTGATTTCTGTGACTTGGAATCCAACTGCTAAATCAGAGATACTAATGGGAAAAGAAGTTCCTCATGGTCTGAATGAACACAGCACACGTTTGATGTAGTTAAGAGAGGAGTCCTGCTACTAGTACTTTGCAACAAACTCAGGCAAAGTTTATTAATCTTTCCTCAGTACCACCATGGTACAGAGCTGGATGAATCTACTATAGTATTAATCACACACCATTGTGACTCTTTTATTGATACTTATCTTTCTTCAGGCAGAACTGCTCAAGAATGAAGAGAGTTTCTTGTTCATTGTTTATCTCCTCAGGTTTCTATCAAGTACACACCAAATAAATTTGATTATATAAAGTATTTATGGTGATAGTAGTAATCGCTAAGATTCCTTGAGCATTTAATGTATGCTTGACAACATTCTAAGCATTTTGTGTACTTTAACTCATATAATTCTGAAAACAATTTAATGTAAGCAGCCTTATTTTTATAGCGTTTTTTTTTTTTTTTTTTTTGTACTGGGATTGAACCCAGGGCTACAGCTCCACACCTTTTTAATTTTATTTTGAGACTGGGGCCTGATAAATTGTGAGGCTGGTCTTAAACTTGCTATCCTTCTACCTCAGCCTCCAAAATTGCTGAGAATACAGGCATATACCTGGCCTCTTATAGCATTTGTGGGGGATTACCAGGGACTTAATTCAGGGGCACCTAAACACTGAGTCACATCCCCAGCCCTCTTTTGTATTTTATTTAGAGACAGGGTCTCACTGAGTTGCTTAGTGCCTCATCATTTTTGAGGCTGGCTTTGAACTTGCGTCAGCCTCTTGAGCTGCTGGGATTACAGGTATGCACCACTGTGCCCAGTTTATAGCATTTTTTTTTGTATAGAAAGAAACTAGACATGGAGAGATTAGTCTGCCTAACATCAACAGGCCTGAGGAGCAGAATTGAGATTTATAAAAGCATACAGTGGAAAGGGTATTAATCCCAATATCTTATGGGTTTTTATACTTATGCTAAAACAATAGTCCAACAAATATGAAACTTGAAATTCATGGCTCACACACAGAAAAGGCTTCCAGCAGAAACAACAAAATAAACCTTTTCCAATCTTCCAGAGTATAGCATGTCCCAAACCTACAATAATTCATAGCTTCATCAATAAGAAAACTGCTTATAAATTTTCTTCCTTTCTTCATGACAATGGTTTCCTTTCAAACATCATGTTAGATGGGCAGAGATACTTGCCTCAGGGTGTTTTCTAACAAAAGCAGCAGTTTATCACAGACATTAAACCTTGTCCACCCACTCTGAACACTTAAAATCTATGTCTCTTTTAACACACCAATAGAGGGTTGAACTAGCAGAAACTTTTCGAGCATAATAAAGACATTGTTCTAAAAGAAAGTAGGAACATAAAAAAGAATATGACCTTCAAGTATGTGCTTTATAACCTCTGACTCTATTCACTTCTTATTGAATCTATCTTTGTGAAATCCCTGCCTCTTTTGATAGTTAAAAAAAATAGGAAACCTCATTAATTGGGATTTTATCATTGTGAAATTCTTAGTCCATTTTCTGATGCTAAAACAGAATATCACAGACTGGGTAATTTATAAAGAAAATCCTCTCTCACAATTCTGAGACTGAAAAATCCAAGATTGAAGGGCGCCCTCTGGTGAAGGCCTTCCTGCTGCATCTTAACATGTCCAAAGAAAAAAAGCAAGAAAGCAAGTGAGGGCAAAAGGCTGGGAGGAAGAGAGCACAGGGGTAAAAGAGCTCACATGTACAGCAAGACCACTCTAACTAACCACCCAGTCCTTTGATAAAGGCATTAATCCTTTCACAGGGGCAGATTTGCATGACCTAATCACTCTTTAAGATCCCATCTGCCAATACCATCACAGTGGAAACTAAATTCAGCACGGGTTTTGAAGGAGACATTCGAACCACAGTATTGACTTTGTTAAAAAAAAATAGTAATAATAATAATCATAAAATATTGAACTATTTATTTTAAGCAAAATTGGCTATGAGTCCAAACTTCTGGATGTTAACTTTGGGAAAAAGTACTTCTTAATTTAAAGAGAGTCTAACAAGTAACTTGAAAGAAAAACTTCTAAGATAAAAGTGAGCAACTGAAAACAGAATGGGGAAACTGAGGCAACCCGAGTTGGGTACACTCCACCAAGCATGAAAATGGAGGGCTTCCAAAAGAGAGTTGAAAACCGAGTGGTAGTCTTCAATGATATGGAGATAATAACAGCAGTACAATGTTACATGAGGAAGGGGAGCCAACGCTACAGGCTTAAAAAATAAGTGGGTGAATTGGACATAACTTTTCTACACATGTTTGTGAATACATGACCAATGTAACTTCACATCATGTACAACCACAAAAATGGGACCCTAATTACAATAAGTTATACTCCATGTATGTATAATATGTCAAAATACACTCTATTGCCATGTATATATATAAAAAAGAACAAATTAAAAAAGAGAAGAGAGAAGCCATAGAAAAATATATATGTGTATAAAAGAATATGTATATATATGTGTGTGTGTGTGTGTATATATAATAAATATATTAAAGTTATATATATATATATATTAAAACTTTAATCCTACTCTAAAATGCAGGATTAAAGTAACCAGGTAAAGTAAACCAGGCTTTGGGAAAGTAGGTCAATGAATAAAGAAGGGTATGGTAGTGTAAAAGAGTTGGGGGAAAATGATTTATTTTCACATAGGCCTTAGGAATACGTTTTCAAAGCAAAAGGTAGAAATCACTGCAGCAACCAAAACTGATAATCAATGTGTAGAAATAGAGGTGGGAGGATTTTGGAAAATTGGTAGAGTAAGGTCAGGAGTGAAAGGGTTAAAGAACGGACATGACCAAGTTAGAGTTGAAAAGGTCATATTTTTATCTTAGTCAGAAGAAAAAAAGAGGGTAAAAATAGCAAAAAAATAATTCATAATTAATAAAAAGAAAGTTACTAAGCTAATTTGGTTAAAATATTTTCATCTCAATTTTAACATTTGCTCACTAGTGTTCACTGATAGCCACGGTGTGTAATATCCTGCACAAGCATTGCTACAAAACTTCTAGCCCACAGGGCCTCCCACAATGCTTACATATTGTAATTTTTCAGCTGACCCTGTGTCATCAAAATAAGCAACCACTATGGAAAGCAGTACGGAGATTCCTCAGAACACTTGGAATGGGACCATCATTTCACCCAGCTATCCCACTCCTTGGTTTATAACCCAAAGACTTAAAGTCAGCATACTACAGTGATACATCCACATCAATGGTTATAGCAGCCCAATTAACAATAGCTAAACTGTGGAACCAATTTACGTACCCTTCAATTGATGAATGGATAAAGAAAATGTGGTATTTATACACAATGTAATATTACTCAGTCTTGAAAAAGAATGAAATTATGGCATATGTAGGTAAATGGATGGAGCTGGAGAATATCATGCTAAGTGAAATAAGCCAACCCCCCAAACCAAAGGTTGGATGTTTTCTCTGATAATCGGATGCTAATCCATAATGGGGTGGTATGGGGGAGAATGAAGGGTCTTTGGATTGTGCAGAGGGGAGTAAGGGGAGTGGAGCAGGTGTGGAGATGGGAAGGAGACTGGAATGAGAGATTACTGTCCTATAAACCTGTATGATTGCACTTCCAGTGTGACTCTGCACCATGTTCAGGTAGAGGAAGGAGAAGTTGTACTCCATTTGTGTACAATATGTCAAAATGCATTCTACTGTCATGTATAACTAATTAGAATAAATTAAAAGTAAAAAAATGTAAAGAAGAAATGTCAAGTACTTTTAATATATTTGTTTATCTCCGTATTATCATTTGAACATGGATCAATAAAAAATTATTAGCAATATTTTTCATTTATCTTTTTTCATAGTAAGTCTACCATAATTCATTGTGCATTTTATATTTTTAACATCATAACTTAGACTAACTACATTTCAAACTTTTTAATAGATTTATGTTGCTAGTGACTACCATATTAAAAAACATAGATTTATAGATTTCAGTCACATAATTATAAGCAGTTGTTGCATTAAACTGCTAATTGAGGTCCTTAAAAACTTGATTCATGATATTTTCCTATGAACAATCCTATGAATCAAAATATATACTTTGTTTGTACTGTTAGGTCTACATAGACATCTGATAATGGAATAGTAAGAAGCCAGGAATTTAAAATAGCATTTCTTTTTAAAATATTTTCCTTAAATTTATTTTTAAATAAGTAAAAACTGAAATCTGAAATAATTGTTTCTTAACATTCATGTAAATAAAGCATTTTTACAGGCAGAATGTTGCCTCTATGTAGTTTTGCTTATGACACTACTGAAAACAAGCATAGCCTAAATTTTATGGTTTAACATTATAGTAGGGAAAAAAAGCAAATAAATATCTTATTATCTTATTAAAGAACTTGAAGATTCTCTCCCAAGGTTAAGGCCTTGCATCACATAATTCAAGAAAGATTAAGGATAACCAATCATGTTATGAAAACCTGAAATAATAGTGTACATTGACAGATTTTTAATTGTAATAGCAAAAAGTGTAACACTAAATGTACCATACATCATCAATGAGTAGAAATTTAGGGTACAGTTTGCTGCCTTGACCTTCAAGCTCCAACTATGTTTCAATCATCAAGAGTCCATAAAAACTATAATTTACAATCTTTTGAAAGAGACTATGTGGACACAATAAACCACATATTTTATATGGGATAAGAAAGGAAAATGTAGTTGGCCTCATATGCTCAATTTCAAACTACTCAAAAAATTCACTTGCATTTACACACTGATCTTCAATGTGTGGCAAAATCCTAATGTTTATCTTCAGCTCAGTTATTTATGATCTCATAATGTGGGTTCATTTTCTAAATCTTAGATATTGTCCTAGAGATTGAAAGAGTTGAGGTCTCAAAGGTCTCTCCGCAAAGTTTCTGCTGATTATAACGCAAACATGAATACTCCAGAACCTCATGAAAGTTAAAACTGCTCTCTCCTGTGCCAGAAAGGGCGAGCCGAGATAGGAATGAGTTTATGTATGCAGGGTAACGTTCCTCCTTACACTGAGGTCATGCTCTGGAACACACCAATCAAACGGAAATAAGCTAAAAGAGCACTTGCAAAGGCAAATGACTTTGCACAGAGCTCAACAGACTGTTCATTAACAGAGGTAGAATATCACCGAATAACTGCAGCAATCACCAGCAGTTAGAGGTAATCAATAAAACCCAGGGAAGAAGAAATAATGACAAAACATCAAACTGTTCACTTCTATTTCCAGTTTTTGACAGCAGCCTATTCATAGTTATTAGGCATAGGGGAAAGGGACTCAATGCTCTTTGAAGGCTTTATCACATTCTAAGAGAACATATAACTTTGATGATCTCAATCAACAGTGAAAAATGTTAAGTGTTACCAAATTGATTGTGAGAAACATAAAACCTGATACTATTTAGGAAGCCTTTGTTGGGAAGTACCCTTCAATTTGTTCATTCCCATCTTTGGAAGACCAGGTCAACTAGTTTATAAGATCTTGCTTAAGACTTACCAACATGATATCTGCTTGTCCTACCCCAATTAAAGAAAACAAAACAAGAAACTTCTCTTATCTCTATTTCTCTGTAACTCTGTTTTTTTTTTTTCATCTTATTTGGCAGTTGAATGCCCAAAATGATTTTCTGTTTATCTATTTGATATTCCATTTTGAAAAAAAAAAAACTGGCTATGAATCTGCTTTCAGAAAACGTCTATTCTTTGTTTTTTCAAGACTATTTAATTTCATAGTTAAGAAAAAGAGGACGAGATGAACAATGAGAAATGGGGTAGATTCTTCAAAAAATACATGTAACATTTGGTGACATACAATATACTTTCTTTCCTCCAAAACTTTTGTATCAAGCAAGGCTATATTTTATTGGATCTTAAATGATATTGTGTAAAATTATGATGAGTTAGTCTATCTTCAAAACTCCCTGGTGTAGCATATGTGAGCTTTGATTAGAAAGTGAACCTACTATGATTAGTAATAAAAATAAAAATTGGAGACTCTTTAACTGGCAAAATTAAGAGCTACTCCTTCCAAAAATATTTGGCCACATTTCCTCCCATTTCACATTATTGCACCAAGAGCTGATTACTATTTGCATGTAATTACTTCTGGATGAGAAAGAGAAGGCAAGGTGAATTTTTTTGTCGACGTTAGAATTAGCCAAATATAACCAGACAGATATGGACAGAATTTCTTTCCAAGAATATTCATCCACTTAACGAACTTAAGAGTTTTCTTATCTTGTCAATCATATTATTTGAGCAGAAATCAGCAGAATCTCTTTTAGACTCATTCCATTTACCTCATAGTGATTAAAGTTCACTACTCACGAGAAAGATGTTATTATTTTTTTTAATTTCTCCTCTCATCTTCACTCTTAGATCTTATCCATCACAAAGTTTCGTAGGTTCTATATCCAAAATATTACAAATTCAACTGCTTTTTTTCTATTCCCATTTCCACCAACATGATCTCTGTGATGGCTAATTTTAAGCCTCAGTTTAGCTAAGCTATGTAACACAGTCATTTGGTCAAGCACTAGTCTATATATTGCTAGGCTCATATTTGGTACATACTATTAACATTTACAATCAATCAGTTAACTTTAAATAAAGGAGATTGCCCTTGATGATGTGGCTGGGCCTTATCTAATCAGTGGAAGGACAAAGAGCAAAATCCCCTACCCCCACCCTACCTAGAGAAAAAGAAATTCTGCCTCAAGATGGCAAGATAGTAATTCCACTTGAATGTTCAGTCTACCTTTCTTGAGGTATTTTGGACTCAAGACTACAACACCAGTTCTTTCCCTGAGTCTCTAGTCTGTCTACTTTATAAATCAGATTTTAGCTCTGCAGCCTCCTCAATCATATGAGCCAATTACTTAAAATAGTTTTTCACCCTCTCTCTCTCTTTGCTGTCTCATTTCTCCCCCCAGCCTCTCTCTCCTGCTGTTTACCTGGAGAAATCTGACCAATACCCCTAGATTATTAAAATCATACATTACTATAACCTCTTCATTTCTTTCATTACCTTAATAATCTTTTTTTCTACACATCAGTAATACATAGATATGGGAGGATAGACTGATTAATAGGTAGATAAAATTTTGCTACTATCTGCATACATTCAGATTTTTAAAGCACTGAAATAGTTTCTAAGCCCTTCCCCATGGCCTCTAGGTTCTTGCCTATTCTCTAGTTTCAGCTTAAATTACTTCCCCAAATAATTAGGCTTTGTTTAAAAAGAAAAAGTTTCTTAAGGAGAATTTAAAGTTTCTAATTATATATTTATTTGATCCTTTGTCTTCTTATTCTGTTTCTTTCCAAAAAAGGGTAAAGACCACAGAGTAGGGCTGATCTTTTCATTTATGCACATTATATTCTCCATGCCTGGGCTAGTTTTGGCAATTGTTGAACTCTAAATATTTGATGAATTAATGGATCTAATGTTATCAGTATTTATTCTGGGTACATATATTGAAGAAGAGGCACCAATTCTTACCTCACAGATGAAAAATGACAATATTAAATTCAGGAAAAGGGCAAATACAAGGAAGAAATTATTCACTTAACCCATTGCTATTAATTATAGAGCCTAAGCAAAGTGATTCATATCCAATTTTTGTTAGACAAAATATATTCTGCTTGCCTTATTAGCTTGAAATATGATTGTTTAAATCACTCATCTTTTTAAAAAAGTTTCCTTTTTAATTTTACTCCTGTCAACTTATTACCAAAGCAGTCAATGATTTGGTTAAAAAATAAACCAGAATGGCTGCAACCAGGCTTTATTGGTTCACCAGTATATGCCATTTATCATCCCTAATAACTTTGGAAAAAAGTTTTCATTTTTCTGAGCCTCACACAGTCTACTCGCATAATGAGTAAACTATGAACCCAAATGATTCACAGATCAAGAAAAAGAACATATGTAGAGCAACTAAGGAAAAAAAATAGGATCTTACATGAATACTTTGGAGAGTGTAGTAAAGAAGAAAGAAGGCTTTGAAATAAGGGATCTGGGCAAAACTACCAGCTCCAACGAGATCATGCATGCTGTTGTGAAGAACCAAGATATACATTAAGCACATTAGGTACACGATACATGATGATTATTTTATTTTTTAAAATTCTTATGTGCTATTCCCTAAATTTTCTAACTTCTGCTTGACAGACAAATATATTATAAATTAAACATTCCATTTAATATCTGGCACGGGATATAGCTCTACCTCCACTACCATCACTGCAGCATAGAGCAAATCCAGGAGGAAGCCCACAGGGGCACGCATCTGTAATTCTATTTCCTCAGGAGACAGGATGAGCACAGATTTAGTCTGAGGCCAGCCTAATGACTTAAGAAGACCCTGTCTCAAATTTAACAAATAAATAATAAATAAATAAGGGTGGGTGTAGATTAGTGGTAGAGTATCCCTGGATTCAATCTCCAGTACCACACACACACATAAACACACACACACACACACACAAATTATAATAATAGTAATAATAATAATAATAATAATAATAATAATAATAACACTAATAAAACTGATCCAGGAAGAATATAACTGGATTCTATCTCCCATCTCATACAGAAGTTCTCAAAATGGATGAAAACTGAGGCCTAAGAAGCTTGGCAACTTCCAAAAGAAAACCAAAGGAAACACTTCCACATATGGGCACAGGCAAAAAATCCCTGAATAGTTCCTGTATACTCAGAAAATTATAACAAGAATCAATAAGTTGTATCCATAAATGGTATCAAATTTTTCTGCACAGCAAAGCAGACAGCAGTCGAAAGAAATAGCCAACAGACAGGGAGAAAATCTCTGCTAGTTCTGCTTCTCACAGAGGATTCATATTCCAAATATATGAAGAACTCAAAAAACTCCATGCCAAGTAAATAAAAACCCAATCAATAAATAGACAAATGAGCTCAACGTACATTTCTCAAAGGACAAAGTACAATTACCAACAATAATATGAAAAAAAACTCAACATCTTGAGCCATGAAGGAAATGCAAATCAAAACTATATTCAGTAACTATCTTATTCAGGTCAGAATGGCAATCCTTAAGAATACAAATAACAATACATGCTGGTGAGGATGTGAGAAAGGGAAACTTTTATATACTCTTGGTAGTTTAAATTAGTTCAGCCACTATGGAAATCAGGATGGAGATGCCTCAAAAAAAAAAACTAAAAACTAAAAATGGAACTACCATATGGTCAGGCTATTTATCCAAAGAATCAAAGTCAGATGCTTGAGAGATACATGCATATACATGGTTTTTTTCACAACTCTGAAGTTATTGAATCAGGGTAGATGTCCATCAACAGCTGAGGGAATAAATAAAATGTGGAATATATACAAAAATCTAGTTTTATTCAGTCATAAAAAAAAGAAAAAACAATTTAATTTGCAAGAAAGTGTTTAGAACTGGATAGTATCATGTAAAGTGAAATAAGCTGGTCTCCAACAAGTACAGTAGTTTTCTCTCTTATGCAGAAGACAGAGGGGGAAATAAGGAGCAAGTGCATCATGAATGAGAAGAGCAACCATTAGGGTAGAGGAAGGGGATCAAGTAACCTTTTTAAGAGCACAGGAAAAGATGCACAATGAAAGACTTAGAAGGCAGAAGAGAAAATTAATCCGTATCCCTCAGCAATGGTTGAAGGCAGGTAAGCTGGAGGCAGAAGGAGATTCATGGATTTTCATGGAGAGCTACTGGAAGTTGGCTGCTTGAGAGCTGCAGGCAGCTAGCACTGTCAGGGCGGGTGTTGTTTCAGTTCTATGGTCCTTGATTTAAGAGACAACCTTTGTTGTCTTTGACTTTTATATCTCCAGCACTTTGAAAGCACATACAAACTTCTAATTCTCTCTACTAAGACTGTTCCTACTTTGAATTCACAGATTACTTTCTATTTCTTACAAAATAGAAAAATCTGATAAAGGCAGATTGAGAAGACATACTAGTACCCTGCCATATATAACTTGGTGGTTTGTTGTATTTTTATAAGAATGACAATTATCTATTCAATTGAATGTTTAGATCTAATTATAGACTATGAAATGAGTGTTTACCATTTCATCTTTTATTGTCCTTGTAAGTTTCCAAGTTGATGTCATTCTGGCGGCCTGAGAAGGCCTTTCAGATGACCATGAGCACAGGGCAGATATGTGTCCATTTCTTCCTCAACTAGAGGAGCTCATGTAAACTTTCATTTCATGAAAGGATTCCACTGAGGGTGAGGGTACAGAAACAAATATGATTCTAAAGAACCATGCCTATTGGTTCTCAGTCCTTTCTGTCTCAATACACTATATCTACTACATATTTACTTACTCATGAAATAAAGATCTACTTCTTACAGGAAGAAAATGACAGTATTAATAATTTAGCTATTGTTAAGAACAAAATAATTCCTGAGCATTTGATCCATTAAACATGCAATCTATGAGTACTTTCATTTTTAGCAAAAGGAGATGTTTTGTGCTTCAGTGGTTACAAAGAAAACACTGAGCATGATCATTTCTCTCAATTTTCTTTGGATCATATTAAATTAGTTGGACAATTGTAAACATGAAAATGCTGTGTTGATGATAGTAAAATCAGATAACATAAAGGAGAGAAAATCATGTGGTAAAATCCTTAATGTAGAACCTGGATTTTATCATTTATCTACATTCAATGAAATCATTATTTCTCTGAAATTCATTGAGAAGAAATCAGCAATAAAAAAAATCATAATCAATTCATTATTAGCTTTAAATATTTTCACAACTAATATTTTTATGAACTTACAGATACACTGCTTTATAATCTCTTACATAATTGTCTAAAAGAATAACATGGAAGACAAGTGGAAGATTCTAGGGCAACTTGATAAGTGGCCCTTTTGGGTCTCAAATCTACATCTCTAAATTCTTAGCCTAGTGATCTCTCCCCTAAAATACAGTTATTTAGGTTAGAAAAAAGTATCCAACTATGATATATGAGATTTATCAGAGAAATTTCCCTACCCTTGCATCTGGTTTATGGAAACATAAGGGGTAGAATAATATTGGGGGACAAGGCAATTTTACTGATTTGAGATAATAATGCATATCTTTTCCCCAGAAGCAGGGTTAGATTTGGCACCTCACAAAAGCATTTTTGCAATCATCAGGGTTAGAAGATGCAATTCCAGAAGTGTAGAACTAATTAAATTTAATGAGCACCTAAGAAAATTGAACTTATACAATTTTTGACTATATTAGCAGTCTAAAATTTTTACTGACTGCTGAGTAAACTACCAAAATTTTTGGTCAAATATTAGGGGTGACTATCTAGTAGAATTAGCAGTGGTTTTAAAGCAAACATTCCATGTTCAAATCTAATTCTTCTACATATTAACTTTCCCAAAGCCTCAGTTTTCTCATCTGTATAAGGGGAAACTAAAACAATCTGACAGGATTGTTACAAGTGTTACTGGCAATATGCATATACAAATGTACAGCAAAGCACCTGGTACAAGTAAATCACCCTTTGTGACAGGAATCATTATTATTATCAGTCTTAATATTATTAAATGCAACATGAAATCCAATTTACACTCCCCCCGCCCCAGATTGGGAAATGTGTCTTGACCTGCTAATATGTCAAAGATAGTGTTTCTCCTCACTTTAAATGGAAAGAAACCTCAAACCTGAAAGAGCTATTTTTACAAAATCCAAATAGAATATGTACATGAGTTTCTATTTTGATAGTGGCAGACTGAATTGAAGACTAATTACGCTTATAAACTGATCACTCTCTTTTTAAATAAGGGGATACATGTCTAACCAAATTGCATCTGAATATTTTATGTCAGTATGATATGCATGGCTTATTTTACTGTTAATAAAAAGAGAGATTACAAAAGATTAGGCAGAATTTCAGTATGTTAATTTTGTTTCTCTTAAAACTCAGAATTTTATTTTTTATTTCTTTGCTCCTTATAGAAGTGGAAACTTTTAAAATATGAAAGGGATATGTAACTATAAAGCTAACATATGCACTTATTCATAAAAATGTAAAAGGGAATGTATACAATGAGCATCAATGTAAAAATTGTGTGTACAAGCCAGGTCTTCAACCTCCTTTTGGAAATTTTACATTGTGCAGACAATGATCCATATTCATAGATAGACTCTTTTGTGCAAGTGGTGGCTATTAAAAATATTTTTAAAGCATTATGGTAATTCTTAATCACTAGTTATTTTTTTCATAGCCTAAAGAAATCAGAGGCATTGCTGATAGAATTAATGACAAGAGAAACAATGGTGAGAATTTAGTTCCATTCAGACCACCCACACCTCACTAAAAGAAAGAGTACACCCCGAACAAAGTAGTCATTATCCCAATCAAAAACTGAACATAAGGTTTTATTAGTACTTACATAACTAACTCTTATTAAAACACCATGAAAACTGTATAATGAGATCATTGTTATTCTGAAATGCTTGGGGCTTTGGATTTTCATATCTTAAATTTCTTAAAATCAAATGTATATACTGAATGTATAGCTAGAAACCTGATCACAGGGTTTCTGAGAAATGTGTTTTTTAAATAATTCTGTGTAACGTCATTCCTTGAATAAATAGTTCTAACATTTTTTTAAAACAAAGTTTGGTAGCTTATGTGTTTGAAAACTACTTTTAATGGATTGCTTGGTTTGTTTATTCTTAGTTCAAGGCAGAAGCATCTTGACATTTACACTGCTATTTTCCTGCTTTCAGGGATTCTAACAACAACAAAAAAATTGCCTTGACCTGGATTAGCTTGAAATGGTCCTCTGAACTTTCACAAGGCCATTTTGGCTATCTCCAAAAGAACGTACTTTATCATAAACCTGTTGCCACATCTTTCATAAGGATACATGTGTAGGCACATGGACATAATGTCCCCCAACTTACAAATAGTCCGTGTTCCCTAAGTCACTGATTATAGCCATCTTTGTGTACTCTGATGTAACCTTGGAGAAATAATGTTAGAAATATAGTTACTTAGAGACTCCTACATTCTACTTAACCAAGATGTAACTAAAAAAATCAGATTTTGAAAGAAGAATTGGATGATTTTATAACTTAATCAGTGGATCTCTTTTAAAGGTAACATTTAGACTTTAATTCAGTTTTAATTATGGAGCTTAAGATGTTCACTTTTCTAAAAGTACCATTTCTACCTGGTACCCATTACTAGACACTGGCTCATGTCTGCTTCCTTCTCAAATTCCTATATCCTTCAATTAGAACCACTGCAATGGTAAACTTTGATGCTTCTCCCCCAAACCACATCAAATATCTTAAACTTTGGTAAAATTCTCTTAAAATTCTGCCTAACCACAGTTGATGCTGCAGAAATGTGTGAGGGTGGGAAGAAAGGGGAATAGGAAGGAAGAGAAATTACTTCTTTCTAATTGCTATCCTTTAAATGTGTAAACATAGTAAATGTGTGATCTTATGCAGATATTCTACCCCAATGCATGAATATGAGTTCATATTGCTATATCTAGGACCCCTATATTTGGGCTGCCTATTAACAGAAAACCTTTGCTAATCATTTTTGCAGAAAGCAGTTTTGAAATCCCATGGTTTCTAGTCGAACATTTAAAATTTTCAAATCAAAAGTCTGTTTCCACTCATTTAAAATGAAGGAGCTGGTAATATTTAACTTTAAAGACTATATAGACTGAATGTATCAGTGAATGAAAAAAAGGAAATAATAGATATAACCTCAGCCTCAAGAATGCATGCCTGTAAACCTAATAATTGATGACAAGGCCAGGAATCTTGCTGAAATTTGCTAAAATAAGCTAGGAAGAATACACACACAAGATAACATTTCAATCACAAAATGGCTGATGCCAAATTCTAAAAAGTAGTTCCAATTTTAAACATTAATACATGTAACAAACTCTGTCTCAGGAAACCAAAATGCTTACAGTGACATTCCCTGAACACTTTAAAAAATGGTTTTAACCTCTTTTTTAAAGTACCTTGATTTATTTTAGAAGCTAGTATATTCAAATAATCTGTTTACTCTTGTTTTTAACTCCATATTTAATTCGATCCCCTCTCTCCAATTTTTTTTTACTTTCTGTGGAATATGGAAATCTCTCAAATGGTAGGTGATTAGCAAATGTTTACTAATGGAAAGCAATATATAATATATATTTTAAAATTTAAATGAAATATGTACCTCACTATAGTGATTCTGGTAGTAAAGAACCTTTTGTGTCATTTAATTTAACAATATCTCTCCCTAGGCTTTATGGAAAAGAGGGTTTGGAAATGAGAACACTAGATAGTCAGGAATAAAAACAGCATAATGATATACAATTATTTTATTTTGTAATTATGAATTATTATTATTATGAATCATCTTCTCACATCTTATTCTCATTTCATCTCACTTTATGTTAATATTAACAGCCTATTGAGATTTTCTATTTTAGAGATGAGCATCTGGTTCTCATGTACTAATTAGCTTGCAGGTCATCTGAATGGAAAAGACACATTTTAATGCTCAAACGTCTTCTCACTTTTGTAAATCCCAAGCACAATGCCCTTTCTCCACTATCACTTTTCTTTTTTTAAATATTTTTTTTAGTTGTTGAACCTTTATTTTATTTATTTATATGTGGTACTGAGAATCGAACCCAGTGCCTCACCCGTAGGAAGCAAGTACTCGTCCACTAAGCCACAACTCCAGCCCCTCCAGTATCACTTTTATATGGCATTCTTAATTCTGAGAGCTATTCTACTGGGAACTAGTAAGATGCTGCCGGCAAAAGGCAATATTAAAACTACATTGTGTGACCAAAGAGCAGAGGCAAGTCAATGAAGAAAGGTGGAGTCTAAACAATGTGCGACAATGGAACATTTTTGTGCAGAAAAAGAAAAATTTTATATATAAGCCAAAACTTATATACAAAAATAAACTCAAAACTGATCATAGACCTAAGTGCAAAACACATAATAATAAAACTTCTCGAACATAGCGTAGGAGAAACTCTAGGTAACCTTGGGTTTGACGATCACTTTCTCCATACAACGCAAAAAAGCATGATGTGTGAAGGGAAAACCAATAAGCTAGATGTCATTAAAACTAAACAAACTTTATATCAGCAAAGATATAAAAATCTCTTTATGAAACATATATCCGATAATAGGATGTTATACCCAAGTTACAGGAAGGATTCTTAAAATTCAACAACCAGAAAACAAACAGCTCAGTTTCAAAAAATGGACAGACTATTGCAACAGATATTTCATTGCTGAAGCTATGGTGATGGAAAATAAGCATACAAAGAGATGTTGCAAATCATGTGTCCTAGAGAACTGTAAGTTCAAAAGAACAGATCAATATATACCTATTAAAATAGTGAATTCCCAAACCACCGTCAATACCAAATTTTGGTGAGAATGTGGAACAACCAAAAGTGTCATTTATTACTGGTGAGAATGTAAAATGGTAGAGCCACTTGGGAAGAAATTGGACAGTTTTCTTATGAAGCTAAATATCAGTTATTCATATGATCTAGCATTTGAACTCGGGAAAAGAATGTCAGATATATATCCATTTAAAAACAGTAGCAAAAGTTTAGCACAATATCAAAATATTTCACAGTAAGTTTTCATCCCTAAAGTTTGTCATATGAATCAGGACATTTCATAATCAACATTTCAAGGCCTGTACAGCTGGGATAAAATGTACTCTGTTATAATATTACTCACTGAAAAAAACAATACCATTTGTTTGCTCATTATTAACTCAGGGGCAGGCAAATACTTACTTTTCTATTAAAAAATGCTTGATAAAGTAAATTAAGTACATACAGGTTATTGAAAGGGTAAAGAATTTACTAGATGGGAAACTTAGCTTATAGAGGTGTCTTTTATATCTAGTGCAGGTGCCAGGAAAAACAAATGAGGAAAGTTTACTATTTTGTCATATATCAAATATATTCATCTTGTATGATTTTTATTAGCCTCTAAATTTTTCTTAATAAATTAAGAAAATAGAAAAAATTACTAAATGTATCCCAAAACATAACGTGCCTAACCTGCTAAGGACTTTTTAATAAAGCTGGATTTTATGTGGTTTGCTTTTTCTCTTTAGTTCTTATTACAATATCTACCATCACTACATTTTATTTAATTACCTTGTTCTTTCTGTTTCCCATTCCTGCACTAGAAGAACCTGTTTTAAAAAAAAAACAGGTGTTTTCAACAAGGGGAATGCTCCATTTCTGATGCTTTTAAAGAATGCATTGGAGCATACAGTTCATTTAAAGTATTTTAATAAGTGACTATTTTCCAAAGTCTTACTGGATCATAGTGTTAGAAGACATTATATAAAGGCTGGGCATGGTGGTAGACACCTGTAATCCAGCAGCTTAAGAGGCTGAGGCAAGAAGATCTCAAGTTTGAGGCTAGCCTCAAAAATTTAGCGAGGCCCTAAGCAACTTAGTGAAACCCTGCCTTAAAATGTAAAAAAAAAAAAAAAAAAAAAAAAGATTAAAAGGACTGGGGACATAGGGTTTAATCCTTAGTACCTACAATTTTTTTAAAGGATATTATATAACTATGGATTTTAAATGTAAATTTGAGTTTAAAATCATAAAGAGAAATTATCAAACATCAGAAATATGAAAAGCTTTTTTTTTAATAAAAAGATTTCATTTTACTGTCTCACTTTATTGACATAGAAATTAAGATGTGGAGGGAGCTTAGATGCTTGTTGGATCACAGAACTTTTGTCCTAAAAGCCAATATCCTAAAAACCTTGTGTTACCCAAATATTCAGATGCTTAAGGCATCCATACTAGGATGTAATATCCACAGAGCTTTAATTCTGTTTGCTTTTTTCAGTAGCCATATCACATTTGACTGATGCTGAAATTAATGTAAAAATATTCTTAGTCATTTTCTATATGGTTACTGTTAAAATAAGTTTTCTTTATTCTCTATTTTTACATTTGAACTTTTCTTTGGCAGAGGGATAGCCTTCAAATTGTAGATGTTACGGCCTCATAGTTATTTTTTTAAGTGTCGTGTTCACAGAAAATACATATTTTAAAAATTAAAACAACTTAATCAAGGGCAAAAATCAATAAATAAATACATTTGGAAATAAATATCCTACCTATAAAAACTCGGTGGCACCTGCTGCACCAGGAAGCTCTTCTCCATGTCTTGGAGGATGTCATTCAGCATCCGAACATGGACAGGAGCTCTCTCCTTGGGATCATTAGCAGGTCGCATTTCATCTGACTGAAAGAGTTCAGCGCTCTCCCGAAGTCGTGATGCCATGGCTAGCAGGTGCTGAGCATTGGGATGATCACCTGTGGAAGATAAATGAGCCATCTCAGAAGAGACACACTCAAAGGAGCAAAGTCAACTTCTGCCATTGTGACTCTAAGTTGTAAACCAGGCAGACCACCCAAGAAGAAGTGTATTATCTGTGACAGTTCACTTTTTCTCCTGTCACTTCATAAAAAGGAATGTAGGTATTTGAATTTTGCCCATCACAAGGAAAAGATTCCACATCAATTAAACTTTGATAATGTATTCATTTTGCCAAAAGTGTTGTCTAACCTAGTTTTCATAGTAATACTAAATTAAGTTTATTACTACCAGTCATAGTAGCAGTAAATAGGTATTGATTGTTTAGAGATTGCTATATTACAGACATTATCTTGAGCACTTACTTAATTATTTTATTTCATATTTACCAAACCTTGCATTGTCAATTCACCTTATTAGAACCTGAGAATGGATTAAGGTAAGCAAATTTCATAGGTCATCAAGTAAGGTAGTAACAGTCCACAATTAGAAACCCAGTTTTTCTGATTCAAGTATTTACACTTACCATGGAATATTCTCTAATAAGAGAAAAATATAAAAAGAGTCATCTTCACTTCTGACAACATGAAATACATTACTATATGTCATTATATGTATGTGTACTCTTTTTTTTTCTTTACTAGAGATTTTCTGTAATTTGACAGTGAAATAAATCTTTGAATTTAAAATGCATCAAAAACTATCTGGTGTAGTGTCAGTTTTGTTTTGATTTTCTTTTGAGAATTGTTTCTATTTCTTTTACTTGTTTTGCAAATTACTGAAAGTTCTTCTTATGCTAATGGTGGTTACAAGAGGTGCACAAAGTCACTCCTTTGAGAAAAGTAGCACTAGAACTGTAATGGACCCTGAACCCTAAATGAGACAGTCCACCTGACCTAAACTCCTTCTTCACCCTATACTATTTGAGTGAGATTGATAAAGTTACTGAGCCTCACTGTCTTTAATTATAAAATGAAAGTAATGATAGAACCTACTTTATAGAATTGTTATGAAGATTCACTAATTAATAAATATAAAGGATTTTCCCTACGGGTAAGCAGTTCCCAGGTGATTTGTTTTGAGACATCCTTTAAAACTCTTTCTTTTGTCATATCATGACAGGGGCATTCCTTCATTCTCTTCCAGACATTCCACCACATCACTTAGTTTTTAAGTGAAACAAAAGGTGTTGTCATTCTCAGGAGACTCGGTACAAATGACTCCAACAAGGTCAGTGCATCACAACAGAGGACTATTTCAAGGCAGGGTGATGAATGAATACAGACTGAAAAATCTAAATTGGCAGTCTGAGAGTGTGACAGTGAGACAGGCAGATGGAGGGATTTGAGGAGGTCTGATGTTGCCTTCATTAGGGAGAGTCCTGGATCAAAACGACACATCATGTAAGTACTCTTTCCAAGTGAAATCCAAGAGATCACCAGCTCCCCAAACACTTCATGAAAATGCAGATCCCCAGGTCTGCTTAATCTTTCTAGGGGTAGAGCCTGGGAATCTCCATTTCAATATGTTACTCCAATTATGCACCTTAAAATTTAAGAAGCACTGAAGAAAAGTAATAATAAATTAAGAAAAGGAAAATAAGTTTAGAAGTAGTACTGATGCATGGAATAGGTGAATCATAGAATAACCAACCTCTGATAAAATAATCTTTATTATTTCTCATTTAAATTTAATGGGGACTGATTTACATGTCAATTTCTTTAGAGTCCAATGGAGTACTGACACTCAATAATTGCTTACTAAATAAATCTAATAAAGCATGTTTAGAAAAAGGCTAATGATAAAATAAAATTTTGTAAATATATAATCATTTTGTAAAGGATACAATGAGATACACAGGCAGTGGTATAAGGGTATAAGGAGCATTTTCAGAAAATATAATAATTGTTTTTATTATATATGCACAAACCTAGTAAAAGACTTTTGTAGAAGAAAAAAAGGATACTTGAAGCTAATATGTAGTTCCTTGTTTACTGAAATTAACATGAGTAAAGTCATTTGTAGGAGTCCACAAAGTTTTGGCCTTTGATATTCTTAAAATACATTTCACATTCATTATCTTGTTTGATTTTACAGCAAAACTTGAGGTTGCTGGAGCAAGTATTTTTATTCATTGTGCAAATGTAATCCCAAATATGTTGCTCAGACTTATTTTATAAAGATTTTTCTTAAGTTATAATGATTCACCAAAGTTAATATATAGCGAACTTAGAGGGAGTATCTGTACAAGGAATGCATAAGATGAATGACTCACATTCAGAGTACACTGGAATTGAAAGACTGAACAACAGAAAAAACAACTTAGACATCCTTGAGAGTCTTCCATTTAAGAAAGAAAAATCTGTTCTGATCTAACATACTCTACAGAATTGAAGGCATTACTACTGAATCAAGTGAGACAAATTGTACCATTCTACCTTATTTAGCTTTAAATGAATTTATCTTTCATGGTGGAGCAGATTTAGAAAATTGACAGCTTCAGGAACTAGCTAGTTCCACAAAGAACCCTGACATAGAAACCTGCCCCACACAGGTACAGTATGCATTGCTTCAAGGGTTCAAGGTTACAAAATAAAAAGCATCTCTGCTTTCCATGTACCCTCAATCATTCTGATATATAAATAATTCTCCACATAATTCCTAGTTACCATTTCTCTGGCAATTAGAGCTTGCTTTTTATTTTCCCCCTTTAAACAGGATCCAGAAAGAAATGCCCCCTTCTTCACTGGAGCCTTGGTGACCCAGAAGGACTGATCTTTTGTGCCCCTTGGGACCTGCAGTAGAATGTCCAATTTGCTGTCTGATGCACTGTCATTTCCCTGACACTGAAACTGTACCAGGCATTTCATTCAACCAACAAGTGATTGCACTGTGTACTTTTATCATAGCATCAAAGCATTTGCAATATTTTTATCCTCATTTGCCTTGTCTCTCTTGTTTTCTTGACTGAAAAGAATCACACATGGTCAGCAAATGTTTTGTCTTTGCATTTTCAGATGCTTGCATAATAACTGTTCTATGGTAGTTATTTATTAAAAATTTTGTTGACGGAATGTTGAGTTATAAGATAATGCCTTCTTTGAGATATATTATTATGTTAAACCATGTCCACAAAATCATTCAAGGGAGATGTTTGGTGCATCATGAGCAACAAGAAATACTATTTAATTTACTTTGGTTGCAACAAATCAATTGTTGGAAAAGAAAAGAAAGAAACTTAAAAGAGAAGAGGTAATTCAAGGTAATGAAAAGTTAAACTAAATTGAATTAAAATATTCCTTACAAATAAGCTGTAAAAACTAATATGTAAAATTTCACTTAAGGCATAGTGAATGTTAAAATCACAGAATTGAAGAGGCTATTAAAAGTTTAAGTTTAATAAAACAATAAGTCCATTCGACTACAGAAATTGAACTGGAAACTAGAGATTTGTCCTAGATAGGGTTATTTTTAAGTTATATGTACGGATTCTAAACACCAAGCACTTAATGTTCAAAGACAGATAAAAAAGAGGCCAGTGAACATAATTTCTATCAGTGCAGTCTTGAATAAATTACTCAAATACTGTCCTTCAGTATGTTTGGGGAAAATGATCATTTCACTAAACACAGTAAAGGAGTGAATCTAGAGTGTTGAGATCATGAATTTACCTAAACATCAAACTTTTAAGACGAGCTCTTCAAAGTCCTAGGATTTTACCTACACTGAAGCATTGGAAAGAGGTTGTTTTATCTGTAAACAACAATATT
The DNA here is from genome assembly GCF_052094955.1 of Ictidomys tridecemlineatus. NCBI lineage: Eukaryota > Metazoa > Chordata > Mammalia > Rodentia > Sciuridae > Ictidomys > Ictidomys tridecemlineatus. The sequence goes on from NC_135494.1 coordinate 23,901,694, forward strand.
CATATCTTACTTTCTTCCCTGAATCTTCACCCTTCTAGTGGATGGATCTAATTCTTACATAAAACTTTCCTCTCATAGCTTATTGTGGAGAGAATGGAGGTGGATATTATAAAAGAGACAATGGACACTGAGATGGATTTTGATATCTGAACAGGTCAACTCAGAAAAGACCTAAAGGTGTATTGGAGGAAACAAATCAGGGAATCCTCTGCCTTCCAGCCAACTTTTATGATTACTGCAGATCTTCCCCTCAAGACAGTGTGGTTCATGAGGCAGCCAGGTGCAGTAGGAAAGGCAGATTCAGGCCTGACCTAGGACTTACTAAATGTATACATCTGGCCAAGACACAATGTCTCTCTGAGGCTCAGTTTATTAATTTATAAATTGGACTTAATCCCCAGCTCAGTTCTGAGCTAGAGTGAGGTGGAAATGTCACAATGCCAGAGCTTTGTAAAGTGACCTTGATAGTATAGCCTAGGTGCTTCCCTTGACTCAGAAGGTACTCCCAAAGTGTCTTTCAAGTGTAGATCAGCAACTTCCTATCCACATATGACTTCCAGATAAGGCCTTTACCTGCAGGGCTGACTGCATCCACTGAGTCACCCAGGTTCCCACCTGCCAGGGTCTGGGCCCTGCAGGCACCAACTCTCATCTGAAACACTTCACCGTGTGATGAGTTTCATTGGCATAAACTCCTGTGTATTATGTCTGTTTTACAACTTCTGACAAATTTATACCAGCCCTATTTTAAAGAGTGATTTTACTGTCTATTATTATGGTCTCTTCAGGGCTTTATACTCCAAAAGGTTTTGGATTTTAGTTTATTTCTATTTCTCTATCTTTTGGTTCTATTTTGTGGCTGTAGTTTTAAAAACCCACTCAATTTCATTTTAAATTAAGAGTGAAATGTACTGGTCATACTCTAAAACTACATTTTTATATCAAACAAACACAGCCTTTTTCTTTAAAGTATTTCACAGTACCTATTCTTGTATGGATGAGCTTATCACAGTTTTAAAGGTGCTAACAATTGCACAATCACAGCTTAGACTTCACTGATTTATAGTGACAAGAAAAAGTATGATTTATGTTGCACATAATATGGTGGTTAAAAGCAGAATAGGAGATTATTTGGGGAGGAAAATGTATGTTATTTAATGTCATCTTCAAAATATCTTGTGGCATCACTAAAGAGAAGAGAAAAAATTGCCAATATGGTTTCAGCCAGTGGAATCAACAGTCCTTCATTTTTCTACATTTTTCTATTCTTCATGCTGCCTTCTTTAGTATGAATCACACTGTATCACCTTGGCTGGTTACTAAACGATGTTATACAAGCAAAACTCAGGTAAAGCTAGAAATCTGTCAACTAGTGGAGTATTGATACTCATAGAATCTAACACTGATTTTATAATGCATGTATATACAGGATATTATATACAGAAGACAATGGATAATTTGGCTAAACAATACAATAGAAATGCTTTTTTGCAAAAATGCCAGATCAGCAGGTTTAGAAGAATTCAGGTAGCCACTTTCTTTTTAACAAAGTGACAAAAAATATTTATAAATTTTTAAGATTTTCCAATAATCTAGATGGCCCCAGCAAGTAAAAATTTAGCAAGATTTCAATATACTACATGACACGGGTTCTACCAGTCTGTCAGCCTGGTGCAGAAAGTGAAATTTGGGCTCTTTCTATCATTCATAGATGTCACTGTGATATATTTGTGATTAAATGATCTAGTTATTGGCTGCTTTAGAAGAATGAGCCAAAACATTCTTATGAATTACATTTATGTGTGGTTTACTCTTACCATTATCCTCCTGCAGCAGAAATCTGGAATTGTATGTTTAATAATATATGTGAGTTTAATTATGTATTGGCTAAACCAGGAAATAGAAAGAGACCAAAAAAAAAGGAGCTAAAACAAAATTAATCACAATGAGGGCAAGGGTATTTATGTTCTATTACAAGCCAAGATAAAAAGTTTTTTTTGTTGTTGTTGTTATTTTCTTGGTAGGGATCAAATCCAGGACCTTGTGCAAAAATATTTTTTATAGAAATAACTTTAAAAGTGTTGCCAGGGAGACAGCATACATAGAATAAAGAATTATGGTTCTATACTGTCATGGGCAAAGAAATTTATCCTAAAAATACATTTAGAGAGAAAAGTCATCAAACAACAGACCATTACTATAATGTAAGAGTACAAAAAATGAGAACTCACTAGCAGCTTTCAATCCCCATACTGTCACATGTAAGCAACTAAAAATGAAAAGCAAACTTGGGTGAGCATATAAGTAAAGGATGACCACAAAGAGAAGCTGACTGTGAGACAGAAGATAAATAAAAGAAGTAGGTTCCAAGGAGAACAAAAGGAACAGGGATATTAGAATAATAATTAAGGGATAGTATGTGATAAAAATATAAGAAATGGTGTTGAAGAAAAGCTTCCTTCTAGATGCAAATATAGACAATGTGGAGAAAAAACAGATTCTCTTACAGATCCAATAGTCTCAAGTCCTTTTTCTGAATTAGGTGTGGATTACCAACAAAGGCAATACAATTCTTAATAGAGCTTTACAGTTAGAATTCATACAAAATTATATTGAACATCAAGACTAAATTTGTTGTTAGAAATATTTTATCAGATTTCTTCATTAATCCAAGCAAGCAAGTTAAGATACCTCTCAGAGAATGCTTTGAAATCCTTGTGACCTAAAGGTCAGTTTTCAAAATGCCAATTCAGGTTCCAATGGCTACCCATCTAGCAGGATTCAGAATTCCCATGGGAACAAAGTCTTTCTTGGAGTTGCCTGGATTTCTAACAGAGTGCCTTGGGCTTCTTAGGGAGTTCGGAGCACGAGGTAAGCAGTGTACAGATCCCTCACTATCCATAGGACTGTGTAGAGTTGGAATTTGTGGTAATTAAAACCAAGATTGGAGACATGCAATTTGTATAGCACAGAACTTTGTTTTACCAGTTGGAAAATTCATTATATATTACTCAAAAAGAAGATTAAATACAGTAGATATGTCTATATCACTTGTGATTGTAGGAGTTAACAGTGACACTTAAAAGTTGAAACTACAGACACAAAATGCTTCTCTTAGTGGTAGGATCACTTTGAAATACTGTCCCTTCTAAAATAAAGTTATGGGCATTAATGAACTATCAGAGATAATAAAAAAAGAAAAAATCAGATCAAATCAGCATTGTCAGTTATTCAAAGAACAGGAGGAAATGCTGCCAATAACTATTTTACATTTAGTGAGAGAATCAGGAGGTGGCAACAAGCCATAGAATTCAAAATTATGTTTCTTGCTAAGTCTTTGGCTTGCACTAAATAAATGTATACAGAGTTAGATCAAATAAAAATTTATTTTCCTTTATTTGGTCATATACATTTTTATAATAATGCTAAATAATCAACATTCAGAAATTTGACAAAGAAAAATAGCAAATATTAAACAAAAAGCTTCAGAACTCTACAGTTGTTATCTAAAGTGTTGCTTTATGCTTAAAAAGCAGATAAAGTGGGAAATAGTGAACTAAGATCACTTTTTAGTCTGCTTCAGGTTCCAGGATATGGTTATACTTTAATTTTTTCCTTGATGCCTCCCTCTGACCCCACAAACCAGTCCCAGTGCATTTTGGTGCAATCTTTTCTTTGTCACAAATATATCTGAAGTGTGTCAGTTAACTTTTCAGTTACTATTTGTGCTCTATCTTCATAAACCCATATAAATATTCATTTTATATTATGTGTTTGGCATTGACCAAATATTAGGAGCCAAGGTCACTCATCAAAATGAGCTTCCAAGAATGACACAATAAATCAACTCAAACAAATTATTCACTGGTAAATTATCCTTCTTTCGGGTGGTTGTGAGAACGGTGGAGAATGGTCTGCTGCTACTGTAAACTAGTGTAATAAATAAACAAGATGGCCGGTTGTCAAGGGCTAAAAATTACACTGTTGAAAATGCAATTGGGTTTCAGAGACCTTCATCCTTATACACTTTGCAGGAAGGAGAAACAGTATTTCATAGTTCAGCCCTTCAAGGTCACTTTTTTTTCCTACTGTAATTTACAACCACTTCTGTCTTAATTCTTGGCAATTTCAATGTCCATGTTGATGTATTCTGGTCTTCATTCGTATTAGCCAGTTTAGCTTTCATGACCACTTGCCACATTTCCCATGGTCCCACGCTGGCCTGGATGCTATCATTGCCAATATCCATACTCTCCTTTTCCAGGGTCCCATTTGCTGACCACCCTTCCTATCTTTCTAGAATCAATTCTTTGAATTGCCCAAGACCTGATGTGGGCTCTTCTTCCCCCTCCTTGTTCTCACTCCTGCATAGACTCACTTTGTTCTACCGTGTTGTGATACATCACAAGAAACACTCCTTTGCATACAATCTCAGTTTGATCTAACTAGTTCACTATCCTTTTAGAAAAACCCTGGTCCTGGTTAAACTAAACCTCTTGGCTTTATGCCTATGATGGGTTTCAGGACACATTATCCCAAAGTTTGGCACCTTGACATTTGAGGAAATATCAAAAACAAGAAGTTCTCTCTGATCGTCTCCCACTACTTTCCCCTGAAGCAGGCCATAAAAGAATTCTCTGACCTTCCTATGAAGTAGGTTGTAAAACTTTCCAATCGAAGATGCCTTGCCTGTACCTGGAGGAAGAAACATTCTTATCCTTGAAGAGACAGGAATGCAGAGAATAATCTGAACAAACAGATCAGATCATTGGTAACCACCCACCTCCATAGTTCATTATCATTAGGCCATAACCTTCTGTACTACAATCACCACGATCCTATACAACTGTCTATTTTTCATTAAAATTAGCTTAAAAATATAATCATTTCTCTCTTTCTTTGGACCTTCATTTCTGAAGGCTCTTCTGTCACATGAAATTTATATTAAATAAATCTGTTGGCTTTGTTCTTGTCAATCTGTCTTTCAACAACTATCAACATGGTGATGAGTTAAGAAAGAAATCTTTTATCCTTTACACCTTCATCTCCATCTGAAGGCTGGAAGAAATGTATACTTATGCTGAATTACATTTATGATTACAGATTTCTTTTTGGGATTTGTTTTGTTTTATTTTTGGTCCTGGGGATTGATTGCAAGGATACTTTACCAACAAGCAACATCCCTGCCAAGATTTATAATTTTTTTGTATGGAGAGAGGGTTTCATTAAGTTTCTTAGGGCCTTGCTAAGTTGCTTAGGCTGGCCTCCAATGGATCATCCTCCTGCCTCAGCCTCCTGAACAGCTGAGATTACAGGTATGCTCTACCACAGCTGGCGATATATTTATTTAAATATCTATTTCTTCTGGACCCTTAGTGTGCCCAATAAACTTGTCACATTTTTATAGTTCTTTATTCTCCCACTCCCTTACAGAGCAATTTTACTGCTTTTTCAGACTATAGAGACTTAGCAAGAGCTGTCCCAACCCCATAAAACCATCTACAATAAGCTTTGTGTTTCTGCACATGGCTATGGATGTACTACTGTGTTCTTGCTTTGGGCTGAATGGTTATGTTCCCCCCGAGTTCATATGTTGAAATCCTAACTCCCAATCTTAAGAGGTTGGGTGTTTGGGACGATGATTTGATTATGAGGGAGGCTAGAACCCTCAAAAATAAGATTAATGCTCTTATAAGAGAAGCCAAAGACATCTACCTCACCTCTTCTGCCAGGTGAGGTTATAGAGCAAAATGATACCTGTATTGCTTTGCCTTCATCTTGGACTTCCAGCCTCCAGAACTGAGTGATGACATTTCTGCTTTTATAATTTACCAAATCTAAGGGACTTTGTTATAGCACCCTAAAGGGACCAAGACAGTTCTTAATTGAGGCAAAGTCGTTTAAACTTATGCTTCCCCTTTCAAAAAAAATCAGTCCAGAAATTCTCCTTTTCTCTCTGGTTTGAACAAATTTTCCCTATCCACTGTAGCATTGTCATCAAAGGAAAAATCTGATAAAGTTTCTTTGCTCTATAATTCTTAATAATTACATCACTTGCATTCAGCTTATTCCTACCCATTCTCCATTGAATCCCTTTTATCAAGCTTTGCTTATACCATTACCACCACTACCCAAAACAGCAAAAAGGCATGAAAATATCTGTTTTTGCTGATACCCGCAGTGACCTCCAAATTGCTAAATACAGTAGTAAATTCTGTGTTCACATCATTTAGCCAATCAGTAGCATCTTCCATGGTCCATTACTCCCTGTTCTTCTTCTTTTTCTTCTTCTTCTTCTTCTTCTTCTTCTTCTTCTTCTTCTTCTTCTTCTTCTTCTTTTTTAATTTATGGGGCTTTGAGATTTCACATTCACTTTTTTTTTCTCTTATTCTTTGGTTATTCCTTCATGAGCTCCTCTGATTGCACCTCTTCTCCCAATTTCTAAATCCAAGCATTCCCCAGACATCTTAGACCTTCATTCAAATTCTTAACAACTCAGTTAGGACATCTCCCAAATTGACACTCCCCATTTGGATCTCTCCTTGGTACTCTGGATACAGCTGAGATAGGGATTTGGAGATAAAAGTAGAGAAACTGTCTCAAATGAAACATCCATAAAACTCTAAAATGCAGAAAACACCAAGAATCATTGAGTGGCAGGAAATGCCCATGACTGTTGCACTTTTGAGTAACCCAACCCACACCCTTTGTCTTCATCCTTAACCAATGTCTTTGCCTGCAAAAAATAAGAGGGCAATGTGCAAGCCCAGGAAAAACTGGCATGAAATTGTGTACTTCCACACTGAGTCCAACTTTAGTCCAGCCCCTAACACTCCGTACCAACTGGCTCTGTTTTCTCCCTCTAGGGATGGTCCACATTCTCCTTTGAATGTTCCCTTGCTTTCCTAAATAAATCTCTGTCCATGTCTCTGGCTTGTGTGGAAATTCTTTTCCATCAGGGTATTCCAAGAACTCCCTGTTCCCTGAGCCAAGTTCCCCCTTATCTCCAGGAACTCATTGAACCTTTCTTCAAAGACATCTTTTCTCCTGTAACACAACTGCTAAGTTCTAGTGTAACATTCATTTTGAAAATGCAAGTTTGATCAAAAGATATTGATCGATATTAGGGCAAAATTTAAGCATAATGGTAATTTCAAATTTGCTCTTTTTTTTAAAAAAAATTCTGCCTCTTTTTTATATTACAGAAAACTATCTATATATGAATGTATGTTTCTCAGAAGTGGGAATTTTAATTGTTTTTTGGCTGTATTTAGCTTTTGTATTTTGTTTTAAGTTGGTTTTTATTTTATTAAATTAATAAATAAGGAATTCAAGAGATCCTGTAAAGTCCATAATGATTACATGAAAAAAAAATCTGTAGATATTTTACTTTATGAAATAAAAAATCATAATTCATATGTTGAAAGTGATCCTTAACCAAAAAGAAAATTAATAATATAATTTTAATGATGAACAATAGGTCCTTTTTTGAGCTTCACTATTAGCCTACTTTACCAAAAATGTTCACATAGCAATTATAATGTGAAATATTAGGTCTAGTTATGGATTTTTAGAAATAAACTCAGTTGTTTAAAAATGATAGCATTTAGCATTTAAAATACTATTGCTAATACTTTTGTTTTTGCTGGCTTTATTGCTTTAAACTTTCTTAAATATAATTTTTCATGTCTTTGTTACTAAGATGTTATACATTTATCAAAGAAAATTTAGACTCAGAAAACAACTTTATCATTTATAATTCTATTATATTATAACATTTTGAAGTCTGCTCTTTGGGTATCCTTAACCTGCATAATAGCTACTCCTTTTTAGATGGACAGTATTTACATAATGTAAATAATGACCTCCTCTTTTTATTCTCTGAAAGCTTAAAGTATCATTTGCAATTTTCTACAGGATGAAAAGGAAAACCAAAGAAAAAGCGAAATAATCAACAGAATAAATAAAATAGATGTTCTAAAATATATTCTTGCAGAAAAGTTATTATTCACAGAACTATTTGGTCTCTTATTTATACCTGTTCTGTTCTTACTTTGCAAAATGTTATATGCATAGCTATCCAGTTTTTAAACCCAAAATATTCTAGACAGCAAATCTGAAGTATGGGAGATAGAGTTACTGCTATAGGTATCCACACTGGAGACTGTCAGATAAAAGCAGGAAAGAACACAACTACATGAAGACTGACTTAAGTATACAAAATGGAGAGCATGTTGAGGACCATGAGGGACACAAACAGATCTATGGCTCTATTGCTCCTGAGTCATAGTTGTTCAGTCACTTTAGTAAAGAATCTTTATGAACTATTGAAGGAAAAAATAATTGTTGGAGAATTTTCTGAATAAAATGGCAATCCAGGTAGTTAAGGAAAAAATAAAAAGAACTAAATTTCTAGTTATTGGAAATCTCTGACTCTAGAATGATTTGTTTTTCAGAGATAACCACTTAAGCACTGTAGTTGGAATATTGGCTTTTGCATTGAGAAGTAGTTGTCTACAAATGACTCATTAAAGACCTAATAGGAAGATGTGTGATTCAAGACAAGAGTGAAATCTTTAATTATAATATTGCTCTTTGTTGTGTGGTTAATGAAGGGTAATAGGAACCTGATGGAAAGATTCATATACAGAAATAGAGGAAGTGAGAGTAATTATTAGGGTGGGGTCAGAATTCTGCAGAGAGATCCATATTCAAACATGAACGGACTAAATCGAGTCTGTGGAAATACTTCTCTGGTTGTCTCCTTATCATCTTTGACCAGAGACAACATTTCAGTCAAATGGAATGGGGCCCATACTCCATAGAAACCAATCCCAAAGGAGAAATTTCTGGGGCATCATTGTTTGGAATGACTGGGTGTTAGGCACAATGTTGAAAAAAAATAGATCAGATCTCTGAACTATATTATCTCATATGTAACTGGTAAATAATGACAGAAACAGAATTAGAAATCTCTTTGATTAAAGAAAGCAGGGAGACCAGGATTTAAACTCTTCTGTTCACACTGTGTACATCTCATTTGTGTTGACATATCAGTTAAAATTCTTCCAGGCCCTTCTCATGATAAGTCTCCATAGGAAGGGAGGGACACCATTGCCATAGCTAATGAGATAGTAGGTGACTTCATTTATTCCTTGTTGAAAATTAGTTGAATAATTTTTCATTTTCTAAAATTATTATAATTTAAAGAAAAATTACCTTTAAGGCTGTTTTGAACTTCTAAAGCTATATCAAGAGCATTAAAGGGCAGAACTGGTTCATTGGCAATTTGCAAAATCACTTCTCCTGAGAGCTGAAATGAAAAAGAAAAAGTAATTAGCATTTGGTAATTAAGAGTTTGCTTGTTTATTATTATTATTATTTCATGTATTTTATACATCTAGAGTATAAAAACACAGAAGGAAAAATAGAATTTAATAAAAATCTCTATTTTCTTAAACTCCCTTTTATATAAACATAACATTTTGTTCCTTTTCTTTTTGAGCTAAACTATTATGAAGTATCTCCTCTAGTTGAAGGAGCCATAACCAGGTTTAAAATATTTCCTTATACAATAGTTCAGATCACTATCACACGAACAGTTGAGATCCACAATCTGCTTATCAGACTAATTAAAATTCCAGACAGAATTAATGCTCAATTTATTTCATTTAAAATATAATTCAATATAAAGCATTCCTTTAATATTTTAGGAACTATTTTCCTTAATGTTTTACTCTTCCTAACCATGTTTCCAAATGTCAAAACCAATTCTATTTCTATATTTTTTTCAGATCAGTATTTAAATTTTTAAAATGAATAAAATTTCAAACTGCATTTCCAAAGTTCATATCTCGAGTTCATGTACACGCATATTCTACCAACAACCCATCTGAACTTATATTTGAAAACCAACATAAGCACCACAGCTGAACCAGATCTGTTTCATAGACTCAACAAGTCATTTGTGCTCAAACACACATCTCAAAGGACTGCAAGGCTGGCAGCAAATGTCATTGTTCTCTCTCCCTCTCTCGCATAACTGATATTTAATATTTACCTAGGCTTAAGAAATGTCCCTATATCTTTTAAAACTCTGAATCCAGCGCCCAGGGAATGACTTGTGTTGAGATTATTAATGCACTATGAAATGTGAGTAATGAATGAAGACATTGTGTTGTGAAACCACACAGGGAAGTCAGCATACCACCTTGAGACAGTAAGGAACACATAGAAGATATAAACTTACAAGGAAAATAAAATTTTATAATTCATATATATATATATATATATATATATATATATATATATATATATATTCAACAAGAACAAAATTTCATTTAACATTTAAAATTATATTTTTCAATTGTTCGTAAAATTCACATCGTGATAAAAATATAATTCAATTTGATTTGGGAAAATGTGTTTTCTAGAAACAAATGAAAGAAAGAAGCACCTTTGATCCACCTTCATTCCTTTGAGGTACGTTTCCCTGCAAATGTAGTAACCAGTACTTTCTCAATGACTGGGATGTCTTTGCAGAGTTTTCTCCCCAGCATAGTGATCACAAATATTCTGGGAAACTGCTGGCATGGATCATGCTGCGCTACAGGCAAGGAGAATTGTCTGCAATAGGTTGATATGAATCCTCTTTCTATTCCACCCACCCCATCCAAATTGTGTAAGGGACACTGATATTTGGAAATAAATTATTTGTAAAAAGAAATTTTTAAAGAAGATTAAGAAGCATTATGGTTTCCTTTTCCAATTTGCACTGGATAATAGAAACTACAGAACAGACAAGTTTTGTTTACACTTTTGGAATCTGAAAACCACACATTACAGAAGATTAAAATGAAAGAAGGCGGAAGGAGGAGAAAGGCGACCTTGTGTGCTGCTAGAAAGACTGACTTGTTTTGTTATTTTTTTTTTAATTCATTTGGCAGCTCCTATAGCTGGAATTTAAGCCAACCACCTTTCTATTTCTTTCAATAAGAACCTGGCAATAAAAAGTGGGACTTCCTAGGCACCTGGCCCATGATAAAATGCTTAGACTAAATCAGCCTATTTGCAGTTTCATAAGCACGAGGGAAATTTGTACAGCCCTGTCACCATGTGAGAAGAGATGAGCCAAGCTGCACACTTTCTTCACGCACTCTGGAATTCAGTATTTGTTGGGCACACCAGGGCAACTGCCCCTTATGTTTATAGAAGACCTTATTCTTTTCCAAGTGCTTTATACTTATCTCATTGCATTATGCTGACAGCCTTAGAGGCTGGTAATGGGAGAATCAATATCTTATGCTAAAAACACTGAGGTCAACAATGCAGGAGGCTGAAGCAGGAGGATTGTTGCAAGTTCAGGGCTGGCCTCAGCCACTTAACAAGACCCTAAGTGAAACCCCGTCTAAAAACAAAAATATAAAATGGGCTGTGGACAGAGCTCAGTAGAAACCCTGGGTTCAATCCCAAGTAAATAAATAAATTAATAGAAAAATAATAATAAAACAAAACCCAAATATTGATAATCAGAATTTACTGAGCATCTACTAGATATATCCGGTACTTTTCAAAAGTTTAGATATTTTCAAACATGATTCTTTAATTTTACAACAGCTCAGCAAGGCAAGCATTTTCCATTCATATCATAGAAAATAAAACTGAAGATTGTAAAGATTAGGTAACTTTCTCAAGTCATTCCCCAAGTCTGACTGATTTGAAGGTCTATGCTGTTGGCTTTGATGTAGCATAAAATGTATCGTAGGATCCAGCAGAAGTCCCTCAGCTGGTTGTTTGTAAAAAACTACAACTACCATATTTCACCTCACAATCATTGCCACTACATAATTGTTGAATTCTGTTTTTTTTTTCATCCAAACATTGGTTTATAACCTTTCATTATGTGGTTGTTGCATACTATAATTCTGCATACGTGGTAAACAGAGCTGCAAAGTATTCACCAGTGGCACAAAATGGATGAGCATTTGTCTTCTCACTCACTGAAAGCACGATGCCAACAATTATCAGTTCATGCACATTGTCAGTAGCTTTCCAAAAGCCCACTTGCAGGGTTTATTCAGAGTGCTGCAGTATTAATGGCAAACACATCTTGTGTGAGTGGTGCAATGGACAGCACATCACACAATGAAACCAATGATAAGGAATGAAATGGGCCAAAGCAGTAGAGAATCTTCTAACAGAAGATAAAAGTTTCTAAGTTTATACTTAGCAACACTGTAGTACATTTTCTCAGTTTGACTATAATTCACAAATCAATAACATCTAATCTGTTACCATTTTCCCTCCAGGGTGGAAAAATGTTTGCTAATCACAGAGAAACAATGTATGTTGATTTGGATTATTCGATTTTAATGTATATTCATGGGAATTCTATGTATTCTAATCTCACAACAAAGACAATTTAGTAATAAAGATTTTCAAGTAATACTGGCACAGTTGTTTTCAAAAGCTTTACATATTGGTTGTCCCCCATTTTCTTGCAAAGCAATTTTCCATAATCATCTGCAATGATTATGTGGTTAAATACAGTGGATCTGGCTCCTTTACTGTTCTTTCTACTATACAACCATCTTTTCTAATATATATATTATTTGTAATATTGGCCAGTATCTATACTATCTTATCTCAGCCCCTTAATGATTATGATATTTAGATCTCCATGTGTAGTATTTGAAATTTTCTTTAAAATACAGGTATGAGAAACTCAGTCTCTAATTCATATGTGAATGGAGGTGGGGGGGTGCTTTTAGAGGTCATGACAATTAGATCAGTTCCTGAGGATGGGTCCCTGTGATGAAATTAGTGATTGTAAGAGGAGAAAGAGACCCAGGCTTGCACCCTCTTCAGCTCTTTCACAATGTGATGGTTTGATGTCTTCCACCATGCTGTGACAGCAAAAAGGCCTTCACCAGGTGCTAGCACCTTGATATTGGACTTGGGCCTTCAGAACTGTGAGCTGAATAAGCTTCTACTGTTCATAAATTACCCAGTCTGCAATATTCTAATGACATAAAGTGGACTAAGACACTGCAGCACACTTCATCAGCAAAGAGTGATTCAAATTCTGTGAAATTCCATTATTATAACTTTACAAGGACAAACTATGCCTCATGACCCTGGTGTTCTTCCTTCTATACACCTCTTAGACCATTTTACTCCTGGTCAAAAGATGAAGAAAAAGTGAATTGGAAAGAAAAAATTATTATGCAGAACAAAAATATTTTAAATTATAAAATAAATTAATGATCACCACATTGCAAAGGCATTCTTTTATTACTAAATAATATTTACCCTAGTGGTCTCATTGAGGTTGGGCAAGGTCTGATTGTCAAAAAATTATTAATTATACATCAAGTATTTTAGATTTTAAGGGTAATAATGGAAAATTATAGTTATCTCAAATAAAGTTTGCTTTTTCTCCAACCTGATACAATTTTAGTTGTATTTAAAGGTTCTTAAGAGTATTTTAGGAAAGTTTTACACAGGAAAGCTTCATTTTGGGGGAAAATATTATATACACTCACACATAGATGTAGCATACATTTTAGACTTTTTCTTAAATTTAGTAAAGAATAATAATAACCTCTTTCATTTTACCCTATGGGATGTGCTTATTTATCTGACTCTGTCACAAATCTAGATCAGTTTGGAGGGGAAAAAAGATAAATCTTTATTTCCTAAACTGTGAATATTTAGAAAATAGGGCTATTTTTCTACCCTTAATTATTTTAGCCCATTGCTCAGCATGGTGATTGTATTTGCAGTAAATGCTTCGAATGGATTTATTAGTCAAGGCACAAACAATGTAGTTGGATATAAATAGGTTCACTAAAGCAATAACAATACCAAGGCTCTATAATGTAATTTTTCTTTAGTTGCAGGCCAAGAAACTCATTGAACATTGTGTGGTTTGTTTCATTTTTGTAAATTCATAGTAAAGTAAGCAGAGTTCATATCTCATACATGAGCTGTAAGTTAAAACTATCATTGTGGGATTGTTTTTATGCCCTCAGTGAAATTTAAAATGCAACAGAATCCTACTGCAGAAGTTGATGCTATGAGATAATCATTACACCTGTGTTATAGGTAGCATGAGAAAGACATTGAGAGAAACTGTATCACTAGGACATGGTGTGACATAATATGACAAAAGGTAGATAAATCATAAGCTTTTTTTTCTGAAACTTAAGTCCTCCATAATAATATATCATTTTATCCTCCTGCCATTGGCCTTTATGAACGTAAGAACGATAAGCAAGTTCTTTAGCAAGACCTCCTTCAAAACCTTTCTGCAGAAAGACACCCTTGAGTTACTCACTGGCAACATCAGTTTATTCAGTTGCAGAAAGAATTTAGTAGCACAAAGTTATTAAATATGAAGCTTTTGTTTCCTACAAACAACAATGTTTTATTCTATCTTGAAGACATCAGGTAATTACACATCATATATGTGTTTTGGGCTCAGAAAGGTGGAGGGTAACAGAGGAGAAGTAGTCCACACTATGGGAGGAGAATGAGCAAAACCCTGGAGGTAGAAAGAAGCACAGACTTTTTATACAAACTTGAAGAATTCTTTTTTTGACTGGAGCATAGTTCTTGATTAGTGGGAAGGGAGCTGGCATCGGGAGTCAGAAAACTTGAACCTCAACCAGTGCATAGGGCCATGATTCAGTGATCTGCAGGGAGTCCTTTCCCTTCTCCTAAATTTCAGAGCAGCAGTATTATCTGATAAATTACGATATGGTGAGAGTCTGCATAGCATGATTTTGTGGTGTATGGTGACCTTCAGGCTGTTACATTCATCCTGAAGTGGCCTGGTTCTGATTTATAGCCTCTTAATACTAGAAAACCCGCAATTTACCAACAAATACCCTGTAGACAACAAACTTCATGGCAGCCTTCCAGGAGCTGGGGGACTGGGGGTAATCTCCTTGAAGATAAGACCTTCCAGTTCTCATGATCCTTTTCCGAAGTTAGGGTATCAGTATAGGAGAGGTAGTAAAGATATTACTTCTGACATACCTGATGTATTTTCCCAGAAAAAGGAGAAATTATATAGTGTTACACAAAACCAGTACACACAAATCTAGGCACTCATAACATGGCTAAAATATAGCTTTAAGCCTTCCATCACCTCTCATCTAGAATGTTCCATAAACTTTCTAAATGATCTGACATTCTATATCTTACCAATTCTTCATAGTATAGCTAGAGTTATATATTCAAAATATATTTTGTGTGCACCCCTCTAAAGAATAGCCATATTTGTGTTACTTCCTTTCTGTTGCTTGCCCTTGACAGGAAAAGTAATGGAATCCGTATTGAACTTCAATGTCTATATTTGACAAAGTTTACTTAAACAAAAATTATTTGAAAGTTAAACTCTCTTAGAAAATGAAGGACTTATATAATCCTGATAACTACCAAAATGGATACTTCTGAGAAAACTCACATCACGGAGTTTAATCAGCAAGATCCAAGTCACCCTGCTCCCTACCCTCAGCCCAAGAAGAACCACCATGTAAGAGCTGCATGTGGAAGTAGAGACATTCAGGCACCTGGAAGATATCTCCTGTTGTTGCCAGTGAGTAACTCAAGGGTATCTTTCTGCAGAAAGGTTTTGATGGAGGTCTTGCTAAAGAACTTGCTTATCTTGCTTACGTTCATAAAGGCCAATAGCAGGAGAAGAAAATGATATATTATTATGGATGACTTAAGTTTCAGAAAAAAAAAATGGTTTGAGACCCAACCCTTTCCCTCTTAAGATTTTGAAAATACTAGAATATTCTTGATGGACTGAGATAGACTTAAATAAGTTTCCTAGTAGCAGAGAATTTCAAAGTCATTGAAGAATTCCAAAAGCCTCTGAGATAGCAATTTATTTTAAGAAAGATTTTAACCCTAGAGATGTATATCAAATATTTGATTCCAAAACGTGGGGCTCTTCTTAGGAACTCCTTGTGACCTATCCTGTCTGGTCCTTAGATTCACCACAGGGAAAGTACATGAGACACTAAAGAACTATATTAGCAAACAGTGGTAAACTTAGAATCCAGCTGTTGAAATTGCATAGCTGTGGCTATCCCTTGAGGAGAAAGAGTTCTTTCCTCTCCAGTACCCTGAAAAATTATTTCAATCCCTACAATGCTACCTGCTGTTGTCAAGGGCTGAGCAAGATTATTGGACACCTGGTTTGGGGCTGGTAACTCCTTTCACTACAGAATTGCTACAGCTGACAGACCATGTAGAGCCTGGCTGGATTCCTTAGGCTTGATGGGAAACAGATGGGTATAGAGCAAAAAAAAAAAAAAAAAAAAAAGAGACACAAAGAGGCTATGACTCCCCAGAAATTTGACTTGATTATGAAAGAGATGGGCCTTTAATTTGTCCCATACACTGATAGAAGCAGATTTCCTACAAATATGCACTAACAACTGTCAATTCCAAGCCTTCAAGGAAGAAAATAGCCCCAACAATTGAGAAACCAACAGCCAGGGACACAAACTTCCAGATTTTTATCCTTCCTATTCTCTACTCTTGCTGAAAAAAACTTACCTCCTATGTTCTGAGCCTAAACTCTGAAGACACACCTGGAGATTACCATGAGTCTTAATTTGGGTTACCCCCAGAACAGACCTAGAGACAAAATTTGAATGTAAGTAGTTCACAAATAGGTGAGGATAGTAGAAAGAGGAGAGGTGAGAAAGGGAAGACAGGCAATAGAAGGCATCTTATCAAACCATCTTCCACCCTGGAAGACTGGAACCTAATCTTGCTAGAGAATACTGAAAATCCAGTATCAAATAGGTGTGTGAGAATTTTCTTATCCAAAGGGCAAGGAAGCTGGGTATTGAGTCACTAAATCCTCATCAGCCAAGAGAGCAGGGCTGCTCCAAGGAGGTACTGAAAGTTACTCCTTCAGGATTATCCTCTGCACTTGCAACTTTCCATGGCTGTAGAGAGCTCCAGGCTAAGAGAGGAAGCTTGCTATCTAGAAACCTTTTTACTGAAATAGAATGCTTACTGTCTTCTATCAGACCACTGAAATATAATGGATCTAATTTTTTCACTTTTTTGAGATATCTTTCCTCTTTCAGGGAATGTCATCACTCATCTGTTGTTAAATTGTAGCAAGCAAAATATATTTACATATTATCTTGGAAATAATTTATGGGTATTTTTAATGACTTTTAAAAGTGTTATACTCATGTTTTGACTGTAAAACAAGTTGTTTTCTCTGCCAGTCGTGCTGTTCCTAGAGAGGGAATACAGTATGCTAGAATTTCTTAGCAAGAAGAGAAGCTTCAAGGAAACAATTTTTGTTTTACTATGTCTAGCAGCATTTTGCCTGGACTGGTTGACAAATTAGAAGTTAAATATCTTCATTACATTTTGCTAATAACTAACTTCAGCATGATATTAATAATGGTAATAGCAACTAACATTGGTTAAGCTCTTTCCTCAGCCAAGCATTAGTCTAAATTTTTGTATGAATTAATTTGTTTTGTCCTTACAATAGCTTTATTCTATTTTGCAGATGAGAAAACAGAGGCATTGAACAGTTAACTAAATATCCCAAGGCCACTTAGTCAGGATAGTAATTTTGTGTTTTGAGCTTAAGTATTCTGGCTACAGAATCTGGACTCTCAAACACCAATTAGCATCTTTTTTCTTTATTTTTCAATCTCTTTCCTAATTTTAACAACTCAGGAATAGCAGTAGCTACTGAGACAATGTTTCCCAAATCTGAACATAGGATTTGAAAGAATAATCAAGAACTAAGAACACCTATCAGTGATATTTGTAAAGACCTGAGCAAGAGGTCCCATCAGGGTTATACATTTTGACACTTGCCATTGTTAATTTGCATGTTTGTAGATTCCAGTTTCCTGTTCTCCTGCCTAAAATTGATGTAAAGGCTAATAAAGTTATGCAATTACCTAAGATGCCCTAAGTAAATAAAGATACTTTATTATTATATATAGCATTTATTAAATACATATCAAATACAGCTAGCAGCAAGAGGGATAACAAAAGAGGAAGACAAGTTGGTATGCAAAATGATTGGTGTTGACCTGTCTTATATTGTACCTTATTATTACTTCAACTTAGGACTTTGGATAAGGTTCAGAGAAATAGTTCTAGAAACTAATGTGAACACCTACCAAATTGCTATCAGGGATCATTTATAAATCCATGTTCATACTGCTCAAAGACATTTCCAGTATTAATTAAATATTTATTGGGCATTAGCTATATGTCAGGGACTAAGTCAAGTCCCCACAGGTTTTGAAACATTTTTTATGAAGAGGTATTGACTTTAATTATAAAATAAATTCTACAGGGTGCTAGGGAAAGGTCTACAAGGGTCCTCACTCATCTGAGGGATCAGGAAGGACTTCCAGGACAAAATTTCTTCTATCAGGAAGGTACTATACAAGGTTCTATATCGTACAGGAAAGAACTAGAAGCAGATTTGGTGCAAAGCACATCTTCTTACATCAGTTTACAAAAGGCTGCTTATTTATATATTTTATATATCTATATACAATAAAAATTAAAAATGAAAAGTATTCGATTGCATATCACATGTATTTCTTGAAAATTTCTTGTATAGGAAGATTCATTCTCTGAGAGGGGGAGATGTGGCTATCCTCACCCTGCACCTCCCATATGACTACCACAAAAAGAAATCAAGTTCTCTGTAGTTGCAATCACTATAGCTGTGGTGTGGCAAATAGGCTAGAGGTTGTTTATCTTTAAAGAGTCATTGTGCATTTATTAAATCATGTGCTTGATAAATTATCCAAATCTAATAATCATAGAAAGATTAGAGAGCTGATTTAGTAGAGTTCCTAATAATACTAACGCAACATACATCAAGTCTACGTAATGTAGCAAGACAGAAGAGGCCAATGATTTCCTACCTATAGCTTATTTTTAGGAATTGTATTTTCAGATTGTAATGCTGGGTATCTGTATATGCAAAATAATATGGTTTTAAGAATTTAATAAAAATTAATAATTCTAATAAAAAGTAATAAAATGGTGCTTTAGTAAAAGATAAACATCATTTTTTATAACACCCAACCATTAAGCAAAGGACATTTGGTAACAGTAGATTCAATCACACACAGAGGCAATTATTTAATTAATTAACCAATATTATCATTTAGATATAAATTGATAATATAATTTTTCCTTCTGTATGTCCTAGTTGAGACCAACCTTTGTCCTATTATACATTGGGACATTGGTAAAATATTCACATTGAAAAATAATGACATCATGTTTTTATATTATAGAAGCAATCAAAGCAATGGAGAGGGATGGAAAATATGTGAATGAAAAACAGATTGTTCTTTTGAACTTGCTGCTTCTATCCAGAGAGACGTTAAATAATGGTCAAAATATATGTGACGCTTACTGGATGCAATTACATTGTTAATGCAGTTTCTTTTCTGGCTATAAACACAATAAATGTTGTTGCAGACTGCATCCTACCAAGTGAGACTTGACATTTTAAAAATAGTCAGAGAAACACAAGGGCTTTAGATCCTTTGATGTGCCATTGTATTCATGACAAGTTTCTTATAGCAACTTTCTCTGAAACAGGATATTGTTGAGCTGAATAAAAAAAATGCATGTAAATAAGGACTTGCACAACAAAGCACACTGTCAAACTCTAGAATTTTCATGGTTTTCCTTTTCTCCATATGTTGCTTGGTAACAGATAGGACTCTTAGGGTCCCTTGTTTCTCAAACATCACAGAATGGCCTACAGAACAACATAGGGCAACATCTCAAGGATTGATAAATCTTATTTTAGTTAACCAATTAACCTGTGTTATAGGATCCTGCAATTTCATTAGAACACTTCATCTTGAGAGATAGTTATCTTGCTGAAATGCTGTACAGCACCTACCATTGAAGGATTGTAGGTTGAACACTAAAATGTGAAGCTGTTCCAATAGTAAAGGGGCTTATTGGTTGGAAGCTAAGATATTAGCAAAGAAAAACAAAAAAGCATAAAAACGGACCATAGAAAGAGTCAAATGAGTAGGAACACAGTCGTTACTATGGACCACAATGGTCCATAGACAAATGACAACACAGAGAAAGACATAGAGTTGTCTGCAGCACTCTCAGGAAGAGGAACAGGCAAGTGCAAACTCTGACTCCAACCACTGAGTAAGTCAGGTATGATGGAAGGAGGATTCTTTTAAAGAAGAGAAGAAAAATAAAATTGGAGATGATAACTGTTTTGTAAGATATCTCTTTACTTGTCAACAAACTCCTTGTAAAGGAGAAACATATTCCATTTATCTTGGTATTACTTGACTGAACAAAAATATTTTAAAAAGATTTTTGAGATTACCAATACATTAAGCTGGAAGAGGCTTAAGCCATTCCATGAAACAGGCTACAGGGAAAACCTAGGACTGTTTTCATGTCTTCCTGTTCCCATATTTCTATCATTACCAAAAATTATAATACAAGCTGATGAAAACACAATGGCCTTCAGTTTAGAATGTACGGGTTCAGTCTTTGAACCCCTACATGCATTTAAGTCCAATCACAATATTCTCTTTGTAGTTTTAGCATGTGATTGGTTATCTAGGGGCACTGAGAGTACTGGGACTTAATCTAATGCTGAATATGTGAGGCTATCTAAAGAGCCCAGTAGTGTGACTATCTTCTAGAAGCTGAAATGACTCTTAACAAATCCTAACAAACTCCATGTTTCTAAGGTCGTTTTGTCCTCAGAAATTTGTGTGATCTTGGCATTTTTAGATGCACAAAGAAATTTATCACATTAGATTATCCATTATTGTATTATCTGCTCATTCTTTGCAATGAAATTGGCCCACCAGTTCAATAAAAAGGTACAATTATGTATGTTCCAAAGAGGGGAGAGGAGAGGATTAAGTGTTAATTAAAATTCTACTATGCACCAGGCATGTCACTGGGATTGTGAATACCTGATTTCATTTAATTCTACCAGCATACCTGCCAAATTATATTAAACGGTACTGGTAATAATGCAGTTTGGTTATGAAGGATCTGGTAGGTTACAATAAAGAGTTTGAACCTGGTACTACAGAATAGAAATATCAATGTGATTGCTGGACTATTTACATCAGAAAAGATTATGAAGGAACTTTTTTTGAAATGCAAATTCCCAAGCAAGATTCTCATGTACACACACAAAATTTTAAGTCAGTTGATTTGGATAAAGATCATGGAATTCATCATTTTAAAATAAACACCTCTAATGATTTTGATGCAAGTGATCATACTTTGAAAACACAAAATAGAGACATACACATCCAGTGAAGGATGTTTGAGAGGAAATTGATATCAGGTTTATATATTTCAGAATGTCTTCAGAATTTATGTTGAAAGTCTTAAAATGTAAATATGAGTGAGGTGTCATAATAGTTTGTAACAAAGTACATATAATAAATGAGGCATAAGAAAACTTTCAGAAACTTGAGGACAAAGCAATAACAGCAATTTTGAAAAGCTTATCAAATCATTTAGGTAATTTTTAAAATGGAAAAATTTATCAAGTAGTAAAAATATAGGTTGTTCCTTTTAAAACATGACTTACTAGAAAACAGCACCAAAAGAGAGTATATTTAGTAATATATGATTAGCTACTAATGATTTCTTTTTTTAAGGTGACAGGAAACAGTGATCGTCTATCATTCAACTTATTTAGAAGTTTGTGGACACTTCCTATGGTCATGCTGTATTGAACCACCTCTTTTGTTTAGGCAGATTAAAAAGTAACTGAGTTTTATCTTAGATCTGTATTATGAGATTCATGGAATGAATAAGACAACTTTACTTTTCCTCAATTCATAATGAACAATGAATTGCAGGACAATATACTTCTGTGAAATATATAATCTAAATATATGTTTATAAGCAACACAATTAATTCTCAAAAGATCAAACTTTTTACATAAATTTATGGAGTAGCAAAGGATGAAAGAAATCTTGGCTGTCTGATCTTACCACCTCAATTTTCAGATAAAGAAATAGGGGTTGAAAGTTAAGATTACTTTCTGGACACCACACAACTGTTCAGAGGCAAAACCAGAAGTGGCATTAAGGCTTTAGAGCTCTTTTTGTTGTTGTTGTTCTAATTAGTTACATATGACAGTAGAATGCACTTTGACACACCATGTATAAATGGAGTATAACTTCTCATTCTTCTGGTTGTACAGAATATAAAATCACACAGGTCTTGTAATCATGTATGCACACAGGGTAATAATGTCCAATTCAATCTACTACCCTTTCTAACTCCATACCCGCTCCCCTTCCTTTACTACCCTCACCCAAATCCATAGTAACTCTATTCTTCCCTCGTACCCCTACCCCTTATTATAAATTAGCATCCACA
This sequence comes from Ictidomys tridecemlineatus, assembly GCF_052094955.1. Lineage (NCBI taxonomy): Eukaryota > Metazoa > Chordata > Mammalia > Rodentia > Sciuridae > Ictidomys > Ictidomys tridecemlineatus. The sequence goes on from NC_135494.1 coordinate 23,924,129, forward strand.
TATCAGAGGGGAAAAAATCTGGTCTTTGGTTTTTGAAGATTGGCTTATTTCACTTAGCACGATATTCTCCAGGCTCTATCCATTTACTGGCAAATGCCATCATTTCATTCTTCTTTAAGGCTGAATAATATTCCAGTGTGTACATATACCACACTTTCTTTAGCCACTTATCTGTTGAAGGGCATCTAGGTTGGCTCCATAGTTTAACTATTGTATAATATTGGCAAGAAGGGGGAAAATTACATTCATACATTGCTGATGGAACTGCAAATTGGTACAAGCACTCTTGAATAGTGGTATGGAGATTCCTCAGAAAACTTGGAATGGAACCACCATTTGACCCAGCTCCTCAGTTTTTACCCAAAGGACTTATAAAGTCAGCATACTACAGTGAAGCAGCCATATCAATGTTTTTAGCAGCTCAACTTATAATAGCCTTAAAGATCTTAATTCATTGTTTTTATGGACAACAAAGTTGTTGTCCATAAAAGTAGGATCAAACTTGATTGGTGTGTGTGTGTGTGTGTGTGTGTGTGTGTGTGTGAGAGAGAGAGAGAGAGAGAGAGAGAGAGAGAGAGAGAGAGAGAGAGATAAAAATATGAAATAATCATAAAAAAATCTGATGAGCATAATTGTAAACACAAAAAAATAGATGATAAGACATGGATAAAAATCCTATATTTCACTTATGGATGTATTGATCCCTTCTTATAATGTGTCTGGTTTTTGTCATGTGTACATGTTGGTAGGTGGTATATATCCAGAAATGCTGAATCTTCTTGATTGATTGCTTAATCCTCTTTTGAGATAATCTCTAATTAGATAAGCCTCTAAATTTGAGCTTCGCCTTGAAGTATATTTTGTCTGATGATAATCTTGCTGCATCAGCTTTTTTTTGGTTAGTATTTGTCTAATACATCTTATTTTCAGTTGCTTTTACTTTCAGTTTTCTTTCTCTTAATATTTTGTAAAACTTGAAATTAGCACATAACGGTATTTTTGAAAGTTCAACAATCCAGTCAGAAATTTTTGTTCCCTTGATTTGCCTTATCTATAGTTATTATAACCACAGATGTGCTTCATTTATTCTATTGTGTCTTCTAGACAGTATGTTCTTTTTGCTTCCTTTTCTCCTTTTTAAGCTCTATTCACTTGACTTTGTTTTTTTTATTTTTCCTGCCTGTCTTTCCCTTCTTCTCTGTAGATTTAGGAACTGTATATTCTACTTTATTTTTTTAATGAGTACATTATGTTTTAGGTAAGCTCAGACTGACAGAGACTAGAGTCCATCAGTTCTCTCTCCAGCTCCCAACCATGCAACTCAGCAAGATCCTCAGAATATTCAAGGTCTTCCTCCCTCACATGCTTATGTTGGTGTTTCCTGACATTTTAAAACTATCACAAACTAGTCATTCTGGCTAATGTGATTTCCTTTGCAATCACCAGTTATTTAGATTTATCCACAAGTTCACCTGGTTTTTTTTTTTGCTTTTGTTGTTTTGTTTGCTCCTTGAAACCTGCAGCTTTCTTTGGGATTCAGTTTCCTTCCTACTCAACGCTATTTCGTGGAACACCTGTAAGTTGCGATATTCTTAGCCTTTTCCTAAAAGTATCTCTGTTTCTTCCTCTCTTTCGAATAGCACTCTGCATGAGTGTAGACCCTGGGTGGCGTGTTCTTTTCCTTGGAATTCCACAGTTATTTCTTCCCCTGGGATGCTTGGATCCTGAGGAGCCTTCCATTGCAGCCCCTTGCCATCTTTTCTAAGAGTAGTTTCACCCCAATTTGTTTAGATGTGCATTTTGTTTTCAACACATCCCACTTGCCACGTAATCGCTAAAATAAAAAATTAACATCTTTATTAAATCTGGGTTAATTTTCTTCCATTTTATCTTTAGATACTGCCTCTCACTCATTCTCCCCAGTCACTTTTGGGGGTCATTTAGAATAAGATGGTCCAAAAGAGAACTGTGTGTGCATATATGTATCTGGATATTTCTAAGGAACAAGATTAAGAGGTTGCTATAGTCTCAATCAATGTGTTCTCTTAAAATTCCTGTATTGGAATTACAATCTCCAAAGTATTGATATTAGGAAGTGAAGCCTTCCGTGAGGGGGGAAGGGGGAAGGAGGAAGGGGATTAGAACATAAGGGCAAAGCCCTCATCATCGGAATTAGTATCCTTATAAAAGAATCTAAGCAGGTAGTCCCTTCTACTCTGTGAACACATAACAAATAGACATGGACCATGTATGAATCAGGAAGTGGCCCTTAAGTGACAATGAATCTGCCAGTTCCTTGATCTTGGGCTTCTCAGTCTCTGGAAATGAGACTCAAATATGTTTCTTTTGAGCTATACAGTTTATGGTGTTTTGCTATATTAGCCCGAATGGACTAAGTATAGTTCAAAATAAGGCTGAAGACTGGATTGCCAAGGGAAGTCACTTTTCCGTTGTCATTGTTATTTCTCAGATCTTCTAGGGTCTTCCTTGCCTTGATGGCATTTGCATCTGCTTTTCCCACTGGTAGAAATGCTGTGATTTCTATTCTTTGCAGAGTTGACTCCTTAACTTTGTCATAATTTCGAGTTTCTTAGTCGATCTTCCATGTCAACCACAGGGAAGAAAGAGTCCTCCCTACTTCTCCCAACATTTTTTTTTCTCTTAAAGAGCTGTGTTATTACTTTCATAGAGCTTTTTTAACCTTTGTTTGTTTGTTTTTGTGATGCTGGGGATTGAACCGAGTGCTTTATGCATACAATACAAGCATTCTACCAACTGAGCTATATCCCCAGCCCTCATAGAGCTTTTCTCAAGTATGTTTATGTTTACTGTGTTTGTTTATTTGTCACTATCTATGGAATCTAAGTTCTTGGAGATCAGCAAACTTACGTATTTGTTTATGGCTATATGTCCTATACCTATCCACAGCTCATTCCTAAAGTAAGCACTAAATGAACATGTGCTGACCACATGAGTAAAGGACTTGTGAAGCTGGCTATTTTTATATTTTCAAGTATTTGAGTATTCACCCTATGGTATTTACTTAAATATTTCGACCCCTGACATTGTTTTATCAATTAGCACCAGACTATAAAAAGACTTGGGAAAAATACATCAAGACATCTAATAAGAATATCTACCATTTTAATGCAAAAAAAGACTCCAGGAATAACACTTTGATAATTTTAGTGTTTACTGTGCATATACTCACCAGAATTATCAGTGTATTATACTTGAATATTTTTTGCATAGAAATGAAAGATATTCTTATTAGATGCTTTGATGTATTTTTTCAAAGTCCTTATATTAATTCTGTACTGAAAGTGAAAAGCAATAATTGTATAGTTACTTTTGCACCATTATAAGTTGAAAAACTGTAAGACAAATTATCATAACTTGAGGACAGTCTATCATTTACACAATACCAAAGGAATATTCTCCAAATATTCAATGTATTACTGCTGTTAATCTTGTTATAAAAAGTATAAGAAAAAAATAAACTTTAAAAAATATTTATCCTTATTTTCAAAGTGAATGTATAATCTAGAAAATATAAAATATTGATTTTTTACGTCTACTTTGAGCAGAATCTCAAGGTTATTTAGTAACTCTTACTAAATAACATCATATGTACTTTAAATACTAAACATTTAAACTCTTCCTCAAAAAGTCATATATTAGAAGACAGAATTATTTTAAACATATTTTAGTGGCCAATTCCACATGCATACTATCACACTTTTTATACTTTAAGGCAGTTGAAGACATTATAAAAATTAATGGTATTAGGTATGTCTGCACAACAAAAATGTATGAATCATAGGCTTCCTAGAATTTTTTTTTCTAAACAAAAACCAATATGTATACATTAAATGAATTGAGTTCAAAATAGTTGATGAAAAGTATGTGTTGGGCAGGCAAATAATAACTAGCAAAGTCAACTCATTCTAAGCTGTTACAGCCTTTAGTCACTAACAATTTTACCAATTCACTACAACATTATGATTATCTGTAAATCTTAATATTGCCATTAATATCTTATAGGAAAATCTACTAATTTCAATTTTATATATATAAATGAAACCTATATTTGACTTCTAACTTCAGGATGTATTAGAAATAAAACCATTTATGAAGTTGTGTTTGGATTCTTCTGCTATTAAATCAGAACCACCATTGTGGCATTTATATGAAGAGCACAGACTTTGAAGTTTTGTTTGGTCATGAACCACAGTTACAGTCTCGGTTGTGCTGCAATAGCAAATGAAACCCCAGATCTCAGTCATTTAATTCCATAATGGCCCATTAGGTTTATAACTATACTGAATGGTCATTTTAGCCTCAGGATAATTTAGAGTCCATTTCTTAATCTGGTCAGGCTGTTTATACCAGGAACTAGGCAGCTTAAAAACAAAAGCTTTTTATCTCTCACAGTTCCAGATGCTAGGAAGTCATAATGTAAGGCACTGATAGACTCAGTGTCTAGTGAGGGCCCAGTCTTTGTAGACTTCTTCATAAGTCTTCACTTACTAGAAGGGGCAAACAACTTCCTGCAAGCCAATTTCATGAGAACACTAATTCCATTCATGAAGGTGACCCTAGACACCTCCTATGGTCCCTACCTCTCAATACCATTATTTGCGGAATTAGGTTTCAACCTATTAATTTTTGAGACATGGATATTCATATCATATTGATTTTTCATCATGCCTGGTGGTCGCTCTGACAATCAGAGAAGTCATTCAGCATTTGTTTTTTTTGGGATTGGCTAATTTCATTTAGCATTATATTCTCCAGCTCCATCCATTTACCTGCAAATGCCATGATTTTACTTTCTTTTAATGCCAAATAATATTCCATTATGTATATATACCACATTTTCTTTATCCATTCATCTACTGAAGGGCATCTAGGTTGGTTCCAGAGTTTAGCTATTGTGAATTGTGCTGCTATAAAATCGATGTGGCTATGTCCCTGTAGAATGCTATTTTTAAGTCCTTTGGGTATAGACCGAGGAGTGGGATAGCTGGGTCAAATAGTGGTTCCATTCCCAGTTTTTCAAGGATTCCCTATAACGCTTTCCATATTGGTTACACAATTTGCAGTCCCACTAACAGTGTACGAGTGTGCCTTTTCCCCCACATCCTCACCAACACTTACTGCTGTTTGTTGTCTTAATAGCTGCCATTCTGACTGGAGTGAGATGAAATCTTATAGTAGTTTTGATTTGCATTTCTCTAATTGCTAGAGATGTTGAACATTTTTTCATATATTTGTTGACTGATTGTATATCTTCTGAGAAGTTTGTGTTTAGTTCCTTGGTGCATTTATTGATTATTTGTTTTTTTTGGTGTTAAGATTTTTGAGATTTTTATGTATTCTAGAGATTAATGCTTTACCTGATGTGCATAGGGCAAGAATTTGTTCCCAATTAGTAGGCTCTCTACTCATCTCACTGATTGTTTCTTTTGCTGAGAAGAAGCTTTTAAACTAATGTGCTTTAAAGACAAAGAAAGTGCCGGGGGAATATAGCTCAGTTGGTAGAGTGCCTGCTTCACATGCACAAGGCCCTGGGTTCAATCCCCAGAACCACAAAAACTCAAAACAAAACAACAATGATAATGCTGTTATCTTGAGAAAGTGGATTATTTACCACAGAAGTTGGATCCTAAAGGATTATTTCAGCCTGATTATTTTTTTTTGTATGTAATCTCTTCTGCCATGTTATGACATAGCTTGAAGACCCTTGCCAGATGCAAGAATCATGCTCTTTGACCTTCCAGCCTCCAGGACTGTGAGCCAAATGAACTTCTGTTGTTTTTAACTAATGATCCAGACTGTCTGTCCCAATCTATTACAGCACCAGAAAACAGACTAAGACATAGTGACATATTTCTAATTTTTCTAAACTATGAGCCCTAAAAGTTATGGACCATGTGGCTTCCTCAAAAGTCAGTATAGTAACTAATATAGTGATTTTCAACATATTTCTGTTGAACTTAAAGCTTTGTACCATATAACATGATAAGCAAGTGCCAGTTGTTAATATGTAAAGGAATTATAGTAAGCATCAATGCACATATCTATAAAAGTGTGTTGCTGAAATAATTGCTATCACTGGTTTGACTCTTTTCTGCTGGATTCAGAGATCAATGAAACTTATTTCTTAATTACAGGTACTAATTTGTATATTGCATTTCCCAAATGCAATGCAATCAAATCCACATTGTCTCTGGGGACTCCAATATGAGAACACTAAAGGGATTCTTTCTTTACCATCTTGCTTCACTCTGAGATTTCTTGCTTTCAAATATTGACTTTACCTCAGCAAGAAAGAGATAGAGAATAAAATTTGATGTTTTTTTGTATCTTTTTAGATAGATTATGAGAAAAGCTGAAAGTGTATGTTAATATTACCATACAGATTGATAATATGAAAGTTATTGATCTCATTGAACTGTCAATCAACAGAGAAGGAAGTGAACAATTGAAGTCAAATTTTTAATTAACTTTTACATATTTATAATATGAATATTTAATAAAATGTCATGATTATTGCTTTTTTTACTTTACTATACCTTCCGATATAACCATAAGCATATTTCTACATGTATTCCAACAAAAAAGCACTTCTCTATAAATTCAAATCATCTCCTATTTTATATACCTTATAATTTCTGACAAATAGATTCTATACATTCTTTCTATCTCTTAAAAAATAAATAGTGTAACTTTTCAAAAAGAAAACCTTTTGTGAATTGTATATTTCTCTATAATGAAAGACAGTTGGATAAAGTTGAACACTATATCTCAACTGCCCAGAGATAAATGCACATTGAAATTGCATTTGAAATGGATTTGAAAATACATGCTAAGCTGAATTTAAAAAACAAACAAACAAACTGAAAGCCTGTGTTCATTTTAAAGTAAATATATGACCATTTATCACATAATGCTTTTTTCTCCTCATAACTAATCATTCTGATTTTGTCTGAAATGAACAAACAAACAAAAAAACCCAAAAACCAGAAACAACATTAATGTCATTGAAATATTACCAGTCAAATAGTAGAATGCCTTAAAGTAAAATTCAACTTTATAAGAAAGGGAAATGTGAAGACCAATGGGCTATAGGTGGTATGCAAAGTTTGTTCTTTATGTGATACTTTTACTTCTGAGGCATATTTCTTGTGAATGATAAGGTTGACTGGCAGAGATGGTCGTATTTTGTGAATAAATGGAGATTGTTTAAATCCATCAGTAATATTAAATCCTAGACTGATGAAGACATATAATTTAATCACTCTTTAACTATTTCCATTAATTTTAAGCCTTGTAGTCATTTTCTAGTAAACTACACTGCAGAATTTTTTAAAAATGAAATAGGTTCTTTGAATGATGCTCAAAGTAAGATTCTGATAAAATTTCTTTAATCACTCACCATTATTGAAATGACATTGATTTAATTGAACCTGTAAAAAAAATTGCACTTTCTAATCAAACTTCATCTGTAGATGCTTATTATTCAAAGAAAGCCATATGTATTTTCAAGCATCCTTAATTAAAATAATGCATATAATCTTAGATGTCTTTCTCCTTTGGTAATTATTCTGGAATTATTATGGCCTTTTTATCTTATCTTATGCATAGAAAATATTTTCTTCTTAGTATTGAGCAAATAGAAATTTGAAAATAATTCATTAATACCTGTACCAGTAATCTGCTGAATCATATCTTTGTATATTAGACATATACACCAAAATTCAACAACAGGGTAGTAAATTGTGCACATACATAGAGTTCACAAAGCAATAATAATTATTGATTAAACTCATTTTTGAGCAACCAAAATAGAAAAACCATGAGATAATTTTGTCTAACCAAGTGCATATATATCAAGCCATTTTGTATACAGTACAACCATACAAAGCATATAGTAAATAATATACTTCTGAGGGTACAGAAAAATATGTGACTATATTTCTTATCTTTAATATATGTGCATATACATCATTATGTACAATCACAACATGTATATATTTGTATATATGTGTCAGTATATGCACCTATATTTATTCCTCTCTAAATATATCAGGAATACATATGTAGATATGAAAAAATCCTGAAATAAATACATATGTATTCTGCATCTTCTCTATTCTTTTATTTCTGTATATGTATAAATATTAATATATTTGCATATGTATGCATATATGGATATATGCATATAATTAAAGCTACTTATATATTCTATAGAAATATTTACAAGAAAACCTTATATTGCAAAAATTTTTTCTAAGAATTTCATTACTTTAAATCAAAGCATATTTAATGGCAATATTAATTCATGATTGCCAATTTCAATCTGGCATTTTCATAACATACCACCCTCCAACATGACATTGAGATACAAACATCTTGATATCCTACTCCTTTCCCTCCAATTTTCACTGTTTCACCAAACAAAATAAAACAAAAACAAAAACATCTCTCCAGAGGTGAAATTTCTCTACTGCTTAATATCAAGTTTATAAGTACATCTATCTTGCATTTATACTTTCCTACTCTCCTTTTATTTCAATAGCAGCACAATTCACAATAACTAAACTGTGGAGCCAACCTAGATGTCCTTCAGTGGATGAATGGATAAAAAAAGTGGCATGTATACACAATGGAATTTTAATCAGCAATAAAAGAAAATAAAATCATGGCATTTGCAGGTAAATGAATGGCGCTGGAGAAGATTATATTAAGTGAAGTTAGCCAATCCAAAAAACCTAAATGCCAAATGTTTTCTCTGATATAAGGAGGCTGATTCATAGTGGGGTAGGAAGAGGGAGCATGGGAGGAATAGATGAACTCTAGATAGGACAGAAGGGTGGGAGGGAAAGGGAGGGTGCAGGAGATTAGCAAGGATGGAGGAATGTGATGGACATCATTATCCAAAGTACATGTATGAAGACTCAAATTGGTGTCAACGTACTATATATACAACCAGAGATATGAAAAATTTTGCTATATATGTGTAATAAGAATTGTAATGCATTTCACTGTCATTTATTTTAAAAAATCAATTAAAAGGTATTATTTGGCAGAATATCTTCTACATCTTTTCTAGATCCATCCCCCTCGTACTTTACCAGTGGTTTTTATCCATTATCCATCTCACTCACAGTCTTCAACATCTTTTCTTACTGACTTTTCTATCACCAATGTAACATGTTTTGGTGTCTCATAAAAAATGTGCTGAACAAAAAGCAAACATTTTTTTTAATAGTGGAGGATTAGATAGCAATAATTGTTCTATCTTATTTTTAGCCGTTCTAGACCAAACTTCCTTACAAAACTATTATGCTCACAGTCTTGATTTCATCCCATCACACTTACTCCTATGCACACTGCATCAGATTTCCAATCTCATTATTAACACCAGTTTGGTCAAGTCTGTCATCAACTGTTTTGCTAAACCCAAGAGATCTTTAGGAAGTCGTAAAACAGGTTGCCTTGTGCTAATAATACTTCTCCAGATAATTAGACTGGTATTTCCTCTACTACCATAGTTTTAAATGTCACATACAAATAGAGTAATTGCAAGTCCATATTTCAAGCCCAATGCTTTTCTTTACATTCACATAAGTATATACAACTGCCCAATGGACATATCCCCCGGGGGGTTAAGGCTTCATAGATACTTCTAACTTAACATGCCAAGAATCAAACTTTTCATTTTACTCCGTACATTTTTTAAACAGAGAGCTCCATTTGCTAAGTTTTTCTGTTCACCTAACTAGGGTACTTTATAAAGATTTCACTTCTAGCTGTGGAGTATTTTAGAAATATTTATGAATATGGTTTATTGTATGTAAAAAGTATAAGCCGTGAAGCTGTGTGAGTTAGTTTAACAATAGTGATAAGTGCACCTCTGGAAACCATTTAAGCTGAAGGCAGAATAATCATTAGCTAAAAATTATGGTGAAGTTGAACTATATTAATTGGTAAGATATCATTCTAAGGAAAATTATCTGTGGTATTTACCATTTTCAAAGGTCCCAGGGAATGCTGAAGGGAGGTAGGGTGGCCCCATAAGACTGGTGGAGATCTTGATATATTGATAGGAATCACCTTGGATGAAGAATGTTACCTAAGAAGTCAAGATTCTGATCTTCAGTGATATAGTCAATTAGTACATAAAATCTCCAGTACACTATTTTAAAGTAGTGAAGCTTTTACCTCAGAGGTAAAATCTATTTTGGGGGTGGGTAAGAAAGGCACAATATCTGAGTACTTTTCTCTGATATCTGTCCATTAGTTATACCTACACTTGCTTTATACCTCCATCCATATATTTCTTCTCCTCTCTTTTGTTGTTGTTGTTATTTATTTTATTCTTTCTCCTCTGTTTTTTAAATTTCCTTTATTTTCTGGATATAAAAGTTAGAAGGAAGTTAAAAGAATAGGAAGATTCTTTTAGAGAACCACAAACTTACTCTATCTTTTATATTGGCTTCTTACTCCAAATGTCTGTGGGGTGATATGCTAAGATGGAATTATAAGGAACTTAGTCAACATTTTTAATAACAAACACCAAATTTCTTTCTTCGTTTTCTCATCTCAATTCTTGTTACTACAATCACCCAGTTTTTAAAAGTAAAATCCTAGAGATAATCTTTAACTGTACATTATCTATCATTTTTTGAGAGAGAGAGAGAGAGAGAGAGAGAGAGAGAGAGAGAGAGAGAGAGAGAGAGAGAACTTTTTAATATTTATTTTTTTAAGTTTTTGGTGGACACAACATTTTTATTTTATTTTTATGTGGTGCTGAGGATCGAACCCAGCACCCAGCGCATGCCAGGCGAGTGCGCTACTGCTTGAGCCACATCCCAAGCCCATTGTCTATCATTTTAATAATGGGGCTGAGATTCCAATTTGTTTTGAGTATTGCATCCCTAGAGCAGAGTATAAAATATATAAGTATATAATAAATATTTTAAATGAGTTCAATAACTTAGTATTTCTTGAATGTGTTTCTCTTAATTCCTTCTGTCACCATTCTGGACTGAACCACTATCATTCAGCTAAACCATTGCATCTACTTTTCAGCTGATCTCCCTGGACCTATTCTTGCCACTCTCCAATTTATTCTTCATTTTGCAGTGGAATGACCTTTTCAAGATGAAAGTCTAATCATGTGTCCTCATTGCTTAAATTTCTTCAGTTAATTTCCTTTGTTCTTAAGATACTGCCCAGACTTATTAACATGTCTTTATGTGCTTTTTATTTCTCTAACAATATGTCCTGAACTTTGCTTTATTTATGTTTTGAACTTTATAACCAAGTCATGTCTAACTTGTTTCAGTTTCTTAATGAGCCAACTCCTTCTACCTCTGAGACTTAACTTAGAATTGCACTTGCCTGGAAAACTTTTTCTCACATATATATTTCATTTTATCATTTTACAGCTTCATTTGACACTATTGTTTTCCAGAAGTCTTTTCATACCAACTGGGATATGTACATATGCTATGTTTTCCCTTAGACCCCATTTTTCCCTTTGGATGTTTATCACATTTATTATGATTTCTTATTGTATAGCTTACAAACTTAATTACATGCTTCGTGTGGACAATTCAACTTTCCCTTATAATATGTGAAAAATTCTGCAACTAGAAATAACTTAATCATATTTGAATGAATAATTTTATTCATTACCCATAATAACTTTACAAATGTGCACATTTCTCCCTAGTTTATATAGAGAGAAGACTCAAATATGTCAAGAAAATTGTGAAAGGTTTGTAATCACTTTCTATGTGATGTTCATGTCAATTTAATGTCCCTGGTGTTCACTTGCATCATGTATGCAACAGAGCTGATAAATCTTACCTGGAGACAGGTGACAGAAATGGAGATGTGGTTAGAAAGCTAAGTGTGCTCACAATGAATGAAAAACAATGAGCTATGTGAAAATTCAGCCTACCGCCTGCTTTTGGATGGATCATGAGTTAAGAAAGGTTTTTAAATTTTCAAAGTAGTTTTAAAAATCAAATAAGAATCATATTTTATAATGTTAAAATATATGGAATCTAATGTTCGCTTTGTTCATAAAATCTTATTGCAACATAGCCATAGCCATTCACTGAGGTATTGTTATGTTTGCTTTTGTGCCAGCAGAGCTGAGTTATTATAAGAGAAATGGTCCACAAACTCCAAATATTTACTATCTGCCCTGGGGTTTAGAACAGTGCCTATACACATCCAATAAGATATTATATTATTTTTAATAAAACTCATCACAAGTTTCTTTATACCCTAAGTGACTTATAATTCATCTACCCGAAAAATTTCTGACAAGAAAAACTATGACAAAGTTCTCTGTTCTTGTATTATGTAATAAATTTTATACATATAATATTTCTCTCTATATATATAAATATATAATAAGTATATAGTCAAATAACCAAATGTTTTGCCTTTAGTGGGAAAAAACACTTACACTACAAATACAAAGAATTTACATGATTTTTAATATGATTCCTACAGATGGGATTTAATTTTTTTTACTTTTTTAAAAAATTACCTCACTTTCCACCTTTGCACAATAAAATATGCTTAAAAAGACTCCATGAATATGTATCAGAGATATTCCTCCAAGATCAGAATCTCCAAGAAAGACAGCTAAATGCTAAAGAAATAACTTGAGTATCCAAGATTTGTGAAGCTGACTAGATTAGACTCAGACCAGTGTTGAATTTCTTTCCTCTTGCTAGAAGTAGTCTCTCAAACACTAGTATTTTCCTCCTTGGAGCTTGTGTTAATTGGCCTGCCCTGCTAAAATATCAATCTGTCCTATAACTTGGCTTGGTCAACAACTGTAATTTTAAAATGCTTAGCTATTTGGGATTTCAGGACACAAGACCATATGGGATACTGAGCCTTTGATAAATACGGCTTTGGGGTATATTGCAACACAGATAACACTTTAAGCAAGCAAATGGAGCTCTTGATAACCAGGTGTTCTACTGTCCTCTTCTGCAGTGTAAGTATTTTTACTCACTGTTTCTTTTTCATGCTTCCTCATGACCTATTTTGTCTCTCATATATTTTTCTGACCCCATCATTCTTTCTGTAAGTTTGGGGTCCAACACTACCTAAATACCAGATTGCTTATGTAAAATTAAGTTGAAAATGCTCAATTACTCCATTTATTAAGGTATTTTTTTCCTAACGATACTATCCCCCAATTTTTCCTTCATTAATATTTCAATTTACTGATTGGTTGTGTTTTAAACTTAACATTGAACTTACAGAAGCACCAGCTGGATAAGTTGATGAGACTGAGACAGAACAGGAAGGGCCCTGACCCTCATGAAGCTTTCCTGTCTAACACAAGTTACTTTCAAAAAATTGTTTTTACAAAAGATGTTTGTTCAGTAGCTGCTGACATCAACTCCTGCAAGTGCCATAGGCCTGAACTTTACCAATATTCAACCTATCTGGTATGGTGGTAATGAGCACTTCTATCATGTTTTGAGAGCAAATTGCAGAGGAACTCAATGCATGTGTTCAGATCACCATATTAAGAGAAAATCCTAGTGTTGAAAGCAAAGATTGGCAAGATATGTGCAGAAATGAGGAGTCCAGGTACAACAGCTGACAGTGCACCTGTGTGAGCTCACCCTTTTTGTCAATATAAGCTTTGCTCCTTATGTCCTTAGAGAGCAAGCAGTCCTAGGAATCTTATCCTATGCAATTTCCCTGGTACTTGAGCACAAGTTCCAATAAAGCCTTCATTGGATGGCATCACTTGCTTCTTGGTTATTTTTATTTCAAATTGATCAACAAAACCCTCAGATGAGCTAGAAACATTAAGAGCAGATAACATCAAAAAGAGCCACTCTTTGCCTTCTCATGATTTATATCCTGAATTGGGTAAAAGAACCTCATGCTGCTTGGTAACAAGATGATTTTGACCTGGGTCAAGCAGGCCTAGATTATAAACTGAGTTTACCACTTAATTGGCTATAAGACTTTGAGCAAGTTACTTGAGTAAATTTTCAGATCTGAAGATTCCTCATCTTCAAAAATGAGTGAAAGCATCAATTTCACAAAACTGTTGTGAGCACTAAAATAATATGATAGGTAAAATATTTATAAAAAAATACAACACAAAATAATAAAATCTGTGGCTCACGTGAGATACCCAAACAATATATATTTTTTCTTTTCTTTTTCTCTTCAACTAGAGGGGTGCCTTCAACATCAAGCTCTGATTCATCTTTAAAGAATCAGGCAAATGTTTCTTATTTGGAAAATAGTTTTAGCATTGACCTTTGGAAATACAGGTGCTCCTCCTGTCTTTATTCCCACAGGATTCTATGCAGAGGGTTTTAACATATTTAAATGAAATTATTATCTCCCCACAGACCCCAGACTTCAAGAACAGTTTGAATTTCCATGCTTGGGAATTATTAAAATCACCAAAGTATCCAATTTTAAGGTTTTGTGATAACAAAAGTGTAAATAAATGCAAAGCTTGTAGCTGTTTGAACAAAGATTCTGTTGAGAGTCTGTGGGTAGTGAGGACACATTGAGGATTGAGATAAAAAAAAAAGAGAGACAGTATGAGATAAAGGAATTTAGAAGATAAAGAAACAACTTTATCTAACTGTCTGGTTCATATTATCTTTGTGTTGGGAAAATACTATCTGTGAAAAGCTTATTTTAAGTCCTATTTATGTCATCAACATAAGCTAAGTGACTCTTCCAAAAGTATTGCTAGAAAGTACCATTAGAAGTATGACTTTGACATAGTTCTTAATGGACTTCATGGAATGCAAATGAACTTTATATATTACATCTTCCAGATCTTTTCAAATTGTGTTAGTCAATTTGTTAGTTATTGTGATAAAATACATAAGAAAATCAACTTAGAGGAAGAAAGGTTTTAGAGGTTTTAGCCCATGCTTGGTTGGCTCTGTTGTTCCTAGAGCTGTGTCAAGGGAGTAATTATGGCAGAAATGCACAGTGGAGAAACTCTTCTCATTTCAAAGTATTCAGGAAGCAAAACAAGAGAAAGAAAAAAAGCAAGGTCCCAATTTACCCTTTACAGCTCCAGTAATCTATTTTCTTCACCTAGATCCCACCTCCTAAACTTTTTATCACCTCCCAAGAGCACCACCAACTGGGCACCAAGTCACCAAACATGAGTTTTCAGGGGACTTTACAGATGCAAACTAAATTAACATTGAACTCAGAGAAACACCAGCTGTGTCCAGATCACCATATTAAGAGCAAATCCTAGTGCTGAAAGCAAAGATTGACAAGATACAGTGCAGAAATGAGGAGGCCAGGTACCACAGCTGACAGTGCACCTGTGTGAGCAAATGTTTGTACTTAATGACACAAACTGAGGAACAACCTTTTTCATACAGCAAATAGCTTTACCTTATAACAATAATAGCTAACATGTATGTAACATCTAGTATATTACAAGCATAGCACTGTTATATATAATATATATGAAGTTCATTATATATAATGTGTGTATAAACTTTTGCAATCTTCAAACTGTATTGCATAAATACCACTAGAATTCTAGAGAGTCTTAGAAGGCACTTGGGAGAAGTGTGAAATAAAGCTCTCTTTACAGAGAAAATAGTTAGAAAATTACTATTTTCTTCCTAAATCCAAAAATTTAAATCAATTTTATTTGATTTTTAAGTAATAACAGAATCATAATCTCTATAAGCTTGGCTCTGTATTTCCAAGGAAAACTCAGGAGTCAATTAAATATTTAGATCAACCCATACCATTTTATTTTTCATGAATGTATGCAGTCACTGAAAGTTTCTATAAAAATAAAATGTAATCGTTATGTTAGATGAAAAAGGCAAAAAAGAAAATACAGGTTGATTTATTTGACTCACAGTTAAACACTTAGGTTAAATAAGAAGGAAAGGAAGGTACTTCAAGAACAAATTAATTATGGTCCCCATGTTTTGGGGACTGTCCAATTTCTCCTCAGACTAGTAAAAAATACCAAACCTGTCAGACTTATAGCACCTTTGAGGAATCTCTAGACAGTTTGATAGACCTCCTGAAGTATTTTGTAATTACTCTGCTTGTTCCCAAGGTTTAAGATTCACCTGCAAGGAAAAAAAAAATCTCTACTTTAAAAAAAAATACAACCATAAGCTGGGAAATCAGAGTTTGAGAATGCATTATATTTACAGTTATTTATCAGAGAAATGCTATGAGTGCTAGCACATTTTGATTAAGTGTTATCCTAATCCTAGATTAGATCTCCAGTGAAATGTTTTTCTAAGCTTTCAGGAGACAGGTCAATGATGGGACTACAATTAATTAAAATAATTTATACAGCAGCAGGTAAAACACTAGTATGCATATTTCAGAGGACATCTCCACATTGGTGGAATTCCCCATTCTCTTCTTGTATGAGAATCATGTGACATTCTCTTCTATTTTGTTTTATTTCTTTTCTTCCAGTGTCTTCCAATTGAAGTACATGATCGACATATCTACTCTTCTCACCCATATCACTAGTTCATCCAGAAAATTTTGCTGAAAATTTAATTCACTAATAAATGTTTGGCAAATAAAGGAGTTTCTGTAAGTACCTGAGAGAGATGAAGTTTTGATTCCTTGACCACTGAGGAAAGTTTCATTCTTAGTAACTTTGGGTTCTAAAATTAGGAACTAATATCAGAACTCTTAGTGGACTGGAAAACAATTTCTCTTATGTTTCTTTCAATGGATTATAACAGAGATGCCAAGATTACAGCCCCTGAGCATTTTTAATAGAGTGTTCTTAATTCCCGTAATTCAAGTATGTTTTGCTAATCTGTAACTTTACAGGCAATAATTCTGTTTTCTTAACTTCCATAAATCCCAGCAAATTGTCCGTAGTAAGTTCTCTATAAAGATGTTTTCATTGAGTGAGTTGGTAACAAAAGGAAGGTCAACCCTATGAAGAGAATTCACTTTGAAGGAGACCTTTAGGTTATCTGTATCTTCAAGTTTCATCAGTGACAATTCAACTTAAGGATATATGAACAAATTATTATTTTTGGATCAAAATATTCTTGATGCTTTGTGACCCACAGAGAGGGAACACAAAAAACTTTAGCTCTAGACTTCTCTATAAACTACTGTTAGCACAAAATTGCAAGATTAATTTTTTTCTTTTCTTTAGTGTTGTTTTATAAGACCATTTATTATCTTGTTAAATGTTAGAATTTAAATGTTTGATATATTTATAATTTATTTCCTCGAGGAAAGGAACATCAGAGGAAACTGTAAATAACTATTTGAGAGGCAGGATCTTAAACGTTTAGCTGGATACATTAGCTCTCATGGCTGCTAAAGTCCATTGTTCAGAAAATTGAAATTTTGGAAATTAGTGTGGTATTCATCTAGTTCCTAAATTTGGAAATGCATAATACAATTGAAAAACATGCAATTTTAAGCAAAAGGGCAGAAGAAGTACAAAAATATAGAAAAAGTGAATGTATTGTAGTATTACCTACAATGGAGGAGCCTATTCAATAACAAGAATGTTATCATGTTAAAATATGGAAGTATTACTTTAAAAAAGTTGGCTTGATAAATATTTTTATTCTTTTCCATAAGTGAACACAGTCCTGATATTAACATCTTTGCTACCTATCTATTTGCACTGGCCCTGGCTTTTTCTGCTGTCTCTTCTCCTAGACACATCCAACATAGTGGAATCATAGCCAACTGGCCATTTGGTGCTGTGTTTCTCCCATGCCCACAAGTGCAATTTTTCAATGGAAACAATGACATTTCTGGGCAAACACATGTGTGAAATCAGCTGCTAATTACATGTACACATGGGCACATCAGAGACTGAATATACAAATAAACAATGACCAGACCCACATAAAAATAGAACTCAGACTCACAATCTGCTACAATAAGTCCAGGAAGCCAAGCTCCAAATTCCATGCTATCAAATTAAAGCAACATTTCTTAATGAATAACTGATGGCTTTTCTAATTTTCAATCTACTTCCAACGTAGGACAAAGCAGAAAAAGTCAAATATATTCCTCTAACCTAACAGGATGCCCCACTTCTAGTCAGTTTGCCTGCAACTTCCCCAAACCTACAGACTCCAATCAGGACATTTCTGAAACTTTCCCTTTTTTCTACTATAAAACTATTAGACTCTTTTGCCTGTTTTTGGTTCTCTGCCAAAGTGGAGTGATGGTGAACTGCTCCCAGTTATAATAAGTTCTCAATAAAGAGCCTTTACTTGTTCTCATCTGAGTGATCTTCATTTATTTCCATAGCAGTAAGCAATATTCATGACCAGTATGACTCAGAGTAGAGCATCCTAGAAATTTTTGTGGTGGCTTCTCTGTGATGCTTTCTTTTTCCTTGTCTTGTTACCAAGTAAAACAGTACTGTTTGCCAACACCACAACATAAGACTCCATAAAATACCTCCCTGCTCTAATGTATTTTTTCAAAAGTAAATGAGCATTTTATGCAAAAGCAATAGAAGAATACTAATCAACCATAATTATTTTAAATATAAAAACACACCAGGATAAGATTAGAAAGGATGAAGAAAAAAGGGTTGGGACTTACTTTATATCATTTGTAATAATTTCCTCATTAAGATAATTAGGATTGTTTAGAAATTTTAAAGGTTGTTCTAAAATCCTATGATCCTATATTTTCTCTTAAGAAATTACATACATAGACTTTTCTAAGCAGTTTTAAATAGCAAAAGTTCTGACTTTAAAAAATCATATATATTGCTAATCTCATATGCTTTGCAAAGAATAACAAAAGTTCTTGTAAGATTCTTCAATAGGTTTAAGAAAAGGTGGTTGCTTTTCTTAGGGATTGCAAGTATTTATTGGAAGTAATATTTAAATTAATCTGATCTAGTGTTATATGATCTTCAAGACCAAATATTTGGTTACTTTGAGTAACTCTTCTTAAAGGAGTACCTGTCTTCCAATTAAATTTGCCACAGTAGCTTTTTTCCTCTGAATACATAAGGTTTTATGATCTTCAATGTCATTTGCAGAAGGTTCCTGAGCTTTTACTGGATTCACATCCTATCAGCCTGGTGACAGTATTGATCCTTCTTAATCTACTCCAATCAACTGCCTCAATTGAAACTGGGGAAACTTAGCAATTTGATTTTTTTTAAATCTAGGCTTATTTTTTTACACACACCTAACAAATCTGAATAAACATAATTCAACATATTATATTTACAAATACAAACAAGGCCTTCACAGTTTTATTTCAGCTTTCAAAAGAGCACTGTAGTACACAGTTTATTGCAAATATATGAGAAGTAAATCCTTTTGGTTTCAGTAAATCATTTTGGTTTCAGAAAATTCATATGAGAAATTTAAAAAGCAAAACCTCAATATGTAACTTGGAAACCATAAAAGTTTACCATCTCTGGTATTTTAACTATACTATAGAAAATGCCCTTAGACATTCTGCCAAGTCTTTGAATTTCCTGTCCTCTGACATTACAAGTACAACATTGTTTAAAATGGCTTGAAACTAAGTATTAAAAGATTTGGCATTTATCAATTATTTAAAGAGGACCTATTATAATAATGACTGTGCTGAGAAAAAAAATCTTATGATATATGTCATAGCATACAAAAATATCTAAATTGTCACTCAGTGATACTCAACAAATATAATGATTTATTTGTGTTTGTGTACATATAACTCTGTTCTAAATTCATGTAGTCCTATAAAGGATACACAATGGGCATTCAATAAATATTAAAAGAGAATTTATTTTTTCAAGACCAAATTTTAGAGTATTAATCTCATGGCAGATAATTGCAGGACACATGAATCTATGGTCTCTCAAGCAGAAATGAAACAGGACTAGAGAAGCAGAAATACCTCACAGAATCTCAGTGGAGGCTGTGGACATGCTTTTAAATATAGAGATAACGTCTTACTTTGCTATTAGAGAAAGATCAAGCTAGAAACTATTGACTACCTCTTAAACATTAGCATCCAAAGCAAAGCAATATTCAAAATAGCAACATCCTTTGTTCTTAATCCCTAGCTGCCTGTCCTCTATATAGATAATGGAAAAACAAAAAAGACTCAATTTAGAAAATCACATATGTAATGCTTTATGTTCACACTTATATGTCCTTAATACTGCTTTTGTGGATCCTCTATTTTTTTGAACATTTAAGGTAACATTTAAATTATGTATTTCCAGCAAAGATGTGAAACCTAAAGCCTAGACAGTTTGCCACAATATCCCATCCATGACATAGCTTCACTATTTAATTATATAATTGAAAAATGATTATTAAAACTTAAAAATTTAAAGAAAAATCTACTTTGTGGAGGCTTTTTGGAGTTCTTCTCTATAGGAGTATGTTAGACTGTAGAATCAAAAACTTTGAGTCTAACAATTCAAATTCTGGGCTTTAGGTATTGTTATAAAACCTGAAATAATTCCAGAAAAGTGTATGTGTGTTTAGAGCTTTTCACAGCATTTGATTTTCTATCTCACTTTGGGATTCCTAGTATTTATTGGAAGTAATATTGAAATCAATCCGAGTGTATTGTTATATGATCTTCATGACAGAATATTATTTGGCCACATTCTGTGTTGTATGAAGATAAGAAAGCTAGAGATTCTTGTATTAATGTGTACAGATGGTTATAGTAGTGCCTGTGCTGCCTTTAAATGTCCATCCCAAATTCTTGTTGAAATTGCCACTGTGATAGTATAGATAGATAGGATTTTAAGAGGTGATTAAACCATGTTTTACCCTCATAAAGGGACTGATGCCATTATCCTGAAAGTGACTTTTTTTATGAAAAATGAGCTCTCTCACCATACAATGTTCTCCATCATGGTATGAGGCATCAAGAGGCCCTCACCAGATGCAGTCCCTTGACCTTAGACTCTCCAGCCTCCTGAACTGTGAGGCAAATAAACATCTATTGTTAGTAATTTAATCAGTCTATGATGTTCTGTAATAGCTGCCATATACAGACCAAGGTAGTCTGTACCCTAAATAACAAACTCAAGGCACATGGCAAGAGAACTCTAAAATTTTATGTATCTTAGCTAATTCATTTACTCTTAATATATAAAACCAAAAGGGCTCTCAAAGGATGCACACTGTCTAAGGATACAAAATTCTTACTCTCTTTTCAAAAATGCAGTCATCAGAATCAATCTTTCCGTAGTCTATCTACATAAGAGTTAACTCGGCTATGTGCCTGCCTTTCTGTCTGCTTTGTCTGATATCTCTATCATCAGTTGTCATTTGTAAAAATTCAATTGAGCATCATCTTGACAATAACTATGATTTGCAGGATCATGAGATTAGAAGAGGGTATCAGTTAGCTTTGAAGTTAAGTCTTATTTTCAATCCTTTAGAGTTATCCCCCAACTGTAATTTAATATCTACATCTGAAAAGCAAAAATAACAATATGCTGGTAGTTTTTATATTCAGTTGTTTTGGTGTAACTTGAGCCACCAGCACACTGGAAGTAGTTTCCAAGGGAAAGCAGCTTGTGAGCCTTGTCTGTAAAGCATGCATCTGTGACATAAGATTTAGAATATTCATACCCATTACACAGGAAGGATCACATCTAGTAGGAATCCCCTGCCCCTACAGTCCAGCTGCATAGGCTCAAGAGGACAGGCAGAGTTACATGTTATGGAACTTAGTTAGAGCGTCATCATAAGACTTAAGTCTGAGGCTTCTGATTGACTGGTATATCCAAGTGCTCTTAGGTTAAAATCCATTGCTGAGAGACCAACAGACCAACATCTGAAATGAATATCATGAGACAATAATCTAGCTATACACAACACACTTTTCAATATTTTCCCCAATTTTTGCACCATGGATTTCTTTTATGGTTCAATGAAAAAGACACAGCCCATGGGTTTGCATCTCTGGACTTGTTCACTCTTTTTACTATATAGAATGCTAAAAACCTCAATTGTTCTCTTCTTTTTTTTCTGAAGCCCTTGTTCTATGGAATTCCAAAGGATCCCCAATCTGGAGGAAAACAGACTTTCTATTCTGAATTGTTTATTATATATAATTGTTTATAATTTATTTATATATGTTCCAGCACAATAATTCACCTCTTGCTATCATATAGTTTGCAAGTCTGGTCTTCCTTCAAGGATACTAACCTCCTTAAGAGAAGGCCTACATCTGGCTCATTTTTATTTCTATAGCATCAAGCGGTATACTTTGCACATACTAGATGTTCAGTAATATATACTAAATAAATGTTAATGATAATAAATGTTCCCTGAAAACACTAGGAAGAAAACTACTTTTCTGAGGGTGTTGGAAAATTTATCTAAATGTGTTTCTGTCTTGCTATTAAAGTTTATGGCTAAATTAGAGAATATTTCACCATGCCCTTCCTTCAGAGACAGAACCACAAAGATGAAGATTGGGGAATGACAATAATAACACAATGCCATTTATTTCTTGTTTGCATACCTAGTGAGATGGCCAGTCACTTGCCTTATCCTGTTTTTTTTTTTTAAGTTGGCTTTGTATTACTGTTTTAATTTCAAAAGGGACAGTCAAGCCAATTATTGTTAATAAGTACATTACCATCTATGAGGTTTGGGGTAATAGATATTATTAAGTTTGATGATTAAAAATTTTAACCATTTAATTGTTTATTTCTCCAAGGATACTTTCCCAACTATCTCCTATACATTTAAATCTATTTTTGGAATCATATGCCATTCTAAGAATATTTTATTTGATTATCTTAACTATTTTTTCAGTACTATTGCCTAAAAATGATGTTTTCCAATTATTATTTTTGATACTAAAGGAAATAAAGAGCACTAATTGCACATATGAAGATAAAGAGGGTGACACTGTGCCTGCTACAGCCCTGCATATATCACTAGGCTAAGATTATAGTACATTTCTTCAACAAGTATTTTTTTAAACATCACTGTGAAAATCACTACAACAGATGTTGGGAAGTAAACTCCAACAACAAAATTGCAATGTGGAGTCTACAATTTGAGATTATTTTGATGCAAGGAAGGGGGGAAAACAGAAAGTCCCTATTCAAAGTCTGAAGGGATCTTGTTAGAAACCATGGTTTATGTATAATTGGAAAAAATCACTCTACATAAAATTACCAGTGTGTATTGAACAAAAATGCCCAATTATCCCAGGGATTGTATTTTTTTCAGGCATCTATATGGATCTCACCACAAGCACATCAAATTAGGTGATGCAAACACGGCAAGGCACAGAAAGTCCAACAGCAATGAAGTCAAAACTGCTCATTAACAGCTGAGTACTGAGTCTAATTTTGTTTTTATCAACTACATTGTTGAAAGCCCTCAAAAGCTTCACTTGTACGCTGCTGGGAAAGGTCTATCACTAAATTACATAACTTATTTACCTAGATTTCTGTTTTTACATCCTTAAAAATATAATTGCTAAAATGGGGGCTTGAAGAGGACTACCTCTTTTATTAAATACTGACAAAAGACAAAGGACTCAAAAATGATACCAAAAGAGACTCTCTAAAGTCAGCATTTCCATGTTTTGTTTTTAATATGAACAGATTAAAAACAGATGTCATAAAGGCATCTGAAAGTTCCTTCCCTGCACTCTCCGATGCTGATTCCTTCATCATCTTTAGGAAACCATAAAAGCACACACAACAACAACCACATCAAAAAAAAATTGAGATGAAATGTAAAATTGGAGCTCCTGCATAATTCCTTGGCTTTGAATGCCACCCAAAGTTAATTTTATCAATAAGATAACTGAAATAGACCACTACTGCCTGTGTGTAATTTTACCTTTTATCACTTTTTTTTTTTTTCCTTTCCCAGTATTGGGGATTGAACCAAGGGGTATTCTGCCAGGGAGCTAAATCCCTAGCCTTTTTTTAAGTTTTGAGACAGGGTCATGTTAAACTGCTGAGGCTGGCCTTGAACTTGTGATCCTCCTGCCTAAGCCTTCCTAATAGCTAGGATTATAGGTGTGAGTTAAAGGTCAAAGGGCCTGGTTGTTTTTTCTACTCTTCTGTCAATATTTTCACACAAGGTTTACTACTGTTCTCTAGAATGCCTTACATATACCCACTGTAATTAAAAAAAAAATTAAGCAAGATTTTGTTGCTAGAAGTAAAATCACTTCCAAGTAATAAAAAGTAACTGGTAATAAATGAAGAATTAAATTAACTATTCAAATGGATTAATGTTTCACATTAAATTGGGTCATGTTTTCTATGAGTAATATAACAGGTGGGAACATATATAAGAAAAACTAAAGACATTATTATTCATTCATGAAAAATTTTGCTTGAATTTATTTTTTATTTAAGTTATAAAGAGAATTTCTAGACTGGCATTTTGAATTTTTAAAATTCACACAGAGCCCTGTGTAAAAATATATTCATTCTTAACAATGTTTTTGTACTTCGTTTTATGGTTCTTACAGTAATTTTTCTAAAACTCTTATTACAATATTGGTTGTTGTAATAAAGATCTTAAATAAGTGATGTTATTATAGCTCCCCAAAATATATTTCCAAAATGTTTATATCATGGGTAGAAGATTAATTTATATAAAGAGCTTTAGAGACAAGTGGCAATATATACCCTATTTTTCTTTAGTGCATGTAGTAAATAAAAAAAAATCACTTTGATGGGTTATGAATATAAATAGATGTCAAGTATGGTGGTGCACACATGTAATCCCAGTGGCTCAGGAGGCTGAAGCAAGAGGATCATGAGTTTAAAGCTAGCTTCAGCATAGGCAAGGTGCTAAGTAATTCAGTGGGATCCTGTCTCTAAACAAAATACAAAATAGGTCTGGGATGTGGCTCAGTGGTCAAGTGCCCCTGAGTTCAATTCCAGGTAATATAAATGGGTACTACAGTTATAAAATTATTATAGTGATTACTATGTTTAATACTCATTTTATGAGACAATAAGCCTAATTTTATGGCTACTTTAAAAAATTCTTAATTACAAAATTATGTACACTGACCTAAATTTGTAAATGGAGAAAAAGGGAAAAAAATTTATATGGAGTTTGCCTACAACTGATACTTTTATGTTTATTTCAGTTTCCTTATAAATTACATACTTACAAACATAGCTTTTGTATAATTTTTTTCTACAAGTCAATTTAAATTTTGACATATTTATTCATTTTTAAACCATTAAAGACAGATTAGTAGATCTATGGATTGCAAATAATTTGCATTTTTTTCATTTTTGACCATTAATCACAAAAGGAAAACAAATATAAAATTAAGTGCCAAGAATTAACTGCTGAAAATCATTCAGATTCCTCAACACTTTCTTTTTCCCAGTCATCTCTGACTAAACAACTTTAGCAAGTGTGGAGAATAAGAATTTTATGTATTTAACAACTGGGTTTGATGTAATATTTTTAATTAAATTTTGCTTAATTTTCTATGTTCTTTTCCTCTGAATTTTTATTTCATCATTTTATATTGCACATGTGCTAATAACCTGCTTTCCATTATTTGGTATCTAGTAAGGAATACACACATAAGTGGGGTTGACCTTTTTGTTCACTTAGGTTTAATTTTAAATATGAAGAACCCTGAAGAAGGGATTAGAAATGATTCAGTAACTGAGATTCCAAAGGACCTGTTAGCCTATTAATTTGACTTCAAAATATGTCTCTAATCTACATTAAACAGATTATGTGTATCCAAATTTTACAAAATACAAAATTCTGAGGACCTCTTCAGTTTAGGGAGTTGGCGCTGCTGCTTTAGCAGATAAGTCTAATGGAATGCAAGGAGGACCCTAAGGGAAGTCTTTCTTTGGAGCTAAAGGATGCTGCTTCCGGGCTCAGCTTTCTTCCTTCCCATCCCTTTGAAGATTGGCTTATCATTTGTTGTCAGAAATTTACTCATCAACATTCCACAGCAATATCAGATAATGTTTAAATTATTTCTACCTTCCTCTTAAAAATATGAATAATCTGTTGATATTATCAGTTGCTATCATTTGAATCATTAATGTCTCCCCGAAGCCTATGTGTTGAAGGCTTGTTCCCTAGACTGTGGTACTCTTGGCAGGTAGGACCTAGTAGAGGGAAGTCAGGTCATGTGGGGCATGCCTTTGAAGGGAATATTAGTATCCCAGATCCCCTCCTTCTTCTCTTTCGGCTTTTGGGCTATCATAAGGTACATGGCTCATACCATCATGTATTGGCCCAAAGCAACAAAGTCAAGTGACTACAGACTGAAACCTCTGAAAATATAAGCCAAAATAAACTTTTTCTATTTTTAAGTTGATTCTCTCAGATATTCTGCCACAGTCATAGCAAGTTGACAGTAACACTAGTGAAGATAAAGTAAAACATGTTGACAAACTCAATACATTTAGGCTTAAACTTTTGAAAGGAAAGACTTCAAAAATTTCTGTTATAAAAAATCCTTTCATGGAGCTGGGGTTGTGGCTCAGTGGTAGAGCATTTGCCTAGCATGTGTGAGGCACTGGGTTCAATCCTCAGCACCACATATAAATACATAAATAAAATAAAGGTCCATCAATGTCTAAAAAGTTTTAAAAAATCCTTTCTTGCTGGTTGCAGCATCACACACCTATAATCCCAGTGGATTGGGAAGCTAAGGCAGGAGGATCATGAATTCAAAGGCAGCCTTAACAACTTAGTGAGGTCCAAGCAACTCAGCAAGACCTTGTCTCCAGATAAAATATTTTAAAAGGGCTGGAAATGTGGCTCAGTAATTGAGTGACTCTGGGTTCAATTACCAGTATCCAAAACAGAAATTTTAAAAAAAATCGTTTCACTTTGCTAAGAATGTTTCTGTTTTATTTCACTGATCACTGTTTCTATTCCAAATGAAACTATCTAAAATAAGAGTGAAACCTTATAATACATTTTATCAGTCTCTTTTCTAGCATATATATTTCAGTCAGAGTACAAAACTTCTTATTTTGAGATGGAACTATCTTCAATGAGTGAAATCTTATAACATCTTATCAGTCTCTTTTCTAGCATTTATATTTCAGTCAGGGTATATAACGTCTTACATTTTGAGAACCAGAACCCTACCTCTGTCTACTATATATTAAAGAGTTTAACTTTGCCTAAGGAAATACCTGGTCTTTGTCCTCATGTTCTGGTAGGTAATACCTATGCCACTGGACTATTTTGCCTGGTAGACTATCCTTGCTTTTTTGTATAGTGCTTCCTTACTAGTAGATTGTCTAACAGTATGATTTAGTGTAGGGTTTAGCCAAAGCAGCTAGTTTAACAATGTGATTTAGAGCTGGCAGTTTAGATCCATGGGATCAGCTCATCCTCTGGGAGGGCTGGTGATAGATGTCAACCACATGTCCAGTCAGTCAACCATGCCAATGTGAAAAGCCACAACAAAATCTCTGTACCCCAAAGCTTGGATGAGCTTCTCTGGCTGGCAGTACTTCACATTTATTCTCACTCATCATTGTGGTAAGAAATAACATCACATGATTCCAATGGGAACATGATTCCAGTGGGAAAGAAGAATTGGAAGTGTCCCACTTGGCCATTTCCTGGAATCTGCTCACTGCATTTATTTTCTTGCCTGAATTTAGTCTGTATCCTTTGCTGCAATAAATTGTAACTTTGATAATAACAACTTTTAATGAGTTCTCAGAGTTCTTACAGTGCAATAGTGTATCTATGGCTGTACTTATAGACTCAATAGCAACATTGTCAGAGTGAGGTGATCTTGTGGACAGCTTCCTGACTCTGCCGCACACTCCCCCAAGAAAAAGTGACATAAAAATTATTAGTTAACTGATGAAAAAAATCATTAATTAGGGGAAATTTAATCTTATTGTGCTCCCACAACTTGATTGGAGTATAAATAGAACTTATTTTATTTTCATATATCTACTTTCTTCATATTTTTATTTCCATGTTACCATGTTCCCAGTTTCATTCATAAGCCTCAATTTCCCTTTTGGCCATGGGGTGAATGAAAACTTCCCAATTCAAACCCAGAAGGGCTTTGGAAAGTCTCTTGTTCCTCACTACTCAACCACAAATAAAAATGTTACTATATCTATTTTGTATCATCATATACCTTTCTTGGGTTAAAAAGAAAAACAAACTACTATGGCTAGGATATTACCATCCCTCACTACTTTAGGCTGAGTTTCTGTGGCTAAATCTATATAATTCAGGATGTGCTTAGGGATGATTTCTATGCAGGGTATGATGGCATTTGCTTGTAGTCACAGTCACTTGAGAGGCTGAAACAGGAGAACTGCTGAAGTCCAAGTATTTGAAGCCACCCTGGGCAATGTAACAAGACCTTGCCTCAAAAAATAAGTATATAAATATATAAATAATGATTTGTAGCATTAAAAACTAAACAAACATAGAAAACCAAAACAAAGATGCTTAGTAATCTAACTTTGACTTTGTCTTAGAAATTATATAAATTATAACAATGAGGAAAAACTACCAACAAACTTTGTCTTCAGAAAAATTCTATAGAGAGAAAATTTCTGATTTAAAAAATTCATAAAGAGGTGCAAAACCAGAGACCAAGCAAAGTTATACAAAAGGACATTAGAAGAGAAATAGGAAGAGTAGTGAAAGACTAACAGATTTTGCTTAGAAAGTAGATGCAAAACAATCTCAGAAGCTGACAGGTTCACTTTAAAATGCAACAACTACATCCATTTAATAGCATCAAGTATAATATTGACAAATTATTTCAGAGCACACAAAAAGAAACTTCTAAATTACATTTATATGTTTAGTATTGAGCCTAATCCTTAAGAAGACTGTGTTCTAAAAATGTAATCCACTCTAATTCACAAATGATATTGCAAAAAATCCTAACATATTAGCAAACAGCACCAGGTTTAATAGGGATTCACTGGAAGTCCTCATGCTGAAGTTAGAAATAATTCAAAATGCTTAGTACCAGCACTATTATTTTTTACTTTTTTTAAAAAAAGGAATTAATCTATATAATTAGGAAAGAAATATAAGTAAGTTATATAAAATTGACAGGGAAGAACAAAATAGATAATAAATTTTATTACATGAAAAATCCAATGTTGAGTTGAAAAATAATTTTAGTAATATGTATTATGAGAGAGCAGCTGCCATGTGTTTACAAAGTCATATGAAAACAGGATTATATTTAAATTTATCTCACTTATAATAAAGGTCACAATATTTTCACCAAAAAAAATAATTATATAATTAATTAATTGTTTCCTAATATGTAAAACTTTAGAGACAAATATTATATACATGTAGATAGAACATATATGTTCTATATATATGCATGTTCTATATGTAAATATATATTCTACATTCATATAGAATGTGTATACATTTGAAAATACATCCTGATCAGTTATTTATATATTTATGAATATGGATATATTGAGACACATATGTACACATATGTACTAACTTATCAGAACATATAATTAAATTTATGGTTATCAATAAATGTAAAGAAAATATATACCTAGATATAGAAAGAAGTTTTTTTTTTTTTTTTTTTTGTACTGGGTTTGAACCCAAGGGCATTTAACCAATTTTATCTTGATACAGGGTCTTGCTAAGTTGCTTAAAGCTTTGTTAAATTGCTGAGGCTGTCTTTGAACTCTTGATCCTCCTGCCTCAGCCTCCCAAGTCACTGGAATTACAGGCATGCACCACCATGCCTGGCTAGAATCTTAAAATGGTACTAAAGGACACAAAGAAAAACTTGAACACAAATGAAAGATGAGGCATGTTCTTGAGAAACATGATGAACCTCAAGAAGGCACCATTCCCTCAAAGGTAAATTAATTTAAATTTATTATCAGTAGAATTAGCAATAGATTAGTTCTCTGTTTGCTTCAATATAACTAGGTGCTGAATTTCAAGTTTGTTTACAAAAAAAAAAAAGAAAACCTAGTCAGAAAAATAATTAAATTTTCATATTTTTAGATACACATCCAATAAAAATATTTATTAAATGATAAATTAGATTTTAATCTGGTATTAAATCTGAAACTTTAAAGAGCAATGTAAACAAGTTTTTGTCTTTCCTACTTCCCAGTGTTCTTTTTCCTAGACAAGTATGAATTGTGTGAATTTGTAAATCTGGTAGCATTTTAGAATACACTGAAAATTCAAGAGAAAGAAGAAAGTGAAATAAACCTCCCTGACTTTGGAGTAGATCTAGGTATGATCTGTGAAGCTGAGTTAAGTCTGCATGGAAATGGAATTTCTCATGGAAATGGGGAAAGAAATTACAGATTCAAAACTGTCCATCAGTAAGCTACTACTAAGTAGTTTGATTAAACCAGTACTTATTTTCTGAGTTCCATATCACTGACCCATTCATACTGTGGATAAGAAGGTCCAAAATGATACGGCTTGAGTCTCACAGATCTCAGGGCACTATGTTGAATTTTCCATTTTTAGCCAGTTGGAATATTCATTCCTTCTATTTGCTGATTATTTAGTTTTCCCCAGATTGGCCATCCCTATTTGCAACGAATGTATAAGGAAAAGCAACATGAAATCTCCATTCTGTAAAGGAGAAGCACAATAAAACAAATAAATTCTTGGGATTCACTCACTGAAACCTTTTCACAAGGTAAAGATTTTCCAAATATACCATATGATTTTGGTTAAGAATCCCGTATTTCTACCTTCTTTGTAGGGCTTATCTATTTACCCTGAATTGTAGGAGAGAGAGGCAAAGTGTACGGTTGTGGTATAAATCAGATTTGGAGCTGATTTGGCTTGAATATCAATCTTGTGACATAATCTATATATATAACATGTGAGCAAGTACCTGAACTCCTTTTACCCTCAATTTTCTCATTTGTTAAATAGGGAAAATAATATTTCTTATGGAATTGTTTTAAGGATTAAATACAATAATGTATGTAAAGTACCTAACTCATAACAGTAACTCAATAAATGTAATTATTACAAAGTGATTCAACTACAAGTGTAAAGGCATATTTCAAAGGTAACTTGTGGATCAATAACAGGCCTTTCACAAATATGAGAGTTAGGATCTTGAAAAATTACTAACATAAGAGAACTGACATGCAGGTATTTAAGATCTTACAGAAAAAATAGAGTTTGAGGACTAGGGTAATAGAAAATCCATAAAAATCTTGCCTCTATTTTTACACTAAAATAAAACAATAAAGAGAGCTTGTTAAATAAAATGCTATGAATGACATTTTTATACAGCCTAAATTATTAATGTAATTAATTCTCATTTATCATCCCTCACTAGCTAAAACCTTCCTTAATCTCCTCCCTCTGTAATTCCAAAGAGATTCTTAAACATCTATTTTTTAAAGATTCAGAGAATGTGCCTCCAGCCTGCCTGCTACCCGCTCTCCATATGTGGTCCTCTGTCTAATTGATTACTACCTTCCTGATTTTATTATTCAGTTTTTTTATGATTCCTATACAATAGACTCTATCATAACCAGGAAGTAATGTAATTTGAATGACAAGATAAAACAAAATACAAAAAAACAGAAACAAAAACAACTTTGGGTGATCTATCTAAGTAACAGATTTGGCACAACCAATAGATTTTTCTTGAATTTGCTTTATGTTAGCAGTGTTA
This sequence comes from Ictidomys tridecemlineatus, assembly GCF_052094955.1. NCBI lineage: Eukaryota > Metazoa > Chordata > Mammalia > Rodentia > Sciuridae > Ictidomys > Ictidomys tridecemlineatus. The sequence continues at coordinate 23,955,815 of NC_135494.1, forward strand.
AAAAATGTTCTACATTTTGAACCTTTGGAACCTCCTAAGATGTACCTAATTATCCTCAATTCCTAGCAGATGTGAGAATACCTTAAAGGATATTTTCTTCCTCTTCCTCTATCCCCTCAATGGTACATTATTTCTACTGTTTGTTTCTTGCATTTTTCATTCATAACCAAATTTTTATTTTGACCAATGCCAGTGACCTACAAGTCACAATACTAACTTTGGAATAAAAATTCTTTCAGGTGCTATGAGAGACTACAAAATCAAACCTTCCATGTATATTAATAGAATCAATGTATCTTTCTTTTCTCTTTGCATACTAAAATTCCAAGTATAATTCTCAGTGCAGGAAATATTAAACTCCAAGGTTTTTTAAGGGGCATTTTAATATATTTACTTAAAAATCTAATTAAACTCAGTTAGAAGTAATTCCAAAGATGGAATTTGGAATTAGAAAGAGAAAAGGGAGTTGAAGTTGATAGGAAAAAGGGATGGTGTGACTACACTTGAAATATAGCTAATAATGCTCACTGGGCAAAAGGCATTTTAAAGCTGCATATTTTTTTTTAGCCTGAAGCTTGTGGAGAAGGCGAACATAATGACTATGAAGGTTAGAATGTCAATTTTCTAAACCCTCCTCATCAAAAGGAAAGGAAGCATTTAAGTCCATTTATCCTGCGAATTCCAGTAAGTTCCAGCAGGATTCATAACAAATGTTTACATTTACCAGAGAGTCTTGTTATAGGGAGGGTTAAACAACTTTATATTCCAAGTTGTATGTGAGGAGTCAAACTCTAGTTAAAAATTAATATGTGTGCTCTTCTTCGATTATGGGAGTTATTATTATTGTTGTTGTTGTTATTATTATTATTATCATCATTATTTTGCATTCTGCCTTTTTTTCTGGCATTCCTGTTGTGTATATGTTGTACAGAGGATTGAACCTAGGATGCTCTACCACTGAGTTACTACCCCAGCCTTTTATATTTTTTGTTTGGTGACAGTGTATCTTAATTGCCAAGTCTGGCCTTCAACTTGAAATCCTCTCTCAGTCTCCCACATAGCTGGAATTATAAGTGAGCGTCACCATGTCTGGCTCAAATGATGAATCATTTTCCCACATTTTTTTATTAGTACATTAGAATTGTCCATAATTATGGGATGATGAATCATTTTTTTTTATTTCTGGCAAGACATTATTTATATTGGGGGATTTTAAGTTTCCCTTAGTGATATATTTCACATCTATCCCACATATTATTTTTTTTATCATATTCACCTGCACTAGTTTATTATTTTATCTTCTAATGGAAGCCATATTTTACCTTTCCTTATTTGCCCAACATACATTACATCTTTGTCAGATTCTTCAACAAAAGTAACTTCATCCACAAAAGCAGAACAACAACAGAAAGCCCCATATAATTATGAGATAATTTTTGACCAGGCCCTATGCAATTACAAAGGACCTACCTGTGTCTGGGGGAAAGCTGCCCACATGAGACTGTTAGCACTGACAGTACATTGGAGTCCCTGAAGTGAGCTGCAGTCAAGAACTCAGGCCCACCTGCTGCATATTTGCATCTTTAATCTGTGTGCCTCTTGATCTGAGGCCTTGGGTAGAGGTCCTTTTCAGGTACCTCCCTAAGGCCACTTTTTAGAGTGTAGGGAAGAAAGGGGAAACCAGGAACATCACTCTTCCCTGCTCCCAGTGCCTCTATTCATCCACTTCTATTTGCCACCTTCCTCTGGATCCCTGGGTCCATAAAAACACATATGCCTATTTATTGATTGGGTTGTTTGTCTTTTTGGTGTTAAGTTTTTCACGTTCTTTATATATCCTGGAGTTTAGTGCTCTATCTGATGTGTGTGTGTGACAAAAATTTGCTCCCAAAAATGAGGCTCTCTGTTCACCTCATTGATGGTTTCTTTTGCTCAGAAGAAGCTTTTCAGTTTGACTCCTTCCCATTTATTAATTCTTGATTTTATTTCTTGTGCTTTAGGATTCTCGTTAAGGAAGTCGGGGCCTAATCCAACACGATGAAGATTTGGGCCTACTTTTTCCTCTATTAGGTGCAGGGTCTTTGGACTAATTCCTAGGTCCTTAATCCACTTTGAGTTGAGTTTTGTGCATGGTGAGAGATAGGGTTTTCTTTTCATTTTGCTACATATGGACTTCCAGTTCCATCAGTACCATTTGTTGAAGAGGCTATCTTTTCTCCAATGTACATTTTTGGTGTCTTTGTCTAGTATGAGATAACTGAGCAGACACTTCTTAGAAGAAGATATAAATTTGATGAACAAATATATGAAAAAATGTTCAACACCTCTAGTAATTACAGAAATACAAATCAAAATAAGATTTCATCTCATGCTAGTCAGAATGGCAGTTATCAAGAATAGACAACAATAAATGTTGGCAAGGATGTGAGAGAAAGGGCACATGCACATATTGCTGGTAGCACTGCAAATTGGTGCAACCAATCTGGAAAACAGTATGGAAATTCCTTAGAAAACTTGGAATGGAACCACCATTTGACCCAGCTATCCCATTCCTTAGTCTATACCCAAAGGACCTAAAATCAGCATACTACAATAACACAGCCACACCAATGTTCATAGCAGCTCAATTCACAATAGCTAAACTGTGGAAGCAACCTAGATGCCCTTCAATAGATGAATGGATAAAGAAACTGTGGTGTACATACACAGCAGAATATTACTCAGTATTAAAAGAGAATAAAATCACAGCATTTTCAGGTAACGTAGGGAGTTGGAGAATATCATGCTAAGTGAAGTAATTCAATCCCCAAAAACTAAAGATTGAATGTTTTCTCTGATAAGTGGATGCTGATTCATAATGGAGAGGGGGAAGGCATGGGAAAAATGGAGGAACCTTGATTGGGCAAAGGGGAAGGGAGGGTAGGGAGACAGCATGGGGCAGGAAATATGGTGGAATAAGATGGACATCATTACCCTAGGTACATGTATGACTGCACATATGGTGGGATGCTACATCTTGTACAACCATAGAAATATAGAGTTGTGCTGCAATTGTGTATAATGAATCAAAATTCATTTTATAACACAAAGTATATCTCATAATGTCTTATATTTTATAAAATCATATTTATTATATGATTCATAAAATATAAGACATTTTGTTAGTTTATATCTCTTATATTTTGTAAAATTGTCTACATCTACATACCTGGAATTAAGGAATACAGTTATTATTCAAACTAGCCTGTTAATATACTTCACAAATAAAGGATTAACTTAACTTTTAATTATTGAGGTTGTTCATCATTACTTCTGTAATAGTTATGTATCATCTAATCTCCACAAATGCTATAATAAGTAATGTTACAGCATGACACTGGCCAATTTTCTTTTAAATTTGTCTTCAGTAATGCTCATGGAGGGAGCATCTTTGATTATTTAAGAACAATGGGGCAGAATTTGATGTAGGAACAGCAGTTAAACTCAAGGAACACAGAAATAGTAATTAGGACAACTGTTTGTTTACTGGTTGGGATGGTTAATTATTTATGTCAGTTTGACTAGGTCACAGAGTGCCTAGATATTTAATGAGACATCATTATAGTTGTTGTGGATGAGATCAACATTTAAATGAGTGGACTGAATAATTTAGTTTGCCTCCCTCATGTGCATGGCCCTCATCCAACCAATTAAAGGCCTGACTAGAACAAAAGGACAGACTCTTCCAGCAGAGAATTCTTTCCTACTTGATGCCTCCACCTAGGGGGTCAGGGGGGCGGGCCTGGGAAGTGGCTCTTTTTTCTGTTTTGGGACTCAAATAAAAACACCTGTTCTTCCTGAGTCTCAAGTCTGTTGTCCTTCAGATGGGAACAGTATCATTACTTCTCTTGGCTGTTAGGCCTTTGGATTCATCTCCAGCTTCCTGACTCACCCTGCAGATCTTGGGAATCTGCCCTCCCTCTTTAATTATGTCCACCAATTCCTTATAATCTTTCTTTCTCCTTCTCTCTCTTTACACACACACACACACACACACACACACACACACACACACACACACACAATCCTATTGATTGTTTCTCTGGAAAACCTTGAATATTGCACCATATATATCTTCTATAAAATGTGAAAAAACCAAAGTTAAGAAGCATTTCTCCTTAATTTTACTATTAATGAATATGAAAAAAAATCACAGACCAGGACCAAATTGAAAATTCAGGCAGATTACAATTGGAATTGATATGAGGGATCAGAAAAAATCTGATGAGTCTGAGATTCACATACATACAGGTGGGCAGAGCCTTAGGCAGTAAGGCACTTGTCTATCAAAATCCTCAGCCCTAAGAGGTATAGGAGAGACATAAAAAGCTAGTACATAATTATTCAACAAATGTTTCTCCTTGAATTCACTAATGAAATAAAGTATTAAAAGTTAATCATGGGGCTGGGGTCGTGGCTCAGTGGGAGGGTGCTTGCCTAGCATGTGTGAGGCACTGGGTTCAATTCTCGGCACCACATATAAATAAATAAAATAAAGATCTATTGACAACTAAAAATATATTTTTTTAAAAAGTTAATCATGCTAGGAGAACTTTGCATTGAATTTTAGAATTGTGCTAAATAGTTTACTTGTCCATAAATAACCTTTGAGAAAATTAACTCTTTCGCTGTGTAGTTTATTTAAAACTTAAATTTTAATGATAAGCATGTCAAAGAAATTTTCTAGAAGAAATGAGGAAGAAAAATATTCTCTGGTATTTAACAGAAGATTTTTAAACATCAGTTTTAATATGTACCTTTAAATATATTTTTCTATTCATAGAATTTCTACATAGGCATTTTGTATTTATAAAGAGATATTGTATGATAATATTTTGGAAATTAGAGTCTATATAGTCACTATAAAAATAAAATCCCAGAAATGTGAATAGGATCATGAGGATAGTTGTACTACAGTTCAAAAGGCTTGCTTAAAGACTTTGGTAATTAATCTGATGATATTTAACTTACTTCATATTGATATTTAAAAAACGATCAAAAAGGAATAAAATGGATAATATTTTTTCCTTTATGTTATGTGGCATTATTTTTCGTTAATATTTTTTTAATGACCATTATATCCTATGAATCAACTAACTCCTTTTCAATGGAATGCATCTCCTTTACAAAAGTAAAATTTTATTATGAAATTGTTCCTACTATAAAATGTTCTATCATAATTACTAGGCTTCTATAGTCAATGCTGATACAGCTTAGTCCTGGGGATGTGGGAAATTATATTAAAGATATTACTAATATTTCATGCTACTTTCTTTCTTATTTTCAATAATTTGTATGCTATAATTTATAGTGTTTGTTAAGTTTTGGAAAACCTGTGAGGGAAACAAATCTACAACTTTTTTTTTACACCATATTTATACTATATTACATAGTGTACTTAATCTAGAGATGATGGAGAGTATTTGGAACAATGGGTATAAGTTACATGCAAATATTACATCATTTTATATAAGAGAGTATAACATCTGCAGATTTTGGAGTCCATGGGGGTTCTGAAGCCTATTTTTCACATACACCAAGGGACAAACAAATATGCAAATCATTATGATATTGTGTTATATGGTAGGGTGACAGGACAAACATATTTAGCCTCTAAGTTAATACAACTATATTTTTGCCTTACATTTTTAAAAGCAACAAACAGCCTCTCCCAAGTAGAAGAGTAATATTACTAATTTATATAAACACAATTATGTTTTTCTGAAATTGAAATAATAAAAATTATGGCATACCAAAGCTAACAATAGTTTGGCTTTACTGAATATAGAGTGAAGATAAAATTAGAAGCACAGTCATCTCAAAATTAGAGTAAAAATATCAAAGTTGAATTCTACTCTAAACTAGTATTCCAATAACTATTAAGAGATAGGAATCAGGAGTCAGATTTCAAGATGCCAAAATCTGAAATCTGTAATCATTTTATTTTTGAATAAGAAATGAAACTATATTAACTTCTGCTACTCAGAATACACAATCTTCAAATCTACAACTTTTGTTTTTAAACCTTTTATATGGTGCTGAGGATTGAATCCAAGGTCTCGCACATGCTAGGCGAGCACCCTACCGCTGAGGCACAACCCCAGCCCTGCCTTATAGCTTTATATTCTTTATATATTTAATAATAAGATATTTAATGGAAACTTATATCCTGTGATCTCATTTACCAAATACTGAGTTCTCTGCTGATTCCTAACACTTCTTACCATTTTTCTCAAAACAAACAAGCAAACCAAAAAATCAAATATATATGTACAAGAAGGCTTTAAATAGGTACAGTACTACTGACTATAATGATGTAACACATTTAAAGTTTTATTAAATATTCCAATATTTACTAACACGTTTTGGAGTTTGTTTGATAAAGGGAATATTTGTGTACCTTAATAAGCATTACTGCAACATAAATCACATAAATCTTTAGGGGTTTTATCACATTAAAACCTTAAGAATCTGAATAGAGATTAGTTTTGACAGAAAATTCTAATCCAATAGAAGCAGAAATGTGTCTATGTCCCACATCTAAATATCCCCTTTTAAAACTTCTTAGACTCATCCAGTAGTATTATAGCTGGTATAATATAAAAATATTGACAAACCATAAGTAATGAATATTGATTTGAAAATAATTTTTTGCTATAAAATTATTTTTAAAATATTTTCTTTAATTATTTTTGGTTATATTTTTAAAAAATGAAATTCTATTGTCATCTCCATTTTTTTTCCTGGACTTTGTTTTGGGTAGATATTAGAATTCCCTAATCTATTCTACAGTATTTTATAATTGCTTTTCTATATTTATTATATGCTTATCTCTCAGTGGATGTGTTATAGATTAGCTTCTCAGTGTTAACCTCTAATTTATTCTTTCTGCAACTTTGTCTAGTCAAATCAAAATTATTACATTTTAAATGTTTTATTAGTTTATTAGAGTTACATAGAATATTTTGACATAATCATATGTGCATGAAATATAATATGCTCTATTTTAGTTCTAGTACTTTCTCTTTCCCTTCCTCCTTATCTCCATCTGCTCCATTTCCTCTGTTCTAATGGTTTTCTTTCTATTTACTCATTATTTTTCAAATTGATGCATTATAGATATACATAAAGGTAAAATTTACTATGGTACATTACTATGTACATTATATACATACATCATTTACTATATATATATGTACATAGCATAATTTGGTCAATTTCATTCTGTAGTTCCTCCATTTTCTCATCCTTCATCCCTCTCCCTCTATCCCTTTCCTCTACTCTAATGATATCTCTTCTATTTTTATAAAATAATATAAACAAAAGGGTATGGCCTTAATGCTTTATAATAAAAATCATATAAGTTCCAGACAAAAAAAATAGCATATTATGGATCAGTATTGTGTAAGGAATTGACTTATATTTAGAAACTATGATACTGGTAATATAATTAAACTAATAATTCAGTTAAAATTAGAAATGCTCTGAAGAATGCAATAAAGGAGATTTCCATGCATCATGGTATAGATGTAAGCCATGAGATTGCAAGTACTTAACTTGAAACATCTAGAGAAAATTATACTGTTCTTATTTTGTGAGTAGCTAGTTAAACTATATTTAAACAATATCATAGATAAACATTTCTATGGTGGCATAACATCAATGAAAGAAACAAAGAAGAGGATGCAAATTGACAATGAAAAATGAACATAAAGATTTTAAAAGATTTCCATTAAACATTCTCTAATACTTGTATGTGATATGATATGGTTTTTACATAAAGAAGAAATTTAATAGTGATTTGGCACTCAAAGTCTGATATCTAACAGTTCTCGATATGAATCCAGGATTGCCATTTTCTATGGGCACTCATGCCCTTAGTTCAGGTATGCAGCTATTTTTAATTTCAGTCAATGTGGAGATGCTAGTTATTATTCATAAGAGTGTCATGAGGTTTAAATGGTATCATGAAGGTGAAGCACATAACATTTTGCTTGAAGTTAGGGCAAATCTCAAAAATTACTATTCTGAAAACCAGCAAATTAGTACTTACATTTTTTACACCTTTACCGAGGTGTAAATATCTATTATCTTTTACATTTCTGAGTTTTAATTTGTGTATGCTCAGCTATCACTGGTCCTAGACCATAAGTTCTTCAAGAAAAGAAATTCTTAGATCATCAGTGCCCAGCAGTGCCTATAGCAGATCAATAAATCAATGGAAAATATGTACACATTCCTTTAGAGAGCTCTCATATAGGAAACAAAATCTTTTCACTGAAACATTGGACATTTACTATGAATTCAGAATCACTATAGAACATTTTTTAAGTGTAACAACGAAAAGCTTTAAAGATACTAAGCTACCAAAGGAGCAAGTCTTTCCTAAAATGGGATGTTAGGGTTAAAATAACACTAAGCCTATAACATCTCAAAGCAATTTCTATAATTCTCAAAGCGCTTCTGGATTATTCAAAGTTCTCAAAGAATTGGTACCAGTAATGATAATTTCTTATAAAGGAAAGAAAAATCTTTTTCATCACCCTTTCTTTTCCTTTTTCAGGCAGTAAATAGCAATCCTGGATTCATATCATGTGTGAAATCATCCTTTTTTTCCCTTCTTCACCTTCTCTCAGCTATCAACTCGATTCTCCACCAGACTATCTTGAGTTGTCTGAGCTCAAGTTCCAAATTCTATTTCTGCTTATTTGTTACATTCTTCACTGAGAAATCTTTGCTCAAATTGGGTCTCTGAAATGCATTGACAAGGCAATTTTCATGGTAAGAAAATTACTAGCAAATATAGCCTTCTTTCACTTCTCAGGCACAGCAGTGCTGATGTTGATAAGAGCTAGTCATTTGTTTATCATGGTTAAAATAGATTTCATATTGATTGGTTTGATTCAAGACTATAGTATTCAAACTAAGACCACTAAAAAGAACTATAGAATTAAACCCAAGTTAAAACAAGCGAGATGCAATAACATTCAGCTATCTATGCTCCAGTTCACAAGTGGTTCGACACTCCAGTGTTTCAAGTTCATTCTTGAAAGGCTCGGTAGAGAAATGAAAATGCACTTTAGAGTATAAAAATCACATTTTACTTGAGTAATTTCTCTCTTGTTATAGAATTATTCCTTATCAGCCATTAGATGCTACCTTAAATCTTACTTTTTGGGGTATGTCTTCAAATACAGCATCTGAGACTCATTCAGCATAATAAATACTGTCTCAGTGTAGGCTGAAGTTCTACAACTCCCTCTGTATTTTCCACTGTCAAACACAGTTTATGAGTACACTGTACAGTGTTCCTGATTCTGGAGACAGAAGGAGGAAATAACTGCTATTTTTTGCTTTAACTTGTTCTTATTTTGTTAAATATCAAGCTTAGGCAGAATGTAATGTTTCTTGCTAAAGGTATCCTCTTTTATATTTCCAATCATAAACCATACATTTGTAAGAGACACATGTACAGAAAAACCCAGTCCTTGCAGTTGGGAACACAGGACTTCACTGAAATTACAAGGATGCTGTGGTTTTGTTCTTTAGTGGTCTAGCCACAAGGCTCTGTCTAACCCTTTGAATCTTCAGAATTCCCCAATGAGTCCCTGAGAGGCTGAGTTTTTCAGTCAAGTATAATTTATCTGTGACTATGTGAGACAGCTGAGGACCGCCTACTCAGGTGAAGTGGAGACCTGAGGCAATTATCAGAGTAATTCAAGCAGAAACATTTCCTACTGTGGAAGAGATAATGTTTGCTTGAACTACTCAGATAGGCTATCTATAATAATTAAATCCATCAACTCACTCTTTCACACCACTTTGCCTACGAAGCCTTGTTACTATTAAAAATAAACACACAAGGCATTCTCAAACATGTGCGAGTTTACAAAATACTCTATGGATTATTGATGAAACAAGTTCACAGGTTTAAAGAGCTATAGTTCCCAATGAATGAAATGAAGGGTCCCCTGAAGGGCATAGTGAAGATGGAGAAATGAACAATGAACCATAAATAAGCTATTTTAACTTTCTGAGCTCTATCCTTCTATCTAAGTAACCCTGCTGTAGATATATCATGTGTATGAACACACATACACACACACACACACACACACACACACACACACACATTATGGTATTTAACTGTTACTAGACATCTAAACTCAAACGTCAATTATTTTAATGATCTTACAATAATTATCAGAATAAAAGGGCCAGTGATCCTTTAACTTTTAGGGCATCACACAGATTCCTTCAAGGATTTAAACATAGGTATCTATAAACATGTTTTTCAAAAATAAAATAATCTAATTGATTTAGATCTGTCACTAATTGTGTTGTGCTGTAGCTTGTCATTGAGGTCTTCAATTATTACTACCCCTTTAAACTAAGGGGTAGTCAGTTGTTCCAAATCAATTGGGTATATTAGAATGGCTTAGACTGGATCAGAGAAAACATGTGATCTGCTATCAGCAAAATTCATGTCAATCATTAGCTATTTCTAGAGAGAAAGCATGGGCCTTTTCACATGGTGCTGCTGACAGCCAAGGAACTGGCCAATAAGTGAAGGAAGTAGCTGCTGAATACTATTATGCATATCACTTAGAGTCTATCTGTAGCTATGGTGATGCCCCCCAATGACCACAAATGTTATTTGAAGAGAGATGTGGAATCTGTATTGTAACACCTGGAAGACTAATCAACTATAAGTGTGTGAGAAAATCAGTCTGAGAAGCTTGTCTACTTTTTCCCTGATGAAACTCAGAATACTAACCTATACTAGATTAGATATAACTTAAAACTTGATAGGGAAACCCCAAAGTAGGGTGTAGCTTGCCAAAAGTAAAACAGGCTGCTGAGAACTTCCTGAAAGCCTACATTCTTGAGAACTGAAATTCATGAACTGGAATGAATGAAAACATTCTTCATAGTGTGGATGGATGTAATGACATGTATGAAAAACGTATTTGTCTGATGAAAGCAAAAGAAGATGTGATGAGCTTATCAGAAAAATGAGAGGAGACAGATGGCCTACCTTGGGTATTCATGGGGACAAGAGTCAACAGGAATATGTCTGAGTTCTAAATTAATTAAAACATGGAAAATTTCCTATTCTGTTTACTTCAGCAATGGCTTCCAGAGAGCTAGATGTGGAAGCAGGGGTTTAGTGGATATTATCTTAAATTGGAACAGGTAGCAAAAACAGCAAAATGAATCCAAGCTCTCAAAACTTTTCAGATTTTTTTTAACATAACATTGCAAAAAAAAGTCCTTTGTAACAAAGTTCTTTGGAAGCTAATACATAATATAATGAAGAAAAAATTAATATAATATTTTCTTCTTATATCATGTAAATATTTCTTTAATATATTTATATATATTCACCTATTTTAATCTATTTTTAACAGTGTTTATGTACTGAAAGGTTATTAAAATAATCGTCATAAAGTGTTAATGATGGTTGTTGGGAAGGTAAGATATCAGTTAATCTTTAAAAGTTTTATTTTTTAAACTCTATTGATTGAAAATTTTATAGTAAAATTTTGTCAGAAGATATCGAGAATATTAGTTTCCATAAGAAGGGAATTATGTGATTAGGGAATGTGGAAATGAGGAAACAGTAACTTTAAAATTTGAATCTTATAAATATTTTCATAATTGAAAAATTAGCTAAAATTATTTTAGTACTTTTATTTAATTTACATGACAACAAAAACCACTAATATTTAAAATTAGTTGAAACTTAAGGTCTAATTATATTTCAAATGTTCTACCATTCTATTCATATATGGCTCTATCAATAAAAAGCCACTGGCAAACCAATAAAAAAGAATAAATTCTTATGATTAATAAAAGAACAAAAACATTGTTTTTATGTTAATGGTATTATTTACTTTGCCGACTTATGACTTCCAATTTACTTTACAGGAAAGCACTGCCCAGTTCTATGTAAGATACTTTGTGATATGCAGATGTGGTAAGTTGTTTCAAGTTCTGTACAAAAATCTGACTTTTAGAAGAGAGAATACAAATGATTCTGTCTGCTAAAGGGATTCCTGGTGTGAGTAAAATGAAGTTAGAGGGTGACAACAGAAGGGAGTCAGCTGGACATAGGTAGAAAATAAAGAGAAGTTAAGAAGGAAACTACCTCATAAGATTAGATACATACTTGATATGAAAGATTACACATACTCCTTCAAAACTCACTAGCATTCCTCCTAAAGTAACTATGACTAGTACCAGCACAGCTATTAAAAAGTGAGAATATCTAAGGCAGATTACCCTCCAGTATGAACCTGAGAATTTTAAGGAAACAATCTATAAACAACATATCTCTAAATAATATCTATCTATCTATCTATCTATCTATCTATCTATCTATCTATCTATCTATAATAAAATGTCAAACATTTTATTGTGCTTTTAAGACCATCATCAAATTCACAAAATCTAAGAAAGTCACTAATCATGCCAAAAAATCATAAGTTACAAATCTTTTTGATTTACAAATCTTTTCTGTACACCTTAAGGATAAACAATAAACAATGACAGATTTACAAAGCAGTGTTTTGGGACTTACGTCATTTCAAATGTTATTATACATCCAACTCTTTTGTTTTAAACTTCTGATTTATAAATCCTAACTAGCTCTTTTTTGTATTGCTAGTTTAGTCTTTTGAAGTTTCGATTTTATAATGAGCTCCACAAGAGGTTACGCAATTTACTTTGCCTGTCTTTTTTCTAGAGCTCAAACCCAAGCCAAAACAAAACACCCTTTTTCCCTTGTCTAGCTGCCAAGTATAAGAAGTCTTGATCAGTGGTATTTTCATTTAATGACACTAACAGGTTCATTTTCTCCATAGAATATGCAGAATAAGAGGATCAGTTCCCATTATTAGAAAAAAATATGTCTGCAGAAAAATAGCAAAGTAATTCCAGACTTGGTATTTATGCATGCTGCTCATTATTTGTCACTTATGATTTAGTCACAAACCAGTGTTCCCTGATGGGGTTAAGATGGGAATGTGCTTCTGCCAGTTCCAACCAAGCACCAATGAGACACCAGCAGAATTTCTAAAAATGATGAACTCTTGAATCCAGTTCAAGTTCTAATTCAACAACACTTCCCTCCCTCAGCGATTCCGGCTTTACCAGGCTTCGGTAATTAAAGTAATGTTAAATACCATCACAACATCGCCAAAGACGGGAAAAATAATCTCTTTTGGTAACATTTTAATAAAAACTAATCATTGATTAAAAGCTTACTATTGCTAATATTGTCTTAGGAGTTAATAAAACAATCTTACAAGAAATTTATGAGAAAAAGTTCCATTATAAAAAAAAATTGAGGCATAGTAATGAATTGAAGTAATTTAAACTTATTTTAAAACAACTGATTTTTTCAATGATTCATTCCAGAAAACTGAGGAAAAAACATTTTTTAAAAAATATTAAGATCAATTCCTGTGAGCTTGAAGCAGTTTAAATTTTGGTAATAATTGTCTCCTTAAATATTTCTAAAGAATAGTAATTCAGTGTACATAATTTGACTTTCTCTAACAAGAAATGCTCCTCTAAATAATTCTAAAAGGATTTAGCTATGTATTTTTAACAAGCTGTCAACTCTTTGAGTTTTCTTTGAACAAGTTTGTAAAATGAGGCACCAATCTCCACAGAATAAGCTCATTTAGGATTCCTAATAATTAACTTCTTCAGGCAAACCAGAAACCAAATTGAAATAGGTAAAGATTCATTCTGAATGCATTAAATATGCAAGCAATATGCTCTTTATAAACTCAACACATAACAATGGATATCACATGTTAGTATTATTTCAACAACAAATTTCCAAAGAGGCCTGAGATTATCTTTGAGGAAAGACAGCCAATACTAGCAACTTAAAGAGAAAACAATGGGTTAAATTCACAAAGATGAATACCATTACTGGGGCAACCATACACTTTTTCTTTCAATATTGAAGAGGTTATTCACACATCCAAACTTCAGATATATTCAGAAAAAATCATTTAATGTATATTTTATTTTTTACTTTGGGGTACTGAAGATTGAATTCAGGGACACTCCACCACTGAGCCCCATATCCCCGGCTCTATTTTGTATTTTACTTAGGACAGGGTCTCACTGAGTTGCTTAGAGCCTTGCTATTGCTGAGGCTGGCTTTGAACTCACAATCCTCTTGCCTCAGTCTCCAGAACCACTGGGATTACAGGTATGTGCCCATACCTGCCCTCAAAGTATATTTTAATTTAAAAAATGGAATTAATGTTTTTTTTAGAACTTATGCAAAAAGGAAAAAAATTCAAATTATCTTTTTACTCTCTCATGGAAAATTTCAAATTCACAAATCCTAAGTCATATATAAACACTATAAATTAATTTGCTTATTTAAAATGAGACAGTATTTCTCTTGGGAAATACATATAAAACATCCTTTCACTGTTAAGGGTTTAAATTTTTTCTTTTTCTTTCTTCTTTTTTTTTCTTTTTGATAACTAGATATCATAAATTACTCATAAGCCCAAAATAGAGTAGTTTACATTTGATCTATATGTTATTTTGAGATTATTTTTTGAAAATAGGACAAATAACATTTTTATTTATAACATTATTGAGGTATGTTATACTTTAAAACAACAAAGTTCATAAAGAAACACAATTTGCCAAACTGTTAAACAATTAGTACAGTAATTTCAAACTGTCATAGGTCAAAACAGCCACATGGTTCTCTATTATCACATTTAGACAAAACTTATATGCTAGTAATTTTTATTAATATCTAAAAATAAAAGTCAATTAAATTTAATTATCTTTAACTTTATTTCACAATCTTCATGATGTCAGTTTATTTACACCCTATATTAAAATGGTTATTGTTGATTGTGCCCAGTTTTGGGAATGAACATACACACTAGAGCTTGATTGCATAGGTTCAAGCTAACTTTGTGACTTCTGACTCTAATATCTTGGACAAGTTACCTTTCAGACATAACCCTTTCTTCAATTGTAAAATGGACACAATATCTGGACTAGCCCCATGAATCTATGAATAGGAAATAAACTGTTGTAGAATGAACAGTGTCTGGTCTTCTCTACGTGTTTTTATTATTACATTTATAATACTGATTATAAAATGATTATCAAGCCTGAAAAGAGTGTTTTAACCAACCATCTGAATAATTCCAATGAATTTTATTGTATCACCTGAGAAAGTATTCACTTACCTCATATTGCCACAAATGAAAGACAGTTAGGATGTTTCCATTTTAGAGCTGCACTTAAAGTCATCCCAGAGCCAAATAAGAAAATCAATCTCATTCAAGGTGCTACAAACAGTATTTCCCAGTTTGGGGATTCAATGTAGCTATTCAACTTGGTTTTTACATATTAATAATAGCAAAGCTCCAATTTACTGATATTTTATCACCAAGTACAATAGTAAATATTATATGGCTATAATCCTATTTCATTAACAATTTGAGAAAAAATGTTTTTTATCCTTAGTGAATAAATATGCATATAATTGGGACATTATACAGGATGTGATGAACACTTTAGAGATGATTTTAACAAAGAGACCATAGAAGTTTTCACATCATAATACAATTCATGTCATAACTACCAATGTGGCTAAGAAAGACACACATCCCTGCATATTATATATTTCAGTGTTTTGATTAAAATAGAATGTCACTTGATTTTATTAGTACCTTTAATTCACATGAATTTCATAAGTAATAATAAATCAAAAACTGAAATATTTATTTAGAATATATATTTTCCTTTTGTTCAATGGCTTTAGGGTTAGAAGAGAATGTAGAATTACATAATTTTGCTATCAATGATTAATAAAGGACCAGAATAGAGTAAAATATCTATCCACTAAAACTTTGATTAATCATCCCAAAGTAGAAATTCTAAGTCTCTGTTGCTGATTGATAAATTGGGTAAATATTCCCTAAAAAATGAGTAACTAAATAAATAAATAAGCAGCACATGATTCATTGTCTGCTACAGAGTAAATGCACAATAAATAATAGCTGTTATTAATAAATACTGATTATTAACTTGCACAAAATTTGTATTGGAAAAGGAACATCAAATCATAGATAAAAGTGTGTTTTCTTACCTCACTGAAATTCTTCTTGGTCATTATCAATTGATTACCTTTAAAGGAAAATGGAGGGAATCTGGTAGTTTGTCTCAAAGGAAAAAAAATATTTTCATATACAAACATGTCTGACATTGCTACCGAGGCAGAATCTGATGAGGGGAAATTCATCGTTGCAGAGGGAACAGCAATCATAAGAAAGAAGCAGAAATCTCATTATGATTGGATATGACTATAAACTAAAAAGAAGGGCTGAATGTATAATTTTCTTTCATCTCACTAATGTTTCCTTGTACAGTATGATGGCTGATATTTATTCTGTGGTCACTTAAACAAGACCAAATTTATTCACATATGGCATAGCTACAATTTTTATGCAGTTTCCGTTTTGTTCTTGAAAAAATACAAATCTCTGAAAACGTAAAAGTCAAATGCAATATACAGTTAAATTGCAATACTATTCTTAAGGTAATCATAATATAGCAAACAATAGTTCATAGAAAAGTCTGTGGTCATAGCACAAAATCTATCAAATGCCCTGATGGCTCTCCTTCTTATAGTTACATAGACCAAGTTTAAGGAAGATTATAACATTTTAGTAAACATAGCAGCTACAAAAGTTTATTGTAAAGAATAAAAACACTAAAATGACTAAGGTAATCAGTTTTCTCCATCTCTTTGAGTAATTATTAATTTAATAAACTTCACTAAGAGGCCAGTTTAAGACTACCACCTGTTAGTGATGTGAAATGGATGCACCCACAACACTGCAGGCTGGACAGTCCAGGAGTCAGTGAATGCCCAGTGGATTAGTCAAGGGACCAAGGAGCTATACTTGTGTGAATCATCTTTGAGTAGAAATCATGGTAGATTTCAAGGGTGTCAAAACCAGTAAATACCCAAATTCAAACAGATATTCTGAGTGTCAGGACAGACTCACAAATTTAAAGGAAAAACACAGCCTTGGGTCTAGTTTTATTCTTTGGTAACTGGGGGGGGGAGGAAGAAAGGAAGGGAGGAAGGGAGGGAGGGGAGGGAGGGAAGAAGGAAGGAATGAATGAAAGAAGGAAGGAAGAAAGAAAGTAAGAGAGGAAAAGGAGGAAAAAAAACAAACAGATATCTGAGGTTATGTATCTAAGGTTGCCAAAGAATCTCAAAGAGAAGTGAAAACCAAGATGTACATGTTCTAACTTTCAGTTTAGTGTCCTTCTGGCTGCTAAACCTGATAATATTTGCATAAGAGTTACGATATTGGATCTTTATGGCCTATTCTTTGTGCCAGCAGTAATAAAAATAGTACTCTGAAGAAGCAAGGAAAACATTCCCACAGCAACAGAACATAATCATAATGAAGTCAGCCTTGCTCTCCACCTCCTAATCACCAACCTTCATTAGGCAATAAAAATGGTTTTCAATAAATGAGGCCATCTACTGAGATTTTAAAATACATGACAATTTGGAACTTTGCAAACATTTTAATATTCTGTAATATTAGAGCTGAGGTTAATGCTGGACTTTGAAGCATCTAATCTAAAGAAATTCATTAATTTAATCCCTTGAGGTCCTCCCCACCCTCTTGTTTCTTGCTAGCACAGACTTAAGTTCTATAATGATTTACATAAAAGAAGCCTTTTAAAAATTAAAACCAGATCTTTACCTAATAAATGTTTATTTATTAGTATTTACCTAAAATTTACCCTGTATGATTTTTTAATTGACAAAAGTACACACATGCCAACTACATGTATCTGAAATCTAGAAATAGAAGAATAACTAAATGATTTAACTCAAAGAGAATTAAGTGTTATTATACTTAAGATCTTATCACTGGTTTTGTTAAGCTTTTTCTCAGACTACCTAAACATAGGTTTTGTTCTATTTATCCATCCAGTTACTTATATAAAAAGATAATTCACACTACAAAGGTGCTAAACCTTCCAGATAAAGGCTAGAATCAATATCTAAATTTGTCATATTCATCTGCAGTAATAGTTTTATAATGGTATAGATATGCTCCAGGGACTAATTCCACATCTATAAAGCTAAGATAAATGGGAAAACAAAAGCTGAACTCTTTCTTGTGGGCTCATAGCATAAAATAATGATATTTTACCTTAAATTTCAAACTCAAAGTTTTTTTTATGTTAGGTTGGTACCTAGATACATGCAAGTTTTGAGAATAAGCATCTTTCAGTGAAAGCATTTATAATAATAAGTGGTATTGTTTGTTTGGAAAAATGTTATAATGATATGATAGAGATAATATATTTACATGCTCTAAAATGTGAAATTACTAAACTGAGTATTTGAGAAGCTTGGCATTTTGGAAAGAATATTTTGTTGATGAATTTAGGAATTTTTAATCCTAATTTTATTTTCCCCACCCTAAAATTCAATGTCTTATCAATCAAATCATGTAGATCTCCAAGGTCCATTTTAACTCTGAAATTCTGATGCTCTGCTTAATGCCATATGCCAATACTTTCTGAACCTCCAAAGTATCATTAAAAGGCATCTTGAACTCTGACTGAAAGTCTTGAATTCAGGAGGGCTAAATTATATTTTTAATATTTCCAGTACCAGTTATATTACTTTGAACAAGTTTCTAAACCTCTCCAAATTTCAGTTTTCTCATCTATAAAATAGAGATGATCATCTATGTACTGTCTACTTTAAGCACTCTTTCTGATCAAGATTTTGAAATCAGGAAAGTATGCAAAACCTTTTTTTTCTTTTTTTTGTGGTGCTGAGGATCAAATCCAGGACCTCATGCATGAAACGTTTTAAAAATATTAAGATGCTATTATAATCATGATGTCAGAATTTATTCTACCATTTAAACATAATGAGAATATAAAAAAAATTTTGAAATGTCTACTTTCTATAAACCCTTCTATGCATTAGGACTTAAAAAAATTAGGTAAATGGTAAATTAGGTAATTTATAATTCTATCAAGTCAAAATCTTTAATAGTTTCCTTCTAATTTGATTCACATCTCTTATGTTTGAAAATTTTTACATCTGAAATCCATAAGGAGTTGTTTTGGATCCACAGTGCAAAAGAATATATTTAAAAGAATATCTATTTTCAGCCTTACTTGAACATTTAGATGTTGACAAATAATTGTATTAAATTATGGCCTTGGACCAGGTTGCTTTATGTCACCTTGCATATATAATCTTGATTACACCAATCTCATTTTCTTATTGTAAGTTTCAAATCCCACTGAGCTTACATCATGAACTTTGATGGATGAGCTAGACTGTTGTGTCTGTCTGGGAAGGTGTGAAATAAATTGCTGGGCATGCTATGATCTTTGAGCAAATTACTCTCCTTGACTACAATATATATCGACGAGATGTGTCAGTGTTCATACACACACTTGTCAGTTGCATTACCCAGGTGATGAAAATACAAGTTAAGGGACCATCAAAATGAAGAGGGAGAAATTCAGTGTGTCATAGGAAATTAGTAAAAGAACTGTCACCTTAAGCTGGAAATATAATGAGTTACAACCTTTGGTAGGTTTAGATAGAGGAGAATAATTCAACCCATTTACTCAAATATAAGTAATTATATTTTTTCCTCTTCATCTAAGATTAGTTTTTCTTAATACAAATGAGAGTGAACATGAGAATAATTTAAGGTTTTTAGGTGGAAAAGAGCAGATAAAAGGCTTATAAATTAATTTCAATAAGGTTTGACCACTCATTCAAATTAAACATTGTTTTTTTTTCTTTGCTTTAAGAAAAAAAAAGATCCCTCTATGGAAGGGATATTTAGAATATACGAATATCTAATTTAGAGTCTTTTCAGCAGATGTCCAATCTATGGGCACAGGATTATGGCACCATTTCAGGTCTTACAAATAGCAAAGATGGAAAAAAAAAAAGAAGTCAAAAATGACTTCCTTATTGGGTGGGGCTATGGCTCTGTAGAGCACTTGCCTGGCCCATGTAAGGCACTGAATTCAATCCTCAGCACCACATAAAAAAGAATAAATAAAATAAATGTATTGTATCCATCTACAATTAAAATATTTTAAAAAAACGACTTCCCTAAAGAAGCCTGTTTTTTATAAAATAGTCCTTGTATTTTTCTGATTCTTAATGAAAATATGAATTAATCTTGGGTTAAAGCATTAGATATCTCATGCACAAAAATCCAGCTCTATCCAATAATGAAGAAAATTTCAGGAGGAAGTCAGATGATTCCAAATAATTTTGTGCCTTACCAAATTTCCCCCAAAATAATATTGTACTCTCTACAACCTAAAATGGTGCTCCCAAGGATTCACTAAACCAGGTTATTTAAGACTAGAGAATTGATGTAATACCCATGCTGTTTACAAGCATGGGTATTTAGAAAAAGGAATCAGAATCTACTATAAAATATTATAACTGGCTAAAGATGGAAAACTATTCTAAATTGTCTAATGCCTGTTCTTACATCTCCCACTGTTATTGTTCAACAAATTGTACTATTCTATATCCTCCACTGTGTTTCTCCCTGAAAGTGTTTACACTGGCAAACAACTAATTCAAAAGGAGGCTCGCCATGTCACAAAATTACATCATATTAATATCAGTTAACATGTATCTATATATATCCTTCAGGCCCAAGTTTCAGGTTATTTTTTTCCTGTTTCCTGGAAATTGGGTATTCTCCAATATTACAAACAGTACCAACTCAATTAACAAATTTTGTATTTCTCTCTAAATAAAAATTAAAAGTTTCAAATAGTGTGACAATTGCGATTAAAAAGAGGAGTTGGATCCTGTCATACTTATGCCAAGTTTCTGAGGTATTGGATGCTTCATAAAACTCTGAAAATATTTTATACAATTTACTTTAATCATATTCGTTTTCAACAAATTATGGAATAATAATTTTGTGTAATCACTAAAATTTTCAAAAAGTAAGAATTTTAAATTATGAGAGAACATATTACACAATAAAAACAATACTTTGGGAATAGTAACTCATGTCTCTGTCTTTAAGATAGAGATAAAGGTAAAATGAAATATATTTTTTTAAAATTCTGATCCTCCTTACATATCACAAAGTTTATAGAAACTTATATTATTTGCTATTTTTGTGTTGATAATAACCAAGAGTAATGTAGTCAAACAAACAACCCAAAATGAAGAAACAATGTCTTTTGGGAGAGGGTAAAGGGTCTATCCTAGTATCATGGTGGATGGTGGATTTTTTTAAAAAAAATAGAGAGAGAGAGAGGAGAGAGAGAGAGAGAATTTTTTCTTAATATATTTTTTTTTTTTAGTTCTCGGCGGACACAACATCTTTGTTGGTATGTGGTGCTGAGGATCGAACCCGGGCCGCACGCATGCCAGGCGAGCGCGCTACCGCTTGAGCCACATCCCCAGCCCATGGTAGATTTTTTTAAAGTCTTTAAATTGTTACTATTGTATGTTGCCTTGATTCAAAAAATCATGAGATACACCATATATTTCCCCTGGGCAGTGCTACAGTCTCCATAATTGTGTTCCTCCAAAACTGACACACTAAACCTAAACTCCAATGTGGTAGTATTAAAAGCTGAGGTTTTTAAAGTCTTCATGAGGATGCAGCCTTCATGAGTAGGACTAGTTCCCTTATAGAAGAGGCAAGAGAGAACTTGTTTATTCCTTCAAGAGAGAAAGCAGCAAGAAGAATCCATCTTAAAAGCAGAATTGAAGCCCCTGTAGGACACTAAATCTGCTGGTTGTCTTGATCTTGAATTTGCCAGACTCCAGGACCATATGCAATACATTTCTGTTATTTATAAATTCCCAATTGAAGGTATTTTGTGATAGCAACCACAACAGTACCCAATTGAAAAAAATGAATTCAGTTTCCTTAGTATCGTTTTTTACTAACTATTAAAAGACAAAGAACAGAAATGATACATATAGAAATCTAGACTCATCTTCAGCTAGGTAGCTGGGTGTGTACCAATGTTAAGATCAAATTCAATTTTATAAAATGATGAGTTCATATAATTTATTTTTGAGAACAAGTCTAAAGTTTCTAAGAAATAAGTTTCTTTAAATCAAATGCTGAATGCAATCAATTCAATTGTATAAAGTGGAATGTTTAAATGCTTTTAAATTAAAAAATGTCAAATTTAACAGTGGGACTTACTGATGTTCATACTATGTGCTCTTCAGCAATTCAATGTTCTAATAACTGGAAAAAAACAATGGAAGTCATAGAAATTTGAATAAATAAAGATAGACTGCAATGTAACTGCTAATATTAAGAAATAATGCACACTTTACAGGATGTATAATAATGACACCCAGGGATGAGATGACCTAGTTCAAAAATCTAAACAAAATCTTAATTTTCCTTAAAATCTGAGACTCCATTAAAAGCATCATGCTATAATCACTGGGAAGTGGTAATGTTTCTATTGGGCTCATAATATTTATAATCAAAATTTGGGTGGTAATGTTAAAAACTTAATCAAGAAATATTAATAAATATATAACACGAACATTGATTTTGCTTTTACTATATATGACACATAAAATCTTCAAAACAACCCTATTTGCACATAATATTATCACTGATTTATAGTGCAAGGACCAGAGAGTTTGAGAGTTTACCTAAATTTTTCAAAGTGATATGCTTAATAAACAGACTACCTAGAATTCAAGATCACATCTGTGTACAGATCTTTAACATCAACACACATCAGCCATAGAACTGTAAATCCAGTAGGCAGCAAATGTTTGTGTGTGTGTGTGTGTGTGTGTGTGTGTGTTTATTATCTTTGAGTAAATAGTGGAAATTATGAGACCTAGTAAAATAATTATCTATGGGATACTCAGAAATATTGCTTTGACAATTTTGATGTAAATAACAGCAGAAGTACAACTTTAAATAATGATCTTATTGAATAATAATCAATTAACTTGAATGAATAATAAATTGATTATTATTCAATAAGGTCAAGGTACAATGAACTTGAATGAATGAATAATAAGTTACAATGGCCTTTCAAAATTAGATTGGATGTATCAAAACATTTTCTAGTGGCTATGTACTTTTTTGATTTTTGCATCCTGAGAATAATATGTAATTCAATCAGTTATGAAACCTTAAAAAGCATTTCTGAATTCTGACACCTTCTGATTGTACATTGTTCCTTGTTTTACAAGGAAAAAGCAAAGCTATCATAGTCAACTTCTACTCTGCTGCATATTTTATACTTTAAAGAACTAACTCTTTCTGTATTCCTAAATACCAGCTAACCATAATCACTACTTGAACAGAAGAAAGAAGTCCAGTCAAGTGAACATCAGAGATTCACTCCAAAAAAAAAACATCATTCTTAATGACTTGTAAATAAGTGTATTAGATCATATATTCTTTGCTCAGACATTTTCCCCAGAGAGTAATTAACTAATTTTGAGGAAGTCTTCAAAAAATCCTAAGAGATTATATTTCGGTCCCTGTCACTTAGGTTGCAAAACCCATAGCAACCACTTCATTTGTATTCCATAATCCATAGCAACCACATCAAGTGAGGAATGCATACATGAGAAATATCTCTGAGGTTATAATGACATGATAAAATGTTAATTTCATCCAATCTAGCAGTCCAATTACAGAGAGTAATTTCAGAATCTACAATGCTGAAATGTTTGTGATCATGTTCCGACAAAGAACCACAATATTTGCCTTTAGAGAACGAGTAAAATTTTCATCTCACATACCTATTAGATTGAGTCCTTTGGCAGAGATTGTAACCTGGCAACACTGACAGGGACAGAAATTCTAAAGTCCTAATTAGAAACAGTAAAAGCACTCTTCCTTTCTGACTTGCACCCAGGGATGAGATGACATGGTTCAAAAAGTTGTGAGGTTCTCTTCTCATCCAAACCTCCAAGAGTCAACAATTAGAAACTACTCTGTTTAGAGGAAGTCCTGTCAATTCAATCTCTTCATTCTGAAACCTATGTAAATATGCTAACAAATGAAACACGAGAGCACTATGACTTATAAAAATGGAATTCTACTTTTGCCTTTAATTTCTCTGATATTTATCCTACATTTGCAGTCCTATTGTGGATTTTAGAACACAATTTACAGTGACTAAGCCTTTGAATTAGATAGCTTTTTCAGACTCCATTATTATATACTCACTTAAACAATTGCATAAATAGTACATCCACCCAGACAAAAGTTCTTAACAAATAGTTAGAATGCTGAAATTATAGTGGAACTTAGAATGCAGAAATAAGAACTGGTATAACTCTCATAAGGGGAAAAAATACTGAGATTCTAAAACTAATTTTCTAAAGTCACTTTGAAACATTGTTGGCATGACCATGACTTAATGAATCTTCTTTTTCTAGATGTGAGATGATAAATCAACCCTCATTTTTCAAGGTGAGTGGAAGAGTCAAAGACAAAGGAAAAATGAAGGTTCCTAGTCTCATATCTGGAACATAGTAGACACTCAATTATGGTGGCCATTTTTATGGTTAAGATACATTCACTTTGAATTTTAATTCTATTTATCTGATATAAAACAAGGTGATAGGCATGTTGCAGCTAAATGTTTGCTTTTAAGAAGACAATTCTGATTAAGAGTTGTAGTGGGTTTGGTTATGGTTGCCCCCAGACAACAAAATTTTGATTTCCTCTGGAGTATTTTAGGAAAAGAGTTTATATTTCTGATCAGACAATATTCTACCTATTCTAAGGAACTTAATGTTTAAAAATGATTTCCCAAGTATGGTATTATATGTCTGCTAAAATTGGATATAAGACAAAATATTCTTGGTTGGTTGAAGTTTTGTCTAAATATAAAAATAGATTTTGAGACAGTAGGCAAAATTTTTGACTGTAAATTCCCAAGAAGGACATTCCCTTTTATGGGGCGGTTTATTCTCAGAAGGGCGAAAGCATAAATGAATTATACCTTAATTAAGTGTAAATCTGTGTTTTCCAGAAAATCTTTATTCAGTTAAACTGAGAAGTAATTTTATATGGAATTAGACAGCAAATAACTTTGTAGATTTTTTCCCCATCTCAAATAATTCTGGGGTGAATGTTCTTGAATATCCACTTATATACTTTTGTACTGTTCTCTGTCAAACCCACATATGGTATTATCACTGAACAAAACTCTCATCTAAAATGTAGGTTGAGAGGAAGGTACAGCAAACTGAACAGTTAATAGTAGACTAAACATCAGCATTTTAAGAGTTGCAACTCAGCTATAGGATTAACTAGCTTTGAGACTTTAGCCAAATGACTTTAGACAACCATTTCAAAACTCTTATACTTCAGCCACCTATATGTAAAATTAAGGGGTCAGAATGGACAATTTCTTAAGCTCCTTTCAATGCACAATAAGAATGCCAGTAGCAAGTGACTTTAGACATACAAAGAACATACTATTTGCTTTCTTTTTTATATTAATTTTCCTTTCACGGGGAACCAGCTGCAAATTCCAGCATCTATAGCAGGCATCAGTCAAACCTTGAAAATAGCAAATAGGAAAATAATGGTAGTCGAAAGCAATATGGTAACCTTATCTGTCACTTAAACATACTTTAAGTGGGCTTTTTAGAAGCACAACTCCAGTGCCCTTTGTTTCCTAATACTTAACTCTGAAGTAGTGCTCCATATTGTTGGGATAGGAGAAAATCACTCGCTCTTGCTGATGAATGTTTTTTTCGTGATTTTCAAAAGTGATTTTCTAGTGATTCTCAAAAGCACTTTCTTTTAGCAATCACAAGGTACATACCATGCAATCCAAGACTGTAATAGCATTTGTGTTCTTCACTACTTAGGAAAAAATATACATAAACATAATAATAGTAATAATTTTGCATTGTTTGATATATACATATATACAATATGTGTGTATATATAAATGAAATAACTCTAATGAAACACACTAAAATGACATTTTTTTTATTCACTTTCTTTCCATTGCCCAATAGTAAGAAGCACATGAGTTTGACCGTGCTCTTCAGCACCAGTTATGATACTAATGATTATGGTATTTAAAGAAAGAGTCCTTTTGAGCTAATAATAAAGTTCTGATATTCTGAAGCAAAACAATTTTCACATCTATTGCTGACAGATATTCTAGGAAAAAAATACACACACACACACACACACACACACACACACACACACTGGAGATTGAACCCAGGATGCTCTATCAGTGAGCCACATCTCCACTCTTTTCATTTTCTTTTATTTAGAGACAGAGTGTCAATAAGTTATGGAGGTTCGAATCAAACTTCCACTTCAGGCTCCCAAGTTAGCCAGGATTATAGGCATCGCTACCCCTAGAAAATACTCACATTTTAAAGTATATAACATCATGAAAAAAAAACCCACATATTCCATATAACGTATATATAGTACCATTTGAATCATATGTAAAAATCATTGTCTAGAAATGATTTTCTTTCTAATTGAAAGATGAAAAATGTGAGCATGATATATTATTACTGTGCTATGTTTTCATTGTGAAGCCCGAGGATCTCATATGAGATCCATTTTGGGGTAGTGATGAATCCTCCTTCATTCAAGTATATAAGAAAACATAAAATTCATTCATTCTAACATCTGCTTTGTCCTCATGGCCTCTCCCATAATAAATAATTAAAGTTTCTTCTGATGTCTGCAAGGGGGATATTAGAGAAACAAGGATTTATTGCTGATGATAGTGGGAAATTACTGAAAATAGTTAACTTTTTCAAAGTGTATAGGTACAAAGAGAGTCATATAATACTTTTCTTTTTATTACAGAATAATTATTATTTTAAAGAAAGACTAATAAGCTAACATCCACATTGAACTTTTAGGTATGGTTTCCATCTCACCATTTCTGCTCGTGAACCATAAACCATTGAAAGAAATAATTCTTTTATTCCATAAGCAAACACAGTAGGCAAAATCCAAAAAACTTTGCTTATGAGCAAGTTTCTCCTTAGTTTCTATTTTGCTTTGCTTTGTTCCAGGCATTTTAAAAGTCTATTGAATAGAAAATAGTTGCCCGTGTTGGTTGTCAGAGTCATATGATCTCTCACTTGTTGAAGGATTTATATTTAATAGCTGATAAAAAGTTAAATCTGCTGTAAACAAAACCTGCACATATTACAAAGCTTTTGCAGAATGCTAAGAAATGGACTGGAAACATTTCAAATGTATGTCTTATGTCAAGGTTAGTCTCTATTATTGAAGGTAGAAAACAAATTTATACCTGAAAAGATCAAGTGGGTTGTGCTGAAGAACTTGCATAAACTCTTGATAACATTTGAATCCCCATTTTTATTATGTTGTTCCTATAAATCCCAAGTGACTTCTGCTGTCCTATCTTTAAATAATAGGAATCCTCTAAACTATTTTTTCCTCTGGATTAGCTTTGATAAAAACCTTTCTGAAATGAATTAGAGTGTAGCCAACCAGTCACTTCCCACAAAGGCTCATGCTAGTAGATCGTATCACTTAATCATTAAATGCAGTATGTCCGTTCATACTCATAAGCTTCAGCTAAAAAGACTTAAATCATCCACAAATATTTGACATGAATTTCCTACTTATATTGTCCTTGAAAAAGTTATATTCATGCACTCATTATACTCAAATAATTATTTTGTTGTTGTCTCCACATCCTTTGACATTGATTTAATAGTTTTCTTCAATTATGGAAATTCCATTAAGCTAAAGACAATGTGAAGTTGAATTAGAGAAATATATGAATTATACAACATACTAAAGAAAATAATAAAATATTAAGGGGCTGAAGTTGTAGCTTAGCAGTAGAGTGCTCACCTAGCGCGTGCAGGGTGCTGGGTTAGATCCACAGCACCACATAAAAATAAAATAAAGGTATTGGGTCCAACTACAACTAAAACAAATATATATATTTTAATTTTTTGGTAGTTGTAGATAGACATAATGTCTTTGTCTATTTTTATGTGGTGCTGAGAATCAAACCCAGTGCCTCATATGCATGCAAGTCAAGCTCTCTGACACTGAGCTACAGCCCAAGCCCTCCAAAATATTTTTTAAATAATACATTAAGAGATTTTTTTCAGGGCTGGGGATGTGGCTCAAGCAGTAATGCGCTCGCCTGGCATGTACGAGGTGCTGGGTTCGATCCTCAGCACCACATAAAAATAAAATAAAGATGTTGTGTCCACCAAAACTAAAAAATAAATATTAAAAAATTCTCTCTCTCTCTCTCTCTCTCTCTCTCTCTCTCTCTCTCTCTCTCTCTCTCTTTCTCTCTCAAAGAAAAAATTATTTTTTCAGGAAAGAAACAAGAAAACATTTAAGGCCCATTCAATATTATACCAGCAATACTAGAGACATTACAATTTATTAGTATATATATACTAGTGATCCTCCTGATGTCATCCATATTATTGAGATGAGGAGCTAAGCTCAGAGAAGTTATGTTACTCAACATGAAGCAGAGCAAAGATCTGAACCCACATTTTCTGATTCAAATGAATGGTCCAGGCAATTTGAGCTACATCATATGGCAGCACCCAGACTCACAGAGATGTTTCCCTTTCTAGTGCATCTTTCAGGAGATGTGAATGCCAGCGATCCTTAATAGAAGACAAAATATTTTATATAAGGAAATACTGAGAAATTTAATTTTGGAAGAAGAATAAAATATCCTCTAAGGGACATTAATACTCAGACTGGGAACTTCTTCCTGGAAAACAGAAGGGTTAGGGACAACACTGATACAGGCTCCCGGAATTAAAGATCACTTCAGAGGAAGAATAAAGCTGAATCTTAGTGAACACTGACAAAAATTTAATTTGAAAGTACTGAAATGAGTTAGGGACACATCTTTTATGTGAGGGAACTTTAATTTGAACAGTTTTTTGAAGTATAATTTATATAACATAAATTTCACCCATTCCAAGCATATAATTTCATGCTTTTAAGTAAATTTATACGGCAATACATCCATCTCCACAATCCAGTTCTAGAATATTTCCACCACTTTCTCAAATTGCCTCAAGTCCCATATGTAAGCCATCCAATGGGATCTCACAGGCTCCCAAATCCAGTCTTAGACAAACTATCTATGTTGTCTTTCTCTACAAGTTGTCTTTTCTAGATGGCTCATACCAATGCAATCATACAATAAGTAGTCTTTTGCATCTAGTTTCTTTTACTTAGAACAATGTTTTGGAAGTTCATCCACACAGATGCATGTAGTAGTACTTCATTCTTTTTACTATTGACTGATAGAAATCTTAATTGTTTGGAGTTTGGGGATTTCTGAATAGTGCTGCTTTGAACATTTGTGTTCATGTATTTCTGCAAACATAGAATGCCAAAAAAAAAAATCAACATTCGCATTTTTCATAGATTCCTATTATTGGAATTGTTGAATCACAGAGTACTTACATTCAACTTTTTAAGACACTGCCAAACGGACTCACAAGCTGTATATTAAGACAGCTTTAATTTTTATTTTGGAATTAAATATCATAAAACACAAGTGTTCATATAAATAGTAAACTTCTCTAAAATTTGGGTGCTAAGCAGAATATTATAAACTGAAATTTTATGTTTCCCCTAATTCATATATCTATATCCTTACTTCCAGGGTGTTTATATTTGTAATTGGGCCCTCTAGGAAAGTAGTTAAGGTCAAATGATGTCATAAGGGTGGGTCTTTGATTTGATATAATTAGTGTCTTGATAAGAAAAGGTATTGGAATATATGCTCTCTTTCTATGTCTACAGGTGCATACAAAGGAGAGCCTCACCAGAAACCAGTCCTGCCTGCACCTTCATCTTGGATGTCCAGCCTTCACAAGAGAAACTAAATTTCTGTTGTTTAAGTCACTGAGTCTTTGCTATTTTTGTTACAGTAGCAGAAGCAGACTAATACACACACCAAGTATATTCAGTTGATAGCATGGAGAACTTGGCATGTATAATACAGCCAGAAAAGGATCTTTCTTCACCAAATGTTTGATAGAGCCAGTAGAAGTTTAGAGTCTGGAATTCCTCTAAAATGTAACTAGATAATATCATGTTTTTTTAATTTTTGTCATATTTTATGCAAAACTATCTTTACTACAAATAATAACAAGCAATCAGACTGAAAAGGTGATGCAGGAATATCGAGAGTTAAAATACTATAAAATTGTTGATGCCATATCTGCTATGGTGGTCCATCTGTAGATTCCTTTTTTTTTATAAGTTATCTTGTTCTCACAGGCATCTAACTCACTAATTATATGCAAACAATAAGAATCAAGCTTCTGCCAAAAGAATTAGCTCTGTAGCCAATAGCAACTGCCTTTGGCAGGACAAATGTATTCACCAACATTAAAAACACTTAATATTTTATTCCTGAATTAAATATTTGGAACTAATTTCTAAAAGGGGCACTAAAGATATGAAGAGAGGAGACAAGTGACCCTAGGCAGATTGTTTGATTCTTCTTATTGGAAAAATAGGCTTAACCTTATTATTTTTAGAGTTGGAATTTATAAAGAAAAAAGAACACTTTTTATTTTCTCACTTTTATTTTTTTATTTTTAGTTGTACAGCTTTCATGAGATGCAATAAGCCTTAGTAATGATGTTTTTGAAATAGAAAGTATTTAGATCTAAGGAAAGTTCTCTGGAGTGCACATGGATTGGACTAGATATATGAGAGTATAATTAAAAGAGCTAGTTAAAGCAAACACTGTGTTTGAAAGCAATTGCTGGCAAAGTATAACAATCTAAAATATATGTGATATGGGCACATATTCAAAAGTAATGTGTTCTTTGTAATTCAACAAAAATTAAAATATGGAAGAAAGTAAAGAAAATTATATGAATTTCAGATGCTTCATTTGTTGCCAGCAAGAGTAGTATAGTTCTAACGTTTCATTTAGTTTATGTATTTTAAGTAAGAATCATACCCAGACTTTAAAAATATTTTTTATATATTGGGCACAATCATGGAATGAACTTTTACATACTATGCATTTTCTTATATAATTATCTAGTAAATATTCCCCCAAAGAATCTTTTTATGTCTGCATTTTGTGCCCATTTCTTACGGAGGAGAAAACCAGGGGGAAATAGTGAAAAGAGAGAAACTGTCACCCATTCTCCAGTTATGCCACAGTGAAATTGAAGTCAATATAAAGTGGAACTTATTTTTCTTTTGTACCAAGTATTGAACCCAGGGGCACTTAACCACTGAGACACAGACCCAGATCTTTTTATTATTTATATTGAGACAGGTCTCCTGAAGTTGCTTAGGGCCTTGGTAATTTGTTGAGGCCGTCGGCTTTGAACTTGCAATCCTCCTTCCCAGCCTCCCAAACCACTGGAATTACAGGTCTGTTCCACCTTACCTGGTTTAAAGTAGAATTTAGTATAAGTGCTCATAGTCTATTAATCCTTTTACCCCCTCCCTGTGGTTCAATTGTGCTTTTAGAAAAGTACCTAAGTGAAAGTACTAGATCTCTAGTCCGGTGAACCTGGCTGCAAGGAGCTAGCAAGAGGCAGAATGGAAAGACAAAACATGGCTTTAGTGTGCACTACTCAGTGCTGAACTTTATTACAAAGCTCTACTGGGGGCACACCCGATCTTGCCCAAATCAACGTTGTAAAGTAATTGCTTTGCCTCTGATTGCTCTCAGGGAAATCCATAGACAATAAATACCGAGAGTTAACAAGCACAAGAAATGAGAGCTGCTGGCGAGAGACTTTCTTTTTGCCATGATGCCATAGTAACTGTCGAGGAAGTCCTCTGTGGACACTCATCTAAGTGCTACAGAGGCGCGTCTTTCTCAGAGAGCTCTTGCATTTACACAGGACTCCAGGTGCAAAGCGCTGCACAAACATTACCTGGAATCACTGTGCTTTCCAGTGAATTATGCTTCCTTTTTGAAGTTTAAATAGAAAATATATCACACAAAACTGCCCATTAGATCTTAATCCTCAGAAACTATTCCCAGTTATATTTCCCAGTCATATTAAGAGACTCTTGAAAATTTTAATATTTAAAATTCTGAAATCAAATATTTAAAGATAATTCAATTGTCATCAAGACAAATAAATGGAAAAATATTTTGAATGTAGTAGTGAGAGTCTGAAAAAAAGTTGCAGGCATCTGTATCTTAATTTAGAAGAACTTCAGATGGTGAATTACATCAACATATATTTCTGTCTTTTTGAATAAAGGTTAATTTTGAGAGTTTAGATAATACCCCAAAGAAAAGCTCCTCCTTTTTATTACATCACTCATGACAGACATGGAGGAAACATTTCAAGGTGCACATGCTGTATCGTCACATTTAGTCATTAACACATATGTGTGGTTTTGTGTTTGAATCTCAATAATTCATAGGGAAACTAACATACTTATTCAAAATAACCATAAGTGTTAATTGCCTTAAAAAACATAACATTTTAGCACAAAATTTTTGATGAATTTAATTTACATTTTTGTAGAACTAAATGCTTAATATTTTATAAACTATTACGTACTTTCATAATATATTATATGATAGAGCTATGGTTAATATATCGTACTTTGTGAAGACTCTATATGGAGTCTAATTACTCATTTTATATGGCTGTATGTTTATTTTTAAAAACATAAGTCTCCTTCCAAAAATATTTCTTTAGTAAAAACACTAGAATCATATACTATTGTCAATACAAGAGACCAAAGGTTTCATATAACATTAGTCTATAACTATAGAAGTTTATTACACTGTAAGAATTTTTCTATAGATGGGTTTACAAAATTATTTACCTTCAGCTATCATTTTAGAAGTCTGTTCAAAGACACAGAAAACAATATTAAGAACTATTTATAGTGTCTAACCACAGAATTTGAGAAGGCTTATTTTAAATCAGTTCTTTAAATCTAGCAGAATTTGTATTGCTTTTTTAGCTGGAATTGAAAAATTTCCTGAAAATCATTAACATAGAGGATTTCACATGTATGTATTTGAAAGACATCTTAGACTGTGCATAACAATAGAAGATCTTTACTATATACATAGACTGAATTATGAAGGTGCCCACGCAGTCTGTCTGGGCACAATTCAGGAGCCACTTGTCAAAAGAAACTAACTTTATTTTTAGAACTACAAATGCCAAACAAAACAGCTCCTCAGGAAAAAAACCCTCGGAGCCCAACTGCCACCACTGGCTTCCACAAGCCTCTCACCCACACAAACCTTACCACCTCCCACAATCCTCCTGCTCCTGAGGCCGATTGGCTGGGTCGCGTGGGCGGAGCCAAAGAAGTCCCCCAATGAGCAGCTCCGTGGTCTGAAAGGGCAGGGAAACAGCCCAATGAGCAGCTCCGTGGAGGAGCCAATCAGCTAGATGTTGCTGGGGCCACTGTGAGCCAATCATCAGCCGGCAGCTGGAAGTTTGCTGGCAGCTGGAAGTTTGCTGGGGCCCCTTTGGCTGTGGCTCTTATCATGAAGGAAAGCCTAGTCCTTAACTTTAATTTACACTAGTGGTTTCCCAAATTAAAAACCAGCTCCATTTGAGAAATGTTGCTCTAAACAAAGTTAAACAGGCGAGTTTGCTTCACAGTTTTCAGTCTCTGATTTAATAATGTGCTTCATAATCATCCAGTAGCATGGTGTATACATAAAACCTTTCCAAAAATTATTTGATTGGAGATTCTCCTTTTACCCCCCAAATAATCTGGTGTAATTGCTGTGTATAGTCTTCACATTGAGAATGTAAATATAGGCTTTTATAATTGGGAGTTTTAATATATAAAACTTAAAAGACATAAAAGTAAGAAAACCAGAAACATTTGTTTTCTTACCATTCATAGCAGCTAGTAAATCAAATACATGAAAATCAATTATTCAAGAAAGGCATTAAAAATGTAGCCTGCATTTCCATAATAACTATATTTCAGTGTCTCCAAATAGAGATTTTACAGAAGAATACCACTACTAATGACAGAATAAATAATAGAATTAGAAAATCAGCAATTTATAATATTTAATGAAGCTAGTCATTCTGGCAAGAATTAAGAATTGGCATGAAAACTACCAGGTAGGGCAAAGGGGAAGGAAAGAAAAGGATGGGGAATGAAGGTAGGAAAGACAGTGGAATGAGATGGACATCATTACCCTAAGTACATGTATGAAGACAAAAATGATGGGACTCTACTTTCTGTACAGAGAAATAAAAAATTATGGTATATGTGTGTAATATGAATTGAAATGCATTCTGCTGTCATGTATAACAAATTAGAATAAATAAATAATATTTTTTAAAAACTACCAAGTAAATTGTTAAAAGGTGTGATTTATGCTGATCACCATTATTCTACTTCTCTGTCAAGAAGGCATAGTAATAATTCATTTTCCTGTGGTTTGAACTTGAGCATAGCTACATAATTTGTTTTGTTCCATAATATATTAATAGAATCAAGATGTATGATTTGGGGGCAGAAACATTTAGGGAGATTGCATATTTGTAGATTTTGCCCTTTCTCTACCTTGGTGATTATAAAGGGTGTTGGTGTAGAGACATATTTAACAGTCATCATATGTTGAAAAGTGTAGATTTGTAATGTGAAAAAAATATATTTTTGGTCATTTTAAGTCACCTAGATTTTGGAATTATTTTATCTTCCAGGATAACCCAATCTTTTATTATAATTGTAATGGGGAATCGAACCCTTGACTGTGATCAAGATAACATATAATTTTCTGACTACAAGGAGAAGAATAACTGTACAATAGATGAGAATGTTGTCACCCTCATCACATGCTCAATCTTAGGTAAACTGATGAGAGGGTGACCAGCAAAGAAGTGTCTCTAATGGAATGCAATGGGATATAAAATTATCTACAGAAAAAATTGCTTCATGCAAATGTAATCAGAACCAAACTTCAGGTTTACAGGAGGCTAGAAGGATACATGAAATATATGTTAAATGGTACCCCCAAACCCGTTGGAAAATCCAATGTTAGGACAAGTAGCCTGGTCTCTTCAACAGATGAGTTTTGTAAATTATAATAATGATGATGAAAAAATTAAACTACACAAAGAACTTACCCCAAATGCAAAGTAAAGTTGTAAATTGCATCTGGTTATGAACAAGCCAGCTAAGAAAATTATATGGAAGACAACTAAAAAAAAATCCCAAAATGAATTAAATATTAGATAATATTTGGGGAATTGTTAGTATTATTTTGAGTATTTAGGAACATATTGTTCAAGTATTTTAAATGTGAAATGCTACTTTTAAATATGTCAACTTATTAAAGCTAAGGTTTTAAAATACTGTTTTATACTTGCTAGAACAAATGTCACTTTAAAGTTTTTGAACATAAAGTGCATGAAATGAACTAAAAGAATATTGAAAAAGACAAAAAATAGTGATTTAAACAATTTATGTTCATAATTACATCTAAATTAATTCGAAGCTAGAAATCAAGTTTAAGGTTTTACATGTCAACAGATACTAATTATTTTATACTGGATTTTCTTTCTCTCCATCCCTCTCCTACATTTAAAATTTAATCATTGTCAGACCATTGAATCAATTACTGCTCAGCCATGTCAGCTCTACTGACTGGAGCTATTTACTGCCAAATGAAAATCAATAGAATCAGTCATCATTATCTATTCTAAAGAATGTGAGTATCGATTTTGCAAACCCCCACTTCATTCATTTTTGGAACCTTTTTCATATTGTCTTGGGAACTTCCTTTATCTCAGGAACAATGTGAAGCACAGTGAGGTCCTGTTTTATCAACTGACCCCAGCCTCCCTCTGTAGTCGGGAGTCACACTACCTCACTTTATCTCTGGTTTCCAGTGACATGAACTACTTTTACTTCCTAGAATGAACTGTGCTTTCTAACTCAACTTTAGTCATACAGGTTTCTTTGCCTGACTCTTTTCCTTTTCTTCTCTCTGTTTAATTATAAAATTATTTCATTCTCTTTGTTTCAAAATTAAACAATCACTTCTCTAGCAAAAATTTCCAGGTACCCCAGACTAGGTAGGACTCCCCGTAGCCCTACTTTCATCCCAGTGATATTGTATACTTTCCTTCAAGCAAGATTTATATTGAATTTATTTTTTTATTTTTTTTTTATTGTTGGTCGTTCAAAACATTACACAGTTCTTAA
The DNA here is from genome assembly GCF_052094955.1 of Ictidomys tridecemlineatus. Classification (NCBI taxonomy): domain Eukaryota; kingdom Metazoa; phylum Chordata; class Mammalia; order Rodentia; family Sciuridae; genus Ictidomys; species Ictidomys tridecemlineatus. The sequence goes on from NC_135494.1 coordinate 23,992,132, forward strand.
TACATCATCTTTCACAGTTTGATTCAAGTGGGTTATGAACTCCCAACTTTACCCCGTATACAGATTTCTGTTTCACATCAGTTACCCTTCCATTGATTGACATATTGCCTTTCTAGTGTCTGATGTATTCTGCTGTCTGTCCTATTCTCTACTATCTCCCCTCCCCTCCCCTCCCCTTTTATCATCCCTGTTTAATGTAAATCTTCTTCTCAAGCTCTTCGTCCTTACCCTGTCCTTGTTTACTCCCCTTATATCAAAGGGGTCATTTGGTATTTGTTTTTTAACGATTGACTAGCTTCACTTAGCATAATCTGCTCTAATGCCATCCATTTCCCTCCAAATTCTATGATTTTGTTGATCCTTAATGCAGAGTAATACTCCATTGTGTATAAACCCCTATCTCTCGCCATGCACAAAAGTTAACTCAAAATGGATTAAGGAGCTTGATATTAAATCAGAGACATGGCATCTGATAGAAGAAAAAGTTGGTTATGATCTACATACTGTGGGATCGGGCCCCAAATTCCTCAATAGGACACCCATAGCGCAAGAGTTAACAACTAGAATCAACAAATGGGACTTACTCAAACTAAAAAGTTTTTTCTCAGCAAAAGAAACAATAAGAGAGATAAACAGGGAGCCTACATCCTGGGAACAAATCTTTAATCCACACACTTCAGATAGAGCCCTAATAACCAGAATATACAAAGAACTCAAAAAATTAGACAATAAGATAACAAATAACCCAATCAATAAATGGGCCAAGGACCTGAACAGACAGTTCTCAGAGGAGGACATACAATCAATCAATAAGTACATGAAAAAATGCTCACCATCGCTAGCAGTTAGAGAAATGCAAATCAAAACTACCCTAAGATACCACCTCACTCCAGTAGGATTGGCAGCCATTAGGAAGTCAAACAACAATAAGTGCTGGAGAGGATGCGGGGAAAAGGGCACTCTTGTTCATTGCTGGTGGGACTGCAAATTGGTGCAGCCAATTTGGAAAGCAGTATGGAGATTTCTTGGAAAGCTGGGAATGGAACCACCATTTGACCCAGCTATTCCCCTTCTCGGTCTATTCCCTAAAGACCTAATAAGAGCATGTTACAGAGACACTGCTACAACGATGTTCATAGCAGCACAATTCACTATAGCAAGATTATGGAATCAGCCTAGATGCCCTTCAATAGATGAATGGATAAAAAAAATGTGGCATTTATACACAATGGAGTATTACTCTGCATTAAGGAACGACAAAATCATAGAATTTGGAGGGAATTGAATTTATTTTTGTTATATTAATTTCACATAGACTTTTAGCTTTATGAAGACAATTAAACTTTTTTTTTTAAGCACCGGGGATTGAACCCAGGAGTGCCTAACCACTGGGGCATATCCACAGCCTTTCTTTGAGAAAGGACCTCACTAAATTGCTTAGGGCCTCACTAATTTGCTGAGGCTGGCCTTGAATCTGTGATCCTCCTGCCTTAGCCTCCTAAATTGCTGGGATTACAAATGTCTGCCATTGTACCCAGTTTGTTTTTTTGTTTATTTCTATATCCTGTGAAACGAAGTCACTTAGAAGGTTGTTAGTAAAGATAAGTCTACTGGGTTTATTGAATTAAGGCTATGAAGTATTATATAGTGAGATACCTGGAAAGTGCAGTTTCTTATCTTGTTCATTTTATATCCCTGCACATACAGAAGTGCTAAATGTCTTTTTTGTTTGAATGAATAGGAATGGAGATAAAACAATTTTAAGTCTTACTTCAGCTACCTACATTCTGTATTTTTTACCTCCAATTAAGTATCTTAAAAATTGATTGTTAAAATGATGATTTTGAAGGATACTTTCAACACTAATCATCTTTAAATCTAGAATTTTCAATTATTTACCTTACTGTTGCAATCACTGCATTTGCACGGTAAATGAGAACAATCAAAATCAATAGCATTAGAGCAAGAAAGTTATATATTGACTTTAACTCAAATAAGTACCTTAACAGGACATTTTAGAAATTGGCAAGCTGATTTTTGCATTTTTATAGAAGTGCAAAGAGCAAGAACAGTCAATATATTCCTAAGGAAGAATTAAATAGGGAACCATGATCTATCAGATAGAACAGCTTATTTTAGAAGTATGAGACTAAACAGCATTGAGCTTATACAGATGGACAATAAAATGAAGAAAGGATTCAAGAGTCCAGAAACAATCTTTTATATGTAAACTTCATATAGGCTACAGTTTCATTGTATAACCTTTAAAGTAGGATGTAATTCACAAAGTTGAGGTTGAAAATGGAAATTACACTCCTACTTAAATTATCACAGCCATCATCATCTTCATTACCATCATAATAACCATCATAATAACTGAAATAAAAAAGAAAATTTATAAATATTTATAAGATAATATGTTATTATTCCCTCATAGTAGGTAAGAATTTAAGACTTACAAACATTAAAGATAAAGAAAGACATGGTAAGCTAAGTAAAACTGAAGTGAATAATTAACTGTTCATAAAAAAAATGTGTAAGTTAAGGTCAAAATCTGGGGGAAAATATTTGCAACACATCTAGCTAATAAAAATCTCATTGCTGGAATATATAGACATTATGAGTAAACAAGAAAAACAATCCAATAAGTGTTATAGTTGTTTTCATAGTTACTTAGAAAACATGCATGCAAACAATAAGAATACCAGAATTGCCAGTACAAATATATAAAGGTCCTCAACTTCACCACCAATCAGAGAAAAATAACTTAAGCCACAATTCAGTGGCCTTGATACATTTCAGATTGGCAAAAATGAAAGAGCAAACCAAAACAAAATCAAATTTAGTAGAGGATTTTATCAAAGATAATTGTCAAACATAGTTTCAAGGATTAAGATTACCTGTAACCACTAAGTTTGATGATCAACACTAAAAAACAAGACTACTTGTGTTCATAGCTATTTATTTCAGGATATTCTTGCTTATGAAGATAAGGTTTTAAAAAACAACTTCACTGTTTGATTTGAGAAATTTTTTTAAGCTTAATTTTAAATTTTTTTTTTATTTTATTGTATTGGTTGTTCAAAACATTACAAAGATTGCAGAATCACATTGGTTACACATCCACATTTTTACATAATGCCATATTAGTAACTGTTGTATTCTGTTGCCTTTCCTATCCTCTACTATTCCCCCTCCCCTCCCCTCCCATCTTCTCTCTCTACCCCATCTACTGTAATTCATTTCTCTCTTTGTTCTTTTCCCCCATTCCCCTCACAACCTCTTATGTGTAATTTTATATAACATTGAGGGTCTCCTTCCATTTCCATGAAATTTCCCTTTTCTCTCCCTTTCCCTCCCACATCATTTCTCTGTTTAAGGTTAATCTTTTCCTCCTGCTCTTCCTCCCTGCTCTGTTCTTAGTTTCTCTCATTATATCAAAGAAGATATTTGGCATTTGTTTTTTAGGGTTTGGCTAGCTTCACTTAGCATAATCTGCTCTAGTGCCATCCATTTCCCTGCAAATTCCATGATTTTGTCATTTTTTAGTGCTGTGTAATACTCCATTGTGTATAAATGCCACATTTTTTTTATCCATTCATCTATTGAAGGGCATCTAGGTTGGTTCCACAGTCTAGCTATTGTGAATTGTGCTACTATGAACATCGATGTGGCAGTATCCCTGTAGTGTGCTCTTTTAAGGTCTTCAGGGAATAGTCAGAGAAGGGCAATAGCTGGGTCAAATGGTGGTTCCATTCCCAGCTTTCCCAGGAATCTCCATACTACTTTCCAAATTGGCCGCACCAATTTGCAGTCCCAGCAGCAATGTACAAGTGTACCCTTTTCCCCACATCCTTGCCAGCACTTGTTGTTGTTTGACTTCAGAATGGCTGCTTTGAGAAATTTCTGTCAACAAATGTATCCAAACAAATAACTTGCTATTCTGAGCAACCACCTCTTCTCACAGGACAACACATCTTTTATTGCTCACCTGAAAGAAGAGTTTTCTTATAAAATAATCCTCTTTTACCATACTTCTCAATCCACAAATATTTTTCTGACTTAAGACATTCACCTTAAAACTTTAGCTCAAATACCCAAGTACTCAATAAATCCTGAGATACTACTAAGTTTTCATCAAGTTGGTGCCTGTGTTATTCATCTTTTTCTCCCTGTGACTCAAATACTTGACAAAAGCAACTTAGAGGATTAAAAGTTGGTCATGTCCCATAGTTTCAGAAGTTTCAATCTATTGTTGGCCAACTCAATTTCTCTGAGTCTGAGGTGAAGCAGAATAGTGACCAACTTCCTCTAACCATGCCCATTCACCTACAATTACCACCCAGTAGTCCATTTAAACTATTAATCCATCAAATGGATTAATTCACTGAAGTAACAGCTCTCATCATCCAATCTTTTCCTAAAAGCCCCATCTCTGAACTCTGCCATGCTGGGGACTATGCTTCTAAAACATGAGCTTTTGGGGAGGATATTAAAGATCCAAACCATAAACAGCCTCCCTTTGTGAAGTAATTGTAGTAAATTCCACTTGATCAATAGACTATTCAGTTGCTCTTTGGGGGTGTTGGCGCTTAACTGTTCTACCAGCTTGGCATTCCCCAGTAAAATTAAAGATATCCATTTCTTATAAAGCAGTAAATCCATTCCAGTGTACATATCCTAGAGAAACTCTTATACTGGAGATATTTATTTATGAGAATATTCTTAATAATTGTTGGAAAGAGTCCTAATACCCATCAACAGTAGAGCAATAGACAAACAAAATTTGATATATTTATGCAACAGAATGTTTTATAGTAATGAAAATAAACAAATTATTGTCAAACATATCAACATGTATAAGATAAGGGAATAAGTCTTCTTTTTATTATCAAAGTTTATGTGCACTAAATAAAATACAAAATAGGGTGGGGATGTGGCTCAGTGGTTGAGTGTCCCTGAGTTTAATTCCCAGTATAAAAAAAAAGTTTATGCTTTTGTTCAAAAACTTAAAACATAGCCAATACACATCTCCAGTGCTGATTCTTCAAAATCAAATGCACCTTTATTCTGAACTGATACTGACTCATTTTCCTTCGAAACAACTATTTGGATTTCCTTTTAGAAATGTGCATTAACTTTAGTTCTTTAGTTTCTGTGCTTCTCTCGAGTTCAAAATGTATAATTTAATATAATTTCTTCTCACATGTGTATCTGATCATATTATCACTCCCTCTGCTTCTAAAATATGTTTGAATCACTTTTCAAATGTGCTGCAGTCCGGCTGACGGGGGATGACAAGCAACTTGTATCAACTAATACAGAAGGAGTGAGAGCCGTTTATTGTAGGACAACAGAGGTATTTATACATTCCACACAGCTTATCTTAATTAACATAAACTAGATACAGCAGCAGTCAACCAATAGGAAATCTCTCCACACTTAATGACTCGCTGGCACCACCTCACAAACCACTCCCCCTGGCAAAATGCCAGGCACCATCCTGACTTGTTTACAGACTCTAACATTTGCCAGGCGCCATCCAGACTTGTTTACAGACTCTAACATTTGCCAGGCGCCATCCAGACTTGTTTACAGACTCTAACATTTGCCAGGCGCCATCCTGACTTGTTTACAGACCCTAACACAAATGTATAATCGTAGCCATTTAATGCTTGTACATCTTGGAATAGGGCTGCTCTACTCTGTTGGTCTTTCCTAGAACGGTTTTGGGTGATGAATATCATGGGTATATTTATCTATTAAAAAAAACTTGTAAAACTTAAGTGTTACATTTTGAGATATTTACAGGCTTTAGGTTCTTCCTGATTGTCAATCTCCCTCATTTTATTTTGAGTAAAAATTAAGGGAAACAACATTATTTTTAATTTTTAATTCTTCTGTCTATAGTTTTCTGTAGAAAAAAAGTTTCAGAGAATAAAGAAGCAAATCACAAAAAAATCTATAATTCTCTTTTTAGAAATTTGAAAATAGATAAACAATATATTTATTTAAGGATGCATATTAAGGAGATGAATGTATAAAGAAAAGCAAAGACAGGATAATTTAAAATACAACTTAGTAGTTATCTCTGGTAAAAATATTTGGATTTGTAATGGAGAAGGGACACTTCAGCAGTAGTCTTTTAGGAAACTGGCATTGTTCTATTTCCTAACCTGGATTATGGTTGTATATGAGGTCATTTCATGAAAATTCTCTAAGGTGCACATATGTTATATAATTGCTTTTGTGCATATGATCCACTTTATGATAAAAAAGAAATATAAATTTGTTTCATTTTCAATGGCATGTACTGATAATTAGTAAATCTGAAATTGGAATCATGAACATAAATAAATTTTAAATATTAATATTTATTTTCACATTTTCTTGAATAAATTTAATTTATTATAATTTTTAAAACTCTACAAAATGGCTATAAGTAGAAAAGTTCCTCCTCAGAGGGACAGCCTTGTTGGTATGAATACTGTTACTGACAATAAATCTCTGTGTGACATTCTGGTATGTGGCATGGTCCTTGGACTTTGCATGGACTCTGAGAGTGTCCTTTCACTGATACGTATGGTATATAAGGCTGCCTTATAGGGTATGGAATCAGTATGTATATGTATTAAAATTAAAAGACACGTGAAGTTGACATGGAAATGACATGCTGCCTTGTGTCCTTGTGTCATGTGCTAGGTCAAGTCAATCACCACTGGAATGAATAAGACGTGTACAGAAACAAAGAATCACACTATTTTAGTTTATTTCCATGCTATGCTGTCAATTGTTTTTTAGTCATTTATTCAACAAACAATTTTTGAGCATCAACTATGGGTCAGCTTCTGTAGGTAAAGCAGGGAAGAAAACAGACCTAGTCTCTGCCCTTAAGGAATTTATATTTTAGTGGATGACAGGACAATAATGTAAAAAGGGTGAGAGAAGGAGACAAGAGGAGAGAGGGAAGGAGAGAGAGAGAGAGAGAGAGAGAGAGAGAGAGAGAGAGAGAGAAGAAGAAGAAGAAGAAGAAGAAGAAGAAGAAGAAGAAGAAGAAGAAGAAGAAGGAGGAGGAGGAGGAGGAGGAGAAGGAGGGGGAAGAGGAGGGGGAGGAGGAGAGTAGAATGGAAAGAAGAAAAGGAAGGAAGGAAAGCAGGAAGGACTGGGGAAATAGGGGAGGGAGAAAAGAAAGAGAAAGAAAAAAATTATGTCAGAGAAGGTAAGGGCTTTTAAAATAAAAAAGCTGATGAGGAAATGGGTGCTACTATATAGGGTTCCCAAGAACTGCCTCAGAGGCAAGGTAACATTTGAAAGGAAACATAAAACAAGCTTTGGAGCGAGCCACTGGGATATTCAAAAGTAGACTATTGTGGAGAAAGCAGAAGGGAACTTTTTGCATTTGAAGAACAATGAAGAGTTCAATGAGGCTAGAGGAGAGTGAGAAGAGAAGTGGGAGATGAAGTCAGATAGGGCTTGCTTCCTTTGAACCTTTCACAATGAGGTATGGGGGCAAGTGGATAAATGCATTCTTACCCTTCCTTTCCTGGAAATTCTCTGTCAATTTTATGGGATTGAGAAAGCAGTTTTCTGCTAAAATAATCAACCCAAGGATGCATGTGTCTTTTGGCTCTCTGTTCCCTCTTAAGAGTTTTTGCAATACCAAAGTCTCTTACACTTCCTTATCATGACAGCAAAGAAACCACACTCCATATTTCCTGGTTCTCTATTTCTATTAAATTTCAAAACCTATCGTACCAAAACCCATATACATTTTGAGCATCACTTTATTATTAATAGAACATGGTAGCATGACAATATTTTATTTATAGACCTATTATGAAAATAATATGAGAACACGTACATAATCAACAAAGTTAGTCCTTTCCACCTGGTTTGATTTTTTTTATTGATTGTTCAAAACATTACAGAGCTCATGATATATCATCTTTCATACATTTGACTCAATTGGGTTTTGAACTCCCGTTTTTACCCCAACTAGAAATTGCAGAATCACATCTGTTACATACTCACAATTTTACATAATGGCATATTAGTGACTGTTGTATTCTGCTACCTTTCCTATCCCCTACTATCCCACCTCCCCTCCCCTCCCCTCCCATCTTCCCTCTCTACCTCCTCTGCTGTTGTTCAATTCTCTCCCTTTTTTCCCCTTCCCCCTTGCCCCTCATAACCTCTTATAATTTTGTGTATCATTGAAGGTCTCCTACCATTTCCATATGCTTTCCCTTCTCTCTCCCTTTCTCTCCCCCCATTCGTCTTTGTTTACTGTTAGTCTTTTCCTCATGCTCTTCCTTCCTGTTCTATTCTTAGTGGCTCTCTTTATATCAAAGAAGCCATTTAGCATTTGTTTTTTAGGGCTTGGCTAGCTTCACTTAGCATAATCTGCTCTAATGCCATCCATTTCCCTGCAAATTCTATGATTTTGTCATTTCTTAGTGCTGCTTAATACTCCATTGTGTGTAGCTGCCACATTTTTTTTATCCACTCGTCTATTGAAGGGCATCTAGGTTGGTTCCACAGTCTAGCTATTGTGAATTGTGCTGCTATAATCATTGATGTGGCCATATCCCTATAGTGCGCTCTTTTCAGGTCCTCATTGAATAGTCCGAGAAGGGCGATAGCTGGGTCAAATGGTGGATCCATTCCCAGCTTTCCCAGAAATCTCCGTACTGCTTTCCAAATTGGCCAGTAAACAGATAACACTAAATGGTTGCATTTCTTCACAATGAACGGTGCTAACAAATATAATTAGCATTGTCTCTAATTAAATATTTTTTCTACATTACTTGTGATCCATCACTTCTTCACAATTCTATATTTATTGCTCTTTACTGTACATCTATGGGTGATCTAGATGAAGAGTGCTTTCTACTATTTGACTGAAGCAGTAAATGTGACCTAGAGGGGTTCAATAAAGTCCGTATTGTTACAAACAAAGCAATAACTTTTCTCTCTTTTTATTTTAGAGTGTTTTTATTATTTCCTCAAGCCTTCCAACATGAAAATTACATTTTTTTTTCTAATCTGAAGTATCTGTGCTTTCTATGACTCTTGTCAAACTGTTTTCTATACATTCACTACATGGACCTCTGTACCCAGACATTTACTGCATCCATTCTGGCATATCTATTTTGCCCACAACCATCCTCCCTCCAGGTAATCCGCACTCTGGATTAGCCAGGCTATGAATCACTACAAGCAGAAACAATGAACCATAATTACTTGATATTCCTTAGTCTCATTCTTCCAAACCAGGGGATTTTAAGACATCCACATGAGCCTCGGAAAATGTTTAGATTCAAGACATTCAATAGATAGAACTTAAAAATATCCAAGCAGTGAAATCTTATTTCAAAAAGGAAAAAAAAAAGAGTAAGTAAGGGTGTGGAGAAAACAATTCAGTTTATCAACTATAGAAATGTCTGCTATGCTCTATATATTTAAAAATAGATCACATTTAAGGATAACACTTTTGGAAAAACTGCTGTGAGCAGAAGCCAGTTTGATAGCTAAGCCACTTTGAACAGGTGAAGTAGTTACCCACCAGGTCAGACTGTTTGCTACAGAAGCTTCATGCAGGGCATAATTCTTATTACTTAACTGTGACTCCCGACTGCATCTGTGCCAGTGTAAACATGATGCTTTATGCTGTAGCTGAAATAGGGACAAAGTGCCAGCTAATGCAGAGGGTTTCAGAGCAAAGAGACTCTAGTTATTTAATAAAAGATGTAACTAGTGGTTAATATAACCAACCAGTGACAAACGTTATAGGACATAAAGCGATGGACAAGAAGAGATAAATTTTGGTCCAAATCTTATAACTTGTTAGAAGATATAAGGTATATACAAGAACAACTTCAATTCCCAATAAAGCTGGCTAAATGTTGGAGACTGTATATGAAATATTTTATCATCAGTGTCACATAGGGGATTTGTATACATTTCTTTCTTTCTTTCTTTTTTCCCCAGTGCTGCAGATAAAACCAAGGGCCTTGCATATACTAGGCAATGGATTTTACAGAAAAGCTACTGTATGCATTAAAATATCTAGATTCTTAAGTTTGTTCAAATTCTCCAAATGGTATATATTAATCTGTGTAGGTTTCTTGAAAATAATCTTGTGATTTATTTTTAAATAAAAATATTTTGAATTTAATTGTAAAGGTAGCTTTATAAAAAGCTCATGCACTTGATCTCATATGTACTACCTAGAGAGGCTATACCTATGTAACACATGCTGCCAAACTGAGGGAATAAGCCATCTGTGACAACTATTAAAATTTTAAAGCTCAAGTTCTAGGCACAGTGACCATATTTCCTAGAGGCAACTTGGAGTAAAATAGCTTGACTTCATAATTAACTCACTGGTATCAGAAAAAATCTTCATGGGAATCAACTATTTCAGTAAAGACACCTGAGTCTTCTCCTTGAATCTTTCCTAGGATAGAAATTGATATGGAAAAATGAAAAGGAATCACAGAATCTATGTTTTCTTTCCACTGCCCTGAAAATTGGTCAAATACTTGGATCAGATAAATGTCTAATTAACATTCGGGACTTGTGGATAATGTTTAATTTGTTGTATTTAGGTGAAATTTATTAGTATGGTACTGCATGCTTGTAATCTCAGCAATTCAGGAGGCTAAGGCAGGAGGATCACAATTTCAAGTCCAGCCTCAGCATCTTAGGAGGACCCTATTTCAAAATAAAGAATAAAAAAAGGGGCTGGGGATTAAGTTCACTGTTAAAATGTTCCTAGGGTCAATTTCCAGTAATACCCCTATAAAAAAAATTTATGATTTAGGTAATAATCTTGTTTTGCTCATTTATTTATTTTGAAAATCTTTCTTTTCATGTTTGCCACGACTTTTTAAATAGTTTGATATGTATTGCCTTCTCAACTATTTTAAATTCCACAAATTTCTCCTATCCCTTCCTTCATTTTTTACATATTAAGCTATTATTAAAATTAAATATAAATTTTGACTAGTATAATATTTCTATAGGTTCCTAAATATGGACTCTGATCTTTTAACTCCTAAATCTATGAAATATACTGTTACTAATATTCAAAAACAAAACTGAAAATATACATGTAACTACTAAATTGAATTTCAGTATCTTTGAACTATATGACCAGGAAAAATTGTGGGCTTTATAGAGTGCTATAGTTTGGATCTAGAATGATCCCCAAAACCCAAGTGTTTATAAATAAAGGATTGGTCCCCAGGCAACAACACTATTAGGAGGTACTGAAATTTTAAGATGTGGGACCTAAGTGATCATCTTCTGGTTATTGGGGGTTTACCCTCAAAGACAATTATGGGACCCCCCCCAGTAATTTCTTTCTCTCTTTTCTTATTCCCTGCCAAAAATAAGTGGGTTTTCCCTAGCACACCCTTTGGCATTTTCCAAATACTGGTTCTTACTCCTGTGTGGACAACAGCATTTGTTACAATTATTGGTTGGAGCCCCCAAAGCAATGGGTAAAACTGGCCATGCATTCAAAACTCCCAAACTGACAGCCAAAATAAACCCTTCTTATTTATAAGACAATAATTTCAGGTATCTTATTATAGTAGCAGAAAGCTAGTACATAGAACCTCTTATAAACTATAGCTAAATCAGAAATATGAGGAATTAATTTGGTAGACCAATAATTGACAGCCATATCATATATAAAATACTCATACAAATTTCTCAAATGGGAACTTCAGAATCCAAATTTGGGCATGAATAAATGATGATAGCTAAATTGGAAGATATTTAGAGTGTAAAGCATTTCAACATCTGTATGCTTATTTCATTGAATTGGCAATTATGGCTAATTGGTTAAATTCTGGATCAAGGTTAAAATTTTAAAATAGTGAAAAGTGTAAGTACATTATCATTTGATCGATAATCAAAGTCTTTTAAGTGTGAAGTCTTTGAGTAAGCAATAGAATAAAACACTTAGATATGTGTTACACATAGTGGCATGCTCTTAAACATTTCTAACATTGACAAGATGTCTCCTTTTGAAGAGCAGAAAGATACTGTGTCTTTAAACAGTTTTAATTTTTAAAAATATCTCATATTTTGAATGTAAGTTACTATAAAAAAATATTTATTAGTTCCTTCAATTACTACATGAGCTTGCAGAGTACCTGTCCGTAGCTGGGGTACTCAATCAGAGTTCTTTAAGGTTCTGAGAGTCACCCACCTCTGTAAGAGCATAGTGTTATAAGAGATGATTATCTCAGATCCAGATTGGCAAACAGGTGTTGCTCATCTGTCAAATACAATCAATTCATTGTTGCATCAGTCTAAGCTGTTATATTTGAGAATGACTTTGAGTCTCAGGGTGAATATGGGGATTATCCTCAGATGTCTATGAAGAGGGCAGGAAAAGACATTTTCTTGGTAAATGCAGTGAGCTTTATTTATTTATTTTTTAAAAAAACTCTTGTTAGTTTCATTTAATTCTACAGAAAAAGTAGTGAAGCTATGGGAATAAATGCAATTAGCCAAATTCATTTTATGAATAATTTTCATATCATATTTTACCCTTTTTTAAAAACTTTTATATACCTCTCCTGTTCCATTTCTGGTGATTATAATGATTAAATATACCAAAGCGTACAGCATCCCATCATCAGAAAATGTCTCCATTATTGAGAACTGATTTTGCATTTTCCAAATACTGGTTCTTACTCCTGTGTGGACAACAGCATTTGTTACAATCAGTAGTGGATTTTGGTAGTTGCCTGTACAACATTTTTGCTGCTCTGCAACTCATACTGTTTTGCATCCACATATTAAACCCAAAATGATCCCCCTTGCACCAGAGTGACTCTCCTAAATTCATCAGGGTAACCTTAATCTGCTTTCTACAGTGATTGGTTTATGCAAACCAGGCTTTATTCAGTTAACAATATATCCCTGTTCATAAAGACTGGTTCAAAAAATGAAGCCAGAAACCAATTCAGAACACTAAGATGAAAACTAATTTTTCTGGGGCTTTCTAGAAATTGGCATAGTCGCTGTTTTGAGAAAGTCACCAGAACAAAGGTTCTCACCTGATTTGACAGAATCATGTGCAAATAGAAGCCCACAAATTACTAACAGTATTTTTTTAATATGAAGAAATTCCAATGATAAAATGTTCAATATAGAAGACAGAACTGAGATTAAAACAGATAGTGGGTCTGGCACTGAATTTGATCCACACCTCATAAATGTCTATTCTAGAACTTTCATTTCCATTAGTCAATAGAATTTCATTATTTTTATTAAACAAGATTGCTTATGAGTGTTTAACAAAAAGCAAACAAAAACATTCTATCTGATATGTATCTTTTTATCATTAAAGAAAATGTTTGAACTGGATACCATTTTCTTTGCCTTTTTAAAAGTCTGGAATTATTAGGAATCATAACGCTTTTTCTTAAAGACTTAAGAATATAGCTATTATTTGTTATAATTTTATTTTTAAATGCAGAAATTTTACTATTTGAATCTTTATTAAATTACCTTAAGCCACTGTAATTTCAAAATTTAAGCCTTAATTTTTAAAAATGAAATGAACCTATTAATAAGTAAATATAATTATACCAAAATAGTTATCTCTTATGCTTTTTAAAACATAAATTTGCTTGATTTATCCAAATATAATTCTTATTTAGTGGTAAGAATTGTAATTCTATAATAAAATAGTCCTGCTTGGGGGATATATTCATTTCACACTAGAAGATTGCATCAGGGCTCGGGAAATGACTCAATGATAAAGTGCTTGCCTGGCATGCATTAAAAACAAAAAAAAAAGAACAAAAACCATTGCATCATTCAAATGGTGACATACTATAAGAAATCTGCAATTTGAATATTTTATGTATCACACCAAAAGCAGCAGAATATACAGAACCAAGGGTCAGTAAACAAACAGAAACAATAGTAAGACATTTATTCATGCCCAAATTTGGATTCTTCCTAGAAAAGAAGAAAGACATAGATACACATAGAAACTGATAGAGATAGAGACTTATAAATATAAACTTTTTCTTAATGTGTGTGTTATGTATGTGTGTGTGTGTCTTAGGGTTTTCCAAGGAAGAATATCAAGAGTGATTTCACTGAAAATATGCACCATTTTTAGTCTATGCTATATAAGTTTGTGTACATTTGTATGTGTTTGCATCTTTTATTATAGCCATACATAGGGATAAGAGGCACTATTCCCAGGATACCTTAGTATCAGTCTCAAGATTAAAATCTACTATAATAATAGACTTCAAGATGGCTCAGATTCTTCTGATATGCTGTGTTATATTCAATGTGCTTTTATTAAGTAGATAGTGTCTGGAGGCTTTAAATAGTTTTGTTATACAAGAGTTTGTTTCAACAACACTTTTTGAAAAGACACTCAACCCGCCTACCTTGGATTAGTTCATTGATTATTCTGCCCTTTGCCTTTGTATTTCTGTAGTACTTTGAGAATAGTATTATCTAAGAATAGTTTGAAAAGATAGTCTCTTCTTCAAAGTGAGGGAAAAATGCAGAACTTAACATAAAAAAACTCACTTTCAACTTCTTAACAGGTTCTTAAAATAAGAATTTATGTTTAGAATATACAAAATTCATTTATCACTAAAAATGTTACTTTATAGAATAAACCTACTTCTTTCCAATTAGATGTGACTGTTTCCTGAAAGATTGTGCCTTTAAAATATTGCACATTATTTTTAGTGATCATATAACTCATCTTCTGATTTATATGAATAACATATTAATATTATAATACAAATACATGTGAAAATTAGTTTTTATGTAAATGTATACTCGGTCACAGCCTTCCTACTTGTTCCTAACTTAATATGCAGTACTAGCTCTTTTAATATACTATAGCATTGGGTAAAATATTGACTTTGATAACTAACTTCTGGTTAAAAAGAGAGTCAAATTTTAACAATTTCTTATTATGTGATAATTCACCTTTGAGTAATAAAAACATAAAGAAAAAAAAGAAATGATAGTATAAGGGTATAAGGCATGCCTTTAGAAACTATAATGTTCATGCAGCATAATGAAAAACAATAAACCAAACCTCTCTGGGCAAGAGAAAATAGTCATAACACAGTCTCCAATTTCAATAAATGAAGATATTGAGTTTAATTATACATTTATGAAGAAAATGCACACCTATAATATTTTCTCTTCAAAGCAAAAGGGGTTGGTTTTAATATACCATTATCTCCCTCGAGTATTTCCAACCAACATTTTTTTATTACAACATGCAATCTCTGGATTGAAAGTACATATTTGGGATGTTTTCTGGTTTAGCTCAATGTCATGAAAATATAGAGTGTAGATCTCTATGGAAACATTTTGAATATAGTACCAATAATTTAATATAGCAGGGGAAAATTACAAATTTTTTTAAAACAAAAGCTTTACATCCTCATTTTTTTAGAATAACCTCAAATGTATACATACACAAGATTATAGAATATCCTTGAACTTGCTTTCCTAAACAGAAAATATATTTTCATATTTTATCCAAACAATATATCAACATTAGAGAACTAGGAAATCACTTATATTTGGGCATTTAGATTAGAAACCACAACCAGGTCTTCTAAGCATTTTAAAGTATTATATCAGAAATTATAGTAGTCTAATGAATACAACATGCCTTTGAAACTTAAAAAACTAAATAAAGGACGTGGTCTCTTTTTTTCTTTGTTTATATAAGGCAACTTAACTCTTTTGCAAAGCTATGATTAAGAGAATTTAAATCACTGTGTATTTTAGTCTGTCTAGTTTATAATTATAAAATCATTAGATTTTCTTAAGTTTTCAGTTAACATGCTCTAAGAATATTAACAATATTGTAGCAACTGGTATAAACATGTTTTCAAAATTATATTTTTTAAAAATAGAAAATTTATCTTTCAAAAGCCACATAATATGTTAACAAATATGATTCCATTAATCAAAATAATTACAGTTTTATAACTCCAAAGGATGATTTATAGCTGAATGCAATTATTATTAGCTGAAATCATTAAAACTTAGAATCATTTAAATGTTTTTCATCACTAAAGACATCACCATTAACCTTTGCTTATATCTTTATTTACATCACTATAAAACTGAGTTTAAATTATATCCAAAAAAAAAGAAAATATAAATGTATTATAGGATACAAACTATATAAGGATTACTAACCATAATTTCTAGGCTTTGATCAACACTGCCTTACTCTAAAGTTTAATCTTACTTTAATATTTCTACACATACATAATGAGAAAAAAACACTATTCCTACTATATTTTCTTTGTAATATTGTAATACCCAATAGTTCTTTTTGTTGTTGTTAAATAGAGAGTACACTTAGGATTAATGCTATAGATTCCCTGAAATATAGAGATTTTAAAAAAACAGATTATATGCATGCACTGCAGATTGAATACACTGCCTACTCTTAATATTCAACATTAATTAATGACAACTGTCCTGCAAGGCTATTTATCATGACTAGCAAAATATCTGGAATTCCTGAAATACTAAGGTAAAATTGACCTGAAGCAGTGTGTCTTGCAAACTTACAAGGTGCAAATTGGAGCAGGTGCAAAACTTGCTAATATTTTCTTGTTACTAAGTTGAACCACTGATACTTGTCACTATTCTATTCTGCTGGGTACATAGATATACTTAAATAACATACAAAGTTATGTACAGCCAGTGCTATCTTTACGTTTTTAAAAAACATTTAGTTTTTAGTTTTAAGTAGATACAATATCTTTATTTTGCATTTATGTGGTGCTGAGGATCGAACTCAGTGCCTCAAGCATGCTAGGTGAGTGCTCTACCCCTGAGCCACAACCCCAGCCCCCCCGCACCCCTGATATCTTTACTTTTTTAAATATTATTACTCCTTGCCACTCCTTTCCACTCAAATATCAGATGTTTACTAATGTATTCTTTTACTTCTGAGAATTTTTATTAGTTCATTATAGTTATACATAATATTGGGGTTTATTTTGACATAATTATATAAGCATGGAATATAATTTACTCCAATTCTGTTCCCTTTACTTCTGTTTCCCTTCCCTCCTCTCTCCTCCTGTTTTCTTTCCTCTACTCATTGATCTTTCTTCTACTTATTTATAATTTTTATTAAATTAATGCATTATGAATATATATAAAGGTGAATTTCACTTTGGTATATTCATATATGTACATAGAAATGTTTGGTCAGATTCATTCCACTGATCTTCCATTTGTCATCCCTGCTCCCACCCTTAATACCCCCAAATAATTTGGGGGATACTGAGGATTGAACTCAGGGGCACTTGGCCACTAACCCACATCCCCAGCCCTATTTTTGTATTTTATTTTGAGACAGGGTCTCACTGAGTTGCTTAGCACTTCACTTTTGCCGAGGCTGGCTTTGAACTCAGGATCCTCCTGCCTCAGCCTCCCAAGGCACTGGGATTACAGGCATGTACCACCACACCTGGCCACCCCTAAATACTTTTAGTAAAATATCATAGTTGGACATTATATAAAGGAAAAGGAAATATGTAATTCTTCTTAAGGAAGTATTATTGAAAGCCTTATACTATTACTGCATATCTAATATTAAAGAAAAACAATGACATTCTTTTCTAAAATAGGGTTAGAAAGACAATAAAAAGTCAAACTAATATTTCTTGAAAAACTTGCAAAAATAATTAGATAATTTGTTGGTTTTCATGATACCCCATATATTTTTGCTTCACTGGATGTACCGTTCATATTCAGAGATTTTTACTTATAATATAGAGTATTTGAAGTGCCAAATAAAATGTAATGTCAACCCAATAACATAATAGATGATACCTTTCCTCTGGTACCCCAAATAACCTATATTCACATTTGTTTGTAAAGTCTTCTAAATACAGATAAACTATTTTTTGCTTTGTTTAAATATAAGTTTATGCCCATCATTAATTAGATATCTGTTATGAACAAAATTTTAGGAATAAAGTGCTAATAAAATAAGTTAAATAAAAAATAAATATTAAATACAGGACATTACATCTACTAAAATAGTCTAAGGAATGAATAACAAGCAATGTGAACCTGTTTACTGAATATAGCAATGATCTGAAGGTCAGGCATAAATGAGGAAGAAAACCATAAAAGAAATCCAAATAATTGGCTTAAAAGTTATATGAGTAAAAAGTTGATTGAATGGATGTAGTTTTCAAAATTTTCCCCTTTAAAAATTATTCTTTTTTTGCATATTACAAGTGCCATTTTATCCTAGGACTTTTCCATCTCATTTTGTTCTTCCTCCTCTGCATGATTGTCAGGGTAACATCACCTGCATTGTCAATGATGCTATAAATTTTTTGTAATCTGCTGAGACACAGTAGCTACTGGCATACCTAGACACCCGTCATGAGTTGTGGCTAATGTCACTGAGGAATTGAAACTCTAATTGAAATTCTAATTTAATCAAAATTAATTTTTAGTTTAAATTGATTTGTGAGTAGTGGACACTATATATATTCTACAGTGCATTGTAGGCCAGGATTTCCCAAGGAAACTCATATGTGTCCCGCTACCTCCTGAATACATCTGCCTGGATGTACCAT
Organism: Ictidomys tridecemlineatus; assembly: GCF_052094955.1. NCBI lineage: Eukaryota > Metazoa > Chordata > Mammalia > Rodentia > Sciuridae > Ictidomys > Ictidomys tridecemlineatus. The sequence goes on from NC_135494.1 coordinate 24,010,776, forward strand.
AGCATGTCAAATATCCACATGTCCAATGTCAAAGTCATCACTTTCTCCAAACCAATTCCTGATTTAGTTAATAATTAACTAATAATATCAACTTGGCTTAAGATAGAACTATTAAAATTACTCTTGACTCCTCACTCTTCTTTGTGTTTCATATATTATGCAACATATTATTTGATTTTAAAATTGTCTCACAAACCTGTCATTTTTTTCTAAAATGCACATCATTATTTTTCACACACTATCACCAACAGCCCAATCTTTAAATCACTCTCAGGAGAAGCTCAATGACATTAAGACAAAGTTTAAAACTACTAAATTTCTCAAATGTAACTTCTCTGGTGAATTCTTCAAATCTTCTAATAGTAATCTCAGGTTCCATCTTCTTCCTTCCATCCTTTCCTCACAGATTACATAAATCATTCTATCCTTAGTCTTTTCTTTCCCCTTCCATATTATGACCACATTACGATCACCTCCTGTAACGCACTATGAAATAATTTACTTGCCTTACTAATTACCTGGGACCAATTCCTGTGTACTAATTGTTTTGGAATATCAAGTGTTTTTACTCCCTGTGTCATTTACAGTAGACTACTAGAATGCTTAGATAACTAATAGCAGCTTACGAGTGAAATGCTGAAGATTTAAAAACATAGCTAGAAAATTCCTAGGTGTAAAAGGAGAGTGTAAATAAGCCTACTTCAAAACATGAATCCATGTTGGTTTTTATTCAGTTATTGAAAGATTAAGCAGCTAAGATTTATACTGATATTTAATTTCATGTTTGACTTCTGTGATAATTTTAAGAATAAATACTACCTTTAAGGTAATTATAGAGGATAAGAAAAACAGCCTCAACATTGCTGCAGCGTGGGTCGCCCTTCAGCAACTGTATATGGACCCATCTGACAGTCACTGGAGCCATGATGGATTACACCTTTTGGTATCAATATTGAGCTTCACGCATTACTTTATAAGGTTCCATGCTTTACATCAAAAAGACAAATGCCAAGACAAATTCAAATTTTATAAAAACAACAACAACAACACTACAGGACATTGAATACCCACCTTCAAGGACTCACAACTCACATACTATATGACATTTATTTAAAAATATTATTTAAATTCAGCACAGCACAAATAATACATTCTTATATGCAGAAATTATTTATATTCACATAAAAGCATATATAATGTAAGAGAAAGTCTAGAATGCAAATTGTTACTCACTTGGAAAGGATACAAGATGATATCACTATCATCACTGATGATACTAAATGCATGTATTTATTATGTTATTTAAACAGATAACTAAGAATATGTGACTTACAATGTTATGTCAAATACAAACTTTTATTGGAAGAAACAAGGAATATATCTCTAATATTTCACTTACTCTAGCTTCTTGAAAATGTTTTAATATTTATTAATATTATACTACTGGTTATTCCTTAGTACTAAATATTAATATTTAGTACTAAATATGTGTCACAATTTTACCAAATATTTCTTATATTTTATATCAGTTTGGCATAATTGATAGACAAGAATTGATCCTAGTGTGTCTTTTAATATAGGTCAAATGTTGTTTTTATCATATTGTGCTATTATGTGGAACAGGAATGTCATAAACATGTGACATGCTGTGAAAACACCAGCATTACCCCTAGTGAAATGAGACATTCTAAAGACTTCAATTCTTCACAAGTCCATTTGGGTCACTTCCTGTATTCTCAGCATTGAATTAATTACTTTAGCTCTCTGTTTTCATACTTTGGAGATAAATACATACATATTTTCACATCTTTGAGAAAAAGCAAGAAAGCATGAATTAGACAGATTTTTGCCTTAAAGTAAAAACAAAACTCAGAAAATGCAGGTAACAATCTATTTAAAGATTTTAGCCCTAGAATTTTTTAATGTTAATAATGGTACTGAATCACACACATGCAACATTTCTAGAGAAAACACAATAAATAGTGTCTTCTGACTTCAGAGACTGCAAGTGAGGAAGAACACTGGGAGTATATGACTTATTGGTGTAAAAAATAACATTGTACTAAATGGGATGGCAATTTGGTAGCTAAAACAGAACTAAAATCCAAGCTCCATATTTTCTCATCATGTATTTTGTTCAGTTATTCTATACTTAATAGGTGCTTTTATTTTGTTGTTTTTCCAAAAAATTCACATTGAAATAAATTCAGACACTATTAAACAGTTCTTTGTACAGGTCCTCAGTTCTGTTATTTGTAAAATGATTACACTGTAAAGATCCTTTTCTTCCCTTTGTCCATGTCTACAATATCAATGAAAGTATCCACTATAATTGGGAAGAGAAAATTAAATCTGGATCATACATGTGGTCATAAAAAAAAATCCTAGAACTCTTGTTTCTGCCTTTAAATGGGTTCTATTTTTTTTCACAGACATGGATTTTTCACAATATTCATTGGTTTAATGAAATATCCATTTACACATCAAATATTTTTGAAAATATATAAAAACATTTATACCTTCTCTTTTAATAATCTCTTATCTTCTGCCTAGTTCACATTAAATACTGACCTCTTAAAAATGTCAAGGCTCCCCTTCTCCCTTCCTATTTCTCAACATGCCTATTTCTCAACATGTTCTCAGCACTGTTCTTAAATACAGCTAAGATCTGAGAATTAGCATGTGTGTGTATACCTTTATAATAAAAGAGCCAACGGTTTCTTTGCTAAAAATACTCTCATCTCATTATGTATCTGATGTTAATATGGTCTCAAATCACCCCTACCACCAAAATCCTTGATATTTCTGATCATCAGAAAAACAAGAAAAATGGAGAAAATATCATTATTCCATTACCTTTAAATCTTCAAATTATTTGCTTAAAAATAAGTAAAAATCCTATATTCTAAGTAGCCAGAATATCTGAAAATATACATTTATTTGTCATAAAGTATATGCATATGTTCACCCAAATATATGTATATATTAATTCAAATATATATACATATTTATATTTATTTATACTTGTGTGAAATAATATGTAGGTATATACACACACATATATAATCAGTAAGTTTTAAGATTGTGGATACTAAGGAAGTAGTTAAACTCATTTCTATTCTTCTTATATCCAAATAATAATACAAAATCAAATGATGGAGATATTAAAAAGTAAAATATGGAACTGGGATAGACTAGAAATAAAACTATGATAAACATTTAGCTAAGATCCAGATATTTCAAGCTTAGAACAATTTTAAATAAAATATAACTCACACTTCTCTTATTTTAAAGGTTTAGAAATAAAATAAATTCTAGCTCTTAAATGTCAGAGATGACCTTAGACTCCTGTTTCTCTCCTGAGCTCACTCCATCACCAAAGCTTGGTTCATTTTGTCACACTTCCTTTTTTTGAAGGAGAAAAAAAAACCTTGTAAAATTTCACTAAGATTTAAAGATGATTAAATCTTTCAAGTAAGCACATATAAATATGGATTATTCTTAAAGTACTGAAATGCCAATATCTTTTATAAAATCCATCCCAAAAGGCAGGTTTTGACAGTTCAGATAAATAATTGGCAAATGTAAAAATGTGTATGATGTCATGTGATGCCAGAAACATTAAATTTATTCATTTCACACTGTAAAACTTAATTTTCTTCACAATAAACTTATGGTTAAGGAAATGCACTAAAGATATAAATACACCTACCATAGAGTAAAAACAAGTTTTATTTTTAAAGCAGACTAACCTCTTCCTTCAAAAAAAGAATCACTTCTTACTATAACCAGTAAGTACCACAAAAAAATATCTTGAATATTGAAAGCAACTTTGGACAGAGAAATTCAAAGACCCATTTTGCATTGATGTAAATGTCTAAAGTGATGAAGAGCATTAGGAATATAACACAAACCTATCTTCAGATTATAAAGAAAAAGTTAATTGTTATATTAAGGACATATTTTAGTATAAAATACCAGTTATAGATTTGTATGACCTTGAATGAATTTTTTTGGATATTTGCTTATTAATTTTACTCCTTAGAAAAACAATATGATACATTAAAATTCTTTCTAGCATGCTTTACAAATTATTTCTCACGATTATTTTTCTTTCTTGCATCTGCCAACATAAACAATAAGTCACAAAAAAACCTTTTCAATTCCATTCATGAGTTCAGGATGGACTCTTCCCCTACCTTGCTTATGGTTTCATGAAGGTTGAAAAAAGGATCCATTTCTTCAATTTTTGTTGCATGTTTAGGAAAAACAGCCTCAGAGAGAAAAATTGGACCCTGTGGCAAATCAAAAAGGAAACATTTAAAACTCACCATTGATTTTGTTTTTCAAGTGCTTATTGGATTTTCTTTAAAGATTCAAAGTGACTCTAAATTGCTTTAAGGTTCCTGTTGATTGTTGAACTTCATTGTACTGATCTAATTATCCATCACTGAATATTTGCAAATTAAAATGAGTAGAATTCTATAAACCTTGACATTGTTTGTATTTACAAACTAATGTTTTCTTAGCAAGAGAGATTAATCTTAACATCTGTCATCCCTTTCCCCTGAAATGCAGATATTTATGTATCTGCTTTGATTACAAAAGACCTATTTGAAATTCTGTTTTAAATTTAGAATTTTCTGTTTTAAGACAGGTGGAACAGAATAGTTTTGACAAATATGATCACCTATAATATCTTAGGCAAAGTGTATATAGTATTTCAAATATTTTCAAATTAACTTCAAAATAATAGGAAGATGAATTTGGGGTAGAAATCCCATATGGTTATTTGTGCTGCCATTAAAATGGTAACACTTAGTGTTAGAAGTTTAGTGTTAAGATGATTGAAATGAATCAGACAAACTCTAATTCATTTTGTGGTTACATGTGTAACCAGGTTTTAGGAAGCAAAAATATATGTAATGATGATGATATTACTACCCAAATCAATGCTATTAGACATATCAACAAAATCATCATACTATAAAATTATTATTATTTACAGTAATAGCTTTTACTTGAAAACCTGAAGGAACTAGATTATTTGGCTAGAAAACAGAATACATGGGACTTGATAAATTAAGCTAGATAGACAAACAGATTTAGAGACCAATGAATTAATAATCTTTCTGGAGACAATCATGGAGGAGAAAGATTCAAAGCAATCTACAACAACAGTTACAGCAGAGTTACAAATTTAGGCTAAATTTTATTATTCATGGAGCTTTCCAGCAGCAGAACAGATTACTTTGGGTTATACCAATCAATGGTGGGAAGTTAGGATTATGTAATTGAAGTTAATATAGATGAGGACTGAAATCAACTGAATCCCAAGTTCTTATGTATTAATCAATTCTGTGACAAGATATATGCTTTAGTCCCTATTTACAAAAACACTGAAATCAGGCAAAATTAATCTGACTGATCCAACATATTCCCAATTTTAAATAAGACCATGAATCAACCAATGGTGTTAGTACCTATCAGGATTAACAGTTTGTTTAATAAAAACATGTTTCATGTTCCTCTTTTCATTTGCCCACTAATCTAAAAACTGTCAGAACATCTGCTCAGTCCCAACCAGTACTCCACTTTGTAAAGACTTACCATAAAATTCATATGACCCATGCCTAAAATTTAATAAATAATCTTTCCTAATTTCCTCATTCAGAAAGCGTGCTAAGACACAGTATTATGAGTTGAATTGAATCCATCAAAAATGTACATTTTAAAGTCCGACTAAGAACATGACCACACTTAGAAAATAGCTCACTGCAGATGTAACTGTAACCTGTTAAGTTACAGTAGGTCATATAAAAATGGTAATTGTCCCTGATGCAATATGACTATTGTATTTTTAAAAAATAGATATTTGGGGGCAGAATTACACACAGAGAGAATGTAATGTGTACATGAAGTCAGAGACTGGGATCATGTATCTACATGTCAAGGAATACCAAAGGTGTTGCAAGAAAACTCACAAAATCCATGCAGGAGGCAGGGGAACTGGTTCTCTCTCACATCTCTTAGAAGGAATCAACCCTGACAACAGCCACAACAGTAGACAATGAATTTCTATTAATTTACCCTGTTTGTGGGATTTTGTTACAGTAGACCTATCAAACTACCACGTCACATTCATTCTTCAATAAGCGATAGGCCTAATAAACTTAATTTTGCTTATCAACATATTTTTAGAGATATTCTGGGTAGTCAACCTAAACGTTGGATAAAAGTTTAATTTTTCTACTTCATTAGTTGGGTGTCTTATTCTCTAAAGGATAAGTTACCTCATATAAGAAACATGGAAAATATTATATAGTTCAGAAATATGTAAGTTCTTGGGTGCCTGGCCCATGGAAACACCACATTTGTGGCATTGTTGATGTGCTAAAACTCATAGACACCACAATAAGGAAAGGGAGGTGGAGATTGATGGCAATATGAGCATTACTAGCTTGTCAAGGAAATTATACAGAGGATTTCTTATTATGGTAGGATGGTTGAATTAGAGGGAATCCATGATCTTATGAGGGACAGTAAGCAACTCGCGTTTAATTATATTTATTTTCTAAATGGAGATCATTTTGAAACTAGATTAGTGTATGCATAACATGGATAATCTGTTGCATTCATTTTCACTTTATAATTCATCTTTGATATCTTTAAAAGTTTGCCACACAAATAGTTTTAAATGAACTTCTTGAAGTGTTTTTATCTTATTAGCTTACTTAAAAAAATAACACTTCATAAATATTACATAGGTAAAATATCAGCCAGCCTTAAATTGAATGATCCCATAAAGATGTACGCTGGGAATTATAATTACCGCCATTTTTATTGAACTTTCAATTATTCAGTGGCAAACCCTATTAATTTAAATTATAAATATGGTTCTTATTCTCTAATGCAGTTCCTTTATTTGTCTTGCTCCTTCATTTATCTTTTAATAGATTACTCTTCTTTGTGTTTACTACTTCACTTATATAATCATTTAAAAAATATTCATTTAACACTTACTATGTGCCAGGGACTGTGCTAAATGCAGTCCATAGTCCTTAATCTTATGATGTTTAATCTACTGAGATCTGTACATAAGAAAGATCAAACTTTACTTTGTTCAAAACAATAAGACAAAACCACTACTTCATACACATGTGAAGATAACAATTCTGTTTAGTAAATAAGTATTTATATAGCCTTACAAAAATAATGCAATGATTTAAAAGAAAAAAATACACTTTATGAAAATTTTCTACTGCTATTATATTAACTGTACATGATTACTATTTAAATAGTATTTTATATTCACAGAGACAGGGCAGTAAAGCAATACTAACCACTAAGAAAGTGTTTTGTTTAGAATAATTCCTTCATGGACTGAACTTAAGCAATTCTTGAACAAATATGGACTGAATGCCACTTGGAGATCATATTAGGAATACTGCACAAGAATAAACATTGACAATAAAACTTTTTCTGAGATGTGGGGTAAAATCCAATTTGCCTCCCATATCCCCTAATTATGTCTCCTTTCTGTAACATTTATCAGTATTTACCAATTCTCTTGCCTGTACTCTATGATTTGACTTTCCTGATTCTTCTTTTGCATATTGTTACCTTCCTATAACTACATTTTCTTTGTTCTTTTGAGTCTTTATGTTGTTCTTAGTATTACTCAATCATTTTGTTTACATAAACTCCCTGGATGGAACTGTCTGCTTGTCTGGATTCACCTATCAACTTCAAATTGATAACTCCCATATCTTTATCTCTATGCCTGATCCCTGTTCTCAGTTTATCATTTCTGTTTATCCACAAGACCCTTCAAATGCATAAATATATAATGTTCTGAACCACGATCATGTGTTCCTTCATTGTAGCCTTCATTTCTTATCTTGAATGAGCACACATATTTTTCAAAATATGAAAATCTATATCATTCTTGACTCCAATTTCCTTTACCATCAGAACCATAGAATTACACTACGGTTGAACAATCATTTACAAGTTCTTACCTCTGGTCATAACCCAGTTATATGTAACTTACAGCCAACTATGCTTCCTGTTATCTAGATGTGTACCAAATTCATCAGTATGTCATTTCACAACCAAGTCCCAACCCTATTTTTCTTCTTTAGACTTTAATCATTTCTTTTTATCAAAACTCTTTTTGTACCATTTTTATATTGTTTCTGCTTCTTCTGCAACAGGGTATTCACTAGCTCTACCCATACTTTTAATATCTCTGCTTTTTTAATTTATGCTATTTCTTATTCTGCCTAGAATAGTCTTTCATCTCTCATCTGTTTACCAGACTTCACCAGATTTTTTTCCCTGATCCTCAAGATCAAGCAAACAAACAAAAACCCATACAAAATTATTCTGTAAGGAGGAAGAAGTGACTCTAATGGTGAATGTGTTTGATATTTACCATTCTGATCAAGAATTACTTTTCTATGTAGCCAAGAATTATAGTTGGTTAAAAAATTTCAATTACTAAAAATAAGCCTCTACATATTGCATTCTATGTGAAATTTTGCTTTTTAATTGTGGCAGGTGACAGGAATTAGGGGTAAAGTATTTGTTGAGTGAAACAGTGATTTTTTTTTTTTCAGGTTGCATTGACAATAGCATTTACCAATGCATATGTGGTGGATAAATTTAAGATATATGCTGGGAAACAAAAAATTTAGAAAGAAGGATATTGCATTAATATAGTGAGAAATAACATGAGACTAAAACCAAAGAGTGATGTTAGAGAAAGAGATGAGGAGATGGGTTTGGTAAATGTTTAATAACTAAAATTAGCAATATTGGAAAATAATTGGATGCAGAAATCTTAAAAATAAGTCAAAATTTCAAGTGTTTCTAGATTTTATAGTTTGAGTAGTTAGAAATTTGTTTATTTAGAAATTATAGAAATGCCTGAGGGGTTGGGGGTAGAAAAGTCATCTAATTTTAAACATTGAAGGTAAGATGTTTGTGAGATATTCCAAAGAAGTCATCTAAATGTGAATAACAATATTGGTCTGAAGTTCAGACCAAATTCTGGATTTGAGACATAAAGATAACTTTTGAAATATGTACATGGTAGCTAAAATGTAACAGCGTAGAACACGTTTTGAGTAACTAGAAAAAATACTCTGAATAACACCAATGTTTAAGAGGTAGGAGGATAAAGTATAATTTGTTGAAAATATTATGGATGAAATATCAGAGAAGTGTATAGAGAACATGCATATTTGATGTCATGGAAGGTAGACAAGTAGATAATGTCTCTGAATGAAAAACTGATACAGTAGAGGAAGTAAATTAAGATGAAGAAGAAAAATATGTGTTGGAGGTGGAATTTCAGAGGTCCCTGGACTTCTGTCAGAGAGGTCTCTGAGGAGTTCTAATAGGTGAAAGAGACAGAAGGCAATTTGTTGCAGACAAAATGTAAGGAGAAGTAGACATCAACACCAAATCACATTTCTCTAAAAAAAAAAAAAAAAACAGATCATCTTGAGAAGTTAGAAAAATAAATCATTGGCTAAATTAAAAGAGTTAAAGAATCAAGGTAGAAAAAGTGTATTCATTGTATTTTAGATAGAACCGGCATGGGTGTATTTGTAATGTAATAGAAAGTACCCAAAAGACAAGTAGAGATTTTTATAAAGAAGAAAATTTGAGGGAATTCATAGATAATGAACTTGAGGAAAGAAAATAATGTTACCTAGAAAACAGAATTGTAAGTATATGATGAATGGAGAACAAATACATTGTAGGATTTAAATATAATAGGAGACAGTATTAGTACATACACAGAAGAAAAGAATAGAAAAACTTGAAGTTATTTTTAATTAAGTTTTAGCCTCAATTGAGACAGATAAACATCAACTCGCCATTAAAAAATAAATATATTATTTTGCATATTTTTCAGAAATGATCACTTAACATTGTTTGTTCACATAGGCTGAGTCGAGACACTAGGCAAAACCATTCTAAACATCCCTAGTCTTTGGTCAACCCTCAGTAGGTATAGCTTGAGATGAACAGGATAATTGTATTGCTTCTATATCACAGCCCCAGGTCATGTGTTCCACATGCATCACCTAATTTAATCTACATGCATACTTTTAGGTAGGAGCTATTATTACCCCCCCCCAACACACACACTTTTACAAATGAGAACAAACATGTTTCAGGCACTTGCCCAAGATGATACCATAAATCAGTAACAAAGCCAGTTTATCTGACCTCATAGCTCACCCTTACATCCCCACACCAACACCCTCCCTCCTGCCCAAGTTTCTCATAGACAATGATTCTGTGTATTTAGTTAACAGAGAATATTTGCCTACCTTCTGTTCTAATTTCCTTAAAACCTTCATCTATTCTCCATAAGCAGCATAAGCAGAAGGTACAATTTAAAGGATATGATCAAAGACTCCCTGCTTATTCTAAATAAAATTGTTATCCAAAAAGCCCCAAGTGTGGGTCCCTCATTGCAATAGTCTTCTCTCTGAAATCAGAGAACATACGCATCAATACTTAAATTTAATATGTGAAATTAAAGCACTTGCAGCCTTTGAATGGCACTGACAGTCATAATGTGCTAGACTGAGAGGAAGGTAATTACAGTCATAATTTTTGAAACATAACATTCTCATCACTATTAAAAGTAAAAAAAAAAAAAAGACCTGAGATAATGTGGAATTTAAATAGAAGTGTAACCATCCAAGGGTCAAATGAGGAACAATATTAGCACATTATTTTCTGAACACACTCATTTTTATATTTCAATTATTTTTTTCAGGTTCTAAGAAACTCTGTTCTATAGGCTTTATGGAAAATAGTCAAAGTACCTTTATAGTCCTATTCATATTGATTTAGTGTCCTAATTTCAGACCTAGAAAGACATTAAAACTTTTAATTCGACCAAATATACACAGTAAAGCATGGAATATTCAAATAATTGAATGATTTTATGAAGTCATGAAACTGTTGTAGGAAAGTGAACACTAAAATTTGGCTAAAGTATATGTGTGTGTGTGTGTGTGTGTGTGTGTGTGTGTGTGTGTGTGTGTTGGTATGTTTATGCTTTTCTAAAATATTTTGCCATTTCTTTTAAGGTAACTTGAGATGGGGAAAACAAATGTAAGCCTTACAATGTGAATCATTCCAATGAACCCACATGTATTTTTGGTATTAAAGTCCCATATGCTTACCAAATATTTCCTTAGGATACAGTCTTCTTATTTTAGACTACTTTCAAACTAATATCCCTTATATTTATTGCCTTGTTTCATATCTTAATCATTATCTTAGCCATTACACATATCATGTGTTGTTATTATAATATTTTTTAACAGTATACTTTCTAGGCAGATGAGATGTTGGGAAAGCTAAGGGATAACTACAAGAAAAACATTAAAGATGCTCTCAGAAACATTTTCTAATAAATACCTTCAGGTTAGTATTTTAATGGTAAATAATTTAAGATTGAGCAGATATTGTCAAACCATTATGTTTTCTTAACAAGTATTTATTATTTCATATACATTAAAAAACAAATTGTCTGATATTTTTTAATGTTGCCATGTCTGTTCTGCTTTTATAAATGGAAGACTGGACCTGGCATAAAGATAAGGCAGATGAGGAGACACTCTGGAAAAGTGAACCCATAATAACAAAAGAACAGATGTAGAATATGTTCAAAGTCCTCTTTACCAGACTCACAACTTCGAAGATCTCATAATATTAACTCAATGAAGAATTATTAGCTCTATAAATCAATCCTAAAGGGATAACTCATCTCTTCCAATATCCTAACCTGGAAACTTTCTTGAGAACACTCCTGTAATTTTTATTTTCTTGTTTCAGCCAAAGTGGGCACTTGACACTGTGTATGTATTCACATCAGGAAAAAAGAAAATTATGTTAATATTCATTGTTGTTTTTTCCCTATTTTTGGTATTAAAGTCCTATATGACTTTACTAAGGATTCTTTGGAGCTATATTCTTTAGTTTATGCCTCGAAAACAAACAAAATCTCCACCAGTGTATAAGATAGAATAAAGTTTGAGAAATCAGCAGGCTTTTTCTACTGTCAATCACTCCTTGACTGCCTGTAATATCCTTGCTGTCTACCTACCACCAAGGGCCCCACATTCCCGCATTCAACACCTGGAGGTTTGAGAAGACAAACTTTTCTGGCCCTTCCAGATTCTGATGGCTTCAAGCATTCCTTCTTTGTGCTTGAATAACTCATGGTTCTGCATTGGTGATCATGTTTCCTTTTCCACCATCTGTCTTCTCTTCTAATAGAACACTTGTCACTGGATAGGGGCCCACTCAAGTAGTTCAAGATTATCTTATCTCAAGATCCCTAATTTAATTTCACCTGCTCAGAGTCTTTTAACAAATACGGTCACATTCACAGGTTTCTGGGTACAGATTCTTGGGATCAGCAGTACAATCCCACATCTTCAATGTATTAGAGCATGGGAAAGTTCTTTCTAACAGCAAACTGCAAGATTTCAATTCCAATCCAGACATTTTCTTGCTTCTCTTTTTGGGAATAGATATAAAATAGAAGACTTGTAAATTTCTAAAAATCCTGGAGATAAGGCAAAATTAATTTTTATTTTCTTGTTTCAGCCAAAGAAGAGGTAATCTTCTTTGAGGTAATTCCGATCTACTGTTCCAAGTAGTTATGGAATATCTACAAATTTTTTTTAAATTCTAGATTTGAATGATGGTCACATGAGTATACAATGTCAAAGCATATTTAAGATTTGTGCATTTTATTATGTATAAATTATATCTCAAAGGAAAATAATCTTTCTATGGAGCTATCATGTCAAAAAATCTTTCTTACCCTTTCATATAAATTATCTAATATGTTGTTATATTTTGTTATAAAATTGTCCTTAATATCCTCTTACTACCCATTTCATAAGATCTAGTTTGCATCCCCATTTCATTCTACTATGGGTAATTTTTTCCCTCTCTCCTATCAACTATTTAAGTTAACTGAAATCTTGGCTGTTCTTCTGTTAATCCTATAATTTCTTATGAATGCGTTCAGTGTTTTAAAGCCTTCCATGTTCCTTTAATATTTACTTTTCGATAGCACAACCATTTAAGATTAGTAAAGTTCTGTGACTACTGTCATTTTCTAGGTGAATAGACTGAGATTCAGAGATATTTTTTTCCCAGATTTTGCTGGTCATTGGTGGATTCTGAATCTTCAACTCTCATCTGATGCTACTCAAATTTCACATCCCTGTATCTCAAATGCCTAAATGAAGCCAAATTGGCAATGATTACTAGATAATCCTGATGATATTACAGAAATCAAAAGAAAAATAAAGAGCTCAGGTTGTTAAACTAAGCTAGACGCAACAAAGTTCCTTTTAAGATGTAAAGATCCATGATAAAGTTCTCCACATCAATGAGAGATTTTTGGGCTGTGTTCTCTGAATGATCAGAGTTGGAGACAAAGTATTAAAGTCCCTTTAAGGATTTCTTGATATTTTTAAGACTTAGCTAAGTGGGCATTAGATTTAAATGATGTTTTACTATTGAAATCACTGCCATCTTACTATCCACAAGAATGGGGTGGCAGGGGGGGGTTCAGTCCAAATAAATAACATGTTCTTAATTTGTACAAGTATTAACATGTAATATCAAAAAATTTCAAGCATCTATAAAAACTCATATATTCATATATAATACATTTATTAATTCTCTTGAAACAACAAATTAAAATGAAAGCCTTAAAGTTTGGCATCTACCATTAATAGTAGGAGACTATAGCAACATCAAGAAATTTCTTTTAAGAGAATGAGATCAAAAATAGTGATTATACAGCTCTCACTTACTAAATGTCTAATATGAACTGCACTGTCAGGCAGTGAATAATTCTATATTCTGCATGGTAAGGATTTTCTGAGAAAACTTTATTATAACCTGGATTAAAGGATAAGCTTTAGAAGTTAAATGATGACTGAATAGTGATAGAAAACCAGAGAGATTTACCTCCCTGTAGGTATGTGTTTCCATTTCAAAGGGGCTAAAACCCAGAACAAACACAGCATTCCATCCCATACATAACACTCATGACTTCCACTATATCCAGAGGGTAAGAAGTTTAGAACTTTTCCTTCTTTCCCTTGTTCATCTCCTTCTTTCAGGAAGGGAGAAGGTGACGTGCATAAAAATTCTCATTTTCATATTTTCAGGGTTCCTATACTGTGTTACATACAGCATGCAAATTTGTCTGTCTCTTACTGCCTCATCCCAGAATGGGGAAAAGAATGGGAAAAAAAGAAACCAATATGGTTGCTATAAGTAATAATTTTAAATATTGTTGTATAGAATTCATGTTAAAATTTGGGATAATATATATAGAGAGATTATAACCCACATCAGCACTAAATGTTTTAATAACAATAACAATAAAGTGAATGTTAATGAACATGAACAAATAAATAAGTATATAAATATTGAGTAAATATGAGACTTTAAAATACAAGTTTAATCAAATGTTTGTTTTAAATTTATATTTGCTTATAATGAAATATTATTATTTAAGCAATAAATGTACAATGCATCATATTTATAATAAATATACAATAACCTTTCCATGATAAATTAATAACAATATATAATATGATATATTATACTATATATACTATATGTTATATACTATAATAAATAACAAATATTTAATATTAATGAATATTATTGAATGTTTACCAATACTTATTGAATATTTGGCATGTGGCAAGTGACTTAAATTCTCTGTGCCTCAGTTCTCTCATCTGTAGAATTAATAAAATAATTTTACCTCCCAGGATATCATCATACAAACTTAATGTGCTAATACACATAAAACTTTTAAAATCATGTCTAGAACTGTCAATCCATATAATAGCTTTAACATTAAGGTACTATTTTCTCCAATTTGCAAAGGAAGGTAACAGGCTAAGAAGGATGACGGTGTTTGCTTAAGGAACTACATTTATTGATCCATCAGGATTCACTCACTCTCACTTAAGTCAAATGCTAGTGGAAAAAGTTAGTGTTGTAGTCTAGTCCAAGACAAAACAAGAAATGCAGAAAATTAATTTTTTTCATAAAACTAAATATATTAAATCAAAGAGCTGCCATTTTCCTGAAGTTGTATTTTCATCTTTTGATATTAAAATATTTATTTTTTCTCTTCTAAAAAAACTTGAGAGTAGATTGTAGTCTTTGTTTTTTATTTGTTTTCTCTTAATGCCTTTACATGGTAATTTTAGATTTAATACTTTAGGTCAGTCTGAGCATTTTGATTTTCTAATTCAATTTTCCTGAAAGATGAAAATCTGAGAAGCACTTTTAAATCCTTTAGTATCTTGCATCATGCCAGTTTTACAGGTTAAAAAATTGCTTTTTGGTTAATTTATTCAATCTTTTCATGGTTGCATACCTTGGGTCAGGACTGAAACTTTAACCTTTGTCATTTGAGTCTTACAGAGGTCCTTACACTTACAACCCTACATCCAACTACACAATTCTACACCTTCAGTAGGAGATGGCTTTAGAAGGTTAGTAGGCAATTTCATGACTCCATAACATTAAAAATAAACAAAACACTTAACGGGAACACTTTTCTACAGAAGTAATAGCTACATGGCAAAATGTCAAGATAAAATAGACTTTCTGATTGGTAGGAAGGCTTAACAGAGTTTTCAATATATATGCTAAATACTACTTAGCAGGAGGTCATAAGCACTCCCAATGTTTAAATATAATTTATTGTGAAAGATGTCTTATAATTTAAGCTTGAGTTTATAAACATATGTAAGCCAAGTACCATTTTAAAAGAAGTATTAATTGTCTTGATTGTTTCAGAGATTCTGCAAGCCAATTTTGTGTTAGTAGAATATTGGGGGGAAGGCAGGGGTATTATATGCCAATTGAAAATCACTGATGTGCAAAAGAAATATACCTGTCTATAGATAGTCCATGAAATCAGGAACTATCTATAGATAAAACATACTTTATGCATCATGAATAGTATCTAATATTAATGAAACACATTGCAAATATAGCTCAATCTGTATAAAATCCTTAATAAGTAAATACATTATTATACTCACTTTATGAATAAAGAATTTGAGGCACATTCATTTTATATATCTTGCCTAAGCATTAAATATGGAGAAAGAATCCAGACAGTATCGGTGCTCTTAACCATTATAAAATACATTGTCTAGAAAATGCAGCATATAGATCATAATACTGTAAATATTTACTTATATGCTTTCAAGAATGATGGTAGGTGAGAAAAAAATGAAATCTACATTCACTTCCTATAATTATCTTATATGAATAAAAATCACAACTGTATAATACTGTCATTTAAAAATCTTTTCTTGCCCTTGTTTTATCTTAGCCTTGAAACTTATCTCTTCTTTCCTAACTTTAAATCCATGCAGTATTTTATCATATTTCAGTTTGAAAAACAGAATGTATGAAACTAAAATTCCTCAAAATATTGCAGACCCTTGCAGTAAAGGCTGATTTAAAGCAATAATGATTCTATCTCTATTTTCACATGAAGTTTCAATGACTGTGAAGTGAAGGAGGTAGTCCCATAACTCCAAGTCATTAAATGGTTAGTTGAGTGCTCTTTTCTTCAACTTGTCTCCTTTTGGGAGGGAGAAAGATGTTCTCCTAAGTGTCAGATACACTAATAGATGATTCTAGGATTATTTAACCATCAATCAGCTGGTTCCTGGAGGATCCTGGAGGTCAGACCCAGAGTAGATGAGAGAAAGGCCTGTAGGGTCTCAGAGCAGCAGCTACTTACCATTTTTAGTAATGCATTTTATTATAATGGGTTCAACTCTACTGCTAGATATTTGTTACATACAGGTTAGAGGCACTGCACCCCATGGCATAGTGACACAATTAGCATTTTATGTTGTTGAGGGCCATAGCCAAGTTGGGATGACACATGATATTTTTGCCAGAAGTAGGGGTTGAGAGGTGATGCCAGCGAGTTCTCCCTGAGTTCCCCTTGAGTTCCAGTTGAGCTCAACGGGGATTCCTGAAGAGTTCGCATTGGCTGGGGAAGGGCTGGAGGAGGGATTTCCGATGTGTGGTTCCAGGAGGAGCCACGTGGCGTTGGGGAGAGTTCCCCGGAGCGTGTGTGGAGTGTGCTGGTGAAGTTCAGAAATAAAGTTTGTTCCTGCTTCAGTGGCTTGTGATTTGTGCCCAGCCAGACTGCAGCATTATGTATCACTTAAAATGTAGAAGTTACACAAATAAGTTGCAAGGTAGGAAAAGAAAAACTGTTGTTCTCAGATCTTATGGGGGGCAGAAGTTTTCTCAATAATGAAGACTCCATACTTATTGTGGTCTTTTGAACAATCTGGTCTCTGGTAAGGTCTAAAGTCAATTTAACTGCAGCATTTCTCTGAGGTCAGAGCCTGTTAGCCTCCTGAAAAGCTTTCTATAGAACAGTCAGGCAGTGCTTTTCTCAGGGCTGTACTTAATCAACTGTGAAAAAATTGAGGGATTTGAAGGTCTTAAAGTTAAGGGCAAAAGAATCTAAACATCAGTTTAAGAAGAAACAAATGCATTATTCAAATCCTGGAAGACATATTTAGCTTTTCAAAGTCCTTTGGCTAGAAATAGGAAGACATTAGCTTTATAGGATTGACCTCCTTTTACATAATCTGGGTGAAAACAACCAGGAAAATTAAAGCTGAAACAGTAGTCTATCAAAATTTTACCATTCATCCTATTATTATTAGCATCATCTTAAAATGTTTTGTCAAATACTAAATTCAGTATAGATACTAGCTGTGGGGAATTCAGAGAAATGATTCTGGAAATGACTGGTTACTGAAATCCCTCTTAACCCTCCTTCCCCTTCTCATGGAGCCGACCCTGACTGTTATTTCATTTAGCTACCTATGAATGACTTCATATTAATGCTGTCAGATATCCCTGGGCAAATTATGTATTTCTATTATAGCTATTACTAATTAAAAGCTAAGTGAAAGTCTTTATTTTTCTTTGTATCTCAGGGACAACAGGTAGATTTAATTTTAAAGACTAAGAATGATTTCTTGAATATCTTGAGTTTGGGGCAATGTTTTCCTTTGGCTAAATGCATTCATTTTAGTCATTCATTCCATTTACTTGTTTGGAAATCAATGAAGACACCAAATTAATTCTGCAATTCACTAAAGCAAAAATCCCACTTAATTGAATAAATAGGTATTAAAGAAACGCACTGCTATCTTCGTCCCCGTAGATAAAGCACATGTGGTTACATTTTTCTCTAAGGACTCTATGTAGCTCCACTTGGAAGAGCAAGCCAACCTCCAATAGAACAGACTATTTCCTCTGTGAATTAAAATATAAAGAAAGAAAATATGCTTTTAGTTGACTTCTGATACTATCTTTCCTTAATTTTCACTTGAAAATAATCAGTTATCTCCATGTTCCCGAATGTCCTCATTTAATGACAGTGAAATTAAAAAGACATTGACGTTCTCCTTTTCTAACAATGGGTCACTTCTGATTAAACTTCGATTGAACATTAAACTTTCAGACTTAAAACAAATTGCCTTCTTTTTCTTTTTAATTTGGACCCGATTTTCTGCTGCCCTTGGGTCTCTCAATGGTAATTAATTGATTTATGAATCAATTGAAGGGAAATTTCAGGTTGGAAAAAGAAAAGCCATTGTTTTAAAAAAAATTATGACCAACATTTTACAAATGACTCATTTCTCTTTCAAGTAATGCAGTTATAATTCAGAAAATTTTACATTTTTAAAGTATTTTCAGAAAAGTTGAGTGTTTGCATTTAATTTCATTTGAGATTATTTATTTGCCTTTGGGGTAGATTCTTGATCAAGATTCTCATCTCATTATAAAATGACTAAATTATCCTGGTATAATTGGATAGATGGAGGGCAGTGAAGCCCATCAAACTGCTCAATGCAGGCAGGATGGGATGCTAAGTTCAATGGGAATTTGGGACCGGGAGTTTAATAATGCTATTTGACTATTATTATTGTTTGTGGAGTATATACAAAATTAGACTTTGTTCTTACCACTGAAGTATATCCCCATCCCTTTTTATTTTGAGATGGGACTTCATCAAACATAAAATAAATCAGAGAGTGTGTCTACAACCACAATGTAATCAACTAAAATTTAATAACAGATAACAGAAAAGTCTTCAAAGAAACACTTCCAAATAATGCATGAATCAAAGATGAAGTATTTAGGGAAATCAAAAGACAATTGAATTGATTGAAAATTAAAGTACAACATATCAAACTGTAGTATACATCTAAGCATATCCCTCATTAGAATAGATGCAAAAATTCTTAACATAATATTGGCAAATAAAATTAAGTAGTATATAAAAGGAATTTTATACCATGACCAAATGAGGGATACAAGGCTATTTCAATATTCAAAGTCAATCAGTGTAATCCACTACAGTATCAAGTTAAAGAAGAAAAATCACATGATCATATTAATCAGTGCAAATCCAATACCCTCTCATGAATTAAAAGAAAAACACTCAGTTTCACTTCTTATGCTTTAGGAGTCTTACTGAGGAAGTGAGTTTCTGAGCCAGTATAATGGAAAGTTGGGCCTACTTTTTCTTCTAGTAGGTGCAGAGTCTCTGGTCTAACATCTGGGTCCTTGATCCACTTTGAGTTAAGTTTTGTGCAAGGTGAGAAATAGGGTTCAATTTCAATCTAGGGTTCAATTTAAATTTCCACTACATATGAATTTCCAGTTTTACCAGCACCATTTGTTGAAGAGACTGTCTTTTCCTCCCGTGTATTAAACATACACTTGTATGAGATAACTGTATTTATGTGAGTGTGTCTCTGTGTCTTCTATTCTATTCATCTTCATGTCTATTTTGCTGCCAACACCAAGCAGTTTTGTTACTATAACTCTGTACTAGGAGTTTAGATCTGATATTGTGATGCTACCTACATCAGTCTTTTCTCACTAAGGATTATTTTGGCTATTCTGGGCCCCTTATTTTTCCAAATGAATTTCATGACAGCATTTTCTATTTTTATGAAGAACATCATTGGGATTTTAGTAGGAATTGCATTAAATCTGTATAGCACTTTTGACAGTATGGCTATTTTGATAATATTAATTCTGCCTATCCCAGAATGGGAGATATTTCCATTTTCTAAGGTCTTCGATTTTTTTTTTAGTGTTCTATAGTTTACAAATGTAGAGGTCTTTCACTGCTTTTGTTAAATTGATTCTCAAGTTTTTTGTTTGTCTGACTAAAGCATAAACAGTGAAATATTACTCAGCTATAAAGAATTAACAAGAATTTTAAATTGTATAGTTTTTCTGATTTCTCTTTTGGCTAATTCGTCATTAGTATATAGGAGTGTGCAATAAGTAAAATCAAGAACTGTTAAATGAGATGGTATCAAAGCTTCTTCACAGCAAAGGAAATAATCAAGACTGTAAAGAAAGAACCTACAGAATGGGAGAAAACCTTTTCCACCTGCATCTCAGGTAGAGCATTAATCTCCAGGATATACAAAAAACTCAAAATACTTAACACCAAAAAATTAAATAACCCAATCAATAAATGGGCAAAGGCACTGAACTGGAACTTTACAGAAGAAGATATATGAATGGTCAATAAATACATGAAAAAATGTCCAAATCTCTAGCAATTAGATAAATGCAAATTAAAACTATACTTAGATTTTATCACACTATAGTCAGAATGGCAATTATCAAGAATACAAGTAACGGGAGGACTTCTGCCGAACCCTGGTGAGAAAGGCCTACCTGAGTCTTGGGTGAGGGTCTCCTGGGGTTCTTTGGGGCCAGAGGAATCCTGAAACCATGAATCACCCACATAAGCTTTGAGACATTTTCTAGATTTCTTCCTGGAAGCCCTGCAACTACCCTAAAATTGAATGGATTGCAGAACAGACCTATGTATTCTGGACCATCAATGGAGCCAACAATTCAAAATTCAGATATTTTCTTTGAAGAAAAGCTTAGCCAACATGTTTTGGTATCCAAAAAGGTGACATTGTGATTGCAAAAAGCCCAAGTGATCCAAAATCAAATATTTGTAAAAAAGTAATTGGTTTAGAAAGAGACAAAATCCTCACCACTAGTCCATCAGATTTCTTTAAAAGCCATATTTATGTGCCAACAGGTCATGTTTGGTTAGAAGGTGACAATTTACAGAATTCTACAGATTCCAGGTATTATGGACCGATTCCATATGGACTAATAAGAGGATGAATCTTCTTTAAGATCTGGCCTCTAAGTGATTTTGGATTTCTATGTGACAGCCCAAATGGCCACAGATTTTCTGATGATTAGCAAGCATTATTACTTTTAACTTGATTATTGTTTCCTGTTCAAGTGAATTTATTCCTGCAATTGAAACCATGTACTTACCAATAAACTATTTGCTGTTCAGTTTTAGTTATTTGTTAAATGTAAAGAAATACTCATTCTGCAAACTCTTGAGTTCAAAATATTTGTGTAAAAATAAATATAACCCAAGATCAGTGTTCCATCTAAATTTTATGTTAGATATAAAATATTTGCAGAGGGACCTGAATGACTATATCTCACTTGCAAATTTTTGTCTTATATAAGTAAAATGAAAATAATCTATTCTTCTTGAAAGTGCCTTATACTTCAGCTATAGTCAGTAAGTCAGAATAGTAACTATTCTTATTTATATGTTCAATCTGACAACCTCAGGAGTTCATTCTAAGTGAAAAGCTGCTAAGTTATATGCTTGACTCACTCATTTGAAGTTAAGTAAAAAAGTTTCGGGCTGGGGATGTGGCTCAAGTGGTAGTGCGCTTGCCTGGCATGCGTGCGGCCCGGGTTTGATCCTCAGCACCACATACAAAGATGTTTTGTCCGCCGAAAACTAAAAAATAAATATTAAAATTCTCTCTCTCTCTCTCTCTCTCTCTCTCTCTCTCTCTCTCTCTCTCTCTCTCTCTTTAAAAAAAAGTTTTGGTGATCCCATAAATGATTCTATGAAGTTCTTTAAATGAGTTCTAATTTAGACTGTACACAGAATATTAAATACATAGGGGGAAAAAGGAATGCAAGCAACAATAAATGTTGGCGAGGATGTGGAGAAAAGGACTGCTGGTGGGAATACAAACTGGCTCAACCACTATGGAAAGCCATATGGAGATTCCTTAGAAAACTTGGAATGGAACCACCATTTGACCCAATTATCCCTCTCCTCGGTTTGTACCCAAAGGACTGAAAATCAGCATATTACAGTGATGCAGCCACATCAATGTTGATAGCAGCTCAATTCATAATAACCAAGCTATGGAACCAACCTAGATGCCCTTCAACAGATGAATGGATAAATAAAATGTGGTACATATACACGTTATGGTTTGGATGTGAGGTGCTCCCCCAAAACTCAAGTGTGAGACACTGCAAGAAGGATTGGAGGAGAAATCATTGGGTTATAGCATTAACCTAATCAGTGACTTGATCCCTGAGGAGATTAACTGAGAGGTAACTGGAGGCAGGTGGGGTTTGGCTGGAGGAAGTTGTTCACTGATGGCAGGGCTATGGGGTATATATTTTGTATCTGGACAGGGAGTCTGTCTGTCTCTCTCTCCCACCTTCCTGATCATCACATGAGCTGCTTCCCCCTGCCACACTCTTCTACCATGGTGTTCTGCCTCACCACAAGCCCCAAAGAATGGAGCTGGCCTTCTATGGACTAAGACCTCTGAAACCTTGAGCCCCTAAAAAAAACCTTTCCTCCTTTACAGTTGTTCTTGTTGGATCCTTTAGCAACAGCAGTGAAAAATCTGACTAAAGCATACACAGTGGAATATTACTCAGCCATAAAGAAATAAATTATGGCATTTGCCTGTAAATGGATGGAACTGGAGACTATCATACTAAGTGAAATAAGCCAGTCCCAAAAAACCAAAGACAGAATGTTCTCTCTGCTACATGAATGCTAACCCACAACAAGGGGGATAAGGAGGAGAATTATAGAATTTTATTGGATTAAACAAAGGGGGAATGAAGGGAAGAAAGGGGGGATAGGAATAGAAAAGACAGTAAAATGCATCAGACATAACTTTTCTTTGCTCATAAATTAATACATAACCAGTGTAACTCCACATTATGTACAACCACAAGAATGGGATCCTAATTGGAATGGGTTGTACTCCATGTATTATATGTCGAAATAACTCCTGTCATGTATGTCTAAAAACAACAAATTAAAAAAGGAAACAAGATACACTAAAAAAATAGTAATACAGGAGAACTTTCTAAACTTCATAAAGAACATACACACCCGAAAACCTCCAGCTCACAGCACAGTTAATGGTAAGATACAAATGCTTTCCCCATAAAAGGAGTAACAGGGCACTGATTTCTGTTCTTTCCACTCTTAGTAAACAGAATGATAAAAGTTCTATCCAGACCTATAAAGCAAGAAAACGGAGTAAAATACAAATAATTAGAAAAGAAGAAATAAATATCTTCCTATTTTCAGATGATATGATGATCTGCATAGAAAATCCCAAGGAATCTCAAAAAAAATTTTAAGAACTAATAAATGAGTTCCACAAGATTACACGATACGATAAACATAGAAAATTTTAATTGTACATTCTATATTCCACCAATGAATGTTTGGAACTCAAATTAAGAAATATAATACCATTTTTCTAGGTTTGATCCTCAGCACCACATAAAAATAAATAAATTGAATAAAGGTATTTTGAATATATATATATATATATATATATATATATATATATATATATATATAAAATACCATTTCTAATCTCTCAAGTAAATTAAATAGGTATAAATCTAAAGAAATATGAATAGGATTTATATACTGAAAACTCCACCAGGCAGACAAATGACATCAACGAAGATCTAAATAGATGGGGAAACATACCATGTTTAAGGATTGAGAAACTCAGTGTAGTAAATATGTCAATTCTCTCTACATTTACCTATACTTTAATGCAATTCCTACCAAAGTTCCAATAAGAATTTATGCTAAAATTTATATAGAACACAAAGAAATTAAAATAACTAAAAATATTTGTAAGAAAAAAAAAGTGAGAGGAACTGGTCTAAGTTCAAAATTTATTACATAACTGCACTAATCAAGACTGTACCCAGAGAGAACATAAATGGCATTGTTCTTGGTATGGTGAATTAAAGAAGAAAGATCACACACATGATATTCTACTTGGAATTGGCCAACATTTTTAAATACTGTAAGTATAGAATCCCCAAAGGTGTTTCAACATTGTAATAAGCTTTAGGTAAGTCTATGTAATATGATAAACCTAAATAAAAATCAAAACACTGAGTCTCTCAGTGTTTTGAATCTGAAGTTGTCTTTTAATCTGAAGTCAACTGTCTGGTTTTGCATTTTCTCTTAATAAAATGATTCACTGTGTTTGGTTTTAGGGGAAAAAATAGAACACATAAAATGCCATAGAAATGGAAAAGCTAGATGTTCTGAAAATATCCAAACGAATTAATGTGCTGATTTTAAGAGAAAAGACAAAAACAATTAGAATTAGAAATTTTGATTAGATTTACTAGATAGAACTGAAATTTCTACTCCTAATAAGATGGTAAACTACATAGTAAGCAAGAAACTGAGAATAAATTGTACTAGTCGTATTTTATATGTTTTTCCCTGACAACACTGGCAAAGATTTACAGTTTTTAAAAAAATGCAGAAGAAGCCAGGCGCGATGGCACAAGCTGTAATCTCAGCAGCTCGGAAAGCTGAGACAAGAGGATCATGAGTTCAAATCCAGCCTCAGCAATGACAAGGCACTAAGCAACTGAGTGAGACCCTGTCTCTAAATAAAATACAAAATAGGGCTGGGGATGTGGCTCAGTGGTTGAGTGTCCCTGAGTTCAATCCCTGGTATCTAATCAATCAATCAATAAAAATTTTAAAAAATATTTTAAAATAAGAAGAGCATTCATCTTTAATTACTACAAGTCTGAAGGTGAAAAGACCTCTGGTAGAATTTACCCTCCAAAAACAACCATCAACTTCCTAAAAACAAATGGGACTTGAATTTAACTGGTGGAAGACAATTCTGGCATCCCTATTGCAGAGTAATACAAGGACCAGAGGCCTAGGAAAAACCAAGAAATGGGTCACATGCATTCACAGGTTGCTGAAGAAGGTAGGTGGGCTTCAGTGCAATAAAAAGAACTTGGGCACAACCTGCAGAGCAGAGACGCTCACACGTGAGCATCCATCAGTCACCTGGTAGGCCTGAGGAAGCCGAGATGTCTGGGCCCCCTGCTCAGAGTATCAGATTCATAGGTTTAGGGAGGGGCTAAGAGTCTGCATTTCCAACAAGCTCCTGGATGCTGCTGATATTGCTGGTCCAGGCACCAAACTTAAGAAACCACTGAACTAGAGGAACTTAACACATTCATTTAGCAATTACTTATAGATATTATCACAAGATAGTATCTGTCTCCCAATATGCTAATATGCTTCCCTTCATCAGAAACAACGTGTTTTCCGTCTTAGAACTCTATAACCAATTATACTGAATGTCAGCTGAGTTTTGGGGATACATCTATATTCCAATCCCTCGGTGGTTTCTACTCTTACTCAAGGAAGAGTCCATTTCCAAGAAGAAGACAGAGTGCAAAGAATCAATAAATGACTGTAGGGCAGACCCCAGCTGAACAGTTAGGCTCCCTTGCAGAGACTTCCAGCCAGCTGTTTTCATGTGTAGCCACAGAATGAAAATCTAGAGGACAGTCTGCCCAAAGGAAGACAACGCAGAGAAAAAAATGTGCAGAAATAGAGAGAGACTGAGTTCACTGACATCTCTGAGCCCCTGAATCCAGCATACCTGAAGCTAACTACCCCCAGGCCTATCAGTTCTGTGAGATCATACACGGATGTTTGGTCCTGAGTCAAGTTGAGTTGGGTTTTCTTTCCTTTAAAACTGAATGAGCTCTTTGGGAACATTTATAAACCCCAGGTCTTAGCAGACAGCACTCCCTGGTCTGGTCCTGATTCCCCCTGTTCTTGCTTTAATTAGTTTCTTTCAAAGAATTCAAATAAGTTAGGGGGCTGGGGGTTGAAAGGATGTATGTGAAGTGGTGAGGAAGAGGAAAGGACCAGGAGCCCAGGACCAGAGAGTCTGGTTGTTAGCACAAAAGACCAGGCCAAATGCAAACTTCATGGATCATCTTGGCCTTTTATTTAGGAATGGGATTGCACTCATGGGAATGGATCCACTCTCCTGTTGCAAAATAAGCCACTGAACAATAGAGGGGACTGGGCTTATATACCGAGAGGTGACTTAACTAATGAGCGTGTCAGCTTGCACACTCAGGAATTTGGGGTCTGCTTTACTGGGCAAAATGGGAGGAGGTCTGGGGTCACTGGTCAATATCTGGGATTTTTCTCACTGGACCAGATGGAGGGCCTGGGGTCAGTGGTTGGTATCTGGAAAGGATTTATTTAGGGAAGGATCAATGCTTTGGCCTCTTCTCAGAGACTGCCTTTCTAGATTTGATGGAAACCTCCTCCCCTGGGTTTGTCTTATCCCCAGCAAAGAATGTACTGGGAAAGGATCGGTGCCACCAAGGTGTGGCTTTCTTTCTCACTCCCCTTTTCCCAGGCCTCACATTTTTTTTGTGTGGGGGGGTGTCATTTTCCATATCTAATAACAGTCAAGTCAGGTCCCAACGGCATTAAGGGGGGACCACCGGAGAAAGTGTTTTCCACTCTGCCACTCCACAATCACAGCACTCGGCTCCAGTCAGGTAGCTTCTGTCTGTCACAGCAACCCCATGCCATCTCTCTGCCTCTGGTCCCTGCCTCCTCAGAACTTCACCAACCCAGGGCCCCTCTTGGCTCCCACTCTTCCTCGGGGTTCTTCTTTACACAGTTGTTCAGCTCCCCTCCTGGCTCCTCACAGCCTCTTTGTCTTGGTATTTCCTAGGCCAAGGTCCTGAGAGAGACTCTGATTGGCCCAGCTCCTCTTTGTGGGCAGGGCAACCTCCCAGGTTGCTGAGGACCCACCACTTGGCTGCCCTGAGATTAGTAAGCACTTTCTATTGAGTGAACTACAAGGAGAATTCTTGATTTTTTTTTCCAAGAAGGGGCTGTGAGAAAAAAAAAAAAAAAACTCTACATCTGGCTTGTTTCTCCCAGTACAAAAAAAAAAAAAAAATGCATGTTTTTCTTTCTGCCTAGAGATCCTTTTATTTCCTCTCCCTTTCTCTGCTGAAAAGGGCCACCTCAAAAGTCATCTCTTCCAGGAAGAGAGTGTTACATTCCCCCTTCACAGTGCTTCCTCTGTCGAAGCACCAACCATCTGGTGTCATCACTGTGCAGATGGGGCAATGTTTCAGTATTTTAATTGATGCAATTTCTGTAGGATTTCCCAATACCTCAAAGCTCCCCCCATTTTGAGAAGCTATACTTTGAGAACATGGGAAATCCTAAGTGCCTTATTCTTGGCTCTTGTATTTCTAAAATTCATTTGGGGAAGACAAACCTAGATTTCAGAGTTTGCTTATATGTATGGAGAAAGAAAAACTGCCCCTGATGTTTGGAAATGAATGCTACCAGCCTGGCCCTGGTTTTGGAGGATGTGGCCTGGCACTTATAAGAAGGCAGCCTGTTAAACGTAACTAGTTTCACAGAACATAAACAGTAGATGATCTGTGATGGATCATGATGATCAGACAAACACGAGACCACTTCATAGGCACGTCTGAACAAAGAACATGATTGTTGCCAAAACCACAAAAATACCTAACATCTCCCTCTCCAAGGTAATACCAGTAACTGCTGCTTCTTTACCAGCTATTGCTTTAGCCTCTACCTACTCATTCCTCCTTCTAGATCAAAGATGCAAGATAATCACAGAATTACCCTACTTCCTGACAGTAACAATCTAGAGCAATACCCCATTTCCTTAAACCCTTTCCAAAACCTCTTAACACAAGCCCAAATCCTGTAGGTTCTTTCTAACTCTTACTAACAATATCCCAATTCCCTGTGGTATATGCTCCTACTCACTGCAATGAGTTACAAACCCAATTAGTTCAACTACAAATGCATTCCCCTTGGTCTTATCTGTGGGGGGTGGGGTGGATTGACATTCTGAACCGTGAAGATGTCAAGGCACAGTTTATGCTAAAAATAAAGAGATGTAAAGGAGGGTCAGTGGTGCACACCTGTAATCTCAGGTAGGCTTGGGAACATGAGGCAGGAGAATCATAAATTCAAGGCCAGCCTCAAAAATGTAGTGAGGCCCTCAGCAACTTAACAAGACCCTGTCTCAAAATATTTTTTTGAAAGAGAACTGAGGATGTGGTTCAGTGGTAAACTACCCCTGGGTTCAAACCCCAGAACAAAAAAAAAAAAAAATTAAAGAATTCATGTGGTCATGCAAAGTTAATTTTATTCCAATTCCCAAACACAGTAGATCATATAATATTTTGAATATTCTACAGTTCAGGAAATTGAGACAAAGGGAATAGGAGATAAAAGAAAAATACACTGGCATTATGCTACTGAAAAATAAGTACACCCTACAAGAATATTGGGTTGACAGGTTGATATAAGACAGTATTGCAGTAAGTATGAAGGAAGAAATTTGAACCCTGATGGTTCCCTGAAAGAGTAGCCCTGCCATTTACATTCTCATCTATCCCATCTACCTCCACCCACCCTCATGCATTCAGAGTCTTTTGGAAGTAGGATATGTAAGAGAATTCCCATATAGGTGTGAGGCTGAGAGGTAAAGAGCATCTGTAATCAACTCCTAGGTGGTGCTCAGCACTGGGCCAAACCATGGAATCTCCCTAAGCCCAGTAATGTGTAAGGAAGCAAAGTCGAGGGCTGGGGTTGTGGCTCAGTGGTAGAGCACTTTCCTAGCATGTGTGAGGCCCTGGGTTTGGTTCTCAGCACCGAATATAAAGAAATAAAAAAGGTCCATTGACAACTTTAAAAATATTCAAAGAAAAAAAGTTTTTTAAAAAGCAAAGTCGAAAATAGCCACCAGGAGTTCCCAGAGGAAGGCCCAAAGCTTCCTCCCAGAGTTCTCAAGCTTCTGAGCACAGTGCACAGAACAGCCAACTGTCTGGGACAAGCCTTGTGGTTAGGACCGACACAGCTGCATTCTACATGGATCAGCCCTTAGGGACCAGATGGACATGAAGTGCTCAGTGGAGGCCAGATGGAAGACAATCTCTCCATTCCCTGACGTCTTGGCATTTGGATACCCACCCCACCCCCAGAACTCAATTGCATTCCCATGGAAGGGGAGGGGGCAGGAAATTTGAACTGACCATCTATATTGTTTGAAAACATTCACTTCCCGTAAGAATAAGAGCTCAAAATAGAAATTGATTTCCATTCTAGAGACAAGAAATTGGTTTCACTTCTGGGCACCTGAATTTGTGTAATTTCTGTTGTCATTCACCCTAGGGTACAAATCTCTCAACTCTATTGACTGAGAGTTATGGCCACACCATCTGTCTGGCTTTTTCACTGTGCCCTAAGTTCCTGGAATATTGGAACCCTATATTATTTGCCACAGGTCAGTAAGTGCCTACCACAGTGTGGGTTTTGCAAGGTGTCCTGAATCAGTCATTAACCAGCTGCACAGCCTTAGGCAAATTTTTTAATTGCCTTGAGATTCCATTTTCTCATGTTAAAATAAGGGAATCTACTGATAAACATAAGGCATATTTTTTGCACTAATTATAGCAAAGACTAGTATTACATTGGTAATATGTATGAATTGTAGACTATTTTTTAAAAATGAAGGTTTTTTTATGTTATATCTATACACTAATCAGAACTAGGTTAACTACATTCAACTACTCCTTTAATCCAAAAGACTCAAGAGTAGTCCTTAGGGAACCTAATTTAATGACTAGATAAGGCAAATTTGTAATTAGTGTATCAACTGCTTATATGGAATTAAGTCTTTCCAAAGTGATGGAAGGTTCTTGAAACAGTTTATCTTAAGTAGACCAAGTATTCTCAAACGTGGCTCATCATCAGAAACATATGGAGAACTTTATAATCAGAGATACCTCTACTCACCATGGCGATTTCTGATTCCCTGGGTCCTGGTTGGCTCTGGAGTCTACATGTTTAAAAACCTTCCTGGGAAATTCCAGTGATTAGCCAGGTATGAGAATCAATGCATTAGAAAACAAAATTAAATAAACCATGGAAACTCCGACCCTATTGGAATTATCATGGATGCCAAATTAGTTTCTCTCTCCTTTTCATATTAGAACATTATTTTCTTTTCTAATTTGATACATTAGTGGTAAAGGGCCATAGTGTTGGAGAGCATCTTTAAAATAAACTGGAAGGTTGAGGGCAGACTGGGAGGAGGGATGTTCTGTTCAAATGAAACAAGTTTATCCATGAATTGATCACTGTTGAACCTGGGACTAAGAATGGGTTCTATTTTGTTTCTATTATTTTATTCTACTTTGGTATATGATTAGAAGTTTTTAAAAAATAAAACTGAGGCATGTAAATAATAACTAAAGCCTCCTGTTTCTCCCTTCCCACACTCTTGTTCCCCAGTAATAACTGTTATTGGGAGTTGGTTATATTACCTTCCAGATATTTTTCTGTATATTCCATTTAAATCTCCATTTATTTATTCCACATAGGTGCCAACCTCATGACAGATCCTGTAATGAAATTGGTTTAGAAAATGTGACTAGAAATTTTTCCTGGGGAAATCACTATAAACCCCCTACCCACCTTCTTTCTGTTTCCTTCACACCCACAACTACTGTTTCACTCCAACCAAAAACAGAAGCTGGCGGCTGAACTCCCAATCCAACTGCCTGAGAGCCATTACGGCCCACAGGGCAATTTCTCTTCTGATTATCCCCTCTTCAAGAACTCTGAAGGCTTTGAGAGCAGCCAGACAGAGTCCAAATCCCAGATTCACCATTTTGTAGTTGGGGATTTCACTCAATCTCCCTGAGCATCAGGATACTAACAATAGAGCCAACTCTTCAAGATGCAGTGATAAGTAACATCTTTGAAGTTTAAATTCTGGTCCAGAATCTTCTCATTAATATGTTTTTGCTTCTCTGTGTTTTTGCCAGACTCAAGCACAAAACCTAGTTCTAACCTTCTATGCACATGCACGCACGCATACACACACACACACACACACACACACACACACACACACACACCACAAATAGACTATAAAGTTTCAGGGGGTTTTGCACTAAAAATTAGGATAACTGAAAGTCTCCTCCCAACACAAAGCTCTCTTTCCACTGAGGGGGGATGGGAATGGACAGACACATGTTCATGTAGATATCCATGTGTCCCAAGCACAACCACCCAGACAGTCACTTCCCAGGTTTTGGTCTTATTTCTGTTCTTAACTCTCATAATTTCACAAATTTATTTTCCAACTCTTCCTTTTGGTATGATGATGCAGTACCTCGAGCAATAGTTTTCTGAGACCATCTTAACTCACCAAAACTCCACTTGCAATACATTTTCCAGAACCTGCTTGGATTAGTGTTCCTTGACACTAGATTGCATTTTATCTAGGGATACATCTGCACAGTGGGTATACATCTAAAATTTATGCATGCATACACATATATGCATACTTACATGCATATACAGTGACAACGAGAGAGAGAGAGAGAGAGAGAGAGAGAGAGAGAGAGAGAGACAGCAAATGCCTCCAAATACCTAGGTCACTACCTGAATTTCTCATTTGTAATCCAGATATATTCGGCTCCATGTACTCACAGGCAGAGATACACTTCAATGTGTATTTCCTAGCATGAGCACACACACATATGCAAACACATATATAAATCTTTTTTTGACCCTATAGTATACGTAGTTTGAAAAGTTTGTTAGAAGAACCAGCCTGGTAATAATTCACTGCACCTCATGTATAATAAGCAGCAATGCTCTGGCCTTTATGATGAATTGCCAGGGTAACACAGGGACATCTTGTTTGCATTTCAATGCACCAAGTGTCAGATTCTTATTTTATTACTAGCCGGCACATTAGTGGATGGTTTATAATTTATTCCCCCCCCCTTTAGCAAAGCTCCATGGAGACCTCTCACTCTTGCCACTTGCATTGGGAGCAAGGTTGCATTATTTTTAAATGCTATAGTGTCTGGGTCTCACTCGAAATGTTGCTGAATTAACAAAATAAATGATAGCCTACCACCGGAAATTCTATCTGTTTTTTTCTCAAAGCACAAAATTTTCACTTGCTTTTATTGAACTCATTCTATAAAAAGGAGATTATGAGAAGATTTGTGGCATCTTCTTTGTATTTTAACTTGGAGACCATTCTCTGTTTTTAATGTTTTGTTTTTCTTTTACTCAGATTCATATTGTTCCTTTTGTAGAACAATATGTGAAACTACAAGGAAATATTCTCAGAGAAAATTTGGTTCCGAATTACCAACTGGAATCTGCAGAATTGCAGCCAGCTGAAGGGCTGCAGGATGCTTAGACCTGCCATGAAGCCCCCCAGGCTGCCCCACACCAGAAGGCATCAGACCAAAATGCTGATTCCACACAAGTGAGAGCACATCTTTTTTTCTAATTCCTCTAAAAATTTGAAGGGAAAAAAAAACACACACAGATTTCTGATCCCATATCCCAGACCTTCTAATTCAGTAGATCTATAATGAGGTCTGAGAATCTGCATCTAACAAGATCCCAGGTGATAGTGATGGTGACACTCAGGAAAAAAACACACGCCAGGGTGGGAGTCTAAGCCAAGCTCTGTCACTTATCTTCTGTGTGGTGCTAGGAAAGTTATTTTACCTTTCTGAGTTTTAGATTCCTCAATCAAATGGAGATCATAATAGCACCTTCCTGTAGGTTAATTGTAAGGTAAAATGAATATATGTATGTGTGTGTGCGTGAGTGTGTTTGTGTGTGTGTTCGTGTGTGTGTGTGACACAATTCTAGGCATGTAATAGATATTCAAGAAATATTAGCTCCTAGACAGGTGTAGTGGTGCACACCTGATATCCCAGCCACTCAGGAGTCTGAGGCAGGAAGATAGCAAGTTGGAGGCCAACCTGGCAACTTAGCAAGACCCTGTCTCAAAATAAAAAATAAAAAGGGCTGGGGACGTAGCTCAGTGGTAGAGCACTTACCCAGTACACACAAGGCTCTCGGTTCAACCTCCAGTACCGCTAAATACATAAATATTATTTCCCCTTCTCATGGAAAGGAGATGAGGTAATAAAGTCCCACACCTCACAAAGTGCAGGAGTTCCTCTTCCATCCTGCCTGCCATGGTCATTAGGCACCTACCTGTTTAGTCACCTCCAAATGTGAGCTTTCTACTGTAGGGAAATCCATCTCTGTGTGGTAAGTTCTCCTTGCTAGAAAGTTGTGCTGAGTTGGATCCTATATCCCTGAAATTCCTTGTTCCTGCCCTCCAGAGTCACAAAGAATAAAATTTTCTCTGGTTTCAATTTTTTTGGATTCAGAATATCCTATAGACCTATCAACCTGATGAGTGGGCTTCTACAGGGGCAGATCTTGACCTGCTTGGTACACTTGTTGTGTTTATTAGTGACTTTAATGATGGATTCTTTCACTTATTCATTCTGTCACTGAGCATCGTATGTTCATAGAACTCTCCTAAAGATGAGGCTGGAAAGATGAATAGATGCTGGATTATAGCAGCTCAGGTGGGTCAGTCTAAGAAGCCTAGGTTTTTCCTGTAGGTGGTGAGAAGACTCACTAGTTTTAAAACAGAGAGTGAATGGTCAGATTTGTATAAGCAATGATCAAATGTGTATAAAGATCACATTGATAAAGAGTTTGACGAATACATGGATGATAGGTGTGGTGGCACACACCTGTAATCCCAGCAGCTCGGTAGGCTGAGACAGGAAGATAGCAAGCTCAAAGCCAGCCTCAGTAAATTAGCAAGGAACTAGGCAACTCAGTGAGACCCTGTCTCTAAATAAAATATTAAAAGGGATTGGGGATGGGTTCGATGGTAAAACGCCCCTGGGTTCAATTCCTGGTACCAAGGGGAAAAAAATGAAGAATACATGGACTGTGGTGAGACTCACTCCAAAGAGACCAATGAAAATATTATAGAGAAGAGGAAACAAACAGGAGAGATATCAAGCAGTCAGAAAGAATAGAATGTGGTCATCAGCTGTGTGTGAAAAATAGGAAAGCAAGGGGTCTTGGATGATGTCCAGGGCCTTGGCAACTGAATACACCGGATTAACATTTACTGAGAAACAACGTAGTACTTGATGTAGACCAGGCTTCCTAGGGAAAAAAAGGGTCCAGTTTGGGCACCTTGAGTTTCAAGCACTTCTGGTACTCTGTACGTAATGTGATACTTGGGTATGAATTCTCAGAAGTGAGATGGATGCAGACTTAGATGTGAGTGTCAATGGCTGATAGATTTCAGTCAAAATTATAGGAATGATAAAAAACATTCAGGGTAAAGAAGGAAAGAAGAGGTCAGGACAAACGTTTAAGGAACAACAACATCTGAGGGACAAATGAAATTAAAGGAACCCACCAAGGACAGTCAGAGATAGAGGGTCACAGCCGTAGTAAAGAAAGCAAAGAAGAAAACCAAGAAGAGATTCATGGCTGACGGTATCCAATACCACCAAATGAGCACTTCCAGAAAGATGCTCATTGGATATAGTGATGCAGTGAGGATCTTGGTAGAAAAGAGTCTGTGGGGTGATTGTGGAGAAGACCAGGTGATTGCACCCTTCTAAAAAACAGGTAGAAAGAAATAAAGTGGAAATGATAAAATTACACTCTCTCCAAAGAACTTGGAAGGAATAAAAAGAAAGGTAAATGGGATGAGGTCAGGGAAGGATATTTTGTTAATATCAGAGAAAAATTGTATATGCCTTACTGTGGGTGGCAACAAGTAGTCATGGCCAACACTTCTTACATGAATCACCTATGTGTTTATGGGTGAAATTCTGTGACTGACAGATGTGAATGTAAAGAGGGTCACGGCTGAATACTTGATGTCAGTCACAGCAAAGTCAAGAATAATAAAGAGTTGATCTGGAGCAGTTGAGGGTAGAAATTTGGCTTGATTCCCAAACAATGCTGATATTTTAGTAAAATGAAGAGTAGTCATTTTAAGGCTACTTCCAAACTCAGCCCCACTGTGCCCCCAAGAAATGTCCTCATGCCTCCTCAAGAATACTTAAGCTAAAGAAGGAAGAAGGAAGATGATTTCTATATTAGGTGATGGGCACCTGCCTCATTACTTCACCATAGGCATGCCATGAAGGTAGAAGCAGGGCCTGGGGAGCAGCTTCTCTCCAAAGTATTCAGCCATGACCCTCTTCACATTTATTCTCTCTCCCCCCATCCCCTCCTCACCTCCACTAATAACCATTTCCCTGGATCCAGTATTGGCCTCCTTTACAGTCGAGGGATAGGAGGTCCTGGCCCACCACCCCCCATAGGACACCACAGCAGCAAGAGCAGGCACAGCCCTACAAGAGATCGTAAGGATGTCCACTGCCTTAACTACACCTCTGTCCTTACGTCCTCTACAGCTCAATGCATCCTACACTGTGTTCCTTAATGATTATTTATTGAATTAAAATGCACTTAGAAGTACTCTCCTTTAACATACAGTATTTTTATCCAGTTCTCCAGGACAGAGGAATTCTTACCATCCTGGGATTCCCAGAATATTCACCTCATGAGAAAGGGCCATAATCAGACCTTCAGTAAAGCAGACCCAGCTCCCAACAATTCGGGGTGGTAGGCTTTGCCCACTGTGAACAGATAAATTCTCACGTAGATGCATGAGGTCTTGTGAGTGATAGAGCCAGGATTTGAGCTCAGCCACTCTGGCCCTAAAACCTGTGCTCTTTGAGACTCATCGACTATGCTGTCTTTACCTAACCACATAAATGGCACAAGGAAGAGAACATCCTGTCCCCAAAGCTCTCCTCTACCTGGCAAACATTGTGCCCTGTTCTTGAACAAGCTTTTGAAATGATAGTCATCAAAAGACCCACTGAATCTCTTAGGGCTGTGACTAGGTGAGACGAGAGGCTGACCCTGTACCTACATATATGACACCAGAAATGAGTGGCACCTTAATTTTTGCACCCTCCAAGTCCTGTTACCTCATCCTAGTCCCAGACCTGGCATTTTTTAAGGATTGCCTTTTGACATTCTAAAAAAATACTATTCAGGGATATATAAAATATCTATAAACTTATTTCAACTCTCTACAGTTCTGTGTATGAACATAGATTCTGGAAGGGTTTTCATATTGAAGAAGATTATTTCTGGGTTGAGTGATTGAAATGCATCTTGGGACAAAGATTATAAACAGATAATTAATTCAAGAAGTTATTTCTAGAAACCAAGAAGAATGGAACAGGGAAGGAGAAAAAGTCAATAGGAGGACGCTATCAAGTTGAGCATCACCATGAGCAAATGGTGGTCCATCGAGCCAGTTTCTCCTGAGAAAATGAACAGAAGTTTTCTCAGAATTATTCCCCTCTCCCAATGATTACCATGGAGTTTTATGTATCTGCTGGCTTCCATCCCCACTGATTGAGTTGTCAGTGTTGGGCTGTGTGAGTGCCAAGCAGGCTTCCACTGGCATCCCATGTCATGGTGTCACAGAAGGCCTAGGTCAAGTAACTTAAGTCAATGTGCTATTAACGTAAGAAGGTCAAATCCTGTAAAAAGTCATTTGCCATAGCTGAGGCTGGGATAAGGCTCAAACAGAATATAAAGTGTCCAGTATGGAGTAATTTTCACTTTTATCATACTCTTTAATTTGCTGGAATGTTTTGTAATCAGCATGTGTCACATTTATAAAGATACTATATAACCTTCATTTTAAATAAACACCTATTTGCAATAAAAGATTCCTTTGCCAAAAACTCCACAATTCTTGCCAAGCCAATGTCTACTAGTAACTGACCTTACTGTCACAGTTGCAGGACCAACTGTGTGGCATGCTGGAAATTAGGGGTCCTTTGTAGGTAGAAGAACCATCTGTGGACTTATGTTGCAAAAAAACTTGAATCCCCTTCCTGGTGTACAAGTGCCCTTCCTCCCACATATACACATGGGGGCAACTTCCATGGCTTTACATAAAATTTAAGTCCACCAACATTCCTAAGTTTGTTTCTCCAATCCAGACTTCACCTCAGAGCTCTAGACTCTGTATCCACAACTGCTAGCCTGACATTGTCCTTATATATCTGAAAGTTATTTCGAAATTGATATGTTAAATACTAAACAACTCAGTTTCTTCACAAAACTATTCCCCCTCTTGGTCATCTCCATTGTTCTAAGTTGATCTGTGCTCCTCCAAAAACTCACGTGCTGAATTCCTAACCCTCGAAACCTCAAAATGTGACCTTATTTGTAGATAGAATCTTTAAAGACAAAATTAAGTAAGACCCTTTCAGTAGACCCTAATCTGTTAAGACTAGTGTCTTACAAGAAGAAAAAATTGGACATTGACATGTACAGAAGAAAGACAATGAGAAGACCCAGGGAGAAGCTGCTCACCGGCAAGGCAAGGAGAGAGAGACAAGGAACACATTCTTCCATTATATCCCTCATGGGGAATACACCCATTCCAACACATTGATCTTCAACTTCTGGTGTGCAGAACTATGAGAAAAAATAACATGTTTTATAAGCCACCTACTTTTTCACTGCATCTCTAGAAAATGAATACACCATATAAACAACTCATAGAACCCCACCAACATCTAGTAGCTAAAAGCCAGAAAACTGGGAGTCATTCCTGAGACATCTTACCCATCCCACCGCCAACTCATAGCCAAGTGTGTGTGTCAATCCACAAAGTACATCTCAATCTGTCCTCCTCTCTCCTCCTCCATTGCTACCTCATGGCCATTATCTGTTGACTAGAACCACTTCAGCTATCTGATAATCAGGCATGTTGTTATTAGTCCCCTGCAGCACAGCAGATGTGGACTTGCTAGTGGAACTTTGTCATTGCCTGACATTGGGTACTCAGGGGAGGAGTGGTTAGGGGAAGGTGATGAATTGGCTGGGGTCACAATTCCTGCAGGTCCTTCCAATTCCAACTGCTGAGCTGGCCTCTGACTTCTGACCTCTTCTGCCCTCCTCAGGCTTGCTCTGACTCAATCCCTGCCTCCACCTTTAAACTTAATCTCACAGTGCTGACTTTAGATGCAGGGCTTTCAAGGCCTTGTTCCCAATTGGGATCTTCATTGCCTATCTGTGCACCTATGGCTCCCTCCTGCCCTAGACTGTTCAGACTCTTAACACCTGAGGGGTCTAAGTCTCCCCTCCTCAGGCTCCCCCTGCAGCATAGCTCCCCAGTCTATGCAAGACCCACCCTTGCTTTTGGTCATTCCCCAAAACCTACAAGAGAAAGTCCAAACCCCCTACCGTGCAACATGGCACCCAACTGCCTGGCCCCCTTGCCTCTGCAGCCCTCCTCTCCTGAACACTCTAGCAGCCTACTTACCTACCAGACCACTCCATCTCATACCTCCATGGTTTGTCCATGCTGTTCCCTCTGCCATGATTGCCTCTCCCCCATCTTTAGTCCTGGATACTCTAGCAGGCTCTTTAAGACTCAAATCAGATAGTCACCTCCCTCCAGAAGCTATTTCTCACCCTTCCACACCTACCAGTCTCCAATACCTCTCCTCCTGCTCCTGTAATACTTTCTCTCCCTGCACTCCACCCATTATATATGCTTTATTTCTCTATTTCATCAGTAAACTGTGAGTTCTTGGAGGGCATTCACCACCTTTTATTGACTTCTGTATCTTTAGACCTAGCATCATTGCTCATACACAGAAGATGTCAATTAAGTGTTGAGCCAAACTGTTCTGGTTCCCAGACCCACTGCACCCTAGGTCCCAGGCACAAGCTCACAGCGGGGTGCCATATTTCACCCTCTCCACAGCAGGGGATCTGGCTGCTACTTTTCCTGAACTGAGTCACATGGTCAAAGCTCTAAATGAAGTACACAGGTGGTAGAGCCTGGATGGCTTTTTTAAGTTTCTCAGGAAAAGGAAATTGTGAAATATCCCACTGGGGCCATGAAGCAATCTCTCCCAGTCCAGACTTGTGCCCAAAGCCAGCTGCTTGGGCCGGGAGATAACGGGGGCCCCATGCTGAGCTGCTACCAGCAGACTCAGAAAAAGTAACAAACTGACAACATTCAGGAAGAAGATTCCTCATTTCCAGTAGTATCATCTATACCCTGTGGCATAAAAGCACCTCCTGCCTTATTAACGTCTTTTACATTTTTTTAATGCTGAATACAAGGTGAAAGGGAGGAGGGGGAGAGGGAACATCTGTACCAGAGTCCTTTAGGAACCAGGAAAATGCCGTGGCAGAGATGAATTGTAGACCCAGAAATAGCATTTTGGGGATGAAATGTATAATGTTCACTCTTTTTCAAAAAAAATGTTTAATACAGCCCAAATGACATCACATCAGGTCAGACAGAGCAGGAGGAAGGAAGAAAAATACTGAGCATGAGAAGAAATTAATACACACAGGCACTTCCTAAAAATGGATTCCATACTGCATACACTGGAGACCAGAAAGAAAGATCTTCATCATAAAAAAAGCATCTGCTCCCACCACAGCTAAATACCAGCTGGGCTCATTTAGGCTTTTGAGCACTTCAAATACTGATATCAAAACTTGAAGGAAAAATGACATTGATTGAGTCTAGTTAGGCTCTCTTCCTGATCATATTCACTAAATCCAGTCCAATTCATCCTCACAGAACCATGCCAAGTACCCTGCAAAGCTCCTTGCCCAGAACTGCCAGTTCCCTCGCTCCCCACCTCCCCAAAACATCAGCAGTCCTGTGTGTCACCAAATTCTAGAAATCTAGAGGTTAACATGTGCCCATTAGAATTCTCAGAACTGCAAGTAACAGAAGCCCACTCCATTGAGCCTAAGCAGAGAAAGGGAATTATGTTTATTTATTTCAAGGCCACTAAGCTGTATCACAAAGCCCAAGAGGAAAAATGCAGCCTTTCTCAAGAAAGAATTCAAAATGTGGAACTAGAAAGTCACCATGATTTTGATTCCAGCTATCCTCTCTGACCCTCTTTGCATATCTGCTTCACTGTCCTGTCACTGCAGACTGGCATTTCTTGATCTTCAGTCCACAGGACAGGGGGCATTACCCAGAGTTCCTGAGACACCATGTTGCTACACAAATAAATGAAATAATTGAGGTATACTGGCATTTATTTCAGAATTCCCAGAGCAGGGAATCTGACCCTTCCAACCTGTGAAAGTTTATCGTCTCTGTTCCACCCAGCTGCAGCTAAGGGAACACACTCGTTGCAGTGTCAACGGAGCTGCTCAGGGCCTCCCTGGAGCACCCAGAAGCAGTTCCCAGGATAGCAGGTGTTCCTGTGCTGTCCGAGGTCCTGAACCAACACTGTATAGAGCACCATTATGCCTCTCCCAGCCCTAGCAGTGCTGAGTCCTGTTCAACCTGTCCCAGGAAATCTGAACCAAGTGAGGAAGGAGAAGGTGAAAAGAATGCAAGAGGTGTAGATAGACAGACAGACAGATAGGTATATGGAGAGATAACATGCAGGGACATCAAGGGATTGCCAAGAAATTACTTTTAAATAATGATTTATCAAGAAGGAAGCCACAACCATGGAAGAAATTGTAAAGGGAACTGCAACATTATAATGGAAAACAATTAACACACCTGACCTGAAGGACAAAGATGACGGAAATGCAGTGTTCTCATTCACCGGTTTATAATTCCTTTTATTTTCCTTTTTCTATCTTGATGGGAAATTCTTGACTTTTATAATTCCATGTAACAAACCTATCTTAATATGTATAGCATTGCTCGGTTTATTCTTTAGGCCCTTTATATTTTTTATTTCATTAACATATTTATGTAGATTTGTGGCATAAAACATGATGTCTTAAAATACATACATGTTGTGGGATGGCTAAATTGAGATAATTAACATGCATTGCTTCATATACTAATCATTTTGTGGTAAGAACACATAAAAATCTACTCTTGGCAATTTCAAGGATACATTATTCTTAAATTTAGTTGCAATGTTGTAAAATAGCTCTCTTGAGTTCATTCCTCCTATTGAAATTTTCTATCCTTTTACTAATATCTCCACAATCCCTTCTACCCAGCCTCTAGCAACCATTATTCTACTCTCTCTAAATTTGGATTTTCTAGATTCCACATATAAGTGAGGTCAAGTAGTATTTGTCTTTCCGCTGCTTTACACCTAAGGACTCCTCACACTTTTATTTAATTTTATTGTTAAACCATAGAAGAATGCAATTTTCATAGGTTAAAACTGCCAAATATTAGAAAATTTCAAAATAATGCATATACATATTTTTAAATAGATCTATAGACTTAAAACATCAGTTCTTGGAACCCTGACCTCTGTACCCCTGAATCACACTCCACAGAGTGAAACATTTTCATTGTTTAAACCATTTCTTCTGATTCCTTATTTCTAAATAATAATAATAATATGTTCTTATTTCTTGAGATTTCTGTTTTATACTTTATATATGAACTTGCTTCTGGGGCGGGGAGACATGAACCATCTCAATGTCACCAAGCACGCTGGATATTGTCTGTGTTTCAGACAATATCTCAACTGGGGCTCTCTAGACCTGCTAACTTTTCTATCCAGGAACCTCTATTCCTTCCATCCTGGGAATTCCCATTCTTTCCTATGTTTCCCTTTCCTCACATTGTCTTCATGCTCTCTTTCTTGGTTTGCAATCTCATTTGTGGAACACACACTCCGTAGCTTTCTGAATATCAGGCAAAAGAAATATTTGTTTAAAAACGCATGTTTTCAAAAGTCATTCTACCTTCACACTTGATCAATGGTTTGGTAGAACATAAAATTCTAGGTCAATATTAACTTCTCCTAGAATTAGGAAGGCATTACTCATTGTCTTCCAGCTTCCGAGGCTGTGCATTAGTTCCATGGCCATTTTGATATCTGATTATCTACATGTACAGGCTTATTCTCTGTAGAAGGTTTAGGGCTCTCCTCCACATCCCTGGTGTTCTAAAATTACATGAAGATGATGGATGAGAGAGAGCCAAACCCCATTAATTCATTGTGGGGCTTAAATTCAGAAATTCCTGTCCTGTATTTCTGAAAATTTCTCTTGTATTATTTCTGTGATACTTTTCTATCCTCAGTGTTCTCTCTTCTGAGCTTCTATCAGTCAACTGTTGACATTTTGGACTCATTCTTCTTATCTTTTTTCCACTATTTTCTATCTCTAGCTTTTTTGTTCTACTTCTTAGGGATTATATTCCACATTTTCTTCCTCAATGCTATCTCCTATCACATTTATTGAATATATCATTTTATCATATTTTAAATTCTCAGAAGCACTTCTGTGCTGTATCATCTTTTATCTCTGCAAAGGTACCTTATATACTATTATCTCTCTGAGGCTATGTAGTTTTAGGGTTGTTTGTTTTGTTTTGAAGTTTTCTTATATATTTCCTGTTGGCATTTCCTTGGAGTTACTTTGTATTATTTGCTTGTTCTGATCACTATCTTTTCAATAGGAGACTTTTCTCAAGTGCCTGATGATCTTTGGTTCTTTGGTTTTCTATCTAAAAATGAAGTCCAAAATGTTCTTGTGCCAGGTTAGAGTTTTTTGGTTGATGGGTTTTACAGTAGAGGATCATATGGTGACACAGCCACTTTGTGCATGGGGTTTCCAATAGCAGTACCTGAAGGTCTGTTCTTTCTTGTACTCTTTGTCCTTGAGATGTTACACCTTTTTATTCCTTCTATGATTTTAGTGAAAAATGAGTAGGAAAAAGAAATCAGTGTATGGATTTAATCCACCTCACTGAGCTGCAGGTCTTCTATTATATTTATGATAATTCATGTTTTTTTTCTGGGAAATTGGGGGGTTGTGTGCTGTCTATGGGCCCCTCAATTGTGTCTATACCTGCTAGTGAGGTAGCACTCAGAAGTTACAATGTCCCCTTGTCTCTCCCTAGTTTGTCTCTGCAGCCCTGTTACTGGACAGAACCTACTGGGAGTTCCTGAGGGTTTTCTGATTCCTTTAGTGCACAGCACAGTCTGAATAGTTGGGAATTCACTTACCAGATTTTCCTTCCTGCTTTGGCTGAAGCAGCAAGGTCCTGCCTGCCAGAGCCTGTCTGTTGCCTGCACACTTACCATGGTTCCCACAGCCTCACCTGGCAGAGCCAAGTCTCCAAGTGATGACTCTTATCTCGGTTGCACTCAAGACCAACAATTTCAGTGTGGCTTGGAGGCCTGACACTCATTATATGGGCCTTCTTTGCAGCCATTCAGAACCTGGTACCGATCTCCTCTGAAGAGTAGCGTGGTTTGGTGGGGCAGTGAGGAGAAGCATCTGCTTTGAGACACCTCTGGGTTTTGCCCCAGCTGGGACCTCAACTTGGCCTCAACATCTCCAAGGCTTGATTTCTCCAAGTGTGAAATGGGTATAACATTAGAACCATGAAATAATA
The DNA here is from genome assembly GCF_052094955.1 of Ictidomys tridecemlineatus. Lineage (NCBI taxonomy): Eukaryota > Metazoa > Chordata > Mammalia > Rodentia > Sciuridae > Ictidomys > Ictidomys tridecemlineatus. The sequence goes on from NC_135494.1 coordinate 24,054,437, forward strand.
TTTCACAGCTTTTGCTCATGTACTGCTAGATAGCAGGTGTCCTACCCAGGCTCTGCAACTCTAACAGGAGAGGGCATCCAATTGACTGAGCTTCTATCAGTATTAGTTACCTCTGGGAATCGAGGGGCTGCATTCTTTATATTGTGAGGCCAAAGGTGTGAGACAGGAAAACTTTGAAATGGAGATGCCGATAGAGAGAGCAGGTTTGTCCTTGTACTCTATAGCAAATGGAAGATTTCCAAGCTGGGGGAGAAGGAAGGAGATGCTTTTTTGGAGCCCAACACCCTGTCCCTCATCCTTGTGCCAAGCCCAGGGTGGGCAGAGAGGTTCTGAGAGTGGAGAGGACTGATACACTGCCCATCCTGGATCTTTGAGGGTGACAGTGACAGTGACCAGTTATGACATTGAGAGGCTGTAGGAGTTCCTAGAGTTTGCATGGACCCAAGTAGAGGGCAGAAGGCCACTGAGAATGAGCACTAAGAACCATTCTAGAGCCAGGCACAGTGGTGCACACCTGTAATCCCAGTGGACTTGGAAAGCTGAGACAGGAGGATCAAAAGTTCAAGACCAACCTCAGCAGCTTAACAAAGCCCTAAGGACTTAGCAAGACCCTGTCTCAAAACAAAACATAAAAAAAGGGCTGGTACCAAAAGAAGGAGGAGGAGGAGGAGGAGAAAGAGAAGGAGGAGGAAGAGGAGGAGGGAGAGGAGGAGGAAGAGGAAGAGGAGGAGGAAGAGGAGGAAGGAGGAGGAGGAGGAGGAGGAGGAGGAGGATAACCACCAGCCATCCTGGAGGTAACCACAGATAGCACAAGGCAAGGGGACCTGAGAGCTGAGAATGGGGGACACTCTCTGAAATTGAATTTGGGGTATCAACAGCACAGTAACACCAGGGCAGAGGTAGGGCCAAGCTAAGAGATGAAGAAACCTAGGCTCCCAGGATGAGCACCATGCCATACTAAGATGGGATAAAGAGGAGGTCAGCAGCATACCCTGAGACCACAGGCCAGGTGCCCCCCAACCAAAGGCCACTGGTTTCTGAAGACTCTCTTGACCAAAATGCAGGAGTATGAGGGAGCAAGCAGCATGTCTTTAAATGGTCAAGTTTTGAACACTTCTGGTGTTCAAAACTCTCAGGTCCCCTTGCCTTGTGCTATCTGTGGTTACCTCCAGGATGGCTGGTGGTTCTCCTCCTCCTCCTCCTCCTCCTCCTCCTCCTCCTCCTCCTCCTCCTCCTCCTCCTCCTCCTTCTCATCTGAGTTTTATGGGTTACTATACTATTAAAGTCATGGTCATTGTGCTTGCTTCACATAGTTTTTATTGTGACTAAAGGAGGCTCCATATACAAAGTCCCTGGATTTGGCACATAGTGAAAACTCAAAAATATTAGTAGCCCCTCTGCCTTTCCCTCCTCCTTCCAGACTTAACACCCATGGGCTAGAGCAAGGAATGTGAAATCATGCAGAGAGCAGACACTCCCAGGCTGGGAGTCCCACCACCCACCTATATTCCGCGGGCTCTGAAACCTTTAGCTCCCCCTGCAGCAAGACCTTTTCCTGTTTATTCTGGCCTTCTCAGCCCATGTTTGACAGCACAGCCCTGCCCACATAGTTTGGAAGGCACTCCCTTATCTATTTGACCCCAGTCTTCCTTCCAACAGCTGCCAATCCCCAGCAATAGTCTTGGCATCTCCCAGGTGCCAGAGGGAGGTGGTGCTGGGTGCTACCTGGGTACTGCAGGCAGAGCAGAGCTGCAGTGCCCTCCCCCAGTGCCTAGGATCCTGCCATTTCCACTAAGTCCTCCCATTGCCTGGGAAGGAGGCCAGAGGGATGAATCCATTTTTGGCACCACAATTCCTACTGGTATTTCATTCCAATAATCCTGTTCCTGCCCCACCCCTCCAATCCTCTGTTCTCTGGCTCTCGACTCCAGGCATCCCTAGAGCAAAAGTGATAACACCTACCCACAGTTGAGTGCTATGGTAGAATAGCACTCCGCTGAGTAATTTACACATTTCTTCTCATGTGGTCCCTACAACTATCCAGTGAAGCAACCTGTTGCCCCTTTTACAGACGGAAAGGCAGGGACCCAAGCATCAAGTGACTGAACTGGGATTTGAACCACATCCCTCAAGTTCCACGGAGCCAACTTCCCTTTCAAAGCTGTCTTCATCTTCCTCAGCCTCTTGCTTGGGCGCCCCCACCTTCTAAGCCCCCACCTTCTAAGGTCCACCCAATGTCACAAGCTCCTTAACCACCCTGACCTTGTCCCATTACTTCCTCTGCCCTCACTCACAGCAGAGAATCTTCTGCCACCTCTGAATAAAAGGCTACCAAAGGCCCTTGCCCTTGTTCTTCCTGTAGCTCCCAACCGTCTGCATTCTCACCCACACCTGCTTAGGGGAAGAGCTGCCCTGTTGCTTCCCACCTCCATCAGTCTTCCACCCCGGCAACCACACTGTCATCCCCTCCATTCCATGAGGTCACTTTCTTGAGACCCATGCAGGGGCCTCCTTCAGCCTTTTCTCCCTCCATGACCTTTCAGCCCATCCATCTTCTCTCCATAGACATGTTAAACCCTGAGGTTCTCCAAGACCCCAGGATCTCTTTGTCTCCCATATCTTCTCCCTGGATAATCTTATACTCTCCCAAATCTTTAGCTACCAACTCTGTGTTGTGTGTCTCTGGCTTTGACCTCTCTGAGGCCCAGATCCTGATGTCCAGCTGCCAGTCAGGCATCCATGGCATGGTATTCTGCTGGAATCTCCATCACAAAGGGCACAGAGACACAGATGTCTCTCATTGCTCAAGACCAGTTGCTTCTCCCAGTGTCTCTGCTTTGGATGGCATTCTCTCTGACTCTGATCAGAAGCTGGACACCATCACCATCTCTCCCAGCCCTATCCCCTAATAACTGGTCTCCAAGCCCCGTCCTTTCTAACTCATCATGTCTCTTGAATTTATCCTTTCCTCCTCCTCCTTCTCCTCCACGCTTGGGACTGGGCTCCATCTTGAATCAGCTGGAGTGTTACAACCCTCTCCTCGCTCTTCCACTGCTCTGGATAGGCTTGCCCATTCCAGGTCACTTTCCACACAGCAGCCAGAAGGATTGTGCTGTGAGACAGACCTTGCCTAGACACTCTCTCTTCCATGGCTACCTTCTGTTGACTTGACAAGCTTCATATCAAAGCCACATGGATAGCTGCTTCTCTACCCTCTGCCATCCATCAAGTCCTGGCTTCTACTGTTTTCCACCTCTGTACATCCTGTCATGCTCTGGCCATTGCTTGCACTCAGCTATATGTGAACACCTACCCGGATTCTTGTCTTCTTTTTCAATCATTTTCCAGGTACTATAGCAATTAGAAGAGTCATTTCCCAGCAACCACAGAAGGGTAATATTTCTCATGGCCATTAAAGAAATAGATCTTTTTAAACAACAAAGTTGCTGACAGTCAGTAAATATGGAATTCAGGAGGCACCAGAAGGGAGGCAGTATAAGATTTATGGAGGTACGAGTGGTGTAGTCAGAGGCAATCTTAGAGCTATCTCCCTATTTCCGGAATAGCCAGGTTCCCAATGCCAGGGTCTCCACCATCCACAAACCCTGACCAAGACAGGCAGCAATGACATCCAAAGTCAAAGAACCAAAGAGAGGGAAGTGATCAGCAATTTTAAAAATATATCAGCGAGCTGGGGGTTTAGCTCAGTGGTCGCGCACTTGCCTAGCCCATGTGAGGCACTGGGTTTGATCCTCAGCACCTCATTAAATAAATCAACAAACAAATAAAAACAAAGGTATCATGTCCATCTATAACTAAAAATATTTTTCAAAAATGTATCAGTAAGAGTGGTTTACATCCACCATACTCTGGCTTTGCAAGATTATTTTGATGATAAAAAGGATCCTGAAAGTCTTGGTGAACATGAGAAGGGGAGCATGGTAGAGCAGAGAGTAAGGAAAAAAAGTGCCTTACTTGAGTTTCGATTAAAGGGGTGCTTCAGGGTGCTCCAGGCAGAAGTCTGGGAGCCCAATGTGGCCCTGACGCGGAGTTTGTAAGGGACTGTGGCAGTGATGTCATCCGTGACGTCACACTTGGGTTCTTCAATGACTGTGCACCAGCTGGTGGGGATCCAGATCCAGCTTATGTACAGGCTCTCGTACTCTCTGGCCAAAGAAAAGAAGATGCAGCATCACACCAACCCCTTGACCCAGGCGCAAAGGTGATGGGAACTGTCTCCATTCTCCCACTCTTCATAGTCAGCATTTGCTCCCCACCCCCAGCTCCTCCACTCTCTTCCCTCACCAACCATCCAGTCTTCACTCCTTTTGTCACCAGCCAAGGGAAACCTAGGCATGAATCCCAATCTGTGTATTTCTCTCCATGTCCACAGTCAGTACCCTTATCGCAGCCACCCTCATGTCCTGCCTTGCTGAGGTCTCCCAGCCTCCGCTCTTGCTGTTCTTCAAGCCATTCACCACCTTCAGCATACCATGACATTTCTGTCTTCCATGGCTTTTTACAGCACTTAGAATGGAATCCAAACTCATCCCCATTGCTATAAGATTCTGGCCTTCTCTCTCACCCTGCTCAGAAGAGAGATATTCTTGCCACACTGACCTCCTGGTCATTTCTCCCAGAATGCTGATCTCTTAATTCCAAAGGACCTTTGACCAGCTGTTCACTCTCTCAAATGATCTGTCCCTGCTGTTCACAGGGATGGTTCCTTGCAGATCTGATGTAAGGATCACCACCTCAGAGGGGCCTTTCCAACCACCTATTATAAAGCAGCTGCAGAGTCAGCCCTTTTGCCTCAGCCTTACAGTTGTTCTAGCACAAATCACTCTCTGAAATTGCCTCAAGCATTGCTACCCAGTAGAACTTTCTGAATTGATGGAAATGTTCAGTACTGGTAGTGCTCAATATGTCAGCCACTAGCCACGTATGGCCCTGGAGCATCCAAAATGTGACCGGTGTGACTGGGAAGCAGATATTTGAGTTTAATTTAAATTAATTTAAACTTAAATAACTCCCTGAAGCTAAAGGATACTATGTTGAAAAAGAATGGACCTAGTATATTTTCTGCCCATCTCCTCCTTCATATATTAAGTTCCCTATATCCAGAAATGTTGTCAGCTGTGTCTTGAGCCTACAATACTTACACACTTCTAAATAATGTGATCAGTTTGTATTTACTGCCAATGAAATACATTGAGCACTTTCTCTGCTGCTGTCACTACTCAACAGTTGCAAATTCCTGGAGAAGACTAGAGCCTGGTAGGCCCCAGGGCCAGCTGATCTTTAGGGTGAATATTTGTTTTGGCTTCTAAGTATATGACAATATATAGTCAAAAAAACTGAGATCTCTCTCTCCTCCCAAAGGATCTGGGTCTCCAATAATTTGTCCATCTCAAGTCAGGGTCAAACTCTTTGGACAGCTGACTCACTGTTGAAAAGAAGCCACAACAAAATGTATGTCTACACATTCATGTTTCTTGAGAGTTCACTGTCAAAACCAAAGGGCAGTTCCTTGCTTTCTTGACTCTTTCAAAGCCCATTCACATAGAGCAGGCAGATCATTGGAGATAATCCATCCCTGGGCTCACAAGGCCTCCTTGAGCCAAGAAGGAAGGGGCTGTGTCTCCAGGAACTAATTGCTGTCTGAGGGAGGAAAAATTATTCAAACAAAAACCAGTCACTCACCCCTGATACTCAACAGAACAGTGTACTGTTTCCTCCAAGCAGGATCACTGGGCTCCATGTCAAGAGATGCTTCATGTTGGTTGAGTTCACAGAGAGGTTCTGAGGGGCAGGCAGACTGGCCACTCCATCTGAGTGAAGGCAGAGAGGAAGGCTGAGGGGTGGCTGACATGGGGGAATGCCATAGCTTCAGACTGGTAGCATCCAGTGAAAGGCCACACAGGTTTATGAATGATGACAACTCCAATTTTATCATACTTGTGTTAATGCTAAGTTTTGGCTACCATAATTATAATTCTGCCTTTGTGATACAAAGGCATATTAACAATAATAATGGGTAATCTTAAGCAAGATCTTATATTCTATTAAGCTATGTGCTAGATTGTTCCTTTAATCCTCATTACCCTACTGGGACTAAGGACCATTGGTTCATCCACTATACAAATGAGAAAACCAAACCCTATTATATAGGCATGATATGTATGTACTTATTTTAACAAACATATAAAAATTGTACATATTTATGGTACACCTACCACATGGTGCTTTGATACACACACATATTATGTAATGTTCAAATCAGTATCTATCTCCTCAAACATGTATTATTGCTTTGTGGGGAAAAAAACATCCAAAGTCCTTTCTTCCAACCTTTTAGAAATATCTAATACATTATCTATACTCACTCTACTGTGCAATATCAGAATTTTTTTCACACCAATTCATGTCTTTATATAATACAATTCTTATTACACATATATATCACAATTTTTCATATCTCTGTTTGTATATAAAGTATATTGACACCCAATTTGTGTCTTCATACATGTACTTTGATTAATGATGTCCATCATATTCCACCATCCTTGCTAATCCCCTGCCCCCTCCCTTTCCTTTTCACCCCTCTTTCCTATCTAGAATTCATCTATTCCTCCCATGCTCCTCCTCCCTAACCCATTATGAGTCAACCTCCTTATATCGAAGAAAACATTAGGCATTTTTGAGGGGGGAATTGGCTAATTTCACTTAGTATCATCTTCTCCAACACCATCCATTTACCTGCAAATACCATGATTTTATTCTCTCATATTGCTGAGTAAAATTCCATTGAGTATATATGCCACATTTTTTTTATATCCATTCATCCACTGAAGGACATCTAGGTTGGCTCCACAGTTTAGCTATTATGAATTGTGCTGCTATAAACATTGATGTGGCTGTGTCCCTGTAGTATGCTGTTTTTAAGTCCTTTGGGTATAGCCCGAGGAGAGAGATAGCTGGGTCAAATGGTGGTTCCATTCCCAGATTTCCAAGGAATCTCCATACTGCTTTCCATATTGGCTGCACCAATTTTCAGTCCCACCAGCAATGTATGAGTGTGCCTTTTCCCCCACATCCTCCCCTACACTTATGGTTGTTGTCTTCATAATAGCTGCCATTCAAAATATCAGAATTTCTCAAATCTAAATATAATTTAGTACCTGTTGGCCAAACTGTTTCCTCTTCCCTCCCTCTCTCCTACTCCCCCCATGCTCTGGTAATCACCACTCTGTTCTAAATCTCTATGAGATCCATATTTTGGGATCCCACATCTGAATGAGATCATATAATATCTCTGATTCTGCCTGGTTTCATTTAAAGTAAATTCCTCCTGTTACATCCACGATGTTGCAAATGAAATAATTTCATCCTTTTTATGGACAAACAGTATTCCACTGTACATGTACCACAGTTTTGTCTTTTTATAAATTAATCATTTAGGTTATTTCCATCTCTTGTCTATTGTGAATAGTGCTGCAATGAACACAGGGATGTAGATATCTCTTTAACATACTGATTTCATTTCCTTTGGATATATACCCAGTAGTATGATTGCTGGATCATATGGTAGTCTTATTTTTTAATTTTTTGAGAAAGCTCCACACAGTTTTCAATAGTCACTATATTAATTTATATTCCTAATAATAGTGTGCAAATATTTCCATACTTGTCAGTACTTGTTATCTTTAATCTCTTTGATAATAGACATTTGTTTTGGGTCTGTCCTGGAAATTAAACCCAGAGTCTTAAACATGCTAGACAAGCATTCTGCCATTGAGCTACAACCCAACCCTGATAAGTCACTCTTACTGGGGTGAGGTGTTAAATCATTGTGGTTTTTATTTGCATTTACCTTTTGATTAATGATATTGAACATTTTTCATATACTTGTTAGCCATTTGTGTGTCTTTTTAAATATAAATGTCTATTTAGATCTATTATCCATTTTTTCAATCAGATTATTTGGGTGTTTTGTTTGTTTTTCTATTTGAATTCCTTATATATTCTGGACATTAACCCTGAAGGACATTGCTTATGACAGACCCTTATTCCAGGCTTTGAAGCAGTCATGTGCTATGTCACCTTAAGCAACTTGAATTAACCTGAGCCTCCCACTCCTTTGTGGCAAACCCATGCAGGCTCTTGCCAGCTTCTTGTCATATTCCTCTCCTGCTCATGCCAACATTTGGTATGAAAGCACATCCCTTCATGACCTGTAACAGTGCAAAATGGGCCATCAGCTTCCAGGTGGGGAGTGCAGGCTCAGGTCAGCTATGAAGTGAGTCCAGTCATAAGAGGTGCTAAGCCAGCCTAGAGACTCCACCCCAGAGCAATTGCAAGGCCATGAGCCAATCTGGGACATAAGTATCTGCTCACATAGATGTGTGTGGTACACCCAGAATGGTTTGCTCAGAATTAAAGAAGCCTGTGAAGCTGAATCTACTCTCATAAGGACTTTGGGTACCCCAAAGCGTAACCTTGCAGGTAACCCCAGAGTGATCTTGACCCTCTACTGATATCCTCTCTCCTCCATTTTACATGCTCCTATTTGAATGCCCAACACCTGCCTCTCTTTGCTGTTATAATCACAGTGATAACATCAACAGCACAGTGGAGTGAGAGGACAGCTGGGGCCCTCTGTGCCTATCTTCATATTGGCACCTGATGTCTGTTATCAAGCCCTCTTACCACAAAGAAATGGGGCCAGGGGGCTTCTGGGGACACCCCATCTGATTCCCTTGCCTCTTCTGTAATGTAGGACACTGGTGATACACCTTCATCTCACATGTACTAGCCACAGTCAGCCCTATGAGGAAACACCTGGGGCACCCACAAGGAGGCTTCCTGACCTCCCAATTCCTCACTTTGAAATCATCAAAGAGATGGAAAGGAAAAAGGCCATGTGGGGGTGGGGATGGGACAGGAGGGTGAAGCATGGTCTCCTCTGATATCCTTCCTCTGGGAAAATTAAAAAAAAACTATTTTGGAAATATGAAGCTGTATAAATGTAAGGCTACATTTCATATAATAAAAATTATGTATTAATATAATTTATTCATTAATATACTTCAATTATATACTTTAAAAGCCCTCAAAAATTAAGTCTTCAGACCCAGATAGTTTCACTAGAAAATGCTACCAAACATTTACAGAAGAATTAACACAAACTTTACACACACTATTTCAATACATAGAAGAGGAAAGAAAACTTTCCAACTTATTTTATGAGGCTAGTATTACCCTGATGGCAAAACCAGACAAAGATAATTTATATTTTGTTTGTTTGTTTACAATGCTGGAGATTGAACACAGAGTCTTGTATGTGCTAGGCAAATTCTCTACCACTGAGATACAGCCCCAACCCAAACAAAAATAACTTGCATAAGTGTCTTTACGAACTTAGGTGCAAAAAAAATCAATAAAATATTAGTAATCCAAATCTAATAATGTATAAAAATTATGACCAAGTAGGATTTTTTCCAGGTATGCAAGGGTGGTTCAACATTTAAAAATCAACTAGTGCAATCCACCATGTCAATAAACTAAAGAAGAAAAACCACATCTTTTCAGTTGACACAGAAAAAGTATTTATAAAACCTAACACTCATACATGATTAAAACAAAACAAAGTCTCTCTTCAATTAAAAAGAGCAAAGAGTTTATGTGAACTTGAGAAAGACCATCCACAGAAAGTCTACAGCTATGATTTTAGCAACATAGTAAGAGACTGAATTCTTCCCCACTAAGAACAAGAATAGGCAAGGATTTCCACTCTCACCACTCTTATTCAACAGAATACTAGAAATTCTAGTCACTGTATTAAGGAATGCAAAAGAATAAAAAAAATACAGATTAGAAAGGAAGGAGTAAAACTCCCTCAATTTACAGATGATATAATAGCATATGTAGAAAATCCCATGGAATAAAACAAGAACAAAAACAATTCTTGATATTCCAAGTAAGTTCGAAAGACATAAGATAAACAAAATTTAATCATATTTCCATAGATTAGCAATGAAGATTTACACATAGAAATTAAAACTACAATCACTCAAAAAAACAGTGAAATGCATGAATGCAAATCCAACAAAATATATCAGGATTGATATGGATAAAAGTTTTCAATGTTGATGTGAAAAACTAAAAAAGACTTAAATAAATGGAGAGACATATCATGTTCACGGATTGGAATATTCAAAATAGTTCAGATGGCAATTCTCCTCCAAACTGACACACAGGTTTCACACAATTCTATCAAAGGCCTGTCAAGATTGTTTTTGTAAATTTTATTTTAAAAGACAAAGGAATTAGAATAACCAAAATTACTTTTTCTTCTCTGTGTGTGTGTGTGTGTGTGTGTGTGTGTGTATACACACACTCAGCATGTGCTGAGCAGCTAACTAACCCAAACTAAAATAATTTTGCAAATAAAGCAGAGAAACTAATCTACTCAATTCCAAGAATTATAATAAAAATTGGAAGCACTCTCTCTAAAAACTGGAACAATACAGGGATGCTCTCTTTCACCACTCCTATTCAACATTGTCCTTAAATTCTAGCCAGAGCAATTAGACAGATGAAAGAAATTAAAGAAATATGAAAATAGGAAATAGGAAAAGAAGAACTCAAACTATCATTATTTGCTGACAACATGATTCTATAGAGGAACCAAGAAACTCCACCAGAAAACTTCTAGAATTAATAAATAAATTCAGCAAAGTAGCAGGATATAAAATCAATACCCATAAATCAAATGCATTTCTATACATCAGTGATGAATCTTCTGAAAAAGAAATTAGAAAAACTACTCCATTCACAATAACCTCAAAAAAAAAAAAACCTTGAGAATCAACAAAAGAGGTGAAAGACCTGTACAATGAAAACTACAGAACACTAAAAAAAGAAATTGAAGAACACCTTAGAAGATGGAACAATCTTCATGCTCTTTGAAAGGCAAAATTAATATTGTCAAAATGGCCATACTACCCAAAGTGCTATTCAGATTCAATGTGATTCCAATTAAAATCCCATCATTCCTTATAGAAATAGAAAAAGCAATCATGACATTCATTTAAAAAAATACAAGACCCAGAATAGCCAAAGCAATCCTTAGCAAGAAGAGTGAAGTAGGAGACAACACAATACCAGGCCTTAAACTATACTACAAAGCTATAGTAACAAAAAATGGCATGATATTAGCACCAAAACAGACATGTAGGGCAATGGTATAGAATAGAAGACACAGAGACAAATCCACATCAAGACAGTTATCTCATAGTAGACAAGAAGCCCACTCATTCCATCAGCACACTCTACGTTGTCACCCTGATGGTCTCTTCATTGTCATCATCATTTTTTTTTTTAATTTTGTAGGGAAGTTTTAGGGTCACAGCAAAACTAAATGGAATGTAAACAGGGTTCCCTGCCATGGACTGAATGAATGTCCTCCTCCTCCATTTTCTCTCTCCTGTGTGAGGACACAGCAAGAAGATACCCATTTGAAAAAGGGCCTTCATCAAAAACTGAATTGGCCAGCACTTTGATCTTAGTCCCCCAAGCCTTCAAACCTGGGAAGAAAAAGTTTGTTGGTTAAGCCGTCCAGTCTGTGGCATTTTGCTATGGCATCCCAAGATGGCTACCACACTGACATAGACCCTTTCACATACACAAAACCCCCTTGCCATCAATATCGCACACATCAGAGTCTTGCACTTGTTGAAATCAATGAACCAATATTGACACATCACATTTCTTTTGCAAATATTTTTTCCCAGTCTATGGCTTATCTCGTTCTCATGACAGTGTTTCATCATCTAACATTTTTATGTCTAATTATGTATGCACAAAGATTATCTAGTGCATGCCACAGCTTATGAATACATATTTGCAGGATACTGGAGGGTAAATATCCAGAATCAGAATTGTTGGGTCAGTGTGTTTGCATTACTAATCAGTGTTACCAAACTAACCTTCTTATGTGTTAAATCAATTTAATTCTCTTACCAGCAATGTAACTATACTCCCACTAGACACTCATTAAAACAGTGGACTGTTAAACTTTAGACTCCTAATGGACAAACCATCCAACATACTCCAGAGAATGTACAAGTGCCATAAGAAGAAAATACGCTTAGCTTACAGCAATGGGCAGCTGATGCCCCAGGCTGGGAGGAGCACTGGCCATGGCACCAGGGCTGCTGGGCAGCAGAAGCCTCCACAGCCCTGCAGGGAGCCTGGAGCACAGCTCTGCAGAACCATGCTCAGCCCTGGACAGAGGCACATGAGTTCCCATCACAGGCTAGAGTGTGGCAGTCCCAGGTGCATGCCTGTCATGCCAGCCACCAGGGAGGCGGAGGAAGAGGAACCTTTGAGGTCAGCCTTGGCAATTAGACCTTGTGGCCAAGGGGGAAAAAATTACAAGGGTCTCTGAGGGTGGAGCTCAGGTAGGTCACTTGCCTAACAGGCTCAAGGATCTGGGTTCAATCCCCAGAACCACACATACACCAAAAAGTGACCTTGGAACATAGTTTAAAATGATGGGTCAGGTACACAGAAGGAACCAGGAGAGGGTTTTTAAAGTGAGGACTTAAACCCCAGAATCCACAGGTGCGACAGGAAAACAAAAGGACACAGAGTCAGTGACACCTGAAATACCTGGGCGGGTCTGTCTTTTAAGCCGCCTCCTGCCCCCAGGTCACCTGGGCTCCTCCGTCGCCCTCCCCTCTCCAGGGGGCCTGCGGGTCAGGCCACCTCTTCTCTGAGGTCCACGGCGCAGGCCACACTGCTGAGGCCACCGCATCCTGAACAGGACCCTGCAAATCAAAACCCACCCGCTGTGACCAGCAGCTCCACTGAGGAGAGCCCTCAGGTGAGAACCGGGACAGCGGGGTCGGGCGGTGGGCGCTGTGGGGACCGCCCCGGCGGCTCCAGGGGACAGGCAGCCCGGGACCGAGGCTCCAGGGTGGCGGCAGAGTCCTCCCGGGTCCCTCCCTCGTGTGGGCGCCTAGATCGGGGCCGCTCCGGGTCAGCTCACCTTCTCAGCTCCTGGATCCCGGGAGCCAGACCCACCACACCCGGAGATGCAGCCCCGCCTCCAGGGCGCTACTTCCGGGCTCCTCCCACACGGAGCTGTGCAAGGTGGTCCTTTAGCCAGGGATAGAAGGTAATAATAGCCCAAAGGCTTATTTGGGCTCATGGTTCTGGGGGATCTATCCCTAGACCTTGTGACTCCCCCACTACTTTGGGGCTTTGGATTGCACAATGGAACAAACTGCTGACATCATGAGCTAGGAAGCAAAGAAAAAGAGAGGATGGGCATGAGGTCCCAGAATGTACCTTGGGGTGCTTTTTCAGTGACCTAGGCCCTACTTCCTAAAGGCCCGTAGGACCTCCCCATACCATCACCCTGCAGACCCAGCTTCCAACTCATGGACCTGAGGGATACACTCTTCCAAACCAAAGCAGTGTTGGAACTTAAGGGAGACTCTCTCTACCAGGTACCAAAGCACTGCAAGTGGAATATCCCTGCCTATTCTGGGCTCCTCGTGCTGCCAAACCACATGCACCGGGAGGGGTGCTATGTTGCCTATGCTAGCAGTCCCAATGGCCAAGGGAAGATCTGCTCTACAGTGGGGCAGGGAGAGCCAGGTCTGGAGTCTTGGAGGTGCATTGGACATCTCTTATTATATTTCCATGTCCCACTGTACAAGTTTATGGAAAAAACTATAGCAACCCAAGTAAGACGGGACTGCCAGTGGAGTTCCCATAGGAGAGGAAGGTGGGATCACTCTGCCAGCTAAAGATCCCTGTTTAGCAAAGGCTGAGGGGATCATGGAGCAGGTGAAGGGATGTCATTACCCCGTGGGTCCTGGGACCAGCTACAGAAGCAGGGTTTCTGCAGTCATGCTGCTGTTACTTCATTGTTGCCTGCAGTCCCACTACTTTATATAGAGGATGTCGCTGGTGGCTCCCTTTCTGTTTCAGGTGGGAGTGTGACTGTAACAAACTACCATAGGTAGGGTAGCTTATAAACAATGGAAATTTATAAGGACACCAGTTGCATTCCTGAAAGCCCCACCCTCATGTCACTGAGGCTTCACCTCTTAAGACCATCATATGGGGGGTTAGGGATCCACACATGAATCTGGGGGACACAATCATTCAGACCATACCAATGACCAAGCTGACATTAGCTTCCAGTGATATGGTAGCTTTTTCCCACCCATATTAAAGAGTGAATATTGAGGCGCGAAGGTGCAGACTGGGTGGGATTAGACTCTCCACATCGTTGGTCCTTCCATCGGCCCCAGGAGGCTGACCTCTGTGGATTCTGTTCCACTGGCAATCTTGCCTTCTGGCTGGCATCTGGGTTCTCCCATTGAAGAGACCCACCCAGAAATGGGGAGGAAAGCGAAGGTGGGGTCTTATTCCCTGACTGCCTTTCTAGGGTGTCATCTCCAGCTGGTCTTGTCCCTCTCCTCTCAGGAATGGCTTCATAGGTGTAGGACTGGCACAGCTACACAGGGTTCCACATTCAGAATGGCCCTGGCTCTGCAGTGGCCATCCTGAAATTTTTAATAATTTGCTTTGAGTTTGCATTTTAAAGGAAGTTCAATCGGGATAGCAGAGCATGTGCCAAGACCTGGAGCCTTGCCTCAGGAGAGGCCCATCTCCCAAGGTGGGCTCTCAGCCACCTGCTTTCCCACTGAGTGCTCTGGCCTCACATGGCCTTCCCTTCTCCCCTGGTGCAGCAACTGCTGCCATGCTACCCCCAGGTAAGGTGTGGGTGCATGGGGGGTTAGGGTATGGTGCCCACACCTGGGGCATGGCTGTGGCCGTTCTCCACCATCCCACAAGTCGGCAGCACCCTGGCCATTTCCATAGGCACCTCTTGAAGGGTTGAGCCTTTTCCCCAGCTCCTGAGGGTGCCTGGTGCATCCTGGGGTGAAGGTTTTAATTCCTGGGGGGTTGCTTTTCCTGCCATGTTGGCTGGGGTGGCAGCTCTTGGGAATGGAGGTTGCCTGGCTCCACTTGCTCGCCTCCTGCTGGGGCATGACACATTCACCCAGTCCTGTGGCTGGAGGCAGCAGAACCCTGCAGTGGGGAGGAAGGGTCTGCTAAGATCCAGAGCAGATGCCTGCGAGGGTCTGTAACCTCTCTGGAGGAAGTGCGACTCTAAATAGTCAATGAAAAGCAACATGACAGAGAGAGAGAAGGAGAACGGAAAACGCGAGAGAGGAAGAGGGGAGGAGGAGGAACCCCTGAAGACACTGTAATACCTTTCAGGTGACCGTGCCTTCTGGACAGAGGGCTTTGCCTTCTTACTCTGCTCTGGCCCCTCTGAAGGCAGACATGTCTCTATCCTCCCTGCTCCTCCTTGCGGAAGCAGCAGCGTCTCCCTCTCCCTTTGACCTGGGGAGGGGCTGAGGAGGGTGCCAGATCAACCTGGCTAGCCCTAAAGATTATTCTAGAGCCCCTGTCCTTTTATAAGTCATCCTTTAATTAAACCCGCCTCAGATCCTCCTGCCACAGCAGGTCCTTCGCCCCTGGGCCAATTCGCTGTGTCACATGGACAGCCCAGCGCAACTGGGGCCTTCTGCCAGCCTGCTGGGGCAGAGTCCCCTGGTGCGGCCCAGACACTGGAGCATCTGGTGCACCGCAGCCAGGATGCCCTGACCGGCCCAGCCGCGGGAGTGACTCGCTTATGTCTGGAGCCCCGCGATTAGCCTCTCGCCCAAAAGGTGAGGGACGCTGTCCCTGGTGCCCGATGGCGCCCGGATCCCAGCGCGTCCAGTCGCCCTCCCCGCGCCAGACGCCTCCCCAGAGAAAAGCCCCGGAAGAAAACGAACCAGCTAAAAGCCAGCACCGGCTGCTGCGAACCAGGGCCTCTGTGGGGACATGAGGCAGGGAGCCCCTCTGCGCCCAGAGAGCCCTGGCTGCTCTGGAGAGCTGCAAAGCCAAGAAGCGCACAGTGGGCTGGAGGGTAGCCCTTTGAGTTGGGGTCACTTGGAGCTGTCAAGCCTGTGCCACAGGAGAGGCCTCCCATCTGCGGGGACTGAGCTGGATTGCATGGAGACCTGATTCCAGGTCTTGCTGGCCTTGCTCCAGAGCCTCACACTGTGCTGTGTACCACAAGGAAAACAACCAAGGGTCCCAGCGCAGAATGGGGTTTGCAGCCCTGGCTTTTCCTGGGCCTATGGGACCCAGCTCCACAGTGGGCTCTGTGTGTTTGCTGTGACAGACAGGCTCTTCTGGATGACTTGTAGCTTCCAAGCAGCTGCTCTTAGGATGCGTCCTTTGGAGGGATAAGAAATAGAGGGTGGAGAGAGAGGCAAGAACCCCTGTTCTGATGGAGCAGTTTTCAGATCACGGGCTGGTCTCCTCCTTGAGCCTCTGTAAGGTGGGATTGGTAAATCACAGTCACTTTGTGGGATGACCATGCAGGTTGGGTCCAGCCCAGTGTCTGGCACACAGTGACGCTGGGCATTTCCTTCAGGCCATGCAAGTGTGTAGGAGGTCAGAGTATTTTAGTCCTGCTTCCCATCTTTCCTGGACTGGCCCTGTCATTCAACTCTGGGCTGAATGGTATCCCCTGCTCCCTTGCTTCCCAGTGGGCTAGTAGCCTGCTGGAGAGAGTCCACAGCGCCCTTATTTGTGGGGTGGAACATTGGGCTTTTCATCTGGCCTGCTGTTCTCCCACAGAAGTCAGGCTCCTTCCAACAGGTGGATTCTACTAAGTCCTCTCTGTGAGTGAGTGGGTGAATGAATGAGTGATCAGGCAAAGGACAGGAGGAGGAGATGGTTTCTTGGTTCCCAGTCTTGCCCTTGGTCCCAGCATCTACAAAATGACAGGCTTCGTTGTGATCATGAGAGACTTCAGTGGAGAGAAAATCATTTTAGCCAGAGATGCTCGATGCCCTTCCTCTGTGTGTTTCATATTTCTTTGTCTAAATAAGAGACACATGCAAATGACTAATACTTTGAGAGATCAAGAAATACAGCTGGGCATGGTGGCACTGGCCTGAAATCACAGTAGCTAGGGAGGCTGAGGCAGGAGGATCTCAAGTTCAAAGCCAGCCTCAGCAACTTAGCAAATAGAAGAACAGAAAATAAGTCAGAGTCCTGGCTGACTCCAGTGTGAGCCGTTTTGTTTAATGCATGTCTACAGAAGCCAGAGATTTTGCAACTCCAGGTCTTTCAGAGACCTCCTCCAGGAAGCAGGCACTAAGGGTAATGCTCCTGGTACCAACAGACAGTCCTCAGCAGAGCCCCATATTTTCTGAGGCGGCAGAACATCTAGATCTGGGGAGGTGGGTGGCCAGTTGACTGGGTTAATCTTTTGTAAGTTAGCTTTGGGTCACAGAACAGGAAACTGCATAGTTCCTGAAAAATGCATCAGCATCCCTCACTTTCAGAGTTGAAATAGAAATATCCCAATGCTAGGGATTCCCAACCTCACTGGTGGTCAGACTCATTGGGAAGTTTTTAGGAAGGTACTTTGTTCAGCTTTGCCCCTGAGATTCTGATTTTACTGGTCAGGATGTGGCTCATGCCACCAGTAACTTTAAGGCTGCTAGGGGATTCTGAGGTGCAGCCAGGGATGAGAGCCTGTTCCCCATGCTGTTTCTTGTCAACTGTCCTCTGTGGTCACCTCTTGATATTTTGTGTGCTTCTATTTGAATGTTCTCACTCTTCAACTTTTTCATGCAGGTCTGTGATTACTCTGTCTTCAAGCTCTTGGGTCCCTGGTGTTACCTTATAGCCATTTGCAGAGAAGTTCGTGTCAGGGGAAGATGGCAGTTTCCAGAAGCCTGCAGAGGGCTGGCCAGGGCTCCCTGGGCTCACCAGAGAGCAGTGTGGGTTTAATCTGCAGTGCCCTCAAGAGCACCATAAAACCAGCCAGCTAGGTGGGAATAATTCAGTGACAGAGGGGACAGGGCTTCTGATGATCTGGAAGGCATATCCCTTGCCCTTAGAAAAGCACAGTCACCCACCTCCAGCTGTGTCATAGGGTTGATCATAGATTGCAAAAATGCTCACCGAGTCTTTTGATCCTTGAATGCAGGCCCCTTTGCAAGGTGACTTTGCCATTCCTTTTCATACAGTTAGGGTCCATTTCTGCAGCCCTTGAACCTGCAGTTGGCCATGGGACTTGCTTTGGCCAATGGGACATTAGCAGATGTCCACAAGCAGAGGTGTGGGAAGCCCATGAGTGTTGGTGCTTGCTCTCTGGATGCTCTGGACGCACATGGCCAAGAGATGTGAGCAAGATCCTCCTAAAACACCCAGTGCTCATGACCTTCAGGATCAGCTAAGTTGACTCCAAAAGGACTGCCCAGCTGACCTGCAGAACCCGGGAAAATATGAAGTTCAGGTGATGAAGTATTGGGGCGAACAGCAATAACTAACCATAACACAGCCCCACTTTGCCAGATGTTATCAATCTTTTAAATAGAAATCATAATTTCAAATTTTTGTGTAAGTTCCAGTTTTTTAAAAAAAAATTGAATTAGTAGGCAACATTGTAAACACATTCTACAGGCCAAACAAAACATACCTTTAGACTGCACTTGGCCTGTGGGTTGTTGGTTTGCAAGTGGCTATGCTGAGGGACACGAGGTGTTTGTCCTAATGCCTGTTTGCAGTCACTCACTCACTCACCCTTCTTGCCAGAGTGGCCGGTGCCCTCCACCTGTGGCTGCTGTCTGTACGGGATGCACACTGCACGGGCACTTCCCCAGTTTCTCCGGGTGGTCTCTCCATGTGGAAATGTGGGATCGCTCATCCTCCTGGAGAGACTGCAGTGTGAGATGGAGTCCAAGGAAGGACAGTGCGAGGGTAGCACCTGAGCATGAGATCAGGCGTGGAGGGGGAGCCCATGGAGGGCAGTGGACAAGGAATCCCATCTGTTTTTTCCAGAGAATGTTGTTCCTGGAGGGAAAGCCAGGGAGAGAAAGTTGGAGAGAGGGGATTGTGGGGCCCCTAAAGGCCAAGCCAAGGATTTCCCACTTGGTTATCTGGGCAAAGGAGAGTAGCTCTAAGGGAAGAGAAGTCACTGGCAGCTTTGCACAGGGGGCCCTGGGAAATAGGGGCCTGCTCTGTTTATCCACGTGCAGGATGAGTTTATGGCAGAACTGGAGTCAGGCAAGACGGGGGCAAGACTGTTTGTAGTGACAGACGGAGCATTGGCATTGGGAGGAAAAACCCGAGTGGAAGAATGTAAGTTAAGACATGTGGGGACTTCTCTTGACCTTGAGATAGGGCTAGTTTTGCTGATTTTCTTATCTATATCATCAAGACATGTTAGTGTGTTTTCAAAGCGCTTCCATCAGCAGCTTCAGATTCCCGGGTCCTGTCGCCTGCCTGCCTGACGGAATCTGGGGCTGGCGGTGGTCACTCCTAGGGCAGGGGAGACAGAAGAGGGTGTCTGCTGGGCGTTTGGAAGGAACGTCCTTGCTCTCCCCTGAGAACCTCTGGAATCATCTGTGCCTCCTTTCTGTGCTCTCCCCTCCCTTCTAAGGCTTACAAAGTTGGGACAGGAGGGGAGGGAGAAAACACAACTGTTCAAAATCCAGTTTTCAATCTCGAGAGAGGAAACGTCACAGCTATGAGAAGAGGAGACAAGGGAGTCAGGGAGGTGCATCCCTCACGGTGCAGTGAGAACCGACCTCAGGAGGGAAGCTGCAGGGAAAGGCCAGTGTAGACCCTGCTTCCCACTGTCACTGGACCGTCAAGTCACATTTGAACTTTAAAAAGCGGATCCCAGGTCCCGCCTCCTGTGGGGTCTGACATGGCCGGTGTGGGGTGTTCTTGGCACCAGGGTCTTTGAGAGCTCCCCAGGGAGTGGACCCCTGCTGTGGGGACTGAGAACCCCTGTGTCCACCAGGGCCCTCTGTGGGCTGGTGCAGCCTGTAGGAGGTGCCTCCAGGGGAGCATCTGTATTTGGTGGTTGCCATTTTCATGGTAGATACTTACAGTGGTTCCCAAAGGCTATCATTTGGATCTAGAATGTTCCCCAAAGTCCCATATATTAAAGGCTCCATCCTCAGCCTGTGACTCTCCTGGGAGGTAGTGGAATGTTTAAGAGGTGGGGTTCATTGGGGGATCTTAGGTCATTAAGGGTGTGCCTCTGAAGGGCATGTTGGGACCCTGGTCCCTTCCTGGCTTTCTCTTTCTGCTTCCCAGCTGCCGTGAGGTGAGTGGGTAGCTCTGCCATGCACTGCCTGCCATACTTTGCTGCCTCACTACAGGTCTAAAGCAACAGGGTCAATCAAATGTGAACTGGATATAGAAACTGTGAGCCAAATAAACTTTTTTCTCTTTATAAATGAGCAACCTCAGGTCTTAGAGTGGCAGAAAGCCAACTAATACACCATATGAACTTGAAAAGTATAAAGTGTTGGAATGGGGTGTCTAAGATAGGTCACATTCTTGGGTTGGATGAAAAGAATTTGTTTTCTGGGAAGACACAAATGGCTTTAGTACAAGTAAGCATGCTTACTACAGTTCATCTGCTGAGAACAACATCTCCCAAGTGAAATGGGCAGGAGAAAGAAGTTGCACAGTAACGGGAAGGAGGGAAGTAGGCCCAGAAGGCAGAGTAGAGGAGACTGCAAGTGGAGACAGATGTCAGAAATGTACCTCCTCTTAAGGCAGGGAAAGCCTTGAGAGCACTTCTGTGGGCTGTCCTGGAGCAGGCTTGGTGTTACAGAGCCTGAGCAGATCTTGACAACCAGGGGTGTCCGCATGGCCAGGGGCACTGGAGGGAAACCTGTGCTGGTCTCATTAAGGTCTGTGTCTGGGTGATGTCTCAGGGAGATAACCCCCTGGCCTGGCTCCCAGGGTTGGTGGGAGTGGTTTTCCCCATCCTCCCTCTGGAGGGCCTGTGAATGGTCTACCTCAAGCTTGTGAGTGTCAAAGGGCTACTGTCTCAGGGTCCAGTCATAAGGATGTTAATAGTTTCATTTTTTAAATTTCTTTTCCTGGGTGTCAATCAAATCCAGGCTTTGTACACGCTGAGCACACACTCTACACCAAACCCTGCGTCATCTTCTCAAACCAGGAACAGCAGAACTTTAAAAAGATATTGCTGTGAATACTTTTTTAAAAAGTCAGAATTCTTTGCTGCCCCAGTATGATCTTTCTGAGGTTTAATAGGACTTTATTTTTTTAAACATATATTTATTTTTTTCTTTTTCTTCTTTAGGCATAAAAGACAGTAGAATCTATTTTAACATTTATATAAGGTAAAGAATTTTCTTAAAGTTGATGTGCATGCACTGAAAAAGCTAGAAACAAATCAACTCTTATTGATACAAGATGTTTTCACCTAAAACAGAATTCTAAGAGTATACTGGGAAACTACTTATTGCTCAATATTAAAGATGCTTGATGGAAAAATAATTGATATTAATAGTTTTTCTATTAATATTTTATTAGATATGTTAAAGAAAAATGTATAATGTGTCAAAAACATAGATAGTGCATCTTAGGTTTTGGTAATGTGCCCTTGTGAAGTGTTCTCCTGCCCTGGAATGCGTGAGACTCCAAAAGCGATCCATTCTTACAACAGTGAATCCATCTCTAAGGATATGGTTCTGCATCAACTTTTAATTTAAGCATTTCTTTTCTGTTTGGATAATTTTTAACAGCTTTATAGAACTATGATTGACCATCTGCATACAGTTGGCAATCTTTTGACCCTATGAATACGTGATGCATTTTTAAGATTAACTTGCCTGACCAGTAAGAGACACCCATTCAAAACAGGCCAGAAGATGTCTTCTGTTTACAGTGGATAGCTCAGGCAGTCAATTAGCTTATCAGACTATTTTTCTTTCTGAAGTCTAAGGAAAGGGCTAAATAGCTGGTCAGTGTGTGTATGTTCTTATCTCATCGATGCAGAATCAGAATGTGAATCATCACACAGGGAGGCAGCAGTCCTGGTCCTAAGGAAAGGCAAACAAAGTCTCTAGAAGCCCCTTTGGCTGGTCGGTGTTAGACACTGTTTAAAATCACATCACCCTTAGTGACAAGCAGGAGAACGTGCACGCACGTGTGTATGTGTTTGGGCGCGCGCGCATGCTTACCTGCACAAGTCTTCTTTCCCATACCATTTGGAAGCCTGTGGGATATCTATGTCTTCTTTCATCAAGAAGTAATGCACTTTTTTAATCCTACAAAAACACTCATAGGGCTCCAAGATATTTATGTGTGCACGTGTGATATTCTTGTGTGTGTGTGTGTGTGTGTGTATAATATACAAAAGAATGTTGAGCTGAGCACATTGGCACACGCCTGTAATCCCAGCACTTGGAGGCTGGGGTAGGAGGATTGCAAGTTCAAAGCCAGCCTCAGCAACTTAGCAAGCCCCTGTCTCAATGCGGGGGGTGGGGGGTGGGGGGAGGGGGGACTGGGGATGTTGCAAAGTGGTTAAGCTTCCTGAGTTCCGTTGTACCCCCCTCCATAAGAATATGTAATGCAACTATGTTTGAATAGAAAAAAAAATGAGTACTATCAGAATGATAAGTTGCTTGTTAAGAAGAATACAACTCTGTGTCCTGACAGGGGGTAAAGTCCAGAATATATTGGCTGAAATATGTCCACCATGAGTTACATGAAAGCCTTGTGACTGGTTTTCAGTTCCATGTATGTATAGAGATCTACCTTAAGTAGATTTGGAAGACATGGATAATTCACTTGTCAGATTTCGCCTCAAAAATCCCTTCAATCACCCACCAAGTGGCTTAAATATAATTTGGGGTTTCTATACTTGGGTTTGTGTGCATATACTCATATGTATATTTGGACAGACGGAACCTTTATTTATGTGTAAATATGCCACGTAAGCCATGTACATATTCTGTTCAGTGCTTTCTTATTATCCTTCCTCAAATGAGAACCTGTATTTGAGTTCTAGAAAATGCAGTGTGCACGTGGCCAGCTCTGCTGCAGGATCCTTGGTCCCAGGGGACCCACCAGTAAAGGCACCTATGGCTCTGCTGATGGTGGCAACCTCTAGGGAGCCGGGCTGGAGGTGGAGGGGCAGGGCTCCCCTCCGTGCCTGATGCATTCCCACAAGGAAAAAGCAGTTTAGTTCCTGTGCTGATGTTTTCTCCCTTCCAGAACCTTCTCTTGGAGCTGCCTATGTTTCTGATGCCAAGTACAACAGGAACGTTTCATTCCAAACTTTCCCTCAGGCTATCAGGTAATTTAATCATCTAGCTGTCCACTTGTCCACCTTAAGTTCTAGAGATTGAGACAAACCTGGAGGCATTCTTTCTACAGAAACTTTTCAGAGGGGTCTAGTTACGGCACATAATTTGGGTAAAACCCAAGAGTGTTTTGTTCTGCGGTGCTGGGAGCCGACCCAGAGATGAGCCTGTGCTAGGCAAGCGCTCCACCACAGAGCTGCAGCCCAGCCCCTGAGCCTGGTGGTTTGGGTTAAGTTCTAAGAGCACAGTGTCCCACGTGCAGGGAGCATCTGGTCAGTTAAGAGCAGATCGGGGGT
Source organism: Ictidomys tridecemlineatus (assembly GCF_052094955.1). Taxonomy (NCBI): domain Eukaryota; kingdom Metazoa; phylum Chordata; class Mammalia; order Rodentia; family Sciuridae; genus Ictidomys; species Ictidomys tridecemlineatus. The sequence goes on from NC_135494.1 coordinate 24,077,967, forward strand.
AATGGACACCACCAGGGCCAGGAGATGGAGTGCCCAAGCTGGACGCACATGGCCACCTTTCTTCCTAGCCAGCGTTACCTGGACTGCAAAAGAGGGCTTCTCTTTTTTTTTCTGTCACATCCTAATGCTACCCACACATTCACTCCTTTCCTGGGAATCCAGCCTTTTCTATCTCCCCCTAAAGTTTTAACTAAGATCAAGCCCTTGGCTAGAGTAAGGAAAAACCCTCTCTTACATCAGCGCTCGGTGTCAGGGTCTCCAAAAGCAACAAACACCTCATGTGCCCAGACTGCCAAGCAGGAGTGGGGGACTGTCCCACCCTGCAGGGATCTGGTGTGTGGCAGCCACATCTGTCCTGAGTATACCGCATTGAGACGGGCTGTGCACATTTTCACATTGGACTCAGCCACGCCCACATGGCATTAGGTCACTGTAACTGAGGGTTCACCTTGTCAGTCTCTGGTTCAGAGTGTTCTCTTATTACTGTCACAACAACTCCGTGAAGAAGGTGCTAAAGCTGGCTGTCCACCAAGTGTGCTTTGAGATATGATCATCGTCTTGATGTTTTCTGTTAGTGTTTTATAGTTTGAGCTAAAGTGATATCACCCCTGCTCCTGAGAACCTAAAGGGCATGTGACCCATCAAGAGTCTTATTTATTTATTTGTTTATTTACCCATTTATTTGGCAGTGCTGGGGATGGAACCCAGGACCTGGTGCGTGCTGGATACTGCTCTACCACTGAGCTGCCGTCCCAGCCCTGGCCCCTGTTCATCTTAGCACAGAAGTTTGAGTGTTATATAACTCCTGCTCAGTGGTTATAACCACCTTTACTGTTTTTCCTCTCCAGACTTTACAATTTTTATAATCACTGGGCCATGCGGATGGCCACGTACTTCTTCATCTGTGTCAACCTCTCTCTTGCCCTGTTTGAGGAACCAGTGCTGTTTCTGCTACCGTTCTTGGTAAGCATTAGATAAAAGAATTTCAACCAGACCTTGTCACCAGTGAGTGGGGCCCCTTGCTTCTCCCTTGTTTTCCTCAAATGTCAACAAATAGGAATTTGACTTTATTTTTTTCTTGCTGGGGCTTCAGAGAATTCTGCTTGTTGGCTAATGTGCCAATCATAAGGGATTTTGAGGGCAATGGAACTTCAGAATAAGCTGCTGAATTTGTAAAATGAATCAATTTTTAAATCCCTTCAATATGATGTATCAGGGTAAGCTACAACAAATATATGTTTATTCAGTGCAACGTTGTTTGTTTCCTTCAAGAAAATGTTTCCTGATACATATAGGCCAGGAGCCAAAACCTGGAGACTTTCTCAGTTAAGAGAAGCCAGGAACTTTGTGTTTCATTGGAGAGTTTCTGCCTAAATCTCAGAAGCTAAAGCTCAATGACACGATCTGATAGTGGGTTTATTGCAGAATGTCCTCCATTCCTAAAATGATAGTATGGACCATATCCCGCTAGGCCAAGGGTACTTTTGGCTTCTGCCTTCTATTTGATAATATTTTCCCCTCTCTGCTCCCCCCAGCTCACTCTTGAAAGGCCTTCTGTTCTGCCAGCCATAGTGACATCTGCTGGCGGACATGGGAAGTCACAAATCTGGGGAACCTTCTCAACCAAACCTTGTTAATGCTGCCATTTATCACAGGGGCAGGGGTGCGGGCTCTGGAGGGCTGGGCGTCCTGTCATTTCTCCCATACCCTCTCCCAAAATAGCAACCATGTCTCAAGCAGCCAGTTCCCACCTTCCATTCACAGAACTGAAAGTCAGGCAGATGCAAACCCCAATGCTAGCGTGGGCCCTGGAGAAGAAGCCACCACTCCAGGTGACAATAGACTTGACTGGATGCTTGGGGACCGAAGCAAGGCAGTTCTCACCCACCTCTGCACCCTCCTCATTTTTAGCAGGCCTCTGCCTGCGGCTAGGAGAGGAATGGAGCTCTGTCCCCCACCTGGCCCCGCTGTCTCAGCGCTGCTTTAGGGGCAAACTTGCAACTAGGTGAGTTGAAAGGGTTTATTCCAACTCAGAGTTTCTTTTCTTCTGATCTAACACAGGAGATGTCCACTTTGCATTTCTGAGAAGTTCATGGTGTCCTAAGAACTCCACTTCACTTTGGCTACTCAAAGTGGGGTGGCTTGGTCAGCAGCACCAGCATCCCCGCTCAGAGCTTGTCAGAAACGCTGCCACTCAGAGGTGCTGGAGTTTTGCACTGATAGAAGCCACCTTTGAAACAAGCCCCAAGTTCATGTGCTTGTACTCCACACTGGGTTCCTCACCTTGGCGCCCTTGGCCCATCAGGCCATATCCTTCTTAGTCTGTAGAGGTCTTCCTCGTGCAGTGTAGACATTCAGCAGCACCCATGGCCTCTACCTGAGTTTTGCACCAGCACCCCTGACTTGTGATAACATAAAAGGTCTCCAGGTATTGTAAAATGACCCAAGGGGAGGGGGAAAGTCACCTGTGTTGAGACCCATCATCTTCAGGGTCACCTGAGACCTTGTTACAAACACACATTCTCAGACTCCGCACCAGATTGGCAAAACCAGGAACTCCAGTGGGGCCAGGAAATTAGTTAACTCTCTGTGAGACACAGGCACTCTGAGATGGAAGAGGACTCGGGAAAGGCCCTGCAGTGAATCACTATTTGGTGACAGACCAGTCACAGGGGCCACAGCATGACCAAGAGGTTGCAGGCTGCAGGTGATAAAGAGCCCAAAGCAGTAGCCACCTGGGAGGGTTTGCAGCCAACACTTCCCCCTGTGCTATCTCCATGACCTTGGCCAAGTGACCTGATCTTTCAGTGCCTCAGTTGTCACCTATGGAAAATGGGGACAACCAAAGCACTGTTCCTCTTGCAACTATTGAGGGATGAGGAAGCTTTTATGATAAGGTGCTTAGAAGAGTGCTTGGCTCCAAGACCTTCAGACAAGTCAACTAACTAGTCTTGTCTTCACCATCACTGGCCTGTCTTGCCCCTGACTGTTCCCCTACAAGCCAGCCAGGCATGTGCTTCATTCTCTGCCACATCCTCAGCAGGAAGCCCTGCCTGGCCTGGACCAGGCTCTCAATGAACATCTGTGGAGAAAGGCATTGCAATGCTCATGAGGACATGAGGACACCAGGAGAAGCCCTCTGTCTCAGGGGCTTGAACTTTGCTGTGGATCCTGTATGTTCTGCAAAGGGACCCCAGCTTCCTAGATCCGATTCTATTAGAAGGTGTCCTTGCAAATGTGGCAACTGAGCAAAGGTGAGCTTCTCCATCCGTGTGGATTAGATGGGACCTCAGGTAGATCTGCAGGCTGTTGTAAACAACAGTCAATCAACATACGCTTAGAAAATCATGGAAAGACTAAAGATGGGGGCGGGGTGCTTCACAGATGCTGTGTGTTTTCTTCCTCTACTTCTAGGATTCTCTCTACCCACCTCCTGAAGTCAGGCATACAACTATCCCCATTTCAGATATGCAAACACTGAGGTCCCAAGAGGTTACAGAACAAGCCCAAGCTCATTGTCTAGTAAGCAGTGAAAGTGTTCTTCTCATGCTGGTCTCTGATTCCAAACCCACACCTGCCTTTCTTCCCAGGGTACTTCCTGGTGTCCATGCAGGGATGACATGCCTTAAGATTGGGAGGACAATCCTAATTTCAAACCTTCTACCTCACGTTATGCTGAAGACAATCCTAAGCAGCAGAGCACGTGTCTTATTTGGTTTAAAAACTCCATCTCTGGTAGTAATGAGATCTCTCTGCCACAGCCCCGCCAGACAGCCATTTGGAACCAGAGGAGTGTGGAGAAAGAGTGACCACAGGAGTGTGGAAAAAGAGGACATAATTCAGGAAAGTGAAATACAAAGAAGCAAGAGCTGAATATACTAGAACAGACAGGACCAGCAGAAAGAGCTCAGCTGAGAGAGGCCTGGAGCAGGGCTGGGGCGAGCCAGTGCATTCCACGGGTATTGATGAAGTTCTGCTGTGTGCCTGGCACTATGCTGAGAAGTAGATGCTTCATTGAGTACAGTCTCTGACTTTGCCCTGCTAAAGATCCCAGTCTGGGAATTCAAAGCTGGATGACATTGTCCATCACTATGCCATTTCTTCACACCCCAGCTGACCTAGAGCTCCCAGCACCATGGCCCATTTGCTTACAGTGAAGGCCAGCAGCAGAATCCTGCCATGGCTGGCAGGAGTGGTTGGAGAACCCCTAGCTCTCTCACCTGTAGGAAGGGTTCTATTAATAACATGATTTACATGAACCTCCAGCACTCCTTATCAGAACTGTGTTTACTCACTTAGTGACAACAACTGGCTGGTACACCCTGTCTTCCAGTTCCTAATCACTTCCTGTTCCCACCTGGAGTTTTCTAGCATCGCCTTCCAAGAAACTACTTGCTAACAAATCTGGATCACAGAGTCCCCACACTCAGGGAAGCCAGAGCATGAAAGAAAATTCTAGAAAGATGTACAGTGATCCAAGTCTATCTGGCCATTTTATGCCTGAATTTATAGTACTCTTTGGCTGCTCTGACTGCCCTGATAAGTTTAGGAGAAAAGACAAGCCATATTTTGGCATGTAAAATGCATTCAGGCCGAATCACTTTCACACAACCTACCAAGTAGGGGTAGAATGAATTTTAAGTACAACAGAATGCCGAATGCCTACTCATTCCAGTGAAGACATGCTACAAATAAGACTTAGAAGATGTGCTGCAAAAAAGACTTAGAAAAGTGTCCTCAGAGAAGATTCTATCATTCTGCATTTGCTTCTGAAAGTTGAAGCACACAGTTCTAATGAGCCCAGGAAGAGGTTGATACCCAGTTGAGTTGGCATATGATGTGCCAGAGCTCAGGACTTCAAGGCTGCTGTCTGGTGGTTCCCGGGCTCTTCTGGTCCTCACCTTCACTCAGTGTCTTTTTGTTGGTGATGTAGTTCAGCAATGGATTACTGGCCCAGAGACTTGTTCAGTATTGCTCAGCAGTAGTAAAACACTGTCACCAGTTGTAGGTAGCCAACTCCAGGTGAGAAACTTGATAGATGTTAATGCTCACGGCTTCAAACCGGCAAGCTGCCCCTCAGTGATCATGCTCTCTAAAATATACACCATGCTAAATTGTGTGAAAGAATTCTACATCTAGCCAAACCACAGGAGCTCTCAAAAGCCAGCCCAATAACATTTAGAGGATTCACTCTCCAAAGCAAGCTTGCCAATGCCTGTGTGCCCACACACTCTATTGGCGCCAACCTCACCTCCTTTTAGAATGCACACATCCAGCAAGATATCATCGCCTGTGGTGGTTGAGCAGCCTTTCCAATGGACAAGGTAGATGTGAATGTATCACGTGAATAAATCAGCATTTACCAACAACTGGAAGAAAAAAATTCACTCTGTGTTATATGATGATGGAGCTGCTCTGTGATCTAGACCATCCCCCTCTCCTGCATCCTCTCTGTTTGCCTCTGCCTGGATGGACCTCCAACTCAGCCCAGAAAGATGTGTCCTTTCTAGTCAGAAGCCATGTCATGGCTTCCAGTTCCAGACCCTGATTCCTGGTTAACTGCAGCCAGAGCTCACTTTCAAGGTAGTCTCTTCAGATCCCTTCCCTACCCTAACCACAGTGTGGGCTCTGGCCCCACCCTGACTCTCTACACCGCCATTCTACATTATTATTGTCTTCTTCTCCCTCATTGTGACCCAGGACTACCCATGACCATGACCAACTGTTGAACCAGTGCCTCAGAGGGTAGAAATGACCAGAGATTGCTAACTTGAAGATTTCACAGATAGTTAATGAGACATCCTGACTAGTCAAATGACATAAGAGGAAGTCAATAAATTCTAACCTCAAGGGCAAATCCTACAGTACACTGGCTGTCAAATTCAGCTACACACTGGAGCCACCTGGGAGCTGTGCATAGTACTAACCACTGGACTACCCTCTGGCCCTGGGCTGATGGAATGGCTCTGGGCTAAGATGGGACACTGGGGTTTGTAAATTACCAGTTGAGTATAATGTAAAGCAAACTTTGAGAACATTGCTTTTTCCCCACATGAAGAACTGTGTGCATACAGATGCAGAATTACACAAATCTGCAGCATAAGTCTCCTTGAGATCCATAGATTAAATGCACTGCAGTGACCAGCACCCTGGCTAGGAACACCACCAGCCCCCTGGAAGCCTCCTATTTCCACCTTCCAGGTGATCACAGCCCTGCCATCCAAGCATGGAGGAGTCCTCCCTGCTGAGAGATTTCAGTGTGGAGAATGTAGAGCCCCTCTCTCCTAGAGTCCCTGCTTTTACAACAAGTGCACTGGAGAAGTTTGAATCAAGTGGGAGACACATGGGAAGGCTCCCTAGATGAGACCCTATTGAAGGGAATCTACATTTCCAATGGAACAGATGCTTCAGAGAGAAACTGAGAGTGCCGGCTCTGAGAAGCGGTTCCACTTCATGCAGCTTCAACCAGAAACAAACCTCAATGTGCTTACAGGGAACAAGACGGTTCCTTCAATTGGAAGCTGCCTGCACAAAATGCTTCTGTTCTGCACTTCCAAGCTTTTCTCAGCCAGCACGTTCAGACGACGTGAAAGTGCAAATTGTGCTACCCAGAGATCCCTTGGGACATCACCAATATTCACGTGGAACATTGGACGGTTGACAAGATTAATGGCCCAGAGTTTCATTGAAATATTTTTCTCAAATTTTTTGAAAACTCACTGGAAACGAAGGTACCCATGAGCAACAAACTCTGCTTTATACAAGACACAGAAACTTCTAAGTAAAGCCCATAACTGCTGGCTCTAAGAAGGATTTCAATTCCTACTAGTTCAACAAAGCCCAAATCCCAATATGCTCTCTAGAAACACATTTACATCCTGCAATTGAAGCTGTTTGTATACCCTGCTTCTCTTCTGTACTTCACACTCTTCTCATTGAGCACATTCAGAGAACAGTTCAGGCTCAATATCCAAAGTGTGCTAGCAGTAGAGCCCTTGTACCTTGGAGCACTTGCTCAGAGAGGAAGTGATAGGACTGATGGGTGGGTCAATACCTCAAAGATTCTTTGGAATCCATTCCTCAAACGGATTCTGAAAACTATCTTGAAGTTGCATGAGCCTGTCTGCAATGACCTCTGCTTAATATTGAGTGCATAGATGGTTCCAAGTGAAATGGTGCCATCAGCTCTGACAAGAGGTTCTGCTTCCTGCATGTTCAACCAAGGAAAACCTGCCACGTGTTCACTGAGAACAAATCTACTTTGTGCACAAACTTTTTCTATTTGCCCCCTACAAATGCATCTCAGGATGCACATTAAGAACACATTCCCTGCAAAAAACATGAGAAAGTATCATTGCAAAAGTCCACTCTGGTCTAGCATCACCAACATTGATTAGGAAATGAATTGCACAAGTTTCATCTTATCCCCTTCTTCTAAAAACTCATTGAAACTGCAGGTACCTGACAGTAACCAACTTGCCATTGACCAAGAGCACAGTTGCTTCAAATGGAAACTGGGCCTGCCAGCTCTCAGAAGCCATTGGATTTAAGGCTACTCCAGCGAGGTACAAAGCTCAATGGGCACGAAGAGAAAAAAGTCATTTCCTAATATGAAAGCTGCTTGCCAGAATTCTTCTGTTTTGCACTTCCAAAATATTTTCAGGAAGCACACTCAGAGCACAGTTTCAGCCCATATGCAAAGAGTGCTAGCAAGAGAGCCCTTGGACCTAGGTTCAGCAACTGGAAGAGAACTGTGGGCCCACTGGGAAGAGCAATTGCCCAAGGTTGATTGAAATCCATTGCTCAATTGTTTGTCACAGAATTCACTTGAAATCCAAGTGCCTGCCTGCATTGAACTCACATTGACCAACTGTACAGACGGTTCAGAGGGAAACTGCCACCTCTGAGAAGCGGTGGTTCTTCATGCTAGTTTAAGTAGTGACAAACCCCAATGTGCTCACTGAGAACAAAATGAGCTCCTGAATGTTGAAGCTGCTGAGAGACTGCTTTACTTTTGCACTCCCAAACTACTCTCAGTAAGCACATTCAGAGCGGAGGTCAGGCCCAAAATACAATGTTGGCTAGCAAGAGAGTCCTTGCGCCCAGGATCACCAATTTTGAGAAGCCAATGAGGACTGCTGAAAAGATCAATTCCACGGAATTCCATGGAAATCCACTCATCAGACCTTTCTGAGAACACTTAAAAAGAAGGTTTCTGCATGCAAGGAACTCTTGGTGATAGATGGCAATGTTTGCCAAATGCAAACATGCCTACCAGCTCTGAGAAGCCATTCTCATTCACACTGCTTCAACCAGGGAAAAATCTCCATGTGCTCACTGAGAACAAGTTAGCTTGTGCTACTTGAAGCTGCTTCTGCAAACAGCTTCACTTCTGCACTTCTAAACTGTTCTCATCAAGCACATTCAGAGCACAGTTCAGGCATGAAACACAAAGTGTGACAGAAAGAGATCACCAACTTGCAGGAGGAAAGAGGACCAGCTGAGTAGGTCCGTTCTCCAAAGTCTCACTGACATCCATTTGTCACATTTGTTTACCACATACAGTTGAAGTGCAGGTGCCCACATGAGTGAACTGTTTTGGATCAATGGCACAAAAGCTTCAATGTGAAAGCATGCCTGTCACCTGTAAGAAGCAGTTTTGCTTTCTTCTAGCTCACACAGGAAAATCACCATGTGCCCACTTACAACAAAGTTAGTCTTGCAAGTTGAAACTGCTTGCAGCAAATGGCTTCCATTCCCCACTTGCAGCCATCAGTGGTTGACAGATGGCACAGAGGCTTCAATGTGAAACCGTGAATGCCAATCATTACAAGTGCTTCTGACACTCTAGTTCAATCAGGGACAGCCTAAAGTGCTCAACGAGAACACACTTTGTTCCTGCAAGTGGAAGCAGCTTTCACGAACTGCTTCAGTTAGAAAATTCCATGTTCTCAGCAACCACATTCAGAGCACAGTTCTGGCCCCATGGAAAATGGGTCCTACCAAGAGGATCCCTTACCTATGATCACCTTCATAAGGTAGCTTCCCATCTTCTGTGTGGAAGTGTGTTTCTCCTTGGCCCTTACACTGTTGTGGAGACCACTAAGAGTTCAGATTTGTGCAGGATCATCTGACCTGGACTTTTTGCAAGACCTGTACAGCCCTCACACATGCTCAGATGCTACAGGACTTTTCAGACCAGTCCAGGCAATAGTAGGCATCCATTCATTCTCTGCAGTCTACAGATTCCTAGATGCATGGCATTCATTACCATCAAATGCAGAATTTTCATCAAAAACTATATATATATATATATATATATATATATATATATATATATATATATATATATATATATCATTCCAATCTGAATCAAGAAAATCAGAAATATCCTCAAATCCAAAGAGTGGATCCCCATTGTGATGATACCAGTGGAAAATTCCACAGCTGACCTCATGGGATGGTTCACAGTCAAAACACAGCTGCATGAAAAATATTACATGACATGACCTCCCTGCTATGTGAAAAGTGGCATGTGAAGTACACATGCATGTCTTCCTCAGACATGGGTTCATTTGCAAGATACCTTGGGCAATTGAAAATACCCCAAAATAGGAGAAATCAGAACCACGTCTCCAAAGTATTTCAGCAGGGACCAACTCCATCTGTCTATCTATCTCTCAGTGAGTGTGTGTGCTCTTGTGTGTGTTTGTGTGTTTTTGTTTGTGTTTGTACCATGATAGCTGATACTTCATTGCCCCCATTGGAAAACTGACTCAGATAATGCCATCTGCCAAACTCCTAAATACCGAAGTTCTTGCTGATAGAATGAAACATTCCTTCCTGTTGGTTTGGATGTGTACGTTAGAAAACACTGCTACATTTACTATACTCAAATCATCAGAGTAGATTAGGTAACAAAAACATATATATTTTAAAATAATAATATATTAATGGAAACAAAAAATACAGGATAGAGTAACAACTGTTACTAACAAGGTCAAAGACAATGGCAAACTATAGATTCAAACTTTGAAGCAAATAGTAATCAATGTAAATATTCCTGGGCTGCCTCAGCGCCACCCAGGCACACAGCAGCAGATTTTTGCAAGCATCCTCAGGAGGGCTGGAGCCTTCTTTGCAGGACGAGAGGGAGGTTGAGGCTGGATCCATTCATCATTCTTTTGGGAGAGGCTCCTTTTCCTCAGCACGAAGTTGGATTTTTTGTGAGGATTCTTGGCATAAAATACGTTGGCCTGCGCTGGAATCCTCAGCTCTGGGGAGAGAGGGGTGTATAAAAAGAAGGTGGCACTCAGGAGGTGCTCCCTAGGACACCCCAACATCTGAGAGCCTGTGCCAGAAAAGGCCAGAGCCACACACCTGAGAGCTCTCCAATTCAGCACCAATACCAACAAGATAGCCTCCACAGTCCTCCCTGAGGAAGAACTAAGCAGAGCACTTCAACACACCTAATGTCTGTCCTACCAAAGGCTTTGGAATCCAGAACATCTCAGGTCCTCTTGCATCTGCCAAAGCACACCACTAGATTTACATCTGAAATCTCCCACAAAAGGCTCCTGTGCCGAAGATTCAGTCCCCACATGAGCCATCTTCATAGGTGGGTTTGGAGGGAAGCATTGGATGGTGAGTGCTCTGATGTCAACATGAAATTCTCATTCAAGATGAATACACTACTGGGAGGTGGGAGGGACTGGAAGAAAGGTTGAGCATGGTTGGAGGAAGACCTAAACAGGGGTGCGCCCTGGGCAACAGTACCTTGTTCCTGTTGGCTCCACTGAATCCTCATTCTCCAAGTAGAGGTCCTCCTCCTCCTCTCCATCTTTCTCTCTCTCCCTCTCTGCCACCCTCGTTCTCTCTCTCCCAGTCTATGCCTTTGTGGCAAGGGCTGAGGAGCTCTCCACTGCCACACACTAGAGCTTTATGGACAGCCTCAGTGCACAACCAAAGAGAAAGCTATGAAACCCAGAGAAAAGGCCTAGGATTCCTCCTCTGAGTTATTTTCCTCAAGTATGGCCACAGTGAGGACAGGCTGACCAGGATGGATACCACATTAGAGCCATGCTTCTGTGTTGGTGGAGCCTGCCTCCATGTGAACCAGGCTTCTGAGAATGGAGGCCACATTCCAAATGCTGCCCTACTGAGAACAATGGTTCCAAAGACCAGCAAAGGGACTGCTTCCCTCCAACATGGTGTATGGCCCAGTGGTGCCATGACCCCGAGTGGGGGAATACAACAGCCCGCTTCTCCTTCCTCTGAACACCTCTTTCCTGTCACCCTTTTCTAACCTAGAGCCGGTTATCCATCCCTTCTGGGTTGGATGTGGGGATCTCTGCTATGAATTTCTTAGGATACCAAGGCCCCACACAGACTTCCTCTTCCATAGACTCTACTAACCTAACAGAAGGTTAAGATAGGAGTCAAGTGATCCTAGAACTCATTGGGATGGTGGTCTTCAGTGTACATAGGCTGGGATAATGGATGCTGTGGTGTTTGGCTCACAAAATCCAACCAACCAACCAACAAAAAAGCACTGGCATTATTATCAGATGAGCTCTGTGGCTACGTGCTCAGGAAGCCCTCATCTGACTTTAGTTAGGGATCACAACCCGGCTATTGTGATCACTCCTTGGCAAGTGGACTCAGGTGCGGAAGACCATGGAATTTATGCAAAAACAAATGATTCAGGCTGTCTCCCAGGCTGTGTTTTCTTCCCAATTTCATCCTGTTACTGCTTGCTAGAATCCTGGCAATGCTCTGCCCAGGCAGTGGATTTCTGGTCACACAGAAGGCTTTCAATAGTACTGCTTCAGTCCACAAAATGCCAGTTCCATCGTTAGCCCATGCATTCCCACGTTTCTTTGAAACCACTCCTATCCCAGACCATGAAAGCATACTGCTCCTGGAAAGAGGCTTTCCTCCTCACTCCTCAATGATGTCAGCTTTGTATGCTTGTTTATGTCCTGGGCAGGTCACCTGGTGGGGAGCCGCAATATCCACTGGGGTACACTATTAGACCTCAAGAACTTCCACCAGCAGAAGTGCAGTTGTCTTTGTGCAAGAACCCAACACACCCTGTTGGAGTATTCTTGGGGGTAAGAGACTACTCTTTGGTGCTAAGAGTTGACCTGAGTCCACATCCTGACCCTTACTCTCTGCCATCTGATTGTCTCACTTACTCTGACGGTGAGAGATGATTTGGCCCAGCTCATAATCCTCCGGTTTCTCCTGAGTAAGCAAGTGTAGGTCGAGGGCGCTGCGGATGACGACAGGAGCCCTATCCTGGCAGGTCACCTGGAGCAGCATGGGAGACAGGCCTTCAGAAAATGGGCCTTGAAGTGACTACTCAAGGGCAGTGGGCAGGGTCATTCTGGAGGCACCTCCACTCTAAATACAAGGGCAACATCCATGACCCTACTACCTGAGGGTGACCTCCTGCGCATCGTGTAGGCTCTTCCCATAGGCTACTAGCCCAATCCTTGTACATAGGACTTCCTGGACCTGCCATTGCTCTTTGTGGAGCTGCACTCCTCTCGAAGTGAAAGGACTCAACTACTTGCATACAGATGCAATCTCATCTCACAAGTTGGGAAGAATGGGACAATAGCCTCCAAGATCCCAGGTCTGCCCGAGGATGCAGGCGGCATTGGGAATGGCCTAGGCACAAAACCTAGAGGCTTTGGTCTGGATTGCCAGGGCCAAAAACAGACCCAGGAACATGACCACACACAGGAGTGCTGAAACATAGCCACAAGAGCTCCTGGCCTCCAGAGGCTCAGTGCTGGCTGGGATGTAGGAGGGCACCTCATCCGGCAAGGGTGGTCATTGGGTTACCTGGACATTTAGTGTGCTTGCTCCACATCCATATCGACTCTGCAGAGAGACTCTCTCAGCTCCTTGTTCAAGGAACATGCTGAACCTCACACTGCTGTCCTCCTCCATAGATGTCAGCATCCCATACAAGGGAACCTGCAACCTAGGTCCTATCCTATTCTCATCTGTCACCGATACCTGCCCCTGCCTTTCTGGACTGCATGCTGCCACCTGACACACAGACTCCCTCATACATGGCAGTGGACAAGCTGCTGCTCTCCCTCATCTCAGCTCCAGCCCTTCACACTGACCTCTCCCTTCTTGATTCCCCTCTATCCTCCTGATCATCCAGAAGCTCCAAATTTAAGAGGGCATGAGTAGTCCATGGTATTGGACCAGTGTCTGTTCCCCACCCAGGTGTAAGCACCAGGGGACACCCCTGCTCCCAGGCTTACCAAAACAGTCTTGGCCATCTTTGGACTTTGTGTTTCTAAGTGAACAAGAATTAAGCAGGTGTCTCCCACCTGCTTGTGGGAAAGCGGCCTGGAGGACTTGCAGGTTGATTCTGAGAACTGTGGGGGATGGAACATCAGCAAACCCAGAAACAGAAAGCCACCCCAGCCTGTCAGTTGGCTCTATGGGCTTCTAGCACATATGTCCAGGTGCTCAGTCTTCTTATTTTCCCAGGTGGGAGTGGAATGGCAGCACAAGTACAGCTTGAATAAGGTAGGTGTTTACCTCCTTTCCCTTGACCTGGGGGCGTTTCCTCACGATGAAATATTTTATTCCCGGATTCATGGACAGACACACCAGTGAGTGGTCAGAGACCTTGATTTCTGCAGAGCGAAGTGGAGAGAATTGTTAGGTGGCACTCAAGGATTATACCACAAAACACCCACAACCCCTGAGAGTCTCTGCCAGGCCCACCACACTTTGGTATTTTGGGGACAAGGCCCACTTTCTCTTGGCTGTGAGTTATCCTGAGCCCACTGTGGATCATGTATCCCCACTGTCTGATTGTCCTACTTACTCTCATCCTCAGACATCATACTCAGCAGCTCAAAGTTGTCCACATCCTCATGCTGCAACAAATTTTGGTCCAAGGCCCTGCGGATGAGGCTTGTCACCGTCTCCTGACAGGTCACCTGGATCAGGGTGGGACAAATGTCATCAGAGAATGGCTTTTAGAGGAGCTACCCAGAAGACTGTGGTCAAATATTCAGGAGAAAAAGAGGCAGATGCACTGAAAATTTTGGTCCTGACTGCCACTACACAAAACAGACTCAGATACAAGAGTGTGCACTTGAGTGCTTCATGACAGCTTTGAGAGGCCCTGGCCTCTAGAAGCTCGGTGCGGGTCTGGTTGTAATGATGTACTTGACTCAGCACTGGCAGTCACTGAACATGTCTCCTCTGCAGCTGGACACCTGCAGCATTAGTGTGTCTACTGCACATCCATAGAAATTCTGCCCAGAACCCCTTTAGCTCCATATTTACATACATGCAAAGGCTAACATTCTGAAGCTTTGGCATGACCCCCCAGGTGATTCCGACCCCAAATTCCTACACCTAGTCATGCTAAGGAGGTTCTCTTTCCTGCCACCAGGAACACATTTCCTCCTACACATGTGACAAATCACTGCCACCTCCTCTGCTCCAACCTCACTCATTGAGAATACCAAGTTCTAGGCACTGCAGCCTACACCCTAGACATATCTCTGCCTTCATCTGTCCACAGCACTTCCGTCTGCACTTCTGGCCTGCAAATGCAAAACCCACAATACACAGGCCCACTCACCACTGGAGCTGGGCATGCTGATGCTCTCCCTCCTCAGGTCAAGCCTTAAGACAGACCTCTCTCTTCTTTATTTCCCACCATAGCCCCAGGGTTGGCTGTGTCTCCTGCCTTCCGCTGTGTGGACACCCAGAGGCAGCCCTGCTGTCGGGCTTACCAGGATGCACTTTGTCTCCCTCAGGCTCTGTCCCTCTAGGAGGACGTGAACAAAGTGGCTGTCTTCCACCTGCTCGCTGGAGTGAAGCAGTGAGGAGCTGCTACTGGTGACTTTTCTCATACAGCACTCATTGCTTTGGGTGGCCTGGGGCAATGATCCTGCAGCCACTGCAGAGCTGCTGCTCACAGCTGCTGGGGTCCTGGATGCCACTGCCACAGAAGGCTCCAAGAACTGTGGGGGATGACAACATCAGCAAAGCCCAGCAACTGCACCCCACCCAGCCTGGCAGTTGGCTCTGTGGGCATTCTACAACATCCATCCAGAACCTGAGGTTCTTGTCCCCTTGGAGGATGTGGAGTGGCACCAGGAATAAAGACTGAAGAAGGTGGCTGTTTACCTCATTTGGCTTGACCGTCAACGACTTGCTGGCAGCTGTTTCCCGAAGAATAAAGTTATAATCCACTCCTCCATCCAGGTCGTAATATACTTTCCCATCAGCAGGGATCCTCAGCTCTGGAGAGGCAGGGGCAGAGGCGTGGTAGGTGACACTCAAGGAATACACTACCCAACATCCCCCACAACTGAGAGCCTCTGCCAGCTCAGGTCTCACACACAGACCTGAGAGCCCCCGAATCCAGCTACTGTTCCACCAAAGACTCCCCACTGATTCCTCCCTGAGGACCCTCTATGCACAGGAGGTCCCCTATAGGAACACCTTTCAAGGAAATAGCCCCTTGTACCCCAGACCCTCTTAGTTCATGTTGGACCCACCAAAGACAAACAGCTAGACTTTGTATCTGGATTGGTCCCCAAAGACTCATGTGTTCAAGGTTTTCTCCCCACTGCAGCAATGATCACATGTGGGTTTGGGGAAAAGCACTTGATGGTGGGTGCCTCCACCTTGCCAGTGGATTCATACACTCATACAAAGCTACACTAATTTGAGAGTGTGGTTTGCAGGTGTGTTGAGCATGGGTGGAGGATGTCCACAGCAGGGCTGTGCCATCCAGAGCAATATATTTCTCTTGAGTTCCCCACTTCTGCATTTCCTCCTAATGAGTATAATTCTCATTCACATTTTTAATCAATTTATTGTTATACTTCTTGTTTGGCTTGTGTTTCTCCTTCTTGTTCTTGTTCTTCTTCATCTTATCCTCATGCTTCTTCTAATAGTCATCTTGACCTTCTTATTCATGGTCTCTTCCTTCAACTTATTTTCATTTTTCTATTCCTCCTTCTCCTCCTCCTCGTCCTCCTCCTCGTCCTCCTCCTCCTCTTCCTCCCCCTCCTCCTCCTCCTGCTCCTCCTTCTTCTTTCCTCCCTCCCTCCCCCCCTCTCTCTCCAAGAAGGGTTTACAAGCTGTGAGGGGTTCTATTCTACCACACACTTCTCTCTAGAAATGGCCTCTGGTCCTAAGTGGACTCAGTTTGCAAGGAATAGAAAGATTGGAAGCCAGAAATGATTGTTCATTGAACTGCTTTTCTCATGTACTCGTCTAGGTCAGGAAAGGCTGCCAAAGTAGGCATCCTGTGGTTGTCTGTCTTCTTTAACACAAGACAAAGAAGCCTGTGTTATTGGCTCCTTGTGGATAATAGCTTTGCAATGCCTCCTCAGGCCAAGGAAAGAACACATGATAGGCAGGTCCACAGCCCCTGGAGAACATGAAGAACCTGCAGATTTATGCCCCATCATTACACTTTGTTTTGTGCACAAGTCCCACCATACTCTTCCTGGGCATTGGGTCAATGCACACTGTGTTTTGGCTCCCAGTTATCCTGAGCCCACTGTGACTCACTGCTCCCTACCCTCTGATGGTTCCACTTACTCTGATGGTTCGAGACAATTTGCAGAAGTTCGTAGTTTTCTGGATCCTCCTGCTGGAGCAAGTGTGCATCTAAGGCCCT
Source organism: Ictidomys tridecemlineatus (assembly GCF_052094955.1). Lineage (NCBI taxonomy): Eukaryota > Metazoa > Chordata > Mammalia > Rodentia > Sciuridae > Ictidomys > Ictidomys tridecemlineatus. Next base: position 24,094,654 of record NC_135494.1, read on the forward strand.
GCGGATGATGACTTGAGTGCTGTCCTGGCAGGTCACCTGAGCAGGGTTGGAGAAGGCTCATCAGAGAGAGAATTTGGGAGTAGCTACCCAGAGGACAGTGCTCAAGGACAATCAGAGACAAGAGAGCTCTCAACACAAGGGCACCATCTTGTTACCCTGCTACCTGAGGCCTTCATGTGATCATGTGGGGTCTTCCTATGAGCCTCTAGTCCAATCTTGGTACAAGAGTTTGCTTCAACCTGCTATGCCCTACAGGGACAAGGGAATAAGGACCAAAAGGCTTTGTACAGACACACTCTACTCCCATCAAGATGGGAGGAATGGTCCAGTGGACTTCCATATCCCTGCTCTGGTCTGGGATGCAGTTGCATTTTTGTGTGGACCAGGCACAAACCCTAGGTGTTTTGGTCCTGACAGCCAGGGAACAACACACACTAGGACTCCTTAATGATAGGCATGGAAGCTGCTGGGCTCGAGAGTGTCAGTGCTTGCTGGGGTGTCAGGAGGTTTGGACTCAGCAGGTGCCGTGGTTCAACATGGCTCCCCTGGAGGTGGACACCAGAGTCTCATGATGGATACTCCACACCCAGGAAAATTCTGCAGAGAGAGCCGCTAAATCTCTATTCACATACATGCAAACTAGGACACTAATGGGCCCCTCCAAGGCCCCCAGTTGTCTGTGACCCACACCTATCCACCCTAATCATTCTACAATGGCTCCCTTCCCTTCAACCAGCAACATATCCCCTCCCACACACAAGAAAATGACTGCCAACTCCTCTGCTTTAACCTCCATGGTTCAATATACTCCTCCTCAATACCAAGGTCAGTAGAGGATGGCCTGTACCCTCGATATTTCTCTGACCTCCTCTGAACCCAGCACTCACTCCTGCACTTCTGACCTGCACACCCCAAAACACGCAGGCCCACTCGCACCCAGACCTGGCATGCTGCTGCTCTCCCGCCTCCCTCTTCCTCATTTTATGCTCTCCTTCCTGACCTTCCAGAAGCTCTAGTTCAAGAAGACAGGCCTAGTCCAAGGTGTTTGCTGTGGACTCGGTCTTCCCCACTGTGGGCTCCCAGGAGACTCCCCTGCTCGAAGACTCACCAGGATGCTCCTATACTGTGTTGTCATTTCATTTTCCAGGTAGACGTGAATGAGGCACCTGCCTCTCACCCACCTGTTGTACTGGGGCCGTGGGGAGTACCGAGTGGAGACCCCTGATGTCCTGGACTCCGGCTCTGCCCCTTCCTTGGAAGAAGGCTCTGGCTCTGGGGTTGACTGAGGAGCCGATACAGGAACTGAGCTTGTAGCTAGAGGAGAAAAGATGCCAACATGACTGCCTTGCCCTGACCTTCCCACAGACAGACAATACCCCTGCTGCCAGGAAGAACTCAGGCCCTTAGCCCACACAGGACCTCTTTGCAGACTGGGGTAACTTCCTGAATGGACAAAGGCTTATCCTAATTTCCAGCCCAACACCAGGCATACAGACTCCCTGCAGTGGGACAAGAGTCAGACCTCTCCTCATATACCCTTAGGTACTCACCCCGGTCCGCCTGGCTCTCAGGCGCTGCCTGGCTTGATATGCCATCTTCAGTTGTGGCCAGGAGGTGGTATGTTTGATGCTCCAGGTACAAACCAACCAGCAAGAGCCCCATATATGGCAGCAGCTGCTGCAGACTCAGAGAGCCTGGAGGCTGATGGGAAGCCTCGGTGTAGAAGTTAATCCAGGTCCCCAGGAAGGAAGGTGAGGCACTGTGGGGAGGCAGGTGTGGAGTCAGCAAAACCCTGGCCTTGCCTTCGCCATGGCCTCCAGAGAAAACCTCTGACCCTACACTTCTGAACTGTCCCTGGTTCTGAACACACCAGTCCACCTCAGACCAGACACAGTGGCTGTACAGGCAGGGACAGGACAGGTTGCCACAGGCAAAGAACCTTCAACGAAGGAGCATTAGATCCATGATATGACCAGCTCTCCCCTCCTCTGGGCAGGCCTGACACTCTTCTTCCTCTTGGCTACGTGCTCTCCAACCTGGAATGCACCTTCCAGGAGTGTCTGTCCTCCTGCCCACTCTTCTCAGGGCTCAAGAGACACCTCCTTCCCTGGCGTGGGCTGCAATGCTACCTCATTCTCTGTGAGCTCTCACTGAGTCCCCCTGAGTAGCGGTGGACCTCTCTTTTCCCATGAGTGCAGACCACATCTCTGTGGCCCTGGGGGAGAACAGGGAGGTGTGGTGTGGGGGGATCCATTGTCCCAGGGGCTTCCCCAGTGGACCATGACTACCTACAACTCCCCGCCTTACCCCTCCTACTGTTGAAGCCCCACACCTTACACTGCAGGCAGAACACAGAATTGGGGAGAGCAGTCTTTCCTCAGCCTTCCCAAGTCAAATCACCTTGCAGGTCCCTATTCTGGAAACAGGAGCCCACCCTCTTGACCCCAAGCCCATTCTATGTTGAAGTTGGTCCAGGGGTCCACCATAGTCACTGAAGAGGACAACTTGCAGTTATGCCTCATGGAGTCAGGGATGCAGTCACATGTAGGATATGTACTCATGGCACCTGCAGTTTTAGGCTGACCCCCATGAAAAGGGACACAATGGCGGTCATTTGCACTCCATTTTTCACTGAATTATGAAATGTGACTGGAAACGTGTTTTCACACAGTGGGTGCTTTCTCCATGTTCATCAGTGAATGAGCCCAAACTGCTGATTCCCACATCTCTCTGGGTGTGGGAGCTGCCATGTCCAAAGCCCCTGTGCAGCTATGTCCCAGCTAGAACGCTCTGTCCCACTATGTATACTAACATGTCTTTATTAACCCAAAAGTGCTTTTCCCAAGGCCCGAGTTTTCAGACGCCTCTGGCACAGATCTACGTTCTTCAAGAAGCCAATATCACACCAGAGAGACCACCTGGCCTCGCTGAGTCCACCTGGGAATGAGCTCAGTGCACACCATTGAGCTGTGGTGCCAGGTGTGTGGGTACTGCTCCACAGACCTCTGTGGATCAGCTGGAGTCAGGATGGTTTCTCTGCCTAAGAGGGAAAGTTCACTCCCCTTACAAGGCTGTGGCAGGCACCTCCAGGACTCGTCCCATTCGGGGCTGAAATTCCACTATGAGTGTGGTCCTCTATCTCATTAGGTATCACAAACCTTTGGATCCCTGCGAGGTACATGGCAGCCCCAAGACCCAGGCATGAGGGGGCTACACACTTGGGCTTGGTGGTCTGGTGCTTACCTTGGGAACAAGAGATCCAGCACCTGCTGGGTGGGGATGGAATCCCAGGAGATTAACCCCATGTTGCTGCTGAAATGTAGGTTCCTCCAACAAATGACAGGCAGGAGCTCATTCCTAAGCTGGTCCTGCCTGTAAGGTTCAAGGCTCTGTACCCTGAAGGGCTCCTCCGTGTTCTCATCATTTTCACCCTGGGTTGGGACCAAGAATGGTTGGTTCAAAATGGAAATGGTGAAAAACAGAAAAATGACTTGTGCCAATACACTAGAGTCAAAGAACAATGGGACAGTTCCCATCAGTACAAATACACACACACACACCACACACACACACACACACACACACACACACACACACAGTCAGAATAGGAGTCCTGGGCCATTCATCAGGGATCAGACTAGAGGGCCTGCTGGGCTCACCTGCCCTGTGCTACTCACTGTTACTCTTGAGCTCCTCTGCGACAATTGCCAGAGGATCTGACGTCTAAGTTGAAGCCTCATCCAGTGCATCCACAAAAGGGCTAGTTGGCCCCCCTGAGATTCCTGGGAGCCTGAGGCTCGGCATTGTTTGCAAGGACAGGGGAACATCCTTCTCACTCCAGTTTCTCCAACCAAATGAGCTCGGTCAGTTAAGTGGGTGCCTGGATACCAGGGTTCCATGTTCTGTTTGATCCATTGTCAAGGCAATGATGTCATTTCCTGTGCCCATACCTGAGCCTCTTTTCACATAAGACCACTTTCAAAAGCCCTATGGGCTGCTGATTCCTCCTCCATGCCTACCCATCTCAGGTGTGCATGTGTTCACCAACAAGTACCCAAATACCCCCACCAGCATCTGCCCTGCTTGGTGCCTCTAGAGTTCCAGCTTGGAGCCTTCAAAAATGCATTCACAACCAGTCCTTTCCTCTTAGCAGCCTTTGGACCCTGGTCCCATCATTGTGCAACTCATGGTGTGCCCAGTCTTTTCTGGAAAGTAGGGTAGCATCTAATCAGGGATTGGTGTCTCTGATTCATACATAGCATATGGTTTCTATGAAATCCAGTGAGGGAGCAGTAGTAACGAAGCTGATTGCACAGATGACCTCAGGGAATACTGACAGGCCAAATGAAAAATATGTTCCAGCTAACCATTGGTATTTGGGCTTCTCAGCCCAGTCCTGTTTTTAAAAAAGGTGCAGACAGGCAGTGTTCATTAAAAAAATGTCTACCATTTAAAAGTGGGTAATTTAAATGGCATCTAGTTACACATCTGCTAGAATGGTCTGGCAACATATGAATTTCATTCTAACAACAACAACAAAACATAGAAAAAAACATAGACATAAAGATAAAACCTTGTCTTCACCAGGATGCCTAGAAATAGGTTTTATTTGGCTCATGCAAATATCTTTCAATAGAACTTCTAATTTCTGAATGAACTCATTCAATTTTATAATGTCTGAAACCCTCTGTGAGCATGGGAAGCACTGCTGACAAGACACCAGAGGGCCAGAGCACTTGTGCCCCCTACAGGGGTGTATCTTGGCTATCACCAAAGACCGTTCCCCTCCCGGGGCAGCTGAGAGCAAGCTGGGCCTTGGAGCAAGGATTAGTGTTTAGGTATAGAGTATGCAAGCAAAGGAAAATGTCTTTAATAAAACTAAAATTAAAAAGTCACATTGAAAAATTTTTAAAAAGAAGAAGAAAATAAGGTCAAGTAGAGGAACGGGCAGAGGCATCCAGAGGAAGCCCATTTTCACAGGAGAAAATCCCCCAGTGAAAAGCATCAGAATAGATACCAAGAAAAATACCAACAAAAACAGTGTGCTCCCACTATGTATCTACTCCACATGCAAAAGTTAGAAAGCTAGATAATACAATCCTGGCCACAGGTAGAGCTATTCAGAAGAGCCACCTGGCAGTGCTTAGTCAAAGAAGTAAACATGCACACTTTGATCTAGAAATGCCACCTGTGTGTAAACCAGGTGGTGCTTAAGCAGTTTCACAAGGGGACATGCACAGGGAAATTTATCCTCAGGTTCCTTATAGAGTTGTCTGTGCTTACAGAAGGTTGAGGGCTGTCAGGGTGCCCACAATTGGGAAAGTGAAATGCTTAAAAGGTAATGGATGCCAACCTGGATATATTAATAGAAATCAATGAAAAACAATAGATTTACATGACAGTAAAATCCCTGAGTTCAAGTTCTTGCTAGCCTACCTACCAACAATCATGCTTGGTTAAGACACTGACATACTTCAAGGCAAAAAAAGGAGAAAATATAATGTCATTATTACTTTTCTTAAAAGCAAATAAGGAAATGGTAATATTTACCCAGCCATGACCTGTTATGCATAATATGTGAGATTATTGTGGACATGTTGGTAAATGATGATCTACTCAGATACGTTCCGTGACTCACCAAATGCAAAGGTCCATGAAGAATTACCGTCTCCACACATGAATTCATCGTCAAAATCCTTGAGACAACAGGGGCTTCACAAAATGGCTTCTTGGCCAACTTGATGAGTCCTCAAGATGTGTCCTCGGACAATGCTTCCACCTGAAAGATGTCACCAACTTGTTCTCATTCACATTTCCACAGTGCCACAAAAAAGAAACAAAGTCTGATACTCTATTGAGTGAATCCTCAAGTGGACCAAAAACCATACTTCCTTCCATATTTTAGAATTATCAAATGCAACTTCAACTCAATAACTTGCATTAGGCAACATGCAACCACAACCTTCCCCTGAGCCAGGGAAGCTGATCCCTCTCTGAATTCAGGAGGTCCTGGCCCCACCAGCATAAACACGAAGTTGACACAAACCTGGCACTTTGATTCTGTGAATTATGGTCAGGACTGATGAGTCAGCTTTGTTGGGATAACTGCTAAAGGAGGACTGTGTATCCCTTAATTTTCTAGCCGATGGCCTCTGGAAAGAGCCATTTATCCTGGTTTAAGGCCTTCCTTTTAACGTGTGCGGCCTATTCTCAGCCATAGTGGCCTCTTGTTTTCTTTACATTTAATGTTTCATAAAAGCAAATGGCTCTGAAGCCCCTGAGACAGGTGAATGTCCCTGTTAGCTGCCTGCATTTGGAATTTATCAAAGATCTTTACACGGAGACCCTTTTCTGTCAATTCCAATCTTGAATCACAGAAGTGCTCCTCACAGGGGAGGACACTAGGGTGGCCTCTCCATGCTGTCCCCTACCTGTGTGTATGGCAGGCTCCCTGGGGCACCTGAACACCTGGGGCAGCTGTGCAGGAGCTGGGAAGGGGAGCTGAAGCGGGGCTGGCAGGCTGGCTTGTTCACCCACTTTGTCTCCAAACTTAGGAAGCTAGACCTGGAAGGTGTGCATGGGGAGTAGGTTTTCTGAAGCTCTCTTATTAAAGGCTGCGATTTTTCCTGGGGACATCCTGGACCGAACCCTAACCACCTCCCTGCCCCCTGATTCTGCCTCAGCTTTCATCTGACCCAGGTGCTGCCCCCTAGGGGAGCCTGGGGAAGCTGCACCTCTCTCCCTCCTTGGTTCCTCTTGGGAAAGGAAGGCTGCATCAGGGTAGCAGAGGCAGATGAATTTCAGCTCTGCTAGAACCTTCTTGGGTGAGGAGTGGTGTGTGTTGGGGATGCTGAGAAATAAAGTCTCTCCGGTAGGGCCCTAAAGAGGATCGTACTCGTTTCGCTGAAATGCGGGTGACAGGGTCTCTCTCTCCCCCCAAGGCAGGATCTTTGTCTGGGTTTATGATGTCGTCATTCTAATCAACGCCATGTTAATTGCCCTGGATGAGAAGAACCCCTTCATCTCCTAGCCGAGTGGCTTTTCTTTTCTCTGTAGTTCTTGAGATCCTCCTGAAGTTCTACACGCATGAGCCCAGAGCCTATTTTGAAAGGAAGCAGTTCTGGAACTGGTGAGTGTGTGTCCTAGGGAGGGGACAGGGGACTTCCTGTCACAGTTCAGAGACATGGCTGCAGGTCTCCAAGCTCCACCTGTGTAGAGGCATCTTATAATGAGCTCTTGGAGGGGAACCCTCTGTGTGGGTAAAGGCCGAACTTCCCAAAGTCAATTTGAACTGTCTAATTAAAATGAGAACCACAGACCTTGACATCCTGGAGTTGGGAAGGATCTTTAAAAGAAGGAAGCCCAATGTTTTTCTCTACTTTCTCACAATACTTCTTTTTTTAAAAAAAATTTTTGTTCTTTTTAGTTATAAATGACAGTACAGTGTATTTGGACCTATACATACATGGAGTATAATCTCCCATTCTTGTGGTTGAACTTGGTGGTATGGAGTTCCACTGGTCATGTATGCATATATGAACTTAGGAAAGTTACGTCCGATTCCTTCTACTGTCTTTCCCATTTCCAGCCCCTCCCTTCCCCCCACTCTGCCCTGTCCAACCTGGTGATCCACCCCTATCCCACCTATGGTCACTCACAATACTTCTGACAACAAGTATGTGTTATTTTTTCTCACACCTACCAACTGTCCAACTCTCTGGTCGTCAATTTTGTGTCCTGCAATTCAATCAAATTTGGACACAATTTGTCCACAGTTAGCATCAAATACCACAGGTTGAGGGCTGAGCCAAGACTGAGGACAGTCCCCAAGACTGTCCTCTCTCCAGACACCAACTGCATGTCCACATTAACACCTGTGCTGCTGACTGATCGCCTATAAATCAGAGGTGACCAGAAAAACACTTCGGTTACATGGACATGTCTCCCACGAGCCTTCCCTTCTCCAGGCCGCTGGTCTCCACCCTCGGCCCTGGTGCTGTGTGCCAGCCGGTGCGTCTGAGCTGCTGTGTGTTGAGCTCTGCAGGGCACAGAGATGCAAGCCGCAGGCTGACTTTGGTGGTGCACAGCTAGGCGGGGTCTGACTCCAGTGACCACTGCTCTTAGTGCCAGGAAACTTCTCCCGAAGTGCACGTGGCTGGGGGGGGGGGACCTGGTCGGTGTTTTCTTCTCCTTTAGCACCACTGACAGGAAAGTCATGGCACGATGAATTCTACTTCCATTAAGTCGTAATGCACATAGTAAAATTAATACCAGGAAAGACCTACTGTGCATTCTGCAAGTATTCTTCACCGGATGGGCACAGTGGTGCACGCCTGTGGTCCCAGTGTCTTGGGAAGCCGAGGCAGGAGGATGGTGAATTCAAAGCCAACTTCAGCAACTTAGCAAGGCCCTAAGAAACTCAGCGAGACCCTGTCTCTAAAGAAAATATGGAGAAAAAAAAGAGGCTGAGGATGTGGCTCAGTGGTAAAGCACCCCCTGGTTCAATTTCTGGTGCCCAAAAATAGAAAAATAAAAATGTTCTTCACGAGTATAGATTTTTGTGGAAGGCGAAGTGATGTGGGTTAGTGATTCCTGCATCTCTGCAGGTGACTCAGAGCAGCCAATGGATGATCATGGGATGGTTCAAGCCTAGTGTTTCTTGCTTCCCATGCAGTGACCTAAAAGTTCCAGAAATGAATTTTAGCACTGGCTAGTTATCTCACATAAGCTGTTGGTTCAGTTTTCTGGGGATCCATCAGAGCCTGAGTTTGACATGCCTCTCACTTGATTCTTAATGGACTTTGCTTTTGCCATTAGGTTTGACACGCTGATCATAATCGCAGCCTGATGGCCACGGTGGCTGATGCCACCATTCAGTCAGGTCAGTGCCTCCAGCTCTAGGCTTCACAGAGGATCAGGTGCTTACTCAGTTCTCTGTTGAAAATCCACCCTGCACTGTGGAGATTTGGGGGCCAGGAAGGGGGACACCAGAAAATTATTAAAAGTGTTCCGTATTCAGGTTGGAGATGTGGTTCACTGATAGAGCAATAATCTGGTGTGTGGAGCCCTGGGTTCAATCCCCAACACTGGGAGGAAATATATGTCTCTATGTGTACACACACACACACACACACACACACACACACACACACACACACTTATATCCAATGCTCTTGAGAGAGATGGTGCCTTTGTGTGTGTCTAGCCATGCAGTATTTTAGGGTTTTCGCGTGTAGGAGTCCATTACACCAGATTCTTACCTGGTCATCTCTCCAACACTGGGCCGTGACTCGGGGCTGCCCTCTACCCTTCCATCTCCTGCCTGCCTTGGCCTCCCACCCAGGTCCTCCCCACAGCAGGAGCCAGAGGCTGGGTTAAGAGCACTCGGCCGTCAGCTCCCTGGGGACGAGTGAGCCACTTTCATCCCTGAGCCTCGCCCTGCATGTGACAGCGTGAGAGTCGTCCTGCTGGTGGCTAATGCTAACCCAAGTGTGTTAACCATTCCTTATTAAATCCCACCCACAATCCTTGATGTAGGAACTTTCTCTATCCCTACTTTATAGGTGGTGAGTTGAAGCATAGAGAAGTTAAGTCACTCTTCCAGTGATGCACAACCAAGGTGCATACCCAGGAGTTGGACCCCAAAGCCCTAGATAAACCCCAACCTCAGTTATTATTATTATTATTTATACTGGGGGTGGAACCCAGAGCCCTACACATGTTAGACTGAGTTACATCCACACCCCCTTTTTAAAAATGCTATTTTTAAAACCTTTTTCTTACTTGTAGAAGGACAATATTTAGTATTTAGTATTTTTTATCAGGTTCTGGGAACGAACCCAGTGCCTCATGTGTGCTAGGCAAGCACTCTACCACTGAGCCCCAACCCCAGCCCTAAAATGCGATTTTTAATAACATTTCAGTAAGGGGCTTTCTAAATTGCCCAGGCTGGCCTCAAACTTGTGATCCTCCTGCCTCAGCCTCCTGAGTAGCTGGGATTCCAGGCCTGCACCAGCACACCTGGCCCAGCCACACTTTTTGATTTAGGGCAGCTGCCCTTCCAGGGATGCCTGGCAGCCACCTCCGTCCAGGACTGGCCTGCTCCTCCAGGACAGCTTTAAATGGGGTCAACTTTGGTGGAGAAAAGCAGATGAGGCCAAGCAGCTCTCTATTCCTCGTCCACCTGAGTCTCACTGGAGTTCTAGGTTATTATTGCTGCGGGAAGCTGCTCATGACACCCATTCTGTGAGGCTGGCTTCTGCTACTGGCCAGGGCCACCGTGTGGACAGCTGCAGGACTAGGGAGGGGCTTTACAGAAAACGGGCTGGCCTGGCATCAGTTTTGTTCTCCTCCTTCTCCTTTGCCTCCTGCCAGGAACTCGGTTTGCTCCTAGTTTCCAGGTGATGGTGACCACTCTGATCAGCGCTGGCCCACGATGATCACATTTGGTGGACTTGCCTTCATGCCCTCCTTTGCTATTCGATGTGAAATCACTCTAAGCCTCAAGGCATAGGAGTATTAGACTCCAGTAGGAAGAATAAGTCAGTGAGTGGTATGGGTCTCCAGCGGCCAGTCTTACAGAATACCAAGTTTCTAGAAGCACTGGGCGCACTTCCTGGCTGCTATGTGGAATGCCAGCCGTCCATCGGGCTGACCCAGGCAATGTCCTCCTCATCCCTGGCCCAGGGGATATTCTTAGGCCCAGGGGGATATTCTTAGCCAGCAGAGGGCTCACAGGGACATGGGGTCCTTCCAGATCATGGCTCTGCCCCCGCCCCAGGCTGAGACCCTGTGTTCTGCTTGTGGAGGGAGCCCCGTACTTCTCTTTCTTTCTTTTTTTTTTTTTTTTTTGAGAGAGAGAGAGAATTTTTAATACTTATTTTTTTAGTTTTTGGCAGACACATCTTTTATTTCAATTTTATGTGGTGCTGAGGATTGAACCCAGTGCCTCGCACATGCCAGGTGAGCACGCTACCGCTTGAGCCACATCCCCAGCCCCCTCCTACTTCTCTTGTTTGGTGCTGGTGAGAACAAGGTCATAAGAGGCCATTTGGGACTGGGGGCCTCTTGTTTAGAGCTGTTGAGGGATCCTGAAGGGGTGCACACTGCAGAAGAAGGGCATTTGCTTTTCTTTTTCTGTCTAACGGCAGGTCTATTAGCCTAGGAGAATGGAAAGTCAGCTGTAGGTCCCCCATTCCAAGCTCTGGGATGCCGCTTCCCAGAGGCAGCCGTCAAAGCTCTTGTCGTTCTTCCTAAACCCTTCCACGTGTGCTGGTGTGTGGTGCACACCCCCAGTTCATTGTCCCCAAAATAGAAGACTCTAGAACACCACTGACCAGTGGGTGGGCTTGCCTTTCGCCTTCACAGACCATGTGGTAAGGCCATCCTTGGGCATGCATCTTTGTGTCCTCACACGAGTGTGAGTGTTGGGTGCTCTTTTAGAGATGAGCAAAGGTAAATGGGTTCATGATTTGGATTGATAGTGACAACTTGCTTTCACAAACATGCTCTAGCATGGATTCCAAATGACATGTGTGATGTATGTTTCTCTGCTCAGAGATGGATTTATTCACTGTTTCCATTCTCCCTAGATCTGATAGATGAGAAAATAGCACCATGCGGTCTTGACATGCATTGCTTTAGTTGCTCATGAGACTGAGCATCTTTTCCATGTGATTTTGGCCATTTATGCATATTTCCAGTAACATCAGTGGTTCTATTTCTCTATTACCTTCACTTTTATTATTAGCGTTATTGTTTTTGGTACCAGCGATCCCAGGGGTGCTTAATAATGAAGTCACATCCTCAGCCTTTTCATATTTTATTTTGAGACGGGGTCTTGCTAAGTTGCTCAGGCCTCGCTAAATTGCTGAGACTGGCTTTGAACTTGGAATCCTCCTGCTTCAGCCTCCTGAGCTTCTGGGATTTTAGTCGTGTGCCCGCAGGCCCAGCTGGTACTTTTACTTTTGATATGATTTGTAGGACTCTTTGGCCTATTAAGGAGACAGGTCTGTGGTAATGTATGCATAAGACAATGACTTTTCTTTATCTGTCACTTTCCCCTCTCTCCACAGTCTTTTTTTGGGGGGAGGCGGTGTGCGGCTATACACAAGTTTAAATTGATTATATAGTCAGACTTGTTGATCTTTTTATAGTTTCTAGGTTTCACAGCATGCTTAGGAAGCCCTTTTCCTGCCCCACTTTCCACCCTGTTACCTTTATGGGTTGGTTTTTGTTTGTTTTGGTACCTTTGCAGTTAATTTTGGCGTAAAGAACAGGTAAAGATCCAACTTCAGTTCTCCTTCACTAGGGGACTAACCTCTGTTAGTGGGTATTTATCCCCCTGCTGCCTTGCCAGCAGCTTAGTTTCTGACTTGGTAAATGTCCTGGGAGTTCCAGGGGGGTCCACCTAGCTGTGCCTTAATCTCTCCACCAACTACCCAAGCTTCTCTGAGGGACCGGCCGAGCAGCGATCCCTTCCCACTCACTCCCCTAAGCTGCGTGGCTCTGGGCTGGAGAGACCACAATCCTTGTGAACACTGCTGCCCTTCTGTGGGAACTTGGGTGCATCTAGCGCTCCATGCCCCTTGCTTCTGCGACTTTGGGTCACCCCTGGTGCCCGGCGCCTCCCACCCTAGGTGGTCTACTATGCGTTTGCTGTCATCAGGACGGAATTGTTCTGTGACAGAATCCGGTCCTTTGACCCAAGTTTCACTGATGCATTGGTGTGTGGCGACCTGCCCTTGTGGCATTGGCTGGGACAGGCACTGCAAGAACAGCTTCAGTGATCTGGCCACTTCCTCCATGCTGCTGGAGGAGCTCATGGTGGTGAACCAGTGGCATGATTGCCTTTTTTGGGAGCTGGTGGTCTGGGCGCCTGACCCCGGGGCGGTGTGTCCTGCTTAGTGACCTTGGGGTACAGGAGGGCACCCTGAGCTCGGGCACCCGCAGTTTTCGAGCGCTGCTTCCTTAGCTGCCCGCTCATTGCAGGCGGCTTTGCTCTGGTGACACATCAGGTGGTGAAAATGTACTGCATCCTGTTCCATGTCGTGGTGGTCATCCTCATCATCAAGTTGAGTGTCCCCACAGGGTTTCCTGTGTTACAGCAGCTTAGCCTGCCATAGCCTAACTAACCCAGAGATGGGTTAGTCTGAACATTCCAGAATGAAACAAATGGGAGAGATACACGGACTTGAAGGACGGGAGAGGAGGACCAAGGACGCAGGCTCCTTGGATCAGTGCAGAGAAGGTTGCACGGAGGCTTTCCAGGTTTGCCGTGTCGAGTAACCATGCCTGGCTATCCATCAGCTCTACTTTCGAGAGTCACAGGCCACCCTTGGGCTTTTCTTTAGGGAGAATGAATGTTAGGACCATTGCCTTAGATCAGATTAAAGACAGCCAGGAAGGTGCTCAAGCAGGAGTCTCTGTATCCCCTGAGTAAAGAGTCTAGTTTCTTAGCTGGAACTCGAATGTGGAGCAGGGCTCAAGAATGACTAGGAAATACCTGGGCCCGAGAAAGGTCTCACTCTGGACCAGGAGCTGGGTCCAGCCAAGGTTTGCACACTCAGGAGGAGTTGGGGCTGAGACTCAGGTGAACGCACCCCAGCCAGCTCTGTCCTGCAGGGATACCTGCAGTGGAGTGAGCCAGAACTCTGTGCCCTCCCTGCACGGACCTGTCACTTTCCTCTCAGGTGCCCTCTGGACTCAGGGCTTCTTCCCTGGTGCTGATTAGCTACATAAAATCCAGACCACTGATTACAACTAAAGGAAGGTTTTTTGTTGTACCAGGCATATGTACAAAAAGCAAAACAATACCTACTAACTGAAATGATTAAAATAACTAGCTCTGTTGAGATTTGTCCCACCCTGGGGACAAGCCGTTGCTAGGAAATCAGATTGAGAAGTTTAATTTAAAGGAAGCCCTTGGATTAGATCACAGACCAGACAGGCAACAGCAGACACGCTGTTGGTGTCACATGGGGATGTTTCTGAGTGTGATCCAAGTTAAAGAGCCAGGAATAGAATATGGGCTGGCAATGACACTGGCCATGCCACCCAGGGCCTAAGGCCCCTGCAGCTGTCTCCCACAGATAAACACGTGCAGTTTCTAGCTGTTCAGTCTTGGTTTACTTTGAAAACAGCCATTTTCAAAAGGAACAAAATCCTGTCAATATGGCTTTATGGATTCCCAGTTGTTTAGACACTTCAAGAGGAAGTTTGGTATTGGTTTCCCTGCTGAGGTCTGACCCTGGATCATTTTCAGTTTCCAAGTTTGGTATGTGTATGTGTGTAACTGGTCATGTAGGTTACAATCTTTATTTTCAAAATATAATTGCATTTTGGGGTCCCTAACCTAGCAATTTATCCTACAGATATAGTGGCACTCACACTCACTGTTTTGTAGTAAAAAACTGTGAAACCAACTAAGTGTCTCTAAATTGGAGATTGGTTAAATACATAACAACCCGTTCCAGCAGGGGAATGAGGTATAGCTGGGTCAATATAGATGGAAATGGGCAAAACTGTGAAGTAATGATATACTTCATATTTGCTTATAAAAAGAACAGATAGATACCCAGCACCTGAAAAGCATCTTACCTCAAGCCACTATCATGAAGTGAATGGATATGCACTGAAAAAGTTGCCTTTAGAACAGGGGACAAGGATGTATGTGTCACCAGTGACCTCTTTCTCAAGGTATCATCAATGACAAGGGAAACCACAAACAAAAATTAGAACAATATAAAATAAGAATTGTTTTCACAAGGATGATTATTTGAAAACTTCAAAAGAATTAATTGAAAATCCTGTTTGTAGAAATCAGTAGGCTTCATATATTCAAATTACCAATTGGAAAAAATAGGGGGAAAATGATATGACTTAAATAGTAACCAGAAAAGTTTAGTCCCAAATGCTCAAATTAGTACTAATTAAAAAAAAAAAAAGGAGCATTTTTGTGTTTTTCAGTTGAGTACAACATTTAAGACAAAGTCAAAAGCCATTTAAGACTATGAGTCTGAGTATAAAGCAAAACTTTTTAAAAACTTCTTCACAGCAGGAGAAATATTTACTAGTCCAGAGAGATGACACATTGGGACAAATATGTGTGCCTCATATACAAAGGACTCAGATAAACGAACAAGTGGAACGCAAAGTGGGTGGAGGACAGAGAACACAGAAGAGCACACATGTGCTATAACACAGGTACATGCACTTGGTGTACCCATCAGAGAAATGCCAAGGAGAGTGCCAGCAGGGATGGTCTCTCGTCTGCCAACTGGCAAAGGCCAGAGCCCCATCTGTGCTGTCAGGGAAGGTGGGAAAAGGACATTCACAGTCTGGGGAAAACCCTGGGGGGCTACCAGCAAACACAGATTCAAAATTTTAAGTGCAGTCACCTTTGACCCAGCAATTTTGCTTCTAGGAATCCATACTACAGATATGCCACAATCAAATATCACACAGCCACTAAAAAGTATGAGGCCATTCTACAGTTACATTCCTGATCAGATATTATGTGAAAAAAAGCAAAATGATGCTAGTTCTATTAAAAAAATGCAGTTTTTAGAACCAATTTTAGAGATTCACACATACAAAAAATGGGCCATGGTTGCCTCCGGAGTCAGGGACATGGGAGCTGAGAAGGGTGGGAGGAAGCAATTCCCCTGTGCTCCTGGATGGTGTCACCTCAGATTTGTTTTTCATGGTGCTAAGGACACAAAGGGAGGGTGGAGGAAGCCCAGCGGGGTTACAGGCCCTCCCAGGTCCTGGCTAGGAAAGGCTAAGTTGGTCCAGTGGTCTATACAGCTCATGAGAATTCTTTTCAAGATCTGAGATTTTTTTCCATTGATGGTACTTTGAAGTAATAGGATTAGAATGCATAATTCATAGATAGCAAACAAAAATGCACCATAAAGGACATGAATGTCTGTCTGCCAAGGGGGCCGGCAGGTCTGCCCCATAGGGCTTGCCACTTTGTCTATTCTGCTGGATAATTTAATAAAAATTAAGTCACATGGATGCATTTCGTGAACTTTATTTTTAACAAACACTTATATCAACAATACATCTGGAAGAACATCAGGTTCAAAGAAAGAGAATAGTATTTACAAAATGATTTCTGGGAAAGTGTCCACAATTAATTTTATTTTCTCAAACGCTTATATTCCAAGAGCAGCACAATGAGCCTGTTTCGCAGGGTCTTGATTTTGTTGGAATAGTGCTGTTGAAACAGACTCTTCAGCTTTTGCCTTAGCAAATCCAAAGGTGGAAGGTGATGGCAGTCTGGGATATTCAACATGGTGTGAAAAAACTCATCCCACACGTCCAGATGAGGAAGCCTGCAGAGAGAAAGTACCGGCCACGGATGCAACGCAGCCTGCTCTGGCCCTGACTGCCGCAGGTGGGTAGTGAAACAGAACTCTCACCTAAGAGCACTTGGCCATCAGGAGTGGACACATCCAATCTATCCCACATTAGAGAAATTAAAGTTCCAATTAATTGTCTCAACACACCTGGCTCCCAAAACAGGATTTAAGATAAGCAGTCTTAGCAATAACTCTTCAGTGAAAAAAAATCTATTTTAGTTTTTAAAGGAAATCTATCTGTGCTGGGTGTTGTGAGTGCATGGAACCCCAGGGGCTGGGAAGCCTAAAGCAAGAGGATCATGAGTTAGAGGGTGGTCTGGGTAACATAGTGCTACCTCTCCTCATTAAAAAAAAAAAGATCCATTTGCTTTTGGCTCCTGTGTCTACCATACTGTCAGCATCTTGTGATCTGGACACGTAGTTCTAAGGAGCCCAACTGCACATGTGCCAGGACCAGGTGGACAGGCCGTCCTACTCAGGAGAGAGCTGACTGAAGAGCTCCGGCTACTCTAGTGGTTAAAGTCATCTAGAGGAGCTACAGAGCACAGAAAGATGGCAGCAGGGCCATGCAGAGGGCTGGCTTCAGGCTTTCCTTTACACAAGTGGCCAGAGGTGGAGACCTTCTAGATGACCATCTGGTCCTTCCATTATGAGCAAGAGGAAGCATAAAACACTTGTCAGATATAATGGCTCATTATGCAGAATAAGACATAACAGTTACCAAGTTTTCTCCAGGGACTGAACCTAAGCTTCACTATGTATGGCACAGGCATTTTATAAAATTACTGCCAATTTTCTTTTTCTGCTTTGGAAGTGAGTAGGGAAGGCCAGGGGAATCGCAGTTGAAATTATTCCCAGAAGGTATATATGCACAGAAGATTCCATTTGGCTGCGCACAGAAAATGAGTTCACTTTTCTGTATGTTTTAAATATATCTCAAAAAAGTTAAGAGAAGAAAGTGTAACTGGACAAGGAACAAGCATGTAACCAATACTTCCTCCGCATTTCCTTGGCTTCTTACAGGAAAGATCTGAGGAAGGCAGGATGAGTATTATTTGCATCTCCACACACAAGAAAACAATCAAGCACAGCCCTGAGGCTCTGGGACACCTGCCTGGGCGGGATGCCTGTCACCACCCAGGAGCTCCCAGGGGTTCTGTGAGCTACTGGCTAAGTGGGAAGCCCTGTGACCACTCCCTGCCCTGGTCCAGCCTTGTGCTGTGCTCACACTGCCTAAAGGATCCCCTTCTGCCAGATGGAACCTGTTACTGCCCTAGTTATTCTCTTCCCGCTGTAGCCCGATGTCGATACCTACCTTCTGAAAAGACCTTCAGGCTTCCAGACTCCTCCCTCGTTCTTCACCCTCATGTAGGTCCCCAGCAGAATGCAGTACACTCCAAAGTAATCCACCTGGCAAGAAAGTGAGGTCCCATGACTCATGGCGATGCACACGTGATCCCATCACCATATGCTAACATAGGCAGCAAGCTAAGTCACAGGAGTTTATCTTTGAAGAATTCTGGAAGTTGATTTCTGGTGGATGAGGATTCAAGCAGCAGGAATGTTGCTTCTCAGTGAGGTGAGCAAGAGGGATTTCACTAAAATTCAATGCCAGACAGTCCTAGTGACTAAGAGACTCAGAAATTCAGGTACACCGAACAGAGACAGCACTGGAGCTGAGCTGGTTGCAGCAGTGGTGATGGTTCACCAGATGGAGGGAGAACACAGAGAAATACAACAGGGAGGTGTGCTGTGAGAAAACCTGAAATCAGAAAAGCAGCCTGCACTGAGCTGATGCGGAGGTGATGGAAAGTGCTCTGTGTTTCTCAAACAGCCACGGGGAGCTGAGGCGGGGAGCCTTGAGCCTCCAGCGGCAGTTCCCGCTGCTGAACAGGGAGAGCAGTGCCAACACTGCCACGCTCTCAGGTGAGCGCCCACCTAGGGTCTAGGCCTAGGGTCTTCCTAGCAGAACGTGAGGGAAATGGACACCAGGATTGTACCCAGGGGGATCCACATCAGAAAAGCGAAGGAGAGCTGAACTCATCTTCTCTGTGCATCTGGTGCTCACATGACCAGCTGAGGAGGGTCGGGACTCAGAACGGATGTATGTGAAGACGCCTAGGGATTAAGCCTGGGCAGGCACGTTCATGGGCGAGAGAGAGAGAGAGAGAGAGAGAGAGAGAGAGAGAGAGAGAATGTGTGTGTGGGGGGGTCTGTATGTGGGGTGTGTGTGTGTGAAGGAGGGGTGGCTCCTCTTCCTCAAGAGTAGGATTTTTGTGAGGCTCCTGAGATTCAGATCCCTTGACAGAGCTGGGCAACTGCCATGCATTAGCAAATACTACCAAACAAAGTCCCCGAGGCCCTGTTAGATCTAGGCCACTGGGCCCCTCATAGAACTCTGCGGCAGCACCCCTGGAGTGCCGGGCCTGTGCAGACAGACTCCAGCTGGGGAGAAGGGAGCTGAGAACGGCTTCAGCCAGCTTTAATCTAGGCCACTCCAACCAGCCACTCAGGAGCAACACCAAAAGTATAAGGATTTAACAATCCCAGGTGCTGCTGGCCCCCTGTGTCATAGCCCAAGAAGAAACAAACACGGGTGGGCACAGCAGTGACCACACATTCTTGTTGACTATTTTGATCACCTCAGTGGAGATGATTCCTTCTTCTTCTTCTTCTTTTTTTTTTTTAATTAAGAATCTTTTCTCTTTTTGGGGAGTTCTTGATGTGAGAGAGTTCTGATTGGTTCATGGACATACACACATATTTCTTTCTTTCTGTTTTCTTCTCATTTTTAGCATGTTTTTAATGTTATTTTTCCTTGCCTTTTGAGGATTAGGGCTTGGGGTTCGTATATTTTGGTTTTGTTTTCTTTTCATTGGTTTCTTTCTCTCTTCTGCTGACAGTCAAATTCTCTTGTTTTCTTTCTCTTCCTTCCTTAAAACCATCACCTGCTACATCTCATCTTCTTCCTATGTTCACTTTTTTGAATTATAAACACTTTGACCTTCCTATCATGTTTTCTTTTCTCTTAATTAACTGTATTTTACCAAATTTAGCACTAATTGGTTATATAACTCCTTTCCCACCATTAATGCTGTTGTAATGATTACTGCTGTGGATGACATAATTGGCACCTGTTGTTTGCTTTATTGCCAGATATAGTTCATGGCTACTTATTTGTTTGGCAATAGACCACACCATTGTTTTTTGTGGTAATTGACATTAAATGTCATAGTAGATATTTATTTTAACAGAAACAGATATCTACTTTAATGCTGTCTGTTGTTTGCATCAGTTGTTACTATTGTTTGTTTTACCCTATTCTGAGAGATGCTGGGAATCTACAAGGCACTACAAGTTCACAGGGTGGAGATTCTGCTGCTGAACTCAACTCGGCGACAAGACAGCACATCTTGCTCCATGCACATGACAAACATCAGCTATACTTTAACACAAAGAATAGAAGAAATAAAAACTCAAACTAATGATCAGGCTCCGAATAGAAATGGCTAGGGGTTGTCCTTCAGGTCCCACTACAGACATCCACTGTTATACCAAAAAAGAGAATTAACACAGAGTCTGTGGATACCACATCTACAAGGGTGTCTCAGTCTAGATAACTTGAGGACACTTTGGCAAGTAAAGACTAAGCCCTAAAAAGGCCTACATGTAAGAGTGGCAGAGAAATCCACCCCAACAGATGTAAAAAACCCAACTTAGGAATACAAGAAAAATGAAGAAAACAAGATAACATGATACATCCTAAAGTTCATAATTCACCAGCAACTTACTCCAAAAATACTGAAGTGGATGAAATATCAGATAAAGAATTCAAAAGAATGATTATAAAAATGACCAATGACTTCCAAGAGAACACAGAAAAAACAGAATGAATTAAGGAAATCAGTACAGGATATGAATGAGAAATTCAACAAAGAGAGATAATAAAAAAGAATTAAACAGAAATCTTAGAAATAAAGACATAATAAATCAAATAAACTGTCCAGCTAAAAATCTCTCTAACAGAGTAGAAAATTCTAAGGATAGACTCTTAGAGCTGGAAGACAAAGTGGCTAGTCTTGAACATTCAGATAGTGTTAAAGAAAATACATACTGACATTCAGAATAGACAACATTAAGAGACCAAATTTAAGAATCACTGGAATTGAAGAGGGTTGTGAGAATCAGGCTAATAGGATGGATAATCTTTTCAGGGAAATCATTATATTATTATTAATATAATAATTTGGAAATTATTATAACAGAAAAATTTCCAAACCTTGAGAATGAGATGGACATCCAGATATAGGAGGCATTCAGAACCCAAATAGACATGACTGAAAAAGAACCTATCCATGCCATAATATAATTAAAATGACTAACACAGAGAACAAGGATAAAATTGTAAAAGTCTCAAGAAAAAAAAAATCAGGTCACATTTAGAGGTAAGCCAATCAGAATCACTTCTAATTTTTTAACAAACTCTAAAAGCCATAAGGTCTTGGAATGATGTGGTCTAAGTTCTGAAAGAAATTAAATGTCAACAAGATTGCTAGAACCAGCAATACTATCCCTCAAAATTGAAAGGGAAATGAAAACCTTCCAAGATAAGCAGAAACTAGAAGAATTCAATACTACTAAACCGGTAATACAAATACTCCACAGAATAACCAAACCCCAGAGCTCACAATTAAACAAATCTCATTGGAAGGGTAGCTCTAAGCAAATGAGAAACAGGATCAAATTAAACATTATAAACAAATCAAAATGGCAGGAATTAATAAACATCTCTTTATAATAATATTGAATGTAAATGGTTTTAACTCTTCAATTAAAAGACATAGCTGGTCTCCCATCCAAGTACTAACCAGGCCCGACCCTGCTTAGCTTCCGAGATCAGACGAGATCGGGCGCGTTCAGGGTAGAGGATAGGAAAGGTAGCAGAATACATCAGTCACTAGTATGGCATTATGTAAAAATGTGAATGTGTAACCTATGTGATTCTGCAATCTGTATTTGGGGTAAAAATGGGAGTTCATAACACACTTGAAACTATTGTTCGAAGTATGATATGTCAAGAGCTTTGTAATGTTGTAAACAACCAATAAAAAAAAAAAGACATAGCTGGCAGAATGGATTAAAAAGCAAGACTCAATTATATGTTGTTTGGAAGAGACACACCTTATAGGCAAAGACAGGCTGAAAGTAAACAACGAAATTGATATACCATGTGCATGGAGCCTGAAAATAAATAGGAGTAGCTACTCTATATCTGACAAAGCAGACTTCAAACCAAAATTAATCAGAAGAGACAAAGAAGGTTCATATTGGTAAAGGGACAATTCAGCAAGAAGATATAACAGTAACAAATATTTATGCTCCAAATTGGGTGCAACTAATTACATAAAGAGATACTACTCAAAGCCTTAGTAAGACCCCAGTACAGTAACACTGGGTGATCTCAACACAATTCTCTCACCATTAGATAGGTCATCAAGACATAGACTCAGTATAGACTCTTAGGACCTGAAAGATTATAAATCAAATAGACTGAACAGAGATCTATAGAGTATTTCATCCAACATCAGATGAATATTTTTGACCATGGTTCATGGAACCTCCTCCAAAGTAGATCATATTTTAGGTCACAAAGCACCTCTTAGAAAATACCAAAAAAAAAAAAATAAAAATTCTTAAATAAGAATAGTGATAAAACAACAACCTGTGGAATACTATGAAGGCAGTTCTAAGAGGAAAATTTAAAACCAGCCTAATGATATATCTTAAAGCCCTTGAAAAATAAGAATGAACCAATTCCAAAATGTGTAGGAGAAAACAATTAAAATCAGAGCCAAATCAATTAACTTGAGAATTAAAAAAAAAAATTAGAAAGGATCCATGAAACAAAAACTTGGTCCTTTGAAAAGATAAACAAAATTGATAAGCCCTTAGCCAAATGAACCAAAAGAAAAAAGAGAGAGGACACAAATTCACAAAATTAAAGATAAAAAAAGAGAAATCACCACACATGTCAAGAAATCCAGTGGATCATTAGGGACTATTTTGAAAACTTCTTCTACTCCAATAAATTGTAAAACCTAGAAGAAATGGATACATTTCTAGACAAATATGATCTGCTAAAACTGAATCAAGAGAATATAGAAAACCTAAACCCGCCAATAACTTGTGATGACAAAGAGCAGTAATAAAGTCTTTCAACAAATAAAAGTCCAGGACCAGACAGATTCTCAGCTCAATTCTACCAGACCTTTAAAGAACTAATGCCAATGCTCCTCAAATTATTCTATGAAACAGAAAGGGACAGAACGTTTCCAAATTCATTCTATAAAGCCAGTATCACATTCATACCAAAATCAGATAAAGACACATCAAGGAAAGAAAAGTGCTAATCCTTCCATGGGGAGTCCGTGGCTACTCTCTGAATATACTGTAAGACCTTTGGATGGCTGAAAAGAACAGACTGAACTCTCCCCTTCCCCTGCACTCCAGGAGATGCCAGAACAGCATGTGGTCTGATATACTAGACCTGACTCCCGACCTTTCCCCTCTATCATGGGCTTCTGGAAGCCACAGTCCTCACTTGGTAACCAGGTATCTGATTTTATTAATCCAGGTTCAAAACTTTACATTTATCCTATTAAGTATTCTTTATATTTGTCATCTGTATCCTAATTTGGTGAAATTTCTGAAGCCTTTTAGGATAATAATGATCCATTTCTAACACTGTTTGAATCAGGTCCTGCACCTGAGTTTCTGTGCCACTCTCACTGTCAGAACCACCTGCCCACTTGCAAGACATGCGGCTGATTCCCCTGGGGGCAGTGGGGTGGGTCTCTCTATTAACCATGGCCATAAAGAAAACCATTTGCTCTGTTTTTATCTCCCAATCCAAGCTGGCTCCATGTGGCAGACTTTCATTCTGAAGGGTTCACAGATCATTAAATACCTTTCCTAGGGTCAAACTCAGAACATATCTGCTTTCCTTCTTGTGAATAATAAGAAAAGTGTACTCTTCAGGAACAGAGTTTCATCCCTCCCTTCCCCTGAGCCTTAAGTCTCATCTCTCCTTTACTACCTTCTCTCTCTTTGAATGCTACAGAGTCAACCCAGGACCTCATGCTTACTGGGCAAGTGCCCTACTTCTAAGCCACGTTCCTGGCCCCCATCTCTTCTTCAACTGTGTCCAAGAGACCAGTTCAAACTAACGAGATTCCAAATTCATTTTGAAAATCTGGTAGGTACAACAGAGGAAAATTTTCCAAACCTCTTACTTTAGGTCCGTACCTGGTAGTTCCATGGTTTGTTACTGAGCATCTCAGTACACTGGAAGCCAGATGTTTGACATTTTGCTGTAAAGGCAGTTCCTTTTGGAAAAAGTTTTATATCTATACTCTGACCCAGGTCAACAAGTGCCAAACCAGTAGACAAATCGCCATCTTCATCGTTCTGTTCCAAAAACCTAGATTAAATACAATTCAGGACAGGAAATGAGCACAAATGACAAAGGGCTGCTAGATGTTCAGGAAAAAACCCTGTTCAGAGGTCCACACTTGCCTGTTTCCCAGTATGAAATTGTCTGGCTTAATGTCTCCGTGAATGATCTCACAGCTGTGGACGTGTTCAATCATGTAGAGCATCCTGATAGCGAAAGAGATGACGAGAGCCTGGGGCATCACTTTTTTGGGGGTATTTTTGTAGAGGTTAATGGCATTCTAGAAACAATGCAAATGGTATCCTGAGTTGGATGAGGATTAATGAAATTTCAAGTCAAGGACTTTGCCCCTGTTTAGCACCCCAACTAAAGCTCTAACCAGAAAATATATGGGTAAGGCAAAAACCAGAAATGCACTTAAATTCATATCCATATTATAAAAACAGAACACTTACTAATAGTGTCCCATAGCTGTAGAGATCTCCTACCAAGATGCTCCCATTCTGGAATAAGTGGGCAGAATAGAATTTGATAAACATGTGGTGCACAGCTGGCTTTAGTCTCTCCATCAGCTGGGTACCAATGTAGAATTCCCAGAGGTTGGCAGACTTCTGGACCTACAAGCAAAACCAGGTATGTGTTATTTATATCCAGAGTCACATTCTGGAAAATAGTATCCTAATAAGGGACATGAGAAAGCAATGACATTATGATTTGTTCTGCAGAAAGCAATTCCAGATCCTCATAGTATTGTTGTATTTCTTAATTGCTCAATAAAAACATCACTGTCTTAAAGAAAAAAAAAAGAGGCTGAAAATCATTTCTCTACAGTTCAAAAATGTATTTGCACCATTTACCTTTAAGACACATTTCTGTTTATTTTTGGTCTCATTCACATCTCCCTGGGTAGCTTCATAGACTTGGGCGAAGGCCCCTTCTCCAACAAGGTGATTGACGTAGACCAGTGAAGAACCTGGGAAGAGATAAATGTGTCAAAATGACAAAAGGGCTCAAAATATTAAGGACTTTATCCAAATGAAGAATTTGTAAAATTTTCTTTGTACTTGAATTGCTTTCATAAATAAAAATGGCCACAGTTGCTTGGGAAATGTTTTACAGGCTCAGATGAAAGGAAGTAAATACCTGCAACAAGAGCCCCCTTACCAAGTTCAGGGCAGCCTGTGGGGGTCACTAAGGTGCGTGGGTTTGGGCACTTAGTGCCTCCCCATCAAGGTTCTCGCATTTTAAAATGAGCAGTACCTGTGCTGCCCATCTTGCAGGCAGATGACAGGAGAAATCCTCCCTGAAGTGATACATAAAGCTTTTTGAAATAAACACGTTTTACAATAGGATAAAAATAAAAAAGACATCTTGACCAGGCTCCAATAGCTGGTGCTGCTCTCCAGGCTTTGCAACGCTGCTCAAGGGTGACAAGAAGAATAGAGATGCCGGAAGGTCAGCGAAGAAAGGCAAGGGCCCAGTGAACAAATCTGGGGCAACGCTGAAAAGAAGTGGTCCGAAGGCAAAGATCAGGGCAAGCTCAACATCTAGTCTTGTCTGACAAAGCTACTTATGACAAACTCTGTAAGGACGTTCTCAACTCCGAGCTTCTAAGCACAGCTGGGGTCTTCCAGGGATAAGGACTTGTGGTTCCTTGGCCAGGGCAGCCCTTCAGGAGCTCCTCAGTAAAGGACTTTTCAAACTGGTGTCAAAGCACAGAGCTCAAGTAATTTACACCAGAAATACTGAGATGGAGATGCCCCTGTTGCTGTGCAGATGCACTAGCAGGTCCAAGCAACTGTGCATTTGGAAAAATAAAACTTTATTAAAACAAAACAAAAAAATTAAAATAAAAAGGACAAAATAAAACTATAGCAACATTTGTAATAGACAATTTAAAAAACTTAATTCAACTTTTAATTTTACATAGTTTTTGATTGATAGAAAAGTGGCCAAGAAAGCAGAGTTTCTGCATCCCCTAGCCCACATGGCTCTTATGTCACAGACAAGGAACCAACCGAGGAGTGCTGCTGCTGACTGAAATCCACACTCCCAGACTCACTAGTTTTTCTGTGTTTCAGGATACATTATATTTAGTCATTCTATCTCCATGGCTACTCCTAGCCTGTGACATGTCTCAGACTTTTCTTGTCTTTTTTTTTTTAACTGACCTTGATAGTTCCAAAGAGTACTAGTCAGATGTCCTTCAAATTGGGCTTGTTTATATTTTCCTTGTGGTTACACTGGGGTTATTGATTTTGGAGAAAAAGACCATGGTGATGTTGCATTTGATTCTTAAAAATTCTAAAAATAATCCTCCCATTCAAAATCAAATATATATTTAAAAAAAAAAAAGATCTGTGATTTCCAGTCTAGCACATAAGCAGCTTGAAAGCTGTCACTCCACTTTTATGGCAAGAAAGTAACTGGACAACTGAAATTCAACAGCTCTTCTTGAACTATTAAAAAACTGAGATCAGAGGGAAAACTGCTGCACCCAAAGTGGGGAGATGGAGAGGAAGACATAGAGATTCACAGCAGACACCACGCTGGAATTAGCAATGGGAAGGACAGTACCCCTCAGATTATCTAAGAAGATGACTCTCGGTTGTTTGGTGCACGCCTGCAATCTCAGCGACTAAGGAGGCAACTTATTGAGACCCTGTCTCAAAATAAAAAATTAAAAGGACTGGGATGTGCTCAGTGATAAAATGCCCCTGAGTTTAATCCTTAGTATAAAAAGAAAGTCTCTAGGGAACCTTAAAGGCAACAGGGAAGACAACACAGCTTAACTTCTAGCCAGATAAAGGTTACACCAAAGCCTAACTATCTCAGTTCCACTTACACAGTCCATCAGGTCTGGCCAGCAACAAAATTGACAAGGCATATTAAAAGACAAAACACAGCTTGAGGAGGCAGAGCAAGCACTGGAAATGGGCAGAGATTTCAGCATTATCAGACCAGGATAGTTTTTAAAATTGTTATGAATGTGCTAAGGATTCTAACAGAAAAAGGAGACAATTTTCAAGAACAAATAGGTCAAATAAGCAGAAAGAAGCAAAAAGAAATGCTAGAAATAAAAAACCCACTCTGTGCCAGAAACCAAGAATGTCTTTTAGTAGACTGTACACGGCCAGGGAAAGAATCAGTGAGCTCCAGGACACCCTAAGAGGAAAACTGAAATGTAAATTGAAAAGAAAAAAGTGTGAGTTTTCAAAAATTCAAGACCAACACCAAACCACAGATCCTGGAATCTTAGAGAATACCAGGCAGGACAGATAGAAAAACCTACACCTAGGCACATCACAAAGAAAATGCAGAAAATCAAAGACAAAGAAAAATTTGAAAAATGCTACAAAATAGAAATAGCTATAAAAAGAGCTTACTTCCGGAAGAACAAGGATAAGTACATCAGATTTCTCCTTAGAAACCACACAAGCAAGAGTGTGCAGTACAACATTTAAAGGGCTGAAAGAAAAACCACCAGCTAGAATGCTCTACTTCATGAAACTATCCTTCAAAAGTGAAGGATAAAGACTTTCTTACACAAAAATGGAGGGAATCTGTCACTGGTAAACGTGCACTGAAGGAAGATAATATAGGCCAGAAACTTAGACTCAAAGAGTGTTAAGTAAAATACTTGATGTTTCTTATTCTAAATTATCTAACAAAAACCCATTTGTTCAAAACAATAGTGTCCACCTAGTGGTGGCATACCAGTGGATAAGTGAAACCAATGGCAGCAATGACAGAAGAGGTGGGCAGGAGGGAGGGAATGACACTCCTGTCGCATGGTGTGGGCCCTGCTGTGAGGGGGTGACGTGCTATCGGAAAGTGGACTTGGACTGGCTCTGAGTGTATATATACTGCACACTCTGCAGAATCCACTTGCAAATGTGACAAAGATAATATTATTGATATGCTGAGAGAGGAGACGCAACAGAATATGAAATAATTCAAAGCCAAAGAAGGCAGAGAGTGGGGGAAAAAAACCCACAAAGAACAAGTGTAATGACTACAAAACTAACAAATGAAATATGAGTCCAGCTATATCAATAATCACTCAGAACACCAATGATCTTCACCCACCAATGAAAACACACACATTGAAAGTATAATGACAAATGCAGATTAACAGTTAATAAGATATTGGATGCTAACAGTTATCTCAAGAAAACAGAAATAGCTGTATTAATTCCATACAGCAGATTTCAGATCAAGGAAAATTAACAGGCATAAAAGGGGCATTACAGAATGAAAAAGGGGTTAATTCTACAACAGGACATGCTGTGTATACATCTAATGAAAAGAATGTGAAAATATATGAGGCATGCATTGATAGAAATGCAAGCAAAATGGGTGACTTCACTATTACACTTGGAGATTCCTATATCCTTCCATCAGAAATGGACCATTAAGGGGCTCAGGATGTGGCTCAACTGGTAGAGGGCTCGCCTGGCATGCGTGAGGCACTGGGTTCAATCCTCAGCACCACATAAAAATTAAAAAATAAATATATTGTGTAAAATATAAATATATTGTCCACCTAAAACTAAAAAATAAACATTAAAAAAAAAAGAAATGGACCATTAAACAGAAAATTGGATCTGAATGACATTTACAGAATATATGACATTCTCACACTGACTTGGAACATTCACCAAGACAGACCACATTGTGTGCTGTAATATACACCCTCACAAATTTAAAATAATAGAAATCATATAATGTCTGCTCTCAGACCACAGTGGAATTAAACTGGGGATCCATTAACGCAGACAGCTGGAAAGCCCCTACATCTTGGGAGATTAAACACACTTCTGAATAACACATGGATTGAAGAAGTCTCATGAAGGACTTAGAAAAGAAGAAAGAGTATATAACTAAAAATAACACATTTTAAAAAAGAATTGTTTACAAAAAAGTAAAAATAAAAATAACAAAAAGAAAAGATATAAAATTAATGATTTAAGGTTCCACCTTAGGAACTTAAGAAAAAAGAACTAATTAAATGTTAACAAAAGAAAATATTATGAAAGAAATCAATAGAGAAAAATAAGAAAACCCCCAAAATTGTGTTTTTGAGAAGATTAATAAAATTGATAAACATCAAGTCAGGTAAGCTAAGAAAAAAAAAAGACACAAATAATGAGAAATGAAAGGCTCATGGACGCTAAAGACATAATAAGAGAGTATTCAGAATATAATGTTCACAAATGAGAAAAACTTAGATGAAATGAACCAATTCCTTGAAAGACAAAATCTATCAAAGCTCATAAAGAGAACTAGATAATTGGAATAGTTCTGCATCTATTAAGGAAATTGCATTAATAACTAATAAACTTCTAAAGCCGAAAGCACCAGGTTCAGATGCACTCACTGACAGATTCTATCAAATCTGTAAGGAAGAAATTATAGAAATTCTCTACAATCTCTACCAGAAAATAATGGTAGAGTATACTTCCTCATTCATTCTATAAGGTCAGCATTTCCAGGTTACCAAAACCAGATGGAGATATTATAAGAAACACTAAAGACAAATACTTCTCATGAATGTAAAAATCTTAACAAAACATTAGCAAGTAAAATCCAACAATGTATACAGTAAGTTATATACCACGACTGTCTTAGTCTGATTTCTGCTGCTATAACAGAATATTATGAACTGGATAAATTATAAAAAAAAGAGATTTATTTGGCTCATAGTTCCAAAAGCTGACAAGTCCAAGATTGAGGGGCTAGAACTGGGGAGGATCTTCATGGTCCATCCTAAGATGGTAGGAGCATCACATGGTGAGGGTGAGGCGGGAGATGGCCTGCCAGAACCCCCAATACAACTAACCCACCCAGCAACAATGGCCTCAGTTCAATCGTAAGGGTATGCCTTCATGGCTTAATCAACTCTTAAAGATCCCACCTCTTAAACTGTGACAATGGCAATTAAATTTAAAAATGACATCTGAAGGGGACATTCAAACCATAGCAATAATCCAAGAAACAAGGATAGTTTAACATCTGAAAATCAGTTAACCTGACCCATCATACCAACAGGCTAAGAATAATCACATAATATAATCACATGATCATATTAACATATGCAGGAAAAACATTTGATAAAATCCAACATCCGTTCATAACAATTCTGAGCAAACTAGCAACAGAGAAACTTCAACTTGATAAAGAACATGTACAAAACCTATAGCCAGCATCAGACCTGATGGTGATACACTACATAGATGCAGCCCCAAGGTCAGGAATGAGGTGAGGATGTCTCTTATCATTTCTATTCAGCACTGTACTAGAATTCCCACCTAGTGCAATAAGACATTTATTTATTTAATTTTTTTTTAAAAAAAGAAAGAGTGTGAAAGTGAGAGACAGAGAGAGAATTTTTAATATTTATTTATTTATTTTAGTTTTTCGGTGGACACAACATCTTTGTTTGTATGTGGTGTTGAGGATTGAACCCGGGTCGCACGCATGCCAGGTGAGCACGCTACCGCTTGAGCCACATCCCCAGCCCAGCAATAAGACATTTAAAAAAAATAAGTATACATATTGGAAAAGGAAGAAATAAAACTATCTTTCTTTATAGATGACAGGACTATCTAAAGAATCAACAGTAACAAAATCTCCTGGAACTATTAGTGGATACAGAAAGCTTATAGGACACAAAGCATATATATAAAATACAATTACTTCCCTATGTTCCTGAAATACACAATTAGAATGAGAAATTAAAAAACAAAGAATACTTAAGTAATAATATATATTATGTAACAGATCTATATGAGAAAACCTAAACTCTGATGAAAGATCAAAGGAAATTTAATTGGAGAGATTTCCATGTACAGGGATAAGATTCAATTTTGTCAAGATGTCATCTCTTCCCAACTTGACTAAATGCAATCTCAATAAAAATCTAGAAGTTATTTTGTGAACACCAACAAACTGATTCTAAAGTTTATATGGAAAGGCAAAAGACCCAGAAAGTCAACACAATATTGAGATGGAAGAAGGAAGAAAAGGGCTGACTTCATCCCACTCTGAGACTGACCATAACCCTGTGGTGCTGGCAAGAGACAAGCAAACCCATGGGAAAGAGCTGAGTCCAGAACAGAACCACACAGACTTAGAACTGCTCTTGGGCAAAGGATCAAACATGAGAAACAGTCTCTTCAGTAAGTGGTGCCAAGCATTCAGACATGCACAAGTGACAATGAACCTAGACACAAACCTTATACCTTGCACAAAGGTTAACTCAAAATGGAGCATAGACCGAAACGGAAAAAATAAAACTATAAAACTTCTAGAAAAGAATACAGAAGACTACTGGTGCAATGAGTTTTTCAATGTAACACCAAAAGCATGACCTGTAGGGAAAAAAAAAACCTGATAAACTGGACTTCATTAATATTAAAACTTCTGTGCTTTAAAAGACACAATTTAAAAAAAAAATAGAAAGACAAACCAGACTGGGAGAAAATCTTTGCAAAACAAGTATCTAATAAAGAACTGCTATCTAAACTATTTGAGAAATTCTTGATATTTAACAATATGACAATTAAAAAATGGGCAAAATATCTGAACACATAGCTCATTAAAAGTATGCAGACAGCAAGTAAACACATGAAAAAATGTTCACTCTCACTAGTGAACATCACTGTTGTCACCCTGAAATAGTGATACTATTGCACACCTACCAGAAGGGTAAAAACAACAGCAAAAGCCGCGAAGGTGTAGCAGGGAGTTCTTGCTCACTGCTGATAAAGACACAGATGGTATGGCCACACTAGCAGAGCTTGGCACTTTCTCATATAAGCAAACACTCAGCCCTCTGTATATGAGGATCCAAATCTATAAACTTTTTTTTTTTTTTTAAAGAGAGAGAGAGAGAGAATTTTTTTAATATTTATTTTTTTAGTTTTCGGCAGACACAACATCTTTGTTTATATGCGGTGCTGAGGATTGAACCCAGGCCGCAGGCATGCCAGGCGAGCGCGCTACTGCTTGAGCCACATCCCCAGCCCCCAAATCTATAAACTTAACCAACTATAGATTGAATATGTACAAATATTTTTAAATCATTATTCCTTAAATAATAGAGCATACCAACTACTGACTCTGTACAAAGTATTGTAAGTAATCTCAAAATTATTTAAAGTATATGTTAAGTTATATGCACGGCTACCCATTTTATATGAGAAACTTGAGCATCATGGACTTTGGCACCCACTGGGTTCCTAGAGCTAGCCTGTGCAGACCTGAGGGATGAGTGTATATTCATCGAAATCCAACAATCACACTCCTTGGTATTTACTTGAATGGGTTAAAAATACGTCCATAGAAAAACCTACATACAATGTTTAAAGCAACTTTATTCATCATTGCCAAAAGTTGGAAGCAACGAGGTGGCCTTTAGTAGGTAGATGAGCTGTGGGGTACAGGGCCATCCAGATGGTGGGGACTATTCAGTGATTCAAAAAAAGGTAGCAAGCCATGAAAAGGCAAAGAGGAGCCTTAAATTCTGTTGCTAAGTGTCAGGAAATGGCCCGATGGGCTACAAACTGTAATTTCAAACACATGACATTCTAGAAAATGCCAACTGTGGAATAAAGGGCCCAGTCAGTGTCTGCCAGGGCTTCTGGGGTGCAGAGGAAGGGGAGAAGGGGAAAGCACAGGAGACTCAAGGCAGGCCAATTATTCTGAAGTGCCCTGCAGCGAGGAGATCTGCCAAGCGTTCCAAACCCCAGAACGCACAGTACAGGGAACCTCGAAGGAAATCATGGACTTTGGCCACATACCGGTACTGGCTCATCACTGTCACAATCAGCAGGCACACTTATTCAAGACGCTAACAGAGGATCTGGGTGAGGGGCAGGGAGGTAGGCATGGGGAACTCTGATGGCCCCTCAATTGTTCTGAAGGCCTACGGCGGCTCTATGTGTGAAAAGCCTTGCTCTCGCCTTATCCACAACCACCCACTTTCCCGCTCCCACTGAGCCAACCATTTTAGTTTTGAGTATTCTTCAAGAGTTTTCCAGAAATACTATCAAATGAGTATATAATACTATCCCTCTTCTTAAGAAACATGTAACACACACTCTCCATACAGAATTAGTTTCCATTCTGCCAGGTGTGGTGGTGCATGTTGTAATCCCAGCTACTTAGGAGGCTGAGGCAGGGGGATCACAAGTTTGACACTGGATTGAGCAATGTAGGGAGATGTTGTCTCAAGATAAAATAAAAAAGGCCAAAGATGTAGCTCAGTAGTAGTCCTTGCATAGCACGTGTGAGGTCCTGGGTTCAAGCACCACTACTAAAAAAAAAAATAAATAAATAACCAAGTTTCCATTTGGATGATAAAAACTTATAATAAGATGGTGGTGACAGTTGCACATGTGCTTGTTATCAACGTCGTTAGTGCCTCAGTATATTGAAAAGTGGTCAGAATGGGAAAAAAATCCTTATTTTGTTATCAATGCCTGTTTTTGACTATAAAATCTGTAAAAAATTCTTAAATAGTCTAACTGCATTTTTAAAATTTTGCAGTTCTGGAGATCAAACCCGCAGCCTCACACATGCCAGGTTAGTGCTCTGCTGCTGAGCTTCCCCAGCCTAAGCACGTGCATTACTTTGATAGAGATCTCTGAGTTAAATGTGTTCCAGTCCAACAGCACTCATGGTTCTATAGCCATGGATTAACAAAATTTCTCAATACTGTAGCTGTAACTCTTTACTGGGGCTGGGGGACAGGAGGAGAATCACACATACACATGAATCACCATCAACGTTCCATGGATGAACAAGAATTCAAAGCTATATCACCCATAAAGTTCTTACCCAATTGAAATTCAGTCTTGGGCTTGATGGACGGAAGTTTACACTGCCACTCAAAAGTATTTGGATAGGAACTCACTGGTTTAGGAAGCCCAGACAGAAGTTTGAGAATTAACTTATCATCCCACGGATTCTCAATAGTGAAGTCTTAAGGGAACAGGAATAAGAAAAGAAACATGAGTTCAGTATTCAAAGATTTTACTTAATAAATTTTAGATAAAGCAAGTGGAGACATTCATTCATTAATTAAGCTTTCAAAACTCTCATCCTTTATAGAGCATTGATTCAAGTAATAGAGAATTGTTTCCAAAAGTCAGAACTGGGAGTTGTGCAGTTGACCATCTGCCATTTTGGATTTGAAAGTTTAAATCAACATTCAGGGTGACAAAGGGATATCATCTGCATCTCACTCCGCTCACCTAAAATGCTAGGTCCTGCCTTTAGCAGTGATGGCTGCACATTTAAGGCACACATGGAGTTGGTTAGTGACCTCAAATGTGCTCAGACAGATACACTGTCTTTAACTGCTTTCCCATTTACACCCACAAAACACAATTTGCACATGAGTTGTACTTTGGTCCAAGATAGAAAACAATTTCTAAAGGGAAGATGAAGGTTTCTCTCCAACTTAGAATAATAACGTATTCTTATTAGTGGCAATTATGAAAGAACTGCTAGGGTAGAACCTAGCCTTGTCCCCTAGCCACTCCATCTCTGGTCCATATTCTCTACCAGTAGGTGAGACTGTCTGGGTGACAAGGGGTGGTAGGAGGGATCTCTTTAATCTTGACCCTCTGTTGACTTTTCTGTAAAGTGGGGAAAACAGCATTAGATTAAATTCCTGACACACAGTAGGCCCTCAAATTCCAATTCCCTCTTCCAACAGTACTTAACTTGAAATCTAAAATTAAAATGGATCGATTTGCCCTTCAAGTACATTCCTGCTGGACTGCACTTCAGTACAGTGTCTGACTGTAGGTTCTACTCAGTGGCACACCGGTCCCCCTCTGAGTTCTTCCACAGAACAGCTCTTCCTATGCTGCGGTCCTAATGGAATGACTAAGCCTGAGCCTCTGTGCACACCTGGAGCACTGACATCCCCATGGGGACCCATCTGCATCCGGTCTTCTTGGGGCCTGGCACTGGCATCGGATGGGTCCTCCACAACGGCTCGGTCAGTGTCTGTGAGTTTACAAGCTTCAAGGCCCCGTACAGCTTCCTGGGTGAGTGCAGCACCCGGGGCAGGCTGGCTGAAATGGTGCAAGGATGCCAAAGAGAGGTCTCTGGGGCATGTGCCTTCTGGGCTCTTCTCTTGAATTGAACTGGATGTGGAGAAAATTACAGAGAAAATCAAAACACCCTATTATTAGAAGCCTAATGGACTTGATCACACAAAAGTTCTGCAACAGAGTTTCCTTTTCATTCTAGGAATGTCACTTCAAATATGCTGCACAGCCTGAGTTGATTAAATCATTTTCTTACACAACTATAGGCAAATACAAAGCTAGTCCAATATTAATAGAAATAAAAATCAAAGACATGATGATATACTAGATAAATGGGGGTGGTGATACACTTGCTATTATTTAGCAGGGAATGTCGGGAGAAAGGGTATCTCAGCAGCACTGCTATGATCAAGACTGGATATCTAACTTCTTTCTAAAAATGACTTCTTTTATAACATTCAGACAACAAAAAAATGTCAACCACAATCTAACAAAATCCTACACATTTCCATATATATGGGTGTGTGTATATACATGCATACACAGCTGATTCCCATTCATAGATTTCAGATTTGTGAATGCACCTATGTGTTAAAATTTACTTAAACATCCAGATCAACATTCATATAATTCTCAGTCATTTGCAGACTTTAGAGAAATGAAAAATCTGGGTGCGTGTTCCCAGGCCAGGTGGAGCAAGGTGAAGCCTACAGCTTATGCTCCTCACTGCCCTGCTTGGAGTCTAATGCCATGGTTTTTGCATTTCTGTGCTTTTTGTTGGGATTTCAGGTGTTTTGCTGAAGTGTGTCTATTGTTCCTAAGCATAGAAGGCTCTGAGATGCCTTACAGGGAAAACAGGTAAGCCTCATGCAGGCACAAGTGCAATGTAAGTCATGAGTAATATGTGTTAAATAAGGTGACTTTAAACAAACATGGCAACAGAGGCCCACAGGATAAGCATGTATTTCCCCTAGACAAGTGTCCAGTATACACTACAAGGAACAATGAGAATCAATCGTGTATATCTCTACACCCACATTTAACCCTTACATCTATACATATACATCACAAATAAATATGTCCCTTTCTCAACTGCAAATATTTCCTAGTGTTCCCTAGTTTCCCAAGACCATGATAGTTCAAATAGTACTGGCCACTATTTGGCTTCTCAAATAGACACTAGGGGTACCTTACCTGTACATTGAAAAATTGTTTCCATACCTCATACTACCGATACTAGTAACATGGGTATCCAAATTACTGTCAATGCATAAATGATTAACAAAATCTTTCTCTCTTGTCCATAAGAATCTGAGTCTGTTAACTGTTAGCTCTTTTCCCCTAAAAACTTACTCTGTCACCATTGGTTATGGTTAAAAATAACCCTCACTGGTTAACTGTATCTGGAGTAGAATTACAAATATCTGCTAGGAACCCATAGTTTCAGTTATTCATTTTTCAGAAAAAAAATGAATTAGCATAAGCATGTAGAAAATGGTTAACTCACCAATAATAAAATAATGCAAATTCAATAAATTTTGGTTTTTAATTGAAATTGTGCCCAGTGGGTTTTCTCATGGGCACCCTGGGACTTGATGGAGGTGTTGCATAAGGCTCTTAAGCGAGGATCCTGCACTTGGTTCATGTGAGCCTTGCTTCCTTGCAACTGAACTGTCACACGGGGCCAAAGACAACAGTTCCTTGGGTAGGATGCACCCAGTCAGCAACTGGGATTTCTGCCCTATGTACTTCTAAGTTAATCTTACATCAAGGATGGCTTATGGCATTCTTGTGAGTCAATGGCCTGGCTGGGCTTAGCCACTCCTGATGGCTCTTGTTATCAAAAACCTCATTCAACTGTGACCCAAATAAACAAATGATTAGATAAAAGATGTGAACAGAAATTACTTAAGAAAAAAAAATAAATGAACCTAAACATATAGAAGTGATTAACATCAATAATAAAATTAATGCAAATTCAATATATTTTTGCTTTTTAATTGAACTTGTGCCTTGTGGGTTTCTAATAAGAGGCAGTGAGAAGAAGGGGTCAGCACTCAGACAAATACAGGTTCACACTCCAATTCTGTAAATTTGCAGCCTTATGACTTTAAGTCAATAATTTATCTGAGACTCAATTTCCTTATCTATAACGGAAAAAGAAAGAATAGTCCCCACAACTCAGTTATTATAAGGACTAACTGAAAGACAGAGTCCAGGAAAAGCGTAAGTACTGTGTCTAGAATAAAATAGTTACCCAGAAGATGGCAGCCTTGGTTAGGATCTCTGAGGTTTACAGCCTGCGCAGACATGGTGGGGTTTACGGTGCCGAGTCTGCCTTTACTGCTTATTCCTTAGGAGGCTTAAGTACCCTCTCTTCTCTTAAAAGGAAGTCATCAATTTTCTCAATTTTACTGGATATGAAAAGCAGTTCTGTTTGCCCAGTTCTGCAACAGTCTTCACATGGCAGGGTCTCTTTTTGGTAAAAGGCTTTCCAGTTCTAATCCCCAAATGAGTACAAGTCAGTTGCAGACTCTGTCACCCTAGCTGCTTCTCTCACTGTCCTGATACCAAGAGGGGGGCTCATTACTGGGCTTAGAGGACCTTCTGACTACAAGCTGCCAATTGTTAAGCACTTTATGAGTTGTTTAGGATGGGATTAGGCATTCTCTTACATCTGGAAAAGGAAAGCTCAAGGAAAGCTCAAGTGGAAATGCAGAGAAGGGCACAACTGCAAGTTACCTGAACTTTCTGTCTCTCAAGGGCTCCACCACATTCTCAACACAAGAACTCAACGGCACATGGGTACACTGCGTTGCTATCATGTTTTCTGAAATACACAAAAACGAGAGACACAAACATTACATGCATGTATATGCACGCGCATACAATT
Organism: Ictidomys tridecemlineatus; assembly: GCF_052094955.1. NCBI lineage: Eukaryota > Metazoa > Chordata > Mammalia > Rodentia > Sciuridae > Ictidomys > Ictidomys tridecemlineatus. Next base: position 24,132,433 of record NC_135494.1, read on the forward strand.
TGACATGGTTACAATTCTAGAATTCCTTTATATGATGACTTTCATTATAATTTCAAAATAGTGTTCCATGGCAAAGTGTGATAAGATGCGAAAAATCAAAATCACTCAACACTCTCGTACAGGGGAGCACTTCAGTTTTGACATCTGATCTATAATGATCCTTCAAGAACAAAGAGTCCAGAGAGCAGCAGGTCCACTCCAGACAGGATGACCACACAGGTGGGTCACTGGCATGGGTGACAGGTCACAGCCAGGTTCAGGAGATTAGTGAAGTGAAATTTTTTGGCAGTTATTTCATTATTGCTTTTAAGAAGTACCAGCAGTGACAGAGTTTGGCTGGTAAATTGGTAGTCACTGAAATGGTACCGAAGTTCCAGATCTCATAGTATTTATACTGTAGGTTGGTAATAAAAAACTAATAATTATCTGTGCTCAATGTAATGCCACATATCAGGGTTCAATTCAGAGATATATATCTCTTTTATATAGGGTGCTATATTTGGGATGCAATAGAAATAAAAGACTATTTGTGAGTTTTGTCATTATTCCCTTGAAGCAAAACACTAAAAAACAAAATTATTTTATGTGTAATGTATCCTTGGCTGCATGTCTGAAATAATAAAAATTTATAGAAATGTATCAAGGACCAAAATTGGCTATTTTTTTATTCATTAAAAACCATGTTTAGTATTTTTAGCATTCAAATAATTATCTGCAGTGCTCCCCTCTTGACTTTTGAAAAACATAATCATACTCCTGTACAAATGGTTTGGACTTTGTATATTTGCCTTTATATGCTTCTATAAGTTTCCCCCATTTCTACCTATGATCTGTTATTAAATTTTCAAAATATGTGGACTTTATGAAGTTAGTATGCCAAAGAAAAAAACAATTAATGGATTCCAAGCCCCTTTATGGTTTTCGAACGTCCCCCTTAGAATTTTCAAGAACACTATAATACTGATGAACCGACTAATACTAATGTTTATAGAAGACAGACACTGAAAAAGTATGTCGCATACCTTTATCTTCCAGATTGTTCACTGCGTCTGCTGGAAGCTTGTGGAAGGGGGTAGATGCAAGCTGGGCAGCAGAGGTGAAGTCCCCTGTGCTCTTAGGACTGGGTGCCAGGGTTCTGTTGCAGCGAATACCCCAGACGGTTGAATCATCCAAAAACTCTTCAGAATGAGGCACTTCCTACAACAAAGGAGGAGCTGAAAAATAATCGCCATCTTGTTTTGTCTGTGAAATTTAAGACATTAAGACTTCAAGCTGGGTGCAGTGGTACAGAATGTATGCCTGCCATTCAGGAGGCTGAAGTGAGAGGATCACGTGAAGTTTGAGACCAGTCTGAGCACCACAGCAAGATTTTGTCCCCAAAAAACATTTTACCCCTCATCTTTAATACATCTCAGTGGAACTACAACACAAGGGTCACATTTTTTATTTTAATTCTACATTTTTCTTTAAATTTGAAAAAAAAATTCCAGGTTTATAGAAAGATTACAAAGGTAGCACAGTCTCATATAACCTTTATTAAGCTCCCACTAGTGTCAATTTCTTCTAGATCCTGGCACATTTCAAAAAGTTAAACACCACTTGTAGCTATCAGTCCTTATCTGGATTTCACAAGTCCCCTCCAATATCCCTTGCCTGTCCTGGATCCAGTCCAGGATGGCATGTGTGTGCCACTGTCTGTTGACTTTGTCTCCTCTAGTTTATGACTATCTATCAGTCCTTCCTACTCTTTCCTTGCACTGAAATTTGTGAACACTAGTCAGGAACTGTGCAGAATGTCCCCCTAATTTGGGCTCGTTTTCTCACACGTAGACTAGAATTATAGGTTTTGGGGAAAACTTGGGGTAAAGGACCTTCTCATTATACAGTGGGGATGCATGCTAGCTAGCCACAAGGCTTGTTCCTGGTGAGGTTAAACCCAATCACTGAGAAGGCATTTGTGAGGTTTCCTCACGGGAAACCATTTTTCCCATTCTCTATTTGTCTTACCCAAACTCAAGGGATGTAAATTAAACTCCACCTTCTAGAATGTCATTAAAGCATTTGTGGACAAATGTTAAACCACCGCAGAATCAACAGTGGTGAGATATTTGGAGGCTCCAGAAGTACCTGTTTCTTCCTGAAGTTTTACTCATCAATTCCTTAGTGGATCTTGCCTATAGCATTTATTTTATTGGGACTCTAATGATGCCTTCCACATCACTTGGAATTCTTCTCTAAGGAAGAATCATCCTTTGCTCCCTTTTATTTATATCAATATCTGTTTTATTTCTTGGGTGATAATTCAATATTACTTTATTCTACTTATTGTTCAAATTTTTCTAGGTTTAGCCATTGGCTCATTCAGGTTGGCATCTATATTCTTTTGATATGCCACATCTTTCTTGGTTTTCTTATAGGAAAAAACAAAACCCCAAATCCTTCCTTAATTTTCTAGCACAATATGCTCCAGACTTATCTTGTATTTTTCTTGCCCCAGCCCCTAGAATCAGGCACTTCTCCAAGAACAGAATTACGGGTCAAGTTTTTTAGAGTCTGTAGGGAAAGACAAATTGCTGAGTCAGGTCCATAGCTCATGACCCCCTTTGGTTGCCCTTACAATGCCACCCATGGTTTTTATTTTTTTAATTTGTTTAGATACGCATGACAGTAGACCGTATTTTGACATATTATACATACATGGTGTATAACGTAGGATTCTATTCCTGTGGTTGTTCATGATGTGGAGTTATACTGGTTGTGTATTCATATATGAACACAGAAAAGTTATATCGGATTCATTCTATTGTCTTCTCTACTTCCATCCCTTCCCTTCATTACATCCCTTTCCTTCAATCCAATGAACTTCTGTTTGCACCCCACCTTTATTGTGTATTAGCATCCACATATTGTAAGGGTCCGGCGAAACGTCGGAGTAAGAGACCGCAAGAGACTGTCTTATTCAAAAGCAGAAGGGTGGGTTTATTTGGAGACCAGCATGCTAGGGCTCTCTCTATAGCAAAGAGAGATAGAGCCCTGAGAACAGCTTGAGCAGAGCTTATATACTTTCCTTGGAGAGGGCAGCGAGAGAAGTTACATTTTGTAGTTTGGCAGTTGGGGACAGCCATTCTGGGAACAAGATTAGCAGACAGTCCACAGTTAGAGACAGCACATTCTGAGAACAAGATTAGCAAACAGTCCTTAAAATTTCAACAGTGTTTTGTTAAGCATATAGAGAAACGGAATGACAATTACCTTTTTTATTAACCTTTCAATATCAGAGAGAATATTTGGCCTTGTTTTTTGGGGATCGGCTTATTTCACTTAACATGATAGCTTCTAGTTCCATCCATTTACCAGCAAATGCCATAATTTCATTCTTCTTTATACCTGAGTAATGTTCCATTGTGTAAATATACCACATTTTCTTTATCCATTCACCCCTTGAAGGGCACTTAGGTTGGTTCCATAGCCTAGCTATTGTGAACTGATGTGGCTGTGTCACTGTAGTACTGTTTTTAAGTCCTTTGGGTATAAACTAAGGAATGGGATAACTGGGCCAAATGGTAGTTTAATTCAAAGTTTTCTAAGGGATCTCCACATTGCTTTCCAGAGTGGTTGCACCAATTTGCAGTCCCATAAGGAATGGATGTAGACCTTTTCCCTCACATCCTTGTCAACATTTATTGTTACTTGTATTCTTGATAATTGCTATTCTGACTAAAGTGAGATGGAATCTCAGTGTAGTTTTAATTTGCATTTCTCTAATTGCTGCAGATGTTGAGCGTTTTTCCATATATGATTTGACCTTTCGTATTTCTTCTTCAGTGAAGTGCCTGTTGTGTTCCTTTACCTATTTACTGATTGGGTTATTTCATTTTTTGGTGTTATGTTTTTGGGGGTTTCTTTGCATATGCTGGAGAAATGCTCTACCTGAGTGGCAGGTGAAGAATATTTTCTCTCATTCTGTAGAAGAGAGAATTCTCCCTCTCTCCATGTTTTCAATTGTTTCCTTTGCTAAACTTCTTAGTTTGGCACCATCTCATTTATTGATTCTTGATTTTGCTTCATGCATTTTAGTTGGTTCCTAAGTGAACATGATGAAGAGTTGGGCCTACATTTTCTTCTAGTAGATATGAGTTCAATTTCATTCTGCTATAGATGGATTTCCAGTTTACCCAGCACCATTTGTTAAGAGGCTATCTTTTCTTCAATGTATGCTTATGGTGCCTTTATCTAGTATGAGATAACTGTACTTATGTGGGTTTGGTTCTCACACATAATTTTTATATCTTCTGCATTGTCTTCATAAAATCCACCATCTCTTCCAATGGAGGCGAAACTGGCAGATTGTTTCTTCAGATGATATAAGATAAAGTACTGGCTTATGTTTAGCATCAGGATATATGGAAAATGCATTGTGGGTTTGGTAAAAGTAATAGTTCAGCAAAACGTACCTTTAAAGTGATGGCACTATGTCTGCAATTTACTTCATTATTTGTGAAAATTTTAAGCTCAATAGATCATCAGAGGGATTAGGGAGCCAGGCAATAGTTCGTCCAAACAACCCCCCAAGGGACTACAAATAGGAGCCAGGGCTTGGTGTCTTAGTGAGGTGCTTGGTGAGCCAGTGGCTCTCAATGGTGCCTCACTGCCATGGGGTCAGCCAGGGGATGGGGATCGAGCACACTGTGGGGTACACTTAGAGCCAGGGTGGAAGTCAATGAGGACGGACACAAAGGCCACCGTAGTGGAATGCAGTGGGCTACTGGGCAGTGAAGGGTGCCTGCTGAGCTGTGCTGAGGATGGTCCATCTCAGCTGGATTCAGATTTGCTGGGTTTCTCACTGATATTCCACTGTAGGCCTCACTTCCTCCGTCAAGGAAAAACAAATATCCCCAGGTGGCTTGTTCTTACTAGAGGGAAGGCTCTTTGAGGGCAAGGATCATATCAAATACATTTTTATTTCCTATACATATTAGATATCTGGCACATCACAGGTATTCAAATAATTGTTGAACAATATTCTAGCAATATTAGAACAATAACAAGTATTCTAACAAGTAGAATAACAATCTTCTACTTCGCACAATATATTGTGGTTTTATATACATCACACCATTTGAGTGGCATAATCACTTGGCAGATCTGTGTCAGATGAAATAGAGAGTGGCTTACATTTGGTTTTGGAGGACGTCTGCTGCTAGAGCGTTCTCCAAAGGTCCTGGCTCCTGTGGGGTTATTTTTAGGCTGTGGTAACCTAAGGAAAAGATTTATGAAATTAAAAACAGTAAAATATGGTGATGAAATAAATGCTACCACTTGATCTAATGTTAGAAAGATTCTCCCCTCATTTATTAAGGGGTTTCTTACTATTGCACTTCCAGAAAAAGTGAATTGACTATGTAAATATAAGTTGACTAACAGTTACCAAAGAGAGGGTAGAAAATGCAATTTTTGTTAGTTTTTAAATTGTTACAATTTTTTTTAGGAACAAAAGAACAATTAGGAGCATGGCCAATAAAATACCTTGGATGCCTTGAAACACCTTAGCTCTTTTCCCAGTGCCTGGCTGAGATAGGGAACTTCTCTCTGCATGCTGGTCATGCTTTCTCCATTCTGCCTGGGTGTGAATTTCCTCCATACCAAGACACTTGTAATTCACCCAGATATCTCTTTTTCCATAGTGTAAACTATTAACCACTCTCTAGTATCATGTGACTCTGCCTTAAAACATTCTCTCTGCAGCGTTACCCAGTGTAAGCCGGGTCCTTTCCCACTTATCAATCCTGCAAATGTAAACAGCACAGTACGGACACCTGCACTGATTCCTCTACATTCTGAAACAATTTCAAACCAGAGAATCCTGTTCTTTGACAAATTCTAATGCTTTCCTTTTTCTACTGTGCTTTCACTTGGAGCTCTGCCCTCCTGGAACTCATGCACAGCACTGTGGCTCTGCAGAACACTGGCAACAAGCTCCCAGCTGTTGGTGGAAAGGCTTATCAGTGCAGAGCTGGGCCAGAACCAGACCATCCTGGCAGACAGTCCAAATTACCTCCCTGCTGCCTCACCATCTTGAGTCCTGCAGGCACCTCCAGGCATCCTGTGGCACTATGACATGCGTCCCCCCAGTGATATATTAACTTGATGTTTCTTTACCCATAATTTTCTTTGTTTCCATCTTCAAAAATAGGAAAAGCAGATGTCAAAGCAACAACTTTATTGACTCCCCAAGCCCCAGAAGAATTTGCATTTTCTGCAAGAGAATAAAAAATGTATTTCATGACTGTTCTAGGAAAAACATGACCCTTTACACTAAAACTTCAACTACAAATGAAGTGGGAGGTAGAGGGGAGAAGCTTATAGAAAAGAACTGGCATCAGTTTTTAAATACTAGGTGGTAAGGCAAATCACTTTGTAGTGGGATGAAGTGATTTAACTATAATCACTGGGCAGCCTCAAGTCCCAAATTACTGCCACACATCAAGAACACAGCTCATCATTCTCCTATGACACTTCTATTATCACCTGACTCATTCAATAAAAGCTCTCAGTGGTTTTAGTTTTCATTTGCTTTAAGAAAAATCTCTTCTCCCAACTCCAAATGGATCCTACTGATCTTTATTGCAATCTCTGGCTCCCAGCATGAATCCCCTGGCCCTAGGTAAGAGGGCTAGTTGCTGGCCTCCAACCACAACCTGGCCACTTTTCTACCAAGAAGGCCTCAAATCACTCCTGGACTACTCAGCTCTTCTGGATGTACCTCCCCATGGGGATTTTATCCTCCTTTAGATATCACTGTTATAGCAACCCAACCCACCTAACCCAACCCAACAAACAGCAAACCCCAACTCTACCACACACATCGAAACCTTGTCCAACTCTGCCACACTTCTATTTCATGCACTTTCTGTGATGAGCAAGGCAGGGCCACATCTTAGGTAATCCCTGACAATGCCTGGGCTCCGCCCACAGTACAATGCATCAATTAGCTTTAAAATAAATTATTACTTTGAAACTGGTCTTCAAATGCGTCTTCATTTTGGTCTAGAGATGGCCATTCATCTTTGTCATCAGAAACATCAGGAAGTATAGGAGCCTGGAACATATTCATGATGAAACCTAAAAACCAGAAAGAATATCCATCAACAGATTGCAAAAGAGTTTACATTTTTTATAGTTTAAGGTGCTACACATTCAAACAAAAGGGTTTACCCAGTGCTTCCTTGGTGTGCACCGTGGGCAAGGGCTGGGCTCTGGAGGGTGTTGCCTAAACCACTCCCAGTGACGTGTTTGGAGTCGCATGGAAAGAACTTGCGCTGGCCACCATGTGCGTTTCATACACTAGCAAAGGAACAGGACCAAGAGCAGGATCATCAGGTCATTTAAAACGTGTTAGAAGGCACACAACTGCTTCAATAACTTACTACATTTAGACCAGGTTACCGTGGTAACCGTAATTGTCAATAATCATCACTCCAGACCCACATACTTATCTTTGTAAGAATACATAAAGTAGGTGAGGCAAGAATCATAGTTTCACACAAAATAAAGCGAAGGCTCAAAGACACCGGATGTTTGGCCTGAGATCAAACCAATTAGAGTTTTGTCACAGGTAGCATCCTGAGCTCCACCATGTCTCAAGTACTGTCTGCTTGTGGTCAGAGTGTAACCCCCACCCCCCACTGTCAGTCCTAGACCACTTTCCTTCCCACTCAGCTTGAGCCAGTGGTGTACAAGGCCTGCACAGCCTGGGCCCTGCTTGCCCAGGTTTCAGTGTATTCCTCTTTGCCCTGCTCGCCCTGAAGCTCTGGCCTCTTTACTGTGCTTAGAACACCAGGGATAGTCCTGCCTGGGGGCTCTGCATCTGCAGTTCCTCTGCTTGAAAACTGGTTCTCTGAGGTGGCTGCATGAGTAGCTCCCTCCCTATTCCTCTATGCAGGCATTAACCTCACCAGCATCTTCCCTGTTCACCTTCTCTGAAATCTAACCCCTTACTTCAATATTAGCCCTTTCATTCCTGGGGGGATTTTTATTGTTTTGTCAAGATTCCATCTCTAACGATGTAGAATGGTTGGTGCCCAGCATCCAGCAAGCAGGCACCAAGTCTCAGTTGAATAGAATGAGTCTCCAGCTGTTTCAGAGGGCCCACCCTCATTAATAGTCAATGGAAAGAATGCCACAGCCACCTGCAGGGGGAAGGGAACACCCACACTGTCCCAAGTAATTTAATAAACTATGCACACACTTCCAGTGTGGTGCCAGACAGGAGAACAGTATTCGTAGTTAAACTTTGAATCACCTTTCTTACTCGACCCAACTAACATGACTCATTTTAGATTAATGTACTGAGACAGTTAATAGAAAAACTTGCATAAATTAATCTTTCAAGGAACTCTGAACTGATAAGATATTTACAATTAATACCATTGTTTTCAATAGTCTGGGGCTGAAATAACCCCTGGATTCTAAGAAGAGGATTCCTAATGCTTAGGTTTAATAAGGTCAGAAAGCTTCCTGTCCCATAGCCCCAGTACAGCCCAAGGAATGTGCCCCAGCAGGCCAGAATGAAGAAACCCCCATGAAGCTCACCTTCTTTGGTCTCTGCTCCACTCTGTGGCTGGAATCCATGAGCACTCTGACTCATACATCTGGAAGAGAAAACCCTGAGACACACAAGAATCAACATGTCTTACAAGAGAGTTTCTCATTAACTCTCATAGTAAAAGAAGCTGGTCAACAATCACAGCCTGTTGCTGAAACACAGATGGAGCTGCTTAGATCCACGGTGTAAATAAATGAAATGTTTTTTCTCTTCAGTTCTTTTTGAGGAAAACACTCTTACAGATAAAGGCCAGGCATGGGACACTAGTATGTCGTGTCACTTCTGTGTCTCGGCACCACAACAACCAGCCCTCCTTGTGGCAGGACAGGACAATGGCTTCCTAGTTCCAATGGGCTCATTTGCTGTACAGCATAAGGGGCTGACTGGGCACTGATGCCCAACAAGGTGGAGGCACCAATGTGCTTCAGCTGAGCGAATACCTTTCTGATGAGCCCACAGCCTCAGGCTAACATCCAGATTTTAAAACAATAGCTACCAACAAAGATAAAAAAGCTATGCAAACCACTTGCATTAAAGCTGTGGTTAAGTACACTAGGGGCAGAGGCCTGGCCTCATATTGGCCCAGGATTCCCTTAAGGAATGTCATTAAAATGTGAAGTAAAAAGCACAAAGCACTTTTAATTAAACAATATCATATCAAATCACAAGTTGCAAGACAGTCAAAGTGACTGAAGATAAAAACAAACACAACAAGTGATGTGACATTAATTCTAATATCTGAAGCCCAGAAAACTCTCAAAATTGGGGAAAAAACTTTCACAATAGTGTGGAGGTGGCTTGTGACATGGAGTCACAAAAGTCAATCCCATACTGCTCCGTGGGAGGACAAAAGGAGTAAGAGGGCATGCCAGCCACTGCCTGGAGTAATGTCCCCTGCAGGCCTTGGCCACAGCCAGGAGGCAAAAGGCAATTCCAACTATAGGTGTTTATTCTTCAAATACAGAGCGACTTGAGTTTCAGGAAATTTTAATTTATAATTCAGAAGAAAAGTATGAAGACAAACAAATCTAAAATCTAGAAGAAGGATAGATCCCTCTAAAGAAGTATAAAATATACATGTTTGAAAATTTTGGGCTCAATGTTTTGATAATTTTTTTCAACAACATATTCATGTAAATCATTTTAGCTGGGTATGGTGGCACACACCTGTAAACCCAGCTATTCAAGAGGCTGAGCCAAGAGAAGCCCAAGTTTGAGGCCAGCCTCAGCAGCTTAGTACATACTCTCAGGAACAACAAAACCAAAAAAGAGATGAGGATGTTGCTCAGCGATAAAGCACCCTCAGGTTCAATTTCCAGTACTGCAAGAAAAACATTTTTTAATAGAGATACCCCATCTCTTACATAATGCTCTTGATACTGCAGGTCATAAAAAAGAAGCTGACAGATGCCATTTACCACTCTCATCTCCAGGTCTGGCTTTGACTTACCTGGACTCTGTCACTGGCTGGGCTGTCAGAGGAGTAGGAGGAGCTATGCTCTGGCACACTGCTGGGGACACCAAAGCAGGAGGAACAGCATCTGCCGCAGGAGGAACAACAGGAGGCACCTCTCCGGGCTTCTCGCCCAAGTTCTTTGGGGTTTGCTGATTGAGTGACGGAAGACATCGAGCACCAAGTTCCCACTGAGCACCTGTGCCTAGCCCCACACATGCTGAATTCACCTTTCATGCCAGACAAACAAAGGAACAAAAATAAACCACAAAGACCAGAATATTATTATCAGGTATTAGAGCTTTCAAAGCATGTGACCCTTATCCTTCCAGGTGCTTTAAAACACCTGGAAATTTTCAACAGTGACGAAAAAAGACCACTCTAAAACATAACGAATGCTTTGTTGCTTCCAACCCTGGCTGTGAGTGCCACTCACACTTCTAACCATTGAAAAATAACCAGCCTCTGCAGTCATATCAGTATTTAAGAAGTGTCTTGTTTCTCTTTATTAAACTGAGGGAAAAAAAAACAATAAATCAATGTTACCAAACGCTCACAATGGTGTTCTCTTAAACTACCCTTGATAGGCAGCGTCCTCTTCCTGTATATATGAACTGCCTCAGAAACAGGGTTCATGGTGGGAAGGATTAGACTAAAGGTCTTTGTTTTTCTACTCACAAGTACATAGATTAGAACTAATGTTACCAACTTAAAAGACAGAAGGGTTAATTCCTTGCCCAAAAAGTATCCTTACAAATTGTTAGGAAAAACATCAAATGTCTAGAATATTGTTTTAAACAATAACACTAGTTATCAAAGAATATAACTTAAAACGACTTACACCATTTCCTTACCTACTAAATTAGTACAGATCAAAAATAATTGTACACCCCAACGGGAGGAGGAGCCCAGCCTCCCACCCGCACAGTAGGCAGACCACGTGGCCCGGAGAGGGGGCCCAGCCGCCCACCAGCGAGGTAGACAGACCACCCCAACTGGAGGAGGGGCCCAGCCGCCTGCCCATACAGTCACCTGACCGAGCTCTGGAAAAACATAGGTCTCCCCAACACCCCCTACCTCATCAAACACCTTATGAGAAAAACTGATGGAACTCATCTTGGAAAATCCCACCAACCCTTAAAACCCAACAACCGGTGGGCGTGGCTACCAGTTTGGTTCTTCAGCGGATCAGGCACCTGGTTTACATCTCAGAGAATAAGAGTAGAGAGGCCACAGGTGAAAGTTCAAGTCCTCTCATACTGACTACCACCAACACCCTGAACCCAGAGACTCCAGCTAGGAACTGACAATGCCACCAACTGAAAGAAAAGAAAACAGAGTTCTGAGAGGCATTTTTTTCTTTCTTTTTTTATCTTCTCTCTCACTTTTCATCAATTCATCCAGTCTCCTCTACCCTTCCCACTCTGGTCCTCAAAACCTCAACATATGTGAAACCAAGAATTGTGCATGAAAAAGGTCTTTAACAACTGAGTCACCAGAATAATATAATATAGAGGAATTCCATATGCCCCACCTCCCTCCCCCCTTTTATTTTTTTTCTCTTATTTTCTTTTTCCCTCTCTCTTTTTTCTCTTTCTTTCCTTGTTATTTGTTTCTCTCCTTCTTACTCCCTCTATCCCAACAGACACAACATAATCTATGGGACACAATGAAAGCAGTTCTAAGAGGAAAATTCATTGCTTGGAGTTCATTCCTTAAAAAAAGAAAAAAACAACAAATAAATGATCTCGCACTTCATCTCAAAACCCTAGAAAAAGAAGAGCAAAACAACAGCAAAAGTAGTAGAAGGCAAGAAATAATTAAAATCAGAGCTGAAATCAATGAAACTGAAACAAAAGAAACAATTGAAAAAATTGATAAAACTAAAAGTTGGTTCTTTGAAAAAATAAATCAGATCGACAGACCCTTAGCCATGCTAACGAAGAGAAGAAGAGAGAGAACTCATATTACTAGCATACGGGATGAAAAAGGCAATATCACAACAGACACTACAGAAATACAGAAGATAATTAGAAATTATTTTGAATCCTTATACTCCAATAAAATAGAAGATAGTGAAGGCATCGATAAATTTCTTAAGTCATATGATCTGCCCAGATTGAGTCCGGGGGATATACACAACCTAAACAGACCAATATCATTTGAGGAAAACAGGGATGCCCTCTCTCACCACTTCTGTTCAAGAAGCCATCAAAAGACTACCAACTAAGAAAAGCCCAGAACCAGATGAATATACAGCAGAGTTTTACAAAACCTTTAAAGAAGACCTAATACCAATACTTTTCAAGCTATTTCAGGAAATAGAAAAAGAGGGAGAACTTCCAAATTCATTCTACAAGGCCAACATCACCCTGATTCCTAAACCAGATAAAGACACTTCAAAGAAAGAAAACTACAGACCAATATCTAATGAACCTAGATGCAAAAATCCTCAATAAAATTATGGCAAATCGGATGCAAAAACATATCAAAAAGATCATGCTTCATGATCAAGTAAGATTGATCCCTGGGATGCAAGGCTGGTTCAATATATGGAAATCAATAAATGTTTTTCACCACATCAACAGACTTAAAGATAAAAACCATATGATCATCTCAATAGATGCAGAAAAAGCATTCAATAAAGTACAGCATCCCTTTATGTTCAAAACACTAGAAAAACTAGGGATAAGAGGAACATACTTCAATATTATAAAAGCTATCTATGCTAAGCCTCAGGCTAGCATCATTCTGATCAGAGAAAAATTGAAGGCATTCTCTAAAATCTGGAACAAGATAGGGATGCCCTCTCTCACCACTTCTGTTCAACATAGTTCTCAAAATACTGGCCAGAGCAATTAGACAGACGAAAGAAATTAAAGGCATAAAAATAGGAAAAGAAGAACTTAAATTATCACTATTTGCGGTTGACATGATTCTATACCTAGCAGACCCAAAAGGGTCTACAAAGAAACTACTAGAGTTAATAAATGAATTCAGCAAACTGGCAGGATATAAAATCAACACACATAAATCAAAGGTATTCCTGTATATCAGCGACAAATCTTCTGAAATGGAAAAGAGGACAACCACCCCATTCACAATATCCTCAAAAAAAAAAATAAAATACTTGGGAATCAACCTAACAAAAGAGGTGAAAGATTTATACAATGAAAACTACAGAACCCTAAATAGAGAATCAGAAGAAGATCTTAGAAGATGAAAAAATATATCCTGTTCATGGATAAGCAGAAATAACATCATCAAAATGGTGATATTACCCAAAGTTCTCTATAGGTTTAATGCAATGCCAATCAAAATCCCAACAGCATTTCTTGTAGAAATAGACAAAGTAATCATGAAATTCATATGGAAAAATAAAAGACCCAGAACAGCAAAAGCAATTCTAAGCAGGAAGAGTGAATCAGGCGGTATAGCGATACAAGACTTCAAACTATACTACAGAGCAATAGTAACAAAAACAGCATGGTACTGGTACCAAAACAGGCGGGTGGACCAATGGTACAGAATAGAGGACACAGAGACCAATCCACAAAATTACAACTATCTTATATTTGACAAAGGGGCTAGAAGCATGTAATGGAGGAAGGATAGCATCTTCAACAAATGCTGGGAAAATTGGAAATCCATATGCAACAAAATGAAACTGAATCCTTTTCTCTCGCCATGCACAAAAGTTAACTCAAAAGGGATCAAGGAGCTTGATATCAAATCAGAGACTCTGTGTCTGATAGAAGAAAAAGTAAGCTCCAATCTACATATTCCCTAAAGACCTTAAAAGAGCACATTATAGGGATACTGCTACATCAATGTTCATAGCAGCACAATTCACAATAGCTAGACTGTGGAACCAACCTAGATGTCCTTCAATAGATGAATGGATTAAAAAAAATGTGGCATTTATACACAATGGAGTATTACTCTGCACTAAAAAATGATAAAAGCATGGCATTTGCAGGGAAATGGATGGCATTAGAGCAGATTATGCTAAGTGAAGCTAGCCAATCCCTAAAAAACAAATGCCAAATGTCTTCTTTGATAAAAGGAGAGCAACTAAGAACAGAGCAGGGAGGAAGAGCATGAGAAGAAGATTAACATTAAACAGGGATGAGAGGTAGGAGGGAAAGGGATAGAGAAGATAAATTGCATGGAAATGGAAGGAGACCCTCATTGTTATACAAAATTACATATAAGAGGAAGTGAGGGGAAAGGGTAAAAAAAAACAAGGGAGAGAAATGAATTACAGTAGATGGGGTAGAGAGAGAAGATGGGAGGGGAGGGAGGATAGTAGAGGATAGGAAAGGCAACAGAATACAACAGACACTAGTATGGCAATATATAAAAACGTGGACGTCTAACCAATGAGATTCTGCAATCTGTATACAGGGTAAAAATGGGAGTTCATAACCCACTTGAATCAAATGTACGAAATATGATATGTCACGAACTATGTAATGTTTTGAACAACTAATAATAAAAAATAAAAATAAAAAATAAATAGAAGAACAGAAAAAAATAATTGTAATACAGGTTTACATACATATTGCTTATATAATATGCTTGGAATTAGAAATGTGTCAGGTTTCAAAATTTTTCAGATTTTGGGAATATTTTCATAGACTAGTTAAGCATGTATCCCTTATTCAAAAATTTGCAATCTGAAATGCTCTCAGATCCACAACTTTCTGAGAATGGGACATGACACTAAAAAAGTTTCAGATTTGGGAGCTTTCCAGATTCCAGAGATGCTTGACCAATATTCAGTTCTGAAGGAAATATTTTAAAAAGAATAATCAGAGACTTTCTCTACCAGATAGCAAAATAGGAAAGCTATAGCATATATACAATATGGAAAGATCAAGAAGAGATATACTCTCACTCCACTTCTCTATCCAGAATTCACCTAATCCTCCCATGCTCCCCTTCCCTACCCCACTATAAGTCAGCCTCCTCATTTGATTTTTTGGCAATTGGAGAAAGGGAGGGGGCAGGGGATTAGCAAGGGAGGTGGAATATGATGGACATCATTATCCAAAGTACATGTATGAAGACACGAATTGGGTGTCAACATACTTTATATATAAACATTTATGAAAAATTGTGGTATATATGTGTAATAAGAACTGTAATGCAAAAAAGGTACATATATAAAGGCATGAATTGGCGTGAACATACTCTATATACAAAGATAAGAAAAATTGTATTCTATATGTGTAATAAGAATTGTAATGCATTCCGCAGTCATGTATTTAAAAAAAATCAATAAAAGAGTAAAAAAATATATACATATGTATAAAGAAGAGAGATAGTGACTAAAACAAATATTAGAAATGGATTTTGTAATATAAAAACTTAGTATGTGATAAAGATATTTCGAATAAACGGGCCGAGCTAGTCAATAAATGATTTATGGACAACTGGCAATTCATTTTGGAAAGTACATCTTCATGCCACCTCTACACAGGAAAATCCTATAAAGGGACCTGGAGGACCAGACCCTTAGAGTACTGAGTATGATGGAGGGACAGAGCTGTGCATCACATTTGTTTTGTTACAACACGCTTCCCAAGAACAACAGGGATTACATTTGTAAAACCCAGAGTCAGAATGATCCAGGACTTTCCAATACCAATGGTAGAAACTAAAAGGCAACGGGCAATGCCTTTGAAAACTCTAAGGGAGGCTGAGGCAAGAGGATTGCCAGGTCAAGGCCAGCCTGGACAACTTAACAGACCCTGTTCCAAGATCAAAAGCAAACCAACAGAAAATGCACTGAGAGTATAGCTCAGTGGTAAAGTAACCCTGGGTTCAATCTCTAGTACTGCATAAAATCCAAAATGACTTGAGGGAAAATGATTTCCTTCCTAGAACAGTTCTAGTCAAATCATCAACCAGTGTGAGGGTAGAACAAAGACACCATTAGACAAGCAAGAGATCTCAAAAACTTAACCCCTCATACATGCTTTTTAAAAAAGTTATGAGAGATTGTGTACCTTTAAAATGGGGACCTTAAGGAAAAGCAATGGCATGTGAATCAGGGATATACCACCAGAGAGAAGCAGGAAGAACCACTCCTCAGAGGCTCTGGGAGACATCTGGTCAAGAAAAGGGAATGGGAGTGCATCTGATGTATTGGATGTGATTGATGAATATTTTAAGTTTCTTCAGAATTTGGGGGATAGATGACTGATAAGTAGCAAGAAAATACATAAAAACAAAACAATGTGACAATTATTTTAACAATTGCTTATATCTATCAAGGGAAAACACAAATTATATAAAAATTGAAATAAACATTAAAAATGAAAAAACCCAATAGAAAAATAGACAAATCCATCAAAGTCAATTTATTTGATTGGTACCAGGGATTGAACCCATGGGTGCTTAACCACTGAGTCATACCCCCGGCCCTTTTTATTTTGAGACAGAGTCTCCCTAAGTTGCTGAGGTCAGCCTTGAACTTGTGATCCTCCTGTCTCTGTCTCTGGAATCACTGGGATTTTAGATGTGTACCACCACACCTGGTTTTATGGTCAATTTAAAGAAAAAAGAAGACAAAAAGCCACTAAATCAATTAAAAATGTCCAGTACCACTTGTAATTAAAGAAACAGGTGGTTGAAAATACTTAGGATAACTAACATTATCAAAGTGTATGTGAGAAACAACTAATTTTATATACTATTGATATGAGGTAAAATGAAATTTTTTAGAGGACAGTATTTTAGGTGCACAAACTTCAAAGGCAACAGTTGTACTTCCATCTTTTCTAGAGAAACAATCTTGTATCATGTTTGTAACAGTCTCTGTATGATGTTGGTACCTGCCCTGCTGTAAGTATGACAGAAGACCATGCTGCAGTGGGTAAACTGGGTCTCTGTGCAGTAATATTGAAAGATCTATAAGATATGTTTGTAGAAAAAGCAGAAAATAAGTCTTATTTATATGGAAAATTCAACTGTGTTCATTTTTATGTGTGCTCATGCATAGCATATATCTGGAAAAAAGATAAACTTCAGCAATTAGCATTGAATAAGAACATTTGTGGATATTCATGTATGTTTGAGTCTTCCCCCGACCCGTGTGGGCAGCTGAAATTAAGGTCACTTGTGTGAATTTCCAGGGACATCAAATAAAACACAGACACACACTTTACCTTTAAACAAGCTTCAGGACACGGCTTTTCTGCTCTCGGCCTCAGGCTCCCCAAATGGGGGAGCAAGAGAAAGTCATGAGAGGCTGTCGAGAGAGAGCAAGCACATTCGGAAGTGGGCTTTTATTGGGGGGGACCCTTATTCTTAGAAAGTTGCATCCAAAAAAGGCCAGAAGGGGCAGGGTTACAAGGGACAGATGAGTGTAATTCAACCCAAGGGGCCATGGAGCAACACACCTACATCTGAAGGCACGCCCTCAACTTCCTGGACAGGGGCAATGTCCACGTCACTATAAGATGTAGTGACTGGTCAAAGCCTCTCGGCTCCAGGATGGAAGGTGCAAATCATTCAGAGTGGCTCCCCATAATTAATTGGGTATACATACTTATATCTAGTGAATGTTCTGGCATAGATTTTGTATATATATACATATATATATATATATATATATATATATATATATATATATATATATAAAACACACACACACCCAACTTTCATTCAATATTAAAAAAAAATCATTGCAGTCATGAATTTTCTATCATTTTAAAAACATGCATTTAAATAAGCTATACCTTTAAAGTATCCTATGTCATAGACAGACATATACAATGTGGAAGATTAAGCAAATGTAATATAGCTTAAATTATTCCCAATCTCTCCCATTCATAAATAATTTCAAGAAAATATGTGGCTGTAATATTCATCCCTATTTCTTCTTCCCACACAAGACAATGGCAAACAGAAATATGTCTAGATGACACATTATTGGAAGTCTATAGTCATTGTATGAAAGCCAGAAAAAGGACACTAAGTGCTAATGTGTGAATATATAAGCATGGACACACACATACATGAAACATCAGCCCTTTATTCTCTAAATTCCTTTGTTCATTCTTCATTTGAATGTCTTTCTGAATCACACAATTTTAAATTTTGGAAAGTTACTAGCTAGAATTAACTCTAAAACAGGGCCTAGAGAGCCAACAATCCTCACCGCTGGGCACAGGACGCCCAGGTAAGAGCATGTCTGTACCTTAGGCTTTTCCTGGACACTGGGCAGGTCCTCCTGGGACAGCTCCACCACTTGATGCAACTTCTTATGAAGCTCATCCATTTTCTGCTTTAATAGCTGCTCTTCAAAAGCATTTGCTTCTTTCTTTTTCATATAATGTCTGTCTTCATTTACTTAAGGGAAAAAAAAAGGTTTATATGCAAAGCTTAAATTCAGTTCATCAGAGGAATACATAACAAATGGATAAAGTCCAATTTTAAGATGGCAAGTCCTATTTTAAGATGGCAACATTTTTTAGTCTTTTCCATATTTACAATCTTTATAAATATCTTTATGGCTCATGAGACAAAGTAGACTCTGGCTGGACACTTTCAGGCTGTGGCATGTGAAGGAAAAAATTATCCAGGCATAACTCAAAATGGATCCTCCAAGAATACTGACTGACTTTTTGTTGTTGACCAAATATGAAAAATAATGAGCAAAAAAAAAAAAAGGCTCACGGAGTGCATATGGTCCAACACTATAGACAGTATAAAAGTCCCGAGTGGAGCAAGGGTCCATCTTCCACATGGTTATAGCAAGAGCCAAGTGCAAATGCTGGTATTAAGGCACACCCTGTTCCCTGTAGGGAGCAAATCTCAGTCTACTCTGCAGTCTCTATGACAAACCCTAACCCTAACCCCTAAGACAACACTTTGATCAGGGGTCTCCTTCAGCATGTTTTGTTTGTAGTAGGTGCAGAACTTGGAAAATCTCTTCTGAACTTCAGTTCCTTTCACAGTACAAATGACTTACAGCTTTAGAATAACTGTATACAGAAGTTCAACTCCATACAGATAATATTGAAAACATTTAAAATACTATTTCACTAAGGCTAAGGTGACACTGGCATGAATATCTAGCTCAGGGCTGGTTCAGCCATGGGCTCGGCTGTCAATACGTGAATACAAGTCTTGAACAAACATAGCTGCTATGCTGGTGTTTAACAGAGACCGCTAGGCTTCTGACAGGATGAGCTAGAGACATTTTTTGAAGTCTTTCAGCATAGTCAATTATTTGACCAAAAATGTAATTACTCATTATTTTAACTGACATAAAAACAACTCAAAATATAAGACTATAAGACCAAATACCCCATTGTTCATGCTTCCTCCGTTGATTGTATTTCTGGGCTCTCAGTTCTTCAAAGGAAAATTCTGATTCTCCATGAATAAGCTTTTCCTTCCAATACATAACGACCTGTTGAACATCAGCTCTGGCTGCTGAAGATGAGGGCACAGAGCACTCTGATTTAGAAATCACGATCACCCTTTGTTCCCTACAGGGGAAAACACATCACTTACAACAGTGTATGGAAATAATTCTGGAAAGAAACTAAGTAATAGAACTATGCAATGATTGTACTTGCATATTTGACTCTTTATCACAAGCTGAAGGTATTGCTCCAGACACTTCTGAACCCTAAAATACAGAAAACAAACAGAAGCATTAACTTACTGAAAAGAAAACTTCACACAAATTACCTCATAAATCAATATGACAATATATGAGTAGAAAGGCTTCTTAATCTCCAGTAGATTTCTACATGTTCTTGGTAAAATTTCAGTTAATGGCTAAAGCTTTAGTTTGCATCATCATTGGTAGTATAATTTTTGCAACAAAAAGAGCCCATAAACCTTTAAAAAAAATCCATTAAAAATTTCTTCTGGTATTACTGAGGTTGTGGATGCCAACAGCTGAAGCTCTGGGTTTTTAAACTGGCTCCAGTTGGGTATGAATCAAGGTAGGGATCCTGGGCCTATGAAAGAGGGAAGCAGAACAAGGAGGAAGAGGATCTTGGTAGGAGAAAAACTGCTGGGGAGGAAGTGAACAGGAGAGGTTTATGGAGGGGGCCCTTAGGTCCCATAACAAGTTATATTTGTGAGTTGAGTATAAATTTAGGTTAGATGGCCACGGGCCCAGAAAGCTGACATGGGAACGGGCAGCTGACATGGATGTTAAGTCACAGGAAACAAGGTTAAAGAAAAGAGATGCCAAGGTGGATACAGAAAGGAGCCAGGAGGACCGTTCAATACCACTCCTAGTTTCTGTACAACCTATAATAGTCACCATTACCTGATTCTTAGAGATAGAGGCTGAGTTCTTTCCTTGACTTGATTTTGATGGTACCATTTGGTTTAAAATTGAAGCATTATGCAGAGGTTCTGAGGGCCTAGCTATAAGGGAAAACAGGATAAAATAAGGAGAAATAAGAGAAAAATCACAGTAACCAAAATTATCACACAATACATCCCCTTGATCTTTCAGTAAGCAGCACAAGAAATAAATCAATTCAATCACACTGCCTCAGAAAATGGAACTAAAATATTTTGTAAGTAAGTATTTTAGAGACAATTTCTGACCAAATCAAAATGTTCAAGAAGTACCCCAAATAACTGTAAAACTGGTTATTTAATCAGGATAGGATAGTCAATGCAAATTGCTGAAATGTGGTATTTATTTCTAAGGGAAATAAAGCCCTGCCATGTTTCCTAAAATTGCCATCAAATACATTTGATTCAATTCAGAACAGATGGAGTTCAGAGTATCTCTTTTTGATTTTGTTTTTTAAATCCCCAAAATAGAGTGAAGTCATCAAGTAGATTTGTCTCCTTTAAAGTGCATTATTACCAAAGTGTCTTCCCCATTACCTGAGACAGTATAGTTTGGTTTTCATTAAATACTAGAAGGATTTGCTTTTTACTCTTCCAGGTCGAAGAGATGCAATCTTCAGGCCTGAGCCTTCATTCTCCCCTTAGTACTAAGTGTAGTTTCTGAGAGCCAGAATGCTCCCCACTGTTTACTCCCTGGAGCTCTCCTGGCACCTGGGAGTTTCCTGCTCATCACGTTTTCTACCCAACAAACCCTCTTTTACTTTTTTGGTTTCTATTCCATGTTGGAACATGTACAAACTTGAAATAAAGGAGAATTTAAAAACTGAATCAATGATTCACTATACAGAGCCAAGGCTATACACATCTCTTTTAAAAAGTTATGACTGGAAACAAGAAATTAAAATAAAAGGCAGTCTAAAAGATCTTAAAATATAGGTCAAAAAAACAAAAGCTCAACATGATTACAGATTTGATTATCGATATGAAAGTATACTCACAAATTTTAAACAATAATTGATGAATCTTGGGTCATTGTGGTATCTCTTCGTAACTAAAAATTCCTTCATTAAATGTTCTAGTAGCATTATCAAGTAGTCTTTATTATCAGGAAAATTCTCTTCTACCCACTGCATATAGCTAGAAAAATATGGATAATGTTAATTTTCCATAGTACAACATATAGTTGGTTTAAAGGAAAAAACAAAAACAATGCCCCTACCCCTCAAATCCAAATGCTAACCTTTCCCATTCACCAAGTGGGTCATTTCCTTTGTAGCTCTGCATATGGGCTTCAAACATTCTAGAACAAATAAAAGAATGCACATGAAAATTATGGATAATTTATAAGAGCAAAATATTTAATTGTATATGATTTATATCATATATTATGTTTATATTAAATACTTATCATATATCTATATATTGTATTATATAATATAATATATATGTGATTTATATACCTTAAAATAGAAACCTTAAATACCAACCTAAAAGCTATATAAAATTTAAAAGAGCTCTCAGAGGTGGCCAAAAAACTCAAAACAGTCAGTATTTTTCCAGAGGAAAGTTTATCCCTAGCTCTATCCCAGGGTCTCCTGATTCTGTCCCTGGTCCCCAGGGGTGTTAACCACCCTGAGGGTCAGTGCCTGGAAACTTGCTGCCCCTTCTCCTAACAGTGGGATATAAGCTAGACCCTGCTCAGATCCCTTCTCTTGCTTTCCAGGAGTACAGCGGAGACTGAGTTGGAATAAGATCCAATAAGGGCTTGCCAGCAGGTGGATAAACAAGATTCCACAACTGGACACTCTAGATAGAGTTCATTTCCTGGGCCCCAATGTAACACAAAGTTCCTGAGGAAGAAAAGGTGATTGGCAGTTTTCATGAATCAGTCACTAGAATTCCCATAGAACTGTTTCCCTGACTTCCAAATACCCAAACACATCTTTAAAAAAAAAAAAAAATCAACCAAGCAAAGCAAAACTCTTGTGGCAGTTCAGGTGCTCGTGGGGCAAACAAGCAAAAAGAAATCAAATAGTGTCAGGTTACATTAAGTACCAAGAAGAAAAAACAAACCAAATAGAAGGGGTAAGAGTTACTATTTTCAGGAAGGGTGGACGGGGAAGGCCTGCCTCTGAGGGCACTGATGGGATACCACCAGAAAGCCACAGAGCTATCTTGGGAGAAAACCGTCAAGGCTGAGAGAACTTCAGGAACCAGCCTCTTCCAGGAACAGAAAGTGAGCCAGTGTGGCTTTAGTGTGATAAGCTGGGGAAGTTCTAATTTGCATTTTAAAAGTCTTCCTTCCTCCATGTGAAGATGGTAGGGATAGGAAGCTACTGAAACACCCTGGTGACTGGTGGTGAGTTGGACTACATGTGGGGAATCTGGCACCTCTCTTAGGGCGAGGAAAGGACTTCCTGATGGGACTGTGTTCTGGGTATGAGTCAAGATGAGAAGGTCTCCTAGGTTTGCTATTTGAGAAATCATTAGATTTTTTTAAAAAAAGGGATTTTAAAGCAATACTTTGGTAAGAGACAAGAACACCCACCTCAAAATACTTCTTTGGCATATTTCAAGGTGGATAGTCAGAGAATTGCAGGCAGAAATGGCTCTGAAAAACTATTCTAAGAAAAACTTGCATGAATTCATATTAGCAAGGTAAACAGATTGATTTTCTCTAAGTCCACCTTAACTCCTCATTTCCCTTCTGTTTTTTATTTTGATGCTCCCAGGGTCTTGCACAGGATAAAATCTGTATACCTTTCCCCTTATTAATCTATTTATTGTCAATTTATTCCACACACTCAATTAAGGACCCTCAGAAAGTAGAGAATCTTAAACTATACTTTATTCTAGCTATCACCTCCACAGACAAATGAAATCATTGTGTCTTAAGACTAAAAATCCAGAAGCCATGATAGGAAAAGCCAGAAAAGTTCAACTATATAGTAATGAAATGCTTCTACATGTCAAATAAACAAAATTTTTTAAAACTTTCCAAGTCAAAAGAGAAATGATAAACTGGAAAAACAAAAGGACTTCTAAAAATTGAGAAGCAAAGTTATAAACCCAATTTTTTAAATGAGCAAAGGGATTAAAAAGCATTTCACAAAGAAATACAAATGGCTCTTAAACTTGAAAAGATGTTAAACCTCTCTCATAAGAGAAATTCACTGTCAATAAGATACAACTTAATCAATAGATTTTGCAAAACAAAAATTTTAAACACAACAAAAGTATACAGGTAAGAAATGGAAGCAGGCACACTCAAATCTTGCTTGTAGGTATCTTACCAATATCTCAGATGGATTTGCTCTTCATCCAGGAAAAACACTTTCAGGAATCTAGAAAACTGATACATCTGGGTATATGCAAAATACCATTGCCATATGTACATTTTTTTTTAACTACAACACTGTTTGTAACAGCAAGATATTGTCAACAACCCAAGTGTCTGTCACTGAGGATTTTTGGATCAATTATGGTATATGCAATATTAAACAGTTGTCTAAAAAATTTTTAAAAAACGAGTGCTATGTATTGATAGAAATCTCCAAGGATATCTTAGGCAAAAAAAGAATGGAATTGCTCTGCTACATTTCATGTGAGATGAAGGCAGGAAATGTACACATACAGACACATACATATACATACATATATATACACTTTAATAACGTTAAGTATTTATATGTCTAAGAAGAATCGCTTGAAAAAAAACTAATAAATAAATAAACAAAGGATACATATGATAGGGTGAGAGTAGACAGGTACAGGAATTGTCAGTGAATACTTTCCAAATCTTTCTAAAACCATACAAATATATTATCTATTTTTAAACCTTAAAAATGATTATTTGTAAATTTGAATCTTTCTCATGCCTCATAACAGAGGAACAAATCCCTATAATGCCAGGACTCTTCCTCCAAAATGTGTAATAAACATAACCTTTGCTCAAAGTAATTCATGTTCACACCAACCACATTCTCCAGGAAAATGGCTTAAATACACTAATAATAAATCAATCCGTTCATTAGAGCAAATTAGTCTTTAGAAAGTCAAAATAAGGGCTGAAATACAGATTTCCCTTTAAAAATGGGGGTAGAGGAATAGGACTTCCAAAGAAAAAGTCTTAAAAGATTTTTGTTTTGAGTATATTGACAACCTCGGTCTTGTGATCCCCAAATATCTGGTAAAACTAACCCCGTTTTACTTCTGCCACATATGATTTAACCGTATCAAAAAAATTTTTTTTAATCACCGGCTGGGCAAGTCACACAGGCCATGGGAACTTGTCAACCGTTGGCGGGACGGAATAGATCAGTTTAAGT
Organism: Ictidomys tridecemlineatus; assembly: GCF_052094955.1. Lineage (NCBI taxonomy): Eukaryota > Metazoa > Chordata > Mammalia > Rodentia > Sciuridae > Ictidomys > Ictidomys tridecemlineatus. The sequence goes on from NC_135494.1 coordinate 24,157,160, forward strand.
GCTGTGTACTAAAGACTTTTTAAAAGAGCAGTAGGATTATGAGTAAGAGAGCTATTGTATATTCTCTCCCTCTGTCGTATAATTTTTAAATGAGTGACTTAAGACACGCAGGGCGGGGTTTTGGTGGACTGGACACTCTCCTCCCACAGCGGCGCCCCAAGCCCACGGATAGGTTTCCTTAAGGAACAGCAAGACCTCCAAGGGCCTCCCAAGCTGCCGCAATGCCCCTAAACGGTCGGCATGGCCGCAGATCTCGAGTCGCCAGGGTCTCAGTGGGACCACCCTCTACTCGGTGACTCGGAAGTGGCTCGCAGCCTTAAGGCGAGGGGGGCCCAGACCAGGAACACAGGCAGGTCCGTGCCGAGGACCCAGGGGCGGAGGGCCATACCCCTAACTGTCCCAGCCCCCTCAGGGGCGCAGAGTCGGGGATCATGAGCTCGCGGCGCCCACACCCCACTAGCCGGACACTCACTGAAAGACATTTTCAGGGTTATCCATGGCGAGAGGACGCAGGCCGGCTGCAGGACCACAGACAACGAAAGCTAGTAGCACCGCCGATTTGAATCTCCCGCGCAGCCGCAGTCGCGGTGCCGAGCGTTGGCAAAGCGCCTGGCCATTGGCTGTGGCAGCAGACGGTCTGGCCAATCGCCGAGGCCGTTGCCGGGAGACCAAGTTTCGCCCCCTGCGCGCCGGCGGCCCCTTCCCACTTCCGGCCGGCTGAAGCGAGAAGAGAGTGTGAGGCCGCTGGGCGGCCAGGGAAAGCCGGTGTGGCTCCCGTGTAGGGATTTCTTTTTCTTTTTTCTTTTCTTTCTTTTCTTTTCTTTTCTTCTTTCCTTCCTCCATCCCTCCCTCCCTCCTTCCTTCTTTCTTTCCTTCTTTCTTTCTCTCTTTCTCTCTCTCTCTCCTCTCTCCTCTCTCCTCTCTCCCTCTCTTCTTTCTTGCTAACTTTCCAAGTTGGAACTGGTTTACATAATGTCACGACGAAGACATCTTTCGAAGGAAGACCTCGCAGGACTGCAGGTCCCTGAGAGGAAACACTACGCAGCCCTGGAGTCCTGAGAGCCACGCCTCCCTGTCCCCTTTGCTTAAACTGCAGTCCTTGTGCCCGGTACGTGGAGCGAGGAAAAGCGGTTCCACCCGCTCCAGGCCGCTGCGCGGGGAAACGCCCGCCTGAGGATTAGGAAGGAGGAAAGGAAGCCGTCGTGGTGGAGGCCTCCCCTCGTAGGGGCGACTTTCCCTCCCGCGTCCCGGGCTGTCAGGAAAGCACCAAATGACCCAGCCAATGAAGGCCTCCTCGCGGATCCTAAAGTGCTGTGCACTGGAAAAACCTGAGTGGTCTTGGTTTACTAACTGTAGCAAAAAGGCACGCATGCTTTTAGGTAATTTTCTGGTTGGCAGCGTTAATTATGCATGGCATGTGAAGGTGGTGGTTTGGGACCCTTGAGACCTCTGGACTTGGCTGATGTAAAAGACTGGGTGCCCAGGAGAGAACGAGGGCTTTGGAGAGGTTACAGAATGCCAGGGAGGAAGTTTTCAGCTTTTTTTTTTTTTTTTTTTTTTGGTTAGGTCTAGGCATTCTGGAGACCGAGTTCTCAGGTATTATAAAATCCTATGATCAGTGTCCAGGTATCCAAGAAGAAATAGAAAATATGTGATGTTCCTTAATTGAGAGTGAGTGGAAAAAAGTTAATCTTCTCTGCCCCTTGATCTTTAATAACTTACCACTCTACCTCTCAAGGTTGTTCAAAGACTACTTGACAATGTAAGTGGAATATAAAGTACTGTTCATGTGATTACCTTTCTTTAAGAAAGAGGTCTTGTGAATGTTCTAGCTCCCTTAGGCTTCTCAAGTTAAATTCCAAAAACAAAAAATATATATATGGCAGCTTCTGGAAATCCAGGTACTGAGTCTGGAATTTCTTCCAGCAGACCCATTACTTTGGAGCTATAAAGTGTCTGACTGACGGAGTTTATTACTCAGAGAATGCTCACTTTGAAGTCTTTAAACAAGTGCTAGTTTCTACTAACCATCACTAGAACTGAGACATTTTTCATTCTACCAACTCAAGCATCTGATAGTGGCTCAGTAATCAGGAAATGCTGATATTCACCATCTGTCGTGAAGTAGGTGCCATTAGACTTATACCTAATTACAACCTTAGAACTTGAAATTAAGGAACTAGTGATTTTTATCTGGGACATGAAGATACAAAGAAAATGTCTAAAAGTGGAGTATGTGTATATTAAGAGCCAGGTGAGAATTCAGACCGTATCTGCCCGGGGAGGTCAGAGAAGTGGGGAGGTAATGAGACCTTCATTCATGTAAGTCTTCACCTGGGAGGTAGGGCTTAAATGGGCCTTGGATATAGGTAGGTAGGAGAGAGTCCAGGAGAGGTAATTCCAGGTGTAAATCTGGATTAGAGGGAGATCACCCTTGAGGACTCATGTTAATGAGTAAGAAGTCCTATCTCAGGGGACTGGTTTGATATTTTGATGTCAAGTCGAGTGCTAGAATAAGGAGTTCATATTTGATCACATTAGTAACAGGTCTTTCTGGAACAACATGTGTTGTGGTTGTTAAGGGCCTTATGATTAGTTATAGTTAGCTCTACCTGTTTTCTGCAAACCGTGGAGATTGTCTGCCCTCCTTTTCTTCTGCTACCAGGAGTTCCTCTTACACTAAGCTTGTGCATGGGTAAGGTATTCTGCATATGCTTCCACACTACCCTTTATGAAGGCACATTGACTCTCTTTTTGTGTTTTATTTATTCTAATTTGTTATGTACAACAGCAGAATGCAATTCAATTCATAGTACACATATATAGCACAATTTTTCATGTCTCTGGTTGTACACAAAGTAGAGTCACACCATTTGTGTCTTCATACATGTACTTAGGGTAATGATGTCCATCTCATTCCACCGTCTTTTCTAACCCCAACTCCCTGTCTTCCTCTCCCTCCCTTTTGCCCTATCTAAAGTTCCTCCATTCTTCCCATGCTCCACCCCCCCACCTTCCCATTGTGAATCAGCATCCTTATATCAGAGAAAACATTCGGCATTTGGTTTTGGGATTGGCTTCCTTCACTTAGCATTATATTCTCCAACTCCATGCATTTACCTGCAAATGCCATGATTTTTTTCTCTTAATGCTGAGTAATATTCTATTGTGTATATATACCACATTTTCTTTATCTGTTCATCCATAATGCCAATTTTCATGAGTGTATCTACAAGTAATAGTAATAAAATATGAGGGTTGTCAGTGGTGATTAGAAACTGACATTTTTTTCTATGAGTGACATCTTGGCTTACTTGGTCTCTTCCTTTTGTCCATACCTAGGGAAGTTGCCCTCTGCCATTATTCTGAGGAAGAATGAAAATTATTCTCCTCACAGTGTGTTCATCTCAATATACCCCTAGGTTAATTAACCCTGTGGTGTCTGGGATTTTGGGGGGATAATGGGAAGAATGGGAAGTATAGGCAGAAGAGAGTGGTTTGCAGATTTTTTTTTTTTTTGTACCAAGGATTAACTCAGGGGCACTTAACATCCTCATCCCTTTTTATTTTTTATTTTAAGACAGGGTCTTACCAAGTTGTGTAGGGCTTTTCTAAATTGCTGAGACTAGCTTTGAACTTGTGATCCTCCTGCCTCAGCCTCCCAAGCCACAGGAATTATAGGCATGTACTATTGTGACCAGCTAATTTTCAGATTTTAAATTGGTATTGAGACTAATGGAATGTAAAGAGGGGAATCAGATTTTATGAAAGTAGAGTTCTGAGAACACAATGATGGTTTTGATAACTAAAAAGAGAAAAGAATAAAAAGTCATTTGGGGGGCCTAGAAGAATTGACGGAAACAGTCTATTGGATCCAGAGAAAGCTGTAACTTTGATTGGAGATGTGTTGAATAGGATGGATGTGAGGTTAATCCTGGTTGTCGACCTGACTGGATTGAGCAATACCTAAAGAACTGGTAAAGCACACCTCTAGTGTGTCTGTGAGGGTGTTTGCAGAGACAGTTGGTACAAGGATCTGCAAGAGGGGAAAGACCTGCCTGAATGTGGGCCATATTGTCCAATATGCTGGGGATCCGCATGGAACAAAAAGCAGAAGTGGAAAGTTTGCACATGCACCTATTTGAGTCTTCTTGAATGGGTACTGCCATCACCTGCAAATATTAGACCAGATTCTTTAGCTTCTGAATGTGGACTTGGAATCTCCAGAGGACTTCATGTCTTCAGCCTTGGACTGGGGTTGCATTATTGGTCCTTCTGGTTCTAAGGCTTCTAGTAGCAGCAGCAGCTTCTTCTTCTTCTTCTTCTTCTTCTTCTTCTTCTTCTTCTTCTTCTAAGTTGTAGATGGACACAATACCTTTGTTTTATTTATTTACTTGTATGTGGTGCTGAGGATCGAACTCTGCCTCACATAGACTAGGCAAGTGCTCTGCCACTGAGCTACAACCCTGCCCAGCTTCTAGCTTCCTGGACTGAGCAACTGCTGATCTTCCCAGCTCTCAAGACTGTAGACAGCCTTTGTGGGGCTCTCTGACCTATCCAGCCTCTGACTGTGTAAGCCAGCCTGATAGATGTCCTTGTAATTACATATACCTTCCATTCTCCATTCTTCTGGAGAATGCTGGTTGATACAGGATCACCAAGCATTTTTCCTTCTATAAAATATACAGTAGAAGAAAGAGACAGACATGGTTCACTGCCTTCTGGAGCTTATTGAAAGGAGTTTCACATGCTGCTTTCTGAAGCTAGAATATATATATATATATTTTGCCTAAGAGTCTTATCTCTACAAACCAGGAATAAATGAAGAACCTAAGAATAGCTTTAATACTTCAACGAAAAAAATCTTAAATACTCTTAAATACTAACATTTTACAAAAATGAATGCAAGAAAAAAATACCAAAGAACTAGTAAATGTGCTGCTCACTTTAAAAAAAAAAATCTCTACTTGGAACCTTGTGTCATGGACAGGACTTCAACATCCATCTCATCTAACAATTGTCTTTAATCTCCCTCTGCTCTTTTTTCTCAAGCCTGAGGTGAGAGTGCAACAATTCTTGTGGTATATTGAGTCTGTTAAATAATAATCCTCATTTCATTAATCCACCCTTTGTGTTATTTTTGGCATTGCCATTGCTTCAGTGTTTGTCACCTTATGTCCCCAAACCCACCCTTGAGGGGAGAGGAGAGGTTTTGTTTGAACTGTGTGAGAGCACAGATCTGCTGTGTCTAATCCATTCCTTTCCTGAGTCAGATGTGGAAATGCTAGCTCTTCCTTTCAAACTCTATTCACCTTACAAGCTGATTTTAATATTAAAATTCCGTCCATCTAAAATATCTCTTAGATTTGTCTAATTTTCTTAGGGAGGCCAATAAGGAAATCATTTTTATTTGTATGTGGACTTTTGGTGACTTTGTATTCTACATAATTTCCAAACTTTTTGGAAAAGAAAACTCAGGTCACAGGGTAATAAGCCTCACCCTTGATTTTCCCAAGACACAGCAAGTAAGCAAATGACCTAAACTCACAATCTGTGTGACAGTTTGCTCATCTGCAAGTGAAAAACGAAACCTATATCCTTTTCATCATGTTTCTTCCACTTTCTGTGTCCTTTAATCTCATAAGATTTTCCACTTAATCCCTGATTTGTCTTGGGAAGTCACATGATGTCAAAGTGCAGTGTTTAGAGAAGGATAATGATGACTTTTCTCTAGGTTCTACGGATGTGGCCTAAGCAAATAACCACAGATATACCTATGCCTTTCTTTCCTTGAGAAACAGAGCCATTTAGAGTAGCAGCATTAGATGTATGGTGAGTGCATTGTGCTTGAAACATTATAGAAGATTGGAGTAGTTGTAGGGCTGGGGTTGTGACTCAGAGATAGAGCACTTGCCTAGCATGTGTGAGGTACTGGTTTCAATCCTCAGCACCAAATAAAAATAAAGATACTGTATCCACCTATAATTTTTAAAAATAAATAAATAAATAAGAAGATTGGAGTAGTTGTAGAAAGCTAAAGAGTAACTTAAGCGACTACCAAATACTAAGATTAAAAAAAAAAAAAAAAGAGATAGCTCCATCTTGGAATTTTTTTCCCACCTGAGATGTGTTATGACTTTGAAAGATGTCTATGAGATTAAGGCCCAGTATCTTCTCTGTCACAGCAGCCTGGGAACAAGAGCGGAGTCGGCAGGAGCAGGGGACTGAATCCCAGCTTCCTGTCCCCAACCAACCTTGAAAGGAATCTTTGGTAGAATGTGCAGTCCAGCATTCATGCTCATATTTGTGTGAAGTACTCAAGTGAATACCAAGTTGTTTCCCTTTTAGTCCCTCTTCTTTCTCATTGCAGGTGGCTTGTTCCTCCTAAGCGCTCTCCTGCACCCCTGACACGTGGCTGCTCATCTTCCCTCCACACTGGCTACTTGACTCTGCTTCTTCAGAAGGCCTCTCCCTTGTCAGCATGGAGCTCCTCCTTTAGCGGCTGCTTCTGAACACTGGGTTGGATCCTCCCCTTGTTGTACATGTTATACTAATATAGTTTCTGGGGCAAACTGTCCTGTTCATTCTTAGAAACAAAACACATACTTGAAACTTTCCCTCCATAAGGGCATTTTCCTGAATTCGTATCACTCAGTCCCCCCCCCTCAACTAGGCCCCTTAAAACTGAGTTGCTATAGTTTGGATCTGGAATGTCTGCAAAGGTTCAAGTATCCCCAGCTCAGGGTTATTGGGAGGTGGTAGGAAACTTTGAGATGAGACTTGCTGAGAGGCTTTCTGATCATTGGAAGCATAATCAGAGTAAGTATTGAAAATAATAATTTGGCCTTTTTATTTGGGTGAACCCAAATGTGAGACACTTGGAGGCTGCTATGTTTGGGGTAAGTATCCCCCAAAGGTCCACATATTAAACTCTTGGTCCTCAGAGTGATGGCATTAGAACTGTTAAGAGTCATGGTCGAGTGGAAGATCCTTAGGGGGGCTGTAAAACCCCAGTCCCTTCCTCCCCTTCAGTTTTACATCACAAGATACTCCTACTATGATGTACTGCTTCACCACAGGCCTAAAGCAATGGGGCCAATAGATCATGTACTGGAACCTTCAAATCTGTGAGCCAAAATAAACCTCTTCTCTTTATGAGTTTATAATCTCAGGCAGTTCATTATAGCAATGGAAAGCTGACTAGGGCCAAAAGAAATAAGAGATGGAAAAATCAATTCTCCAAGAAGTAGTAGACCCCCTTTATGATCATTTCTTGTATTTGCATTAAGTTTTCCTGTGGTATCTTCTTAAAAACTTCAAGCTTTCATTCTGTTCTGCTCTTATCATTATTTTCTCAGTCTAGCTGCATGTATATCACTGAATAAACATTTTCCTATTCAGACCCAGTTGGCTTGGTGAAGGTTTGGATGATATTAAAATTTGAAATCACTGAGAACCCACAGAGATCAGTTTTCCCCATTTTGTTAGCCTCTTTGGTTTTTCTAAAATCTACGGTGCATTTTTATCAGTATCCCTCAACTTTTTCATTAATTTATGTCATGATACAGTAATTGGTACATATTTGGAAGAACACCAGTGGCATTTCAAAGACTGATAAATCTTTCCAGATATTTTAGTTGCAAGGAACAAGAAACCTAGCTTGAGATAATTTATTCACCATAAAGTAAACTTACTTAATAACACAATAAACTTACTTAATAACACAATAATTCTGACTGGTGGGTGGGCTTCAGGTAGTTTGATCAGGACTCTTAACTCCCTTTCTCTTTAGTTTTCTCAGTTCTATTTCCTCTGTATTGGTTTTGTCCTCAGGCTGACTTTCTTCGTGGCAGCAAAACAAAAACTACTTACTGCACAGTCCCAAATGCCCCAAATGTCACTCCTAACTAGTTAGATTACTTTCCTTCCCATGAAGCCTCCTCAGAAATAGTTATATGCCCTCGGAAAATCTGGGGCTTTGGGAACTGAAATGGGAAACTTGTGCTGGGGAGGCCCTTTTAGGTATACAGCAGTCTCCTTATAATCACAGTTCTCCTTTATGGGGAGGTGGCCCGTGCCTTGTTAGGGTGCCCTTCTTCCTGCCAAGGAGGGTATCCACTATCTAAGAAATAGAAGTCTAGAGTAATTATTGAAGAACAAAAGACAAAGTTGGAAAGACAGTTTCAAAAAGATGGAGCCTTGATAGGTCCAGTCCACACAGGAGCTGGAGCTAGACAGCTAGAAGGTGGCTCCTGTGGTTTATTTAAGGGGCACATCAAAGGCAGGGATAAGGTTTCAGGGATGGAGTCTTGCCTTGTGATGTGATGTCTTGTAGTCAGCAGCTTGATTGGCATCTTGGCAGGTCCCACCCATTTCAGAGGGCTGTGCAGCTATAGCAGGGCACCCCATCTCTGGTGCTGAGTGGGACCTTGGGCAGAGCTGAAGTTCACCTGCATCAGGAGGTCTCTACCTGTGGAGGTGCCATGGGAAGTTCCCAGTTCCAGACCTGTCCCCTCACTGGGCTGTGATGCTCCTCACTGGCTGTGGTGCCCATTGTCCACATATAGACCAAAGATGGATCTTGACACTGTGTCACGATGAAGAAGAAATTTTAAAACCACTGGAAATAAATGGGTAACTCTGGCTAACTGCAAACTACTGACCCACAGTTGCTTTGGTCATTAGTGGGTGACTGCTCTTCATTTTCTTCCGAAGACAGCCTTGACCATCACATTGCTATGAGACCGTCACATTGCTAATGAGGTGCCAAAAACCACAGGGCCTGCTTACAAGCCCAGTAGAGGGCAAGCTGGGGGGCTGGAAGATGGTGTCCACCTGTCCCGTGTTCTCTGGACTTCCATGGCATTTGGAAAAGAAAAAGAGATTTCAGAAAACACAATGTTTTGTTCTATTTGGATTAGCTTTTCTTGTAGACCCTCTTTTAGAGAAAATTGTGTCCCTCCTCTGAAACTGAAATATAGAAGTTCTAGCCTTAGCACCTCAAAATGTACCTCTTTTAATATGCTATCTTATAAGAAGGGAAAATTTGAACACGGACACCTGAAAGGGAGGACAGTATGGAGAAGCAGGGAGAAGGTGGTCATATGCCAGCCTGGGACAGAGACCTGGAACAGATCCTTAGTGGTCCCTGGAAGGAACCAACCCTGCTAATACCTTGGTCTTGGACTTCGAGCCTCCAGAGCTATAAGAAAATAAATTACTATTGTTTAAGCCACCCAGGCTAGGGTTCTTTGTTAGGGTAGTTTGCTCCAGCAAACTAATACTGACCTCCAGCGTATGTCCCAATCTGGCCTGTTTCCCTTCCCTCTAAATGCCAGTTGAACCAGCAGAGGTAGGGGGTGAGGTCTGACAGGTAGGACATCTGATGGAAGTTAACAGCTGTCAAATCACCTTCAGCAGGAGGAAGAGAAAGCAGCTCCTGGCAAGCCAGAGTTGGCCTGGCACCAGCCGCTGACCTGGGCTGTTGTGCTGAACATGAGCAACTGCACTGAATGTTCACAGCAGAACACTCACTGGATTGTACCTGCTCTTGGCAGCACCCAATCCTTGAACCCCACATCCCTGCCCACATAATCACCAAACACAAGACCAGATCTTGTAAATTCTTCTGACACTTTCTTTAGGAGATATGTTCCCCTTAGCAAACTGTCTCCCTTGTGGCAATGAACTAATAAACCTAACATGCTTTCTAGTTGTCTTTGATAGACAAGAGTTTCAGAACCATTCTGACTTTGTTTTATATACACCTGAGTCATTGGGGTACCTCCGCCCTACTCTACCCCACCCAACCAGGTCATTTTATACAGTTTAATGCCATTATACAACACTAACATGTTTTTACTATCATTAAATTAATAACTTTTGTACTGATTTTATTATTGAATTTTTCCCTTTGTTTCAGGTGGAATTTTTTTTTAAATATTTAGTTGTAGACAGATACAATACCTTTATTTTATTTATTTTTATATGGTGCAGAGGATTGAACCCAGTGCCTGATGTGTGCCAGGCAAGCGCTCTGCCACTGAGCCCCAACCCCAGCCCTAGGTTGAATTTTCTTAATATAGAATGTAGTATAGGAGGAGGGATCCATTTTAGATTTATAATTGTGATAAATTTTTTTAAAACTCTTTATAATTAGAGTTTCGTTTTAACTTTTAAGTTTTTGAGTTTAGTCAGCTGCCTACAAGAATAGAATAAACATAATCCTCTTGTCTACAAACATAAGAGGTCAGGGATGAGCTCTTGTAAATAACCCTTATTCCCAAGGTAACTTTTGTATGTGTTGGTTTAAATATCATTCTTGATGCTTTTTAGGGTTTTATGTGAGCTCCTAATGGGCTAGCATTTTTATCCATTTTTATCAGGCCCCATCAGCCTGAGTGCTGCAAAACTAGGGTCCCCCATGGGGAAAATGGCCCTCTCAAGTCATCCCTTGCCAGTGGAATTGACAATGATTACAGTTCTTTTGGGAAGTGCTATCAATATCTATCAATGACAAGCCTACCCAGCTCACTCCCAGGAAGAGAAGCCATGGAGTAAAGCACAGTTGGGGATAAGGGGTGTGTATAGGACACCCAGTGCCTAGTGCCCAGCAGCCCAAAGCTGGAGTGAGGCGTGTGCTCAGACACGGGACGGCAGTGTGAGCTGTAAAGCAGTCAACCTGGAATCTTACACACACTAGAAGGATCGAGTCTGGTTTGCAGCGATGATCTTATGCTCAGTTCTGCCCAAAAAGCAAGAGGCAGAGGCAGGAAAATAATTCCAATATTGTAAAACAAAGGTGAAAAATGCATATTTCCACATCATTATATAACAGAGGTACAGATAAGAAAGGATATTGTTATTAGTTTTATAAATAGTTGGTTTACTAGAAAAAGGACAGAGGTGTGTAAAGAAGGAAATAGAAATAGGGAGGGGAAAATGGAAATTTTCAACACTTACTAAACTTTCTGAGTAAGTGCAGCATTAGAAAGAAGCCAGAGGAAGAGCAAAACAAGTACGGGTGGGGGTGGAGAGTAATAAAGGCAGCAGTAATAAAGTTCCCAAAAGCAAGCAAGAGAAGGTCCCCCAGAATAACTCCTTGAACTACCTTAGCATCAGCATCCCCGGGAAGAAGTGGAAATGATGCACCAGAGCCCACTCATTGTGTTCATTATGCTTGGCTGCACTGAAATTTGTGGAGCAGCCCATATCATCAAGAAAACTCAGAAATGGTGGGATGTTTCTCTGGTTTTACGCTGTTATAGTTTTTGAAACCTTGCCTCCCTTCAGTGTTTCCCTCTTCCTAAATACAGCTGGGAACCCCTAAGCTAGAAGAGGGGCTGGGTTATGGAAGAGACTCCTACCCTCTGCCTCCCCACCCACCCCTATGTCTGGGCCTGTTGATGTCCCCCATGCCTCTGCCTTTACTTACTTCAGGAAATGCATGATACAAACTGAGCTGGAGGAGAGGGTCCAAGTCAAAGAACTTGCCAAGGAGCTGAGACTATGAAGTAAGGGACAAAGCTTCAATTGTGCAAGACAGGATGGAACCAGGAGCCAGCAAAGAGGCAAAACGTGACCTGAAGCAAGTGATTTGGGAATCAAGATGAGAAGGTCCTGCTGAGCCCCATTAACAGAATAGGGCTCATAGCTCAATGGTGCCCTGGCCAGAGGGTGTGTTAGGTCACCTTAGAGATGCACAGCTCACATGGAGAAACATGTATTTCCATGCAACCTAAGTAGTTCCTGCACATAATTTCCCAAGTGCTTCTGCTCTCAGAGTGAGTGTTTCCTGTTGCTCATCTGAACTGGAGCCACCTGTACTATATGCAATTTGAAATTCCCCACTGGACTCCTGCTTTGGTCTTCATGGCATATTTCAGCATAAGCATGGAACCCTTTCTTGCTCTTAGAAGCCTACCTTTCTGAGCCCAGGATTCTATTCTAGTCCCTGCAGGTGAACTTGCAGCTGCCACACTTTACAGGTACTCTTCCCTGGATTCCTCATGCTGGGCCTTGGTGCACCTGCTAGTCTGAGCTTCTGACACCAGTCCCACAAATGGGGTTATTTTCTAGGGAATAGGGTCAAACCCCAGCACCATTTGTTGAAAGACTCATCTTTCTCAATTTAATTTCCCTTTTGAAAATCAGTTAACCACAAATATGTAGGCTTATTTCTGGACTCTCATTCCATGATCTACATGTCTATCTTTATGCCAATACCACACTGTTTTAGTTACTGTAGCTTTGGAGTAGATTTTGAGATCAGGGTGTGAGTCCTCCAACTTTGTTCTTTTTCAAGGTTGCTTTGGCTATTTTGCTTCTCCTCTAATACCACATGAATTTTGGATCAGCTTGTCCACTTCTCCAAACAAACAAACAAAGTAATTGTTTTGATGGTGACTGCATTGAATATATACAACAAGTTGAGGAATATTCCCATCTTATCAATACTGGTCTCCAAACAAGAACACAGAGTATCTATATTCAGGTCTTTAATTTCTTTCAATAATATTTTATAGTTTTCAGTAAACAAGTCTTGTTACTTAGCTATATTTATTTCTAAGGATCATATTCTTTTTGATGCTATTGTAAATGGAATTGCATTCTTAATTTCATTTCTTGATCAGTCATTGCTAGTGTGTAGAAATACAATTGATTTTTATATATTGATCATGTAACCTGAAACTTGACTGAATTTATCAGCTCTTAATAGTTTTGTGGTTGACTCGTCAATGTTTCCTATATGTGAGGTCATGTCATCTAAAAATAGTAAGTTTTACTACTTCTGTTCCAAGTTGGGTGCCTTTCATTTCTTTTTCTTGTCTAATTGCTCTGAATAGAAATTCCAGTGCAGTTTTAAATAGCAGTAGTGAGAGCAGACTCTTTGTCTTTTTCCTAATTTTAGGAGAAAAGCTTTCAGTCTTTCATTATTAAGTGTGATGATAGATATCCCTTTATTGGATTGAGAAAATTTCCTAGTTTGCTTAGTATTTTGTTTTGGTTTTTATCATGAAAGGTAAGTTCTCTTTCTGTATGGATTGGGATAATCATGTGTTTCTTCCGCATTCTATTAAAACAATGTATTGCATGAGCTGCTGTTGTGTATTCATTCACTCTCTCTTGCATTCATGGGATAATTTCAGTTAGTGATGGTGTATAGTCCTTTTACTATGAGGCTCAGTTCAGTTTTCTGGTATTTTGTTGAAGATTTTTGTCTGTATATTCTCTAGAGCTATTGGTTGGTAGTTTTTATTTTTGTGATGTGTTTATCTGGCTTTGGTATCAGGGAATACTGGCATCATAGAATGAGTTGGGAAGTACTCTTTTCTGAATGTCGGAGAGTTTAAGGATTGGCATAATTCTTCTTTAAATGTTTGGTAGAATTCTGCTGTGAAGCAATCTAGTCTTGGGTATTTCTTTGTTGAAAAGTTTTTAAAAATTATTGATTGAATCCTTTTACTTGTAAGTTTATTCAGATTGTTTATTTTTTTTTCTTGAGTCAGCCTTGCTAGTTGGTTTCTAGGCATTTGTCCATTTTATCCATGTGACCGATCGTGTTGGTGTATAGTTGTTCAGAGAGCTCTCTTATGATCCTTCTAATTTCACTAGAGATGGTAGTAACACCTCCACTTTCATTCCTGATTCCCTGCACCCACTTTTTCAGACTTGTTAAAAGTTTGTCTCTTTTTTTGAGCTTTTCAAAGATTTACCTTTTGATTTTACTGATTCTCTCTACTGTTTTTCTGTCCTCTGCTCTAGTCTGTTTGCCCTTCTGCCTGCTTTGGGTTTAGTTGCTTTCTTTTTCTAGTCCCTTGAAATTGGAGGCTGGTCACTGATGTGAGATCTTTCTTTTACGTAGGCAGTTACAGTGCATTTTCCTCCGCCCGATGTTTTCGCTGCAGTTCACGGTTTTTGGTGTGTTGTTTTATTTCTCAAAGTATCATCTAATTTTTCTTATTATTTCTTTTTTACCCATTAGTTGTTTAAGAGTGTGCTTTTTAATTTCTACATACTTGTGAATTTTCTAAAATTCCTGTGTTACTGATTTCTAACTTTATTACATTGTTTTGGAGAATACACCTGGCATAATTTCATTTGTTTTACTTTACTGAGGCTTATTTTTTAAATATTTATTTTTTATCTTTAGGCGGACACAGTATCTTTATTTTATTTTTATGTGGTGCTGAGGATCTAACCCAGTGCCTCATGCATGCTAGGTGAGTGCTCTACCACTGAGCCACATCCCCAGCCCCACTGAGGCTCATTTTGTGGTCTATCCTGGAGAATTTTTCATGAGCCACTTAAAAACAACATTGATTTGGCTGCTGTTTGGTATAATGTTCTACATATGTCTATTAAGTCTAGTTTCAAGGGTTCTTCAAGTTTCTACATCCTTGTTTGTCTTTTTAAAAAAAATATTTATTTTTTAGTTGTAATTGGATACAATACCTTTATTTTGTTTACTTATTTTTATGTGGTACTGAGAATCGAACTCAGGGCCTTGCACATGTTAGGTGAGCGCTCTACCGCTGAGCCATAACCCCAGCCCCCTTGTTTGTCTTTTATTGAGTTGTGCCATCCATTATTGACAGCAGAGCATTGAATTTCCCAACTATTCTTGTTGAGCTGTCCCGGCTGTGGGCTGGAGGCCTCAGTTCCTCCCCACATGGACCACTGCCCCAGGACTCTTGCATATCCTCATGGCAGGTAGCTTTCCCCAGAGTGAGGGATCCAAAAGAGCATGGCAGAAGCCTCAATCTGTTAGTATTCCTTCATATATTTTGGATCTCTGTTACCAGGCACATACATTATATATTCTTCATGAATTGATCCTGTTGTGAATGTATAATGTCCTCCCTATGCGTTGTAACGATTTTTGTCTTATAGTCTGTTTTGTCTGACGTTAGTAGCCACTCATTCTCTTTGGGTAAATGTTTCAGGGAATATCTTTTTCCATCTCTCTAATTTCAATTTATTTGTGACTTTAAAACTAAAGTGAGTCTTTTATAGATAGTACCTGACTGGGGGATGTTTATCTATTCTGCCAATATCTGTCTTTAATTGGAGAGTTTAATCTATTTACATTTAATGCAGTTACTAATAATTCTGCATTTTTTATAAGTGTCTTGTATCATTTTATTCCTCAATTCCTCCATTACTCCCTTCTTTTGTGTTAGTTGTTTTCTTGGACACCATTTTGATTGCCTTCTCTTTTCCTCTGATGATTATAATTAACATAATCAAAAATTTTGAATTTAATTTTACTCATTAATTTCTTTTTGAGACAAGGACTTTCTATGTTGCCCAAGCTGGTCTTGAACTCAGAGGCTCAAATGATCCTCCAACTTCAGCCTCCTGAGTAGCAGATGTGCTCCACCACTCCCAGCTAGTTAGCATCATTTAGAACAATTTAGCTCAAACCAATGCCAACTTATTCTCAATAATATACCAAAAATATTGCTCCTATGTATTTCTGTCTCCTCTTATTTTACTTCTCTGGGAGGAAGTGTAATTAGGTTGTTTTCCTTTTTGGATGTCTCCAAAACATCAGTGATCAGCATCAGCATATATGTCATTGTTATTAAGAGGCAAAGAATTGGAAAGAGAATTAATAGACTCAGAGAGTTAAAGGTTTCTATGATGGTTTTCTCAGATCAGCAAAGCTAGAGTGAGGTATTCAAGCTATTCAATAGCTCATATCTAGGATTTTGCTCAACTCCAAGTAATTAGAAATTTTATTGTTAAAATTAGGTGTGTTCCGGGGTTCCATATCTATTCACTGGTTTAGTAATTCATTAGAAGAAGTCACATGACTAACTTATAAAATTATATAATTATAAAATTATACTTACAGCAAAGTGTATTGCAAAGGATTCAGTGCCAGAATGGTAGATAAAACATAGTCATGGGTGAAGACTGAAGAACTCAGGCAAAGGCTTTCTTCCTCTGCACAGGTTATACAGACATACTTTTTTTTTTTTTCCAGATTTGAAATGACAAAGACACATTAAAAATGTCTCTTCCCAGGGAAGCTTACTTGAGTTCTTAAACAAAGCTGATCACCTGGACATATCCCTGGTACATATCTGCTCTGTGACCCATGCCATAGACCTCAAACCAGGCAGTGGGTGCATAAAATAAAGGCCATGTTAACTAAAAATGATCCTGATTATCTACTACACCTTGCCTTAGTGCTCTGGGCACACAGGATAATGTAGCTTGTGAATATTCCAAGGGTTACCTCTTAGATCTTGACTCCAGACATCCTCAGAGAAAAACTAGGAGTGCGTGAAAGGGGCCTTACTGTATTAGCATTTTCCTTATGAGATGTTACCATACAAATAGAAGGTTGGGTGCTTGCTTTAAGTAAGTTCACGATTGTGCAGAATTTATGAGTGCCGTAGAGGAAGAGTGTACAAATATGACTAAACAAATATTCCTCAAGACCAAGAACACTGAAATGGAGTCATCTATGCACATGCGTAGGTTTAGCCATTGAATTTCCCAGGCATCAAACAACTTACGCCAGCTGTTCATTACCAATATTACAGATTCCTTCGTGGTAGCAAAGCTGAGCTTTCTACCCACTGCTTGCCTTTTGGGGAGAGTTAAATGAGTGGAAAGGCAAAGAAGAACCCAGACTCCAAAGGAATCTCCTGAGGTTGAGTGGTACAGGACAGTGATGGCAGTGGTACAGGACAGGTCCACTCTGAAGCTCCTTTGGCACTTTCCTGCATCTCTAGCTTGAACCAGGCGCAGCTGGCTCAAGACAAGCACAGCTGCACATGCCAGGCACATGCCATCTCTGCCTCCCTGTCAACAACACTGCCCTCATGCCTGGGCCACATGCCTCACTCAGGGGAAAGCCCCTCTCTATTCTTCAGGGGCAGTGCTGCTGTGACTGTTCTCCCATCCACTCTGAGAGCTGGGCTGGGTCCATCACAGGGTCCCTGCATCTGGCCTCTGCTGGATGGCAAGAACAAAGTCAAAGCTCTTCATCT
Organism: Ictidomys tridecemlineatus; assembly: GCF_052094955.1. NCBI lineage: Eukaryota > Metazoa > Chordata > Mammalia > Rodentia > Sciuridae > Ictidomys > Ictidomys tridecemlineatus. The sequence goes on from NC_135494.1 coordinate 24,174,166, forward strand.
GTCACGAGGAGTCTGTCTCTACCACCTTGCCTCTCTCTCCAAGAATCCATGCGGTACCTGGGATGGATTATGTCCCCTCTTCCACCCTGGAAGCATCATGCTTGAGGGACCCTCACTTCAATTTTTAAGATAGGAAAGCAGAACTTTAGGGAGTTTAAGTGTCTTGACTCCGGCCATAGCCATGAACTGTGAATGTAGGCAGCCTCCTCAGGAGCTCCCTTAACTCAGATCTAGTGGGGCCTGGACACACATCCTTTTGAAAGCCTCTGCTTGATTTTCTTTGGGCTGGGTCTGCTATCTCCCCAGCAAAATCAACCAGTTCCTCAGCCTCATGTCTTGGAGTAGAGTCCATGGTTCTCCCAGGGGCATTCTCTATCTCTTCAGTGGAGCAAGTTCCCTCTTGGGGAAAAAGGGCCCTTTAACTTGCCTGGTGTGGCAAATGGCTCACTCTGACCACAATATGGTCATAGGACATACTGTGTGCTCTGATACCATTCTACCCAGATGGGGGGAGGTGTTGGTGATATGGTTTCAGGGGTTGGCTGCGATGCTTCCTGTATTTCCCAGCTGTTCTTGTAGCATCACACCCCTGTGTGTGGTGGGGGGGGCTGCTGCCATTGACAGTTCAGATACCCAAAATAGTTGTCTCCCCAACCCATGCTACACTGCTCAGATGTGCCTACAGGATCTTCAGTGGCTTCATTGCCTCCTGGCCTTGGAACACTCTTGTCTGAAGGACTCCAGACCTTCCTAGGTGGAGGGACTAAAATCTACCTAAAAAATCAGCTGCACAGAAATGCCGAGAGGAGACATGACAAGATGGAGTCAGCACTGTGCAGGGCACCTACGTCAGGTCTGGGGCCAATGAGTAGTTCAGTTTGATTGTCTGCTTTCGTATCCCCTCCTGCTGCCTCCTGTAAGTGCTGGTGAGACTCTTCCTCCTGGGCTCCCTTGCTCTTGTTCTTTTGTTATTTGGGGTGTAGTTCTTTCTGGAATTCTCTCTCATTTTTTAAAAAAGTTTTTATGTAATCTTATTTGCCTTATTGCTTATGTAAGGGTGCTAAAGTAGGACAGGAGTTGCAACATGGAGAGAGACAGATTTTGTAAGCTTTGAAAAGTGTTTGAGGCCAGGGGCTGGGGCTGGGGCTAGTGGTAGAGCGCTTGCCTCGCACAAGTGAGGCCCTGGGTTCATCCTCAGCACCACATAAAGATAAATAAATAAAATAAAGGTATTGTGTCCATCTACAACTACAAAAAAGTACTTTAAAAAAAGTGTTTGTATCTTTTATTTGGATTAAAACTTGATATAACATTTGCCCCTGTTCCATCACTTGGCCATCATTAAGTCAACAAATCTCCCGAGAACCTAACACCCAGATTTCTTTATGACTTTTCTGTTTTGTTTTTAAATTAAAAAGCTCTTTTGGGAGGGACTTATTTTGTGTTTTCTCAGTTTTCTGGACCTTTCTGTTCCAAAGGAGATCTGTGGCAGCCTTTCCCAAGGAGACCCTCCTATAAATCCATTTGACTGACTTCAAGAAGCTGACTAAATTATTTAGCACCGAATCAGTTTTCCTGGAGTGTCCAGCATTATCTAAAGGACCAAGTTTCTATCCTGATTCATACATATTTTCAATGATACTTATAGGTTTTTTTCTTTGAGAAAATTATACTGGAACCATGGGCAGTTTCCCCAAATGTTTTCTTTCTAGATGCATTAAGAGTTGTGAATGCAGTCTACCAAGATTTGCAACCATATACCTCGACCATGGTACCATTGAACTGTCAGATTAAAATGGCAGGAGGGAAGCTTCCTATCCTCTTGGTGACCATGGGGTGGGGTGCAGGTGAGAAACAGGGAGGCTACGGGTACCTGCCCTTTCATTTTCTAGGTGTCCTGGAATAAAAATAAATAAATAAATAAAGATTTGTGTCCATTTACAACTAAAAATATTTTTTAAAAATTCTCTTTCCTTTTCCTTATGCCCATTTTGTTGTTGTTGAAATACTTGACCATTTGCTATGCATTTTTAGCTTTTAGCTAAGTTCATCTTTATGGGATCTCTTAACATGTCTTTTTTTCCCTTGTATTTCTTAATATGTATATATATATATTTGTAGTTGGACATAATCTCTTTATTTTATCTATTTGTTCTTATGTGGTGCTGAGGATTGAACCCAGGGCCTCTCACATGCTAGGTGAGTGCTCTACTGCTGAGCTACAACACTGGTCCCTCCCTTGTATTTCTGATATATCATTTGCCTGACCTAGAGGCTTGATTAGATTTGTGTTCAACTTTTTTCCCCTCAGAAAAGTTAAATAGGTGGAGTCCTGTGCTTCCCATTGTGTCACCACAGGAGCCAGAGTGTCTGGTTGTGTCATGGCTAGGGAGCTTGGTGTTAGCATTTTAATCTGACTGTTACCACATACTTGCCAACCTGTCATTAGCCAGTGTTAGTAGCCCTGATGACCACTACCTATCCACCTCCATCATCTCCTGGAAATTGCCAGATAATGATTTCAAAAGTTTTATTCTTTCACACTTATTTACTGAAATATATTCATAAAATATACATCACATATTCCAGGTGAGAATTGTGACAGATGGGAAAGGGCTGCTCTGCTGTGTCAGAATGATCTGGTTGACCCAGGTCTCTGGCCTCATGTTTCCCTGGGCTGAGGAATTTTGCAAGCTATTTTCAATTTCGTGTGTGTGTGAGTGTGTGAGTGTGTGTGTGTGTGTGTGTGTGTGTGTGTGTGTGTGTGTGTGTGATTTAAATCCTTTCTTAAGCTGCTTATGTTTTTCTTGTTGCTCAAATTGGGCATTTTGGCTGGTGAAGGACTCTTGTGTCCCTTTGACAAAACTTCCAGAATGACATCCTTGCTTTATGGCACTGCAGAGACACTGAAGTTTCATCTCAGACATTCCTGCCTTGCCCTGGAATCAGCCTTTCTCCAGGAGCTCTGGTTCCCCTAGTAGGGAATGGCATTTAGAGATCTGAATCTGGGTGCTGGGTGCTCACTGCTGTGGGGTAGGTATTGCTTCTGGATTTTTTTCATGAGCAGAAGTAGCTCATGCAAGTCAGTGAAAAATAAACAGTGAAGTCATACTATTTCCAACTCAAATTAAAGATAAATCCAGAACTGGCTGGACTTTCTCTGTGGAGTCAGGACCAGAACCATCACAGTTCACAGCCTAATTGTTTCCAAGAACGGAGTGCTTGGGAACCCTTGATGCTAGCCTGCCTGCTGGGAACTTTAAGGAGCAAAGCATGTATTCCCAGCAGGAGGCCACTTGTGCCTGTGGGCCTCATGGAGGCCAGAGTGAGTCCATCAGAGTCCACTTGTGGGAAGGCTCTCATCCTGGGGAGAAGAAGAGGCTGTTGTATCAGGGGTGATCTCATAATGAAGCCATGGCTGTTTGGAGGCGAGCTCATTCCTGAGGACAACATGGTGGCTGTTTCAGGAATCTGTCCCTTCCCTCTCCCGGAATTCCTGTCTAGCACTTGGCATAAGTGAGAACAGTAAGTAAAAGGCTTACTTACATAAAAACACTGGGGAAGACCAGTTTTCCCATTGCAAATGTTGTCCCTTGTGATGACATGAAGGAAAGCTGTGTTTCCTGGTTCTTTTCCCCACCCAGTACCTTCTATCCCAGCCCAGGGCTGCATGTGGGGTGGGGAGGTGCAGAGGTGCTCATGATCTATAGGAAAAGCCTCTCAAGGTTCCTGGAGAAGAAGGATGGAAGGGTTTGGTCAGGGGCTAAGCTCTGCATAGGCAGGAGCCAGGTAAATCTGAGTAGTAAAATACCTTTACTAGAACCCCAGAAGTACTCTAGCTGGGCAGTACTGGGAATTAGGCAGACATTACGATATCCACATTTTTCTCTCTTCAAACCTCAGTGCAGTGGCCAGATGACCCATAAGATGCCACACTCTCATCTGAAAAGAAGGTCTAGTTGGACAAGCCCAAGGGGTTGGAACTCTTAATATTTTTTTAGTTGTAGTTGGACACAATATCTTTATTTATTTATTTTTATGTGGTGCTGATGATCAAACCTAGCACTCTCACATGGTAGGCGAATGCTATACCGCTGAGCCACAACCCCAGCCCCCAACTCTTAACATTTTATGGCTCCATGACCTCTACAAATCATACTGAAGTGCCCCTGGAAACAGGCTGCTTCTGACCACAGAACCCTGAGTCCTAAAGGTAGTGTGTAGTGTTTGTGCCCTAAGCCTCCATAAGAGCAGCATCCAGAATGTTTACTGAGGCCACTCAGGTTAGAGCAGTGTGACATAGGGCATGACTTTGAGTTGCATGAGCCCTGGATAGGGTGCTTGGGAGGCCACCAAGAGCTGTGTGCCCTTGGGCAAGTCAGCACTCCTGGTCGTTCATCTATGGGTGCAGCTTAAAAGAAACCTGCCCACCAGATCCACATCAAGACCCACTTAGCTGCTACATGAAGGCTCCTCTGTAAATGCCCAGCTGAGGGCCCTGCCTTGCCTCAGGGCCCAGAAGCACCAAAGAGCAAAGCCCAAGGCAACATTATGGCCTTGGGCTTGTACTATTAGGCAGCCCCTAGGGATATCATCCAGATATCAGCCTCTGTGGAGGAGTCCATCCTCAGAACAAGCCCACTGACTTCCTTTGTTCCCGGGGTTCTTACTTCCACCTTTCTCCCCAGGTATTCCCCAGCATTTTTCATGGAGGATCTCGGAGCCTGGCCAAGGGAAGCAGGCCCATCTGCCTGTTGTCCTTTGACCGCTCTTATGCTACTGACCGCCTAGAAGGAGAATTATTAGCAGAATGCTTTTTTGGATATTGCTGTGTAGAGCAGCTGGGTGGGTGGTGGAGTGGGCAACACTTCCCACCAGACTTACCAGCCATAGCAGGGTAGACATGTCCTCATATAGTTGCTTGGGACACTCCTCTCCTCCAGCAGCTGGCTGATCAGTGCAGTACCCGACCCACACTGAGTCAATCAAAGTCAAATTATCACAATTGGAGATGAGGAAGAAACGAAAATATTTCTGATGTCGAAAGCTGAGGAATGTGGGGCTGGGAAACTGTGAGCCTCTATTATCTATCTGCTGGGGACTTAGGTCTCCCCAGAGACCAGCCTGATTTAGGGGAGGGGGGACAAGAGAGGGAGAGAGATCCAGAGACAGAGAGTGAGACTGATAGAGTTGAGGCTCCTGGTCTCAGTGTGACCTTCTGACCTTCCCCAAGTATGATGTCCAAGTTTTTCTGGAGTTTTATGAGCCAATATATTTCCATCTTGCTGAAGAGAATTCAAATTGCTTTATAACTGAGAAAGTTCTGGTTAATATGTTAGTTTAGAGAAGCCATATTTGATTTTTCCTCTCTCTCCATATACACTTGTGTACAAATGTGCATCCCCCCACTCACTTTTCTTCTGACTCCTTTAGAGAAATTTACCCTGTTACCCCTTAACACTTCAATTTGCTCCTAAAAACAATAACATTCATTTAAAGACCCATAGTACAATGATCAAAATCAGAAACCAACACTGGCTCAGTGATATTATGTAATCCATCTTGTTTAAATTTCACCAATTATTCTAACAGTGTAGGACTCCACTATGCAGCAGGGTTGAGAATCAGAGTCTGAGCCAATGTCTCAGCCCTGGCTACCCAATAGAATCACTGGGGATGAAGAAGAACTTTTAAAAAAATTCAGATGTCTAGGACCTATCTCTAGAAATTAGATTTACTGGTTGGGGTATATGGGTTTTGCCACTTACTGAGCATTTAAAAAAAAATTGCAGGCTACTCTGATGCATGGTTGATGCAGAAACAAACCCAAGTTCTAAGCCAATTATGGTTTTTTTTCTTCCCTTGTTGGTCAGTGATTAATTTGAGGTGGGTAATCTAGGTTGAATAGTGTTACCGAAAAAAGTTAACGTCAACGTGGAATTTCAGAATGTGGCCTAAAAATTTGGAAATACAGTTTTACAGATGTGATTAACTTGAAGTTGGACTGGTGTACATCTTAGAAGAAGGAGACTTAAAGACACACAGACCGCAGGGACGAGGGCCTGTAAAGATGGAGAGAGAGATCAGAGAGATGAGCTAACGCCAAGGAATGGCCAAGATTGCCAGGAGCCACCAGAATCTGGGCAGAGGTGAGAAGGTTCTTCCCTGGAATCAAAGCACTGCTGACACTTTCTTTTCAGACTTCTGGCCTCCATGTCCGTGAGAGAATAGATTTCTGCCTTTTACCGCAACTGGTTTTTGCTCATTTGTATGGCAACCCTACAAAACTAACCCAGTGGCCATGGGAACTAGATAAGCCAAGGCAACCTGAGGGTTTCTACTGAATCATTTATTTGACCACTTTTACTTGCTATTATTATTACAAAACATTCACAGGACAGGTGGTAGTCTTAGGACACACTGATTCTTCTAGTATCTTCTGGATAGGCCAGAATAAGCTTCTTGCTTTGGGGTGCCCTTTATCAGCTAGTGGGGGATCTGACCCATTCTCTTGTACTTTGATGTAGCAGCCTGTGATCCTTTAGATGGGGGTTGCTCAGATAGACAGGGCCTGGGAGTGAAGAGGTGGCTTGCTGGGCATCCCTGAAGTCCATCAACAAGGGTTGATGTCAGACATTTGATTCTATTCTTACCACAGGGGCAAGTGTGTAGAGTTTGAGAGTCTTAAGGTGTTTTTTTTTTAATATTTTTTAGTTGTAGATGGACACAATACCTTTATTTACTTCTCTTTATATGGTGCTGAGGATCCAACCCAGGGCCTCACACATGCTAGGCAGCTCTATCCTTGAACTCACAACCCCAGCCCCAGGGTCTTGAGTTTTAATTGGTCTTTATTGCCACAAATATGCTTCTGAGGTTTAATCTTTGTTTCTAGTAGTTGGGAAACAGTTGCCTCTTCCAATCCTGAAAATCCCTGCACTTTCCATTCCTGCTTGCAAACTGACGATGTCTCTTCTAAGCTGGTGACAAAGCTTATAATGCCTTGTCAGACACAGCCAATGGCAATATTCACCTTGTGCTTTCAGTGTCTCCTGGAGCCATGAGCTCTTTAGCCATGAGTGGTGACAGTTTTGTTAAATGTCAAATATAATATGAAGCTCCTTCCATCCCAGGTTCAAAGCCAGTGTTTTGGAACCTGGTAATGTGTTGGTTTATATGGCAAAAGTGATGTTGCTGGTCTTAAGGACGTTGAGACAGGAAGGCTATCTTGGATTACCTGGGTGGGACCAATGTAAATGGGTCCTTATCAGAGGGAGGCAGGAAGATCAGAGTCAAAAGAAGATGGACCATGCAGGCAAAGGTTGAAGTGATGCATATTAAAAGACAAGAAGGGTCCTGGAGCCAAGAATGCAGACAGCCTCTAGAAGCAGGAGAAGACATGGAAACTGATTTCCCTGTGAAGCTCCCAGAGGGTGACCAGCCCTGCTAACACCTTGATTTGAATAGCCTTGGAAGACCCATTTTGAACTTCTGGCCTCCAGAACTGCCAGAGAATATACTTGTGTTGTCTGAAGGAAATTGGTTTGTGGTAATTTGTTAAAGCAGCCAAAGCAAACTCATACAGATGGCATCCCCTAACCTAAGGACAGCAGACCACACCCACAGTGGTCATCTGGCCAGCAAACTAGTGTTTAGAAGAAGGGGAAAAGCTAATGTTTCCTGTGTATTTAAATGCAGAGTCAATAAAGCATATGAGAGTCAGAAGATAGGAAGGAACGTTTTCCACTTAAGTTAGAACTTATTTGTCACTGGCCATGACAACGACAGAAAGGGAGGTTTCTGGGAGAGGAGGTGAGCATTCCAGTTGCAGCCCCCAGCTCCTGGATGGTGGTCCTGTCGCCTTGGGTCCCCTCCTAATCATGGAAACATAATACCCGGCTGGTGGTGGCAAGGATTGGAGCCATGGTGCAGCTGAGCTGGGCCCAGAGCCATGGATCTTGGGAGCCACTCATTGGGGGAGATGGCTCAGACCAGCACCCCTCCTAAGACTCACATATTGTTTCTTGTGACCTACAAACCTGGAGGGACAACTGACCAGCCCAGCACAAGGGGATAGACAGCAATGCAGGAGCACCTAGGAAAGTTCTTTGTTTTGCACCCAAGGAGGGGCTCCGCACAGGGCGATGAGGGGAGGGAGGGAGCAGTCCTCGGGTATGCGGGTGAGCAGCGGGAGGACAAGTGCAAGGGCGGAGAGGGGCATGGTGAGGTGAGACGCAGAGGGCGTGCCCTCCAGTTCCCACACCCGGGAGCTCCTAGGAAGCCCAGAGCCAGACGCCAGCGGGCGGGATGGAGCCGGCACAGGACCTGGGACTCGGGGACTCCTCTCTGCACCGCTACCTGGATGGCGAGTTCTGAAGCCTCAAGAACGAGCTGCGCAGGCTTCTGGGCGGCTGCCCGCTCTTCCGGCACAGGTACTGCCCGTGATCGCAGCCCCTGTGATCACAGCCCCTGTCAGCGCCGTGTCCCCTCAGTCCCCAGGGCGTCCCAGTGGGAAGTTCCGCGCGAGGGCGGCGTGAAGTGTGCCTGTGAGGAGAGACAGACCTGATCGTCACCTCTGCAGATGAGGGGCTTCCCTTCCCCACGTGTCAGGGAAGAGTGGGGGCGAAAGGTGGGCACCGCGTGCCACAGCGCTCCGCTGAGTGGAGGGAAGGATTGGCCTAAAGGATTCTAAACCTGCTTCTGAGTCCCCACCCCGCGTGTCCTACCCCTGGTGAGCACAAGGGGTAAGAAAAGGAGATGGTGTGGGCCGCAGGGATGGACTGACCCTGCCAGGGCATGCCTTGGGTCAAGGGCTGAGGACTCCCAGTGCCCCCTGGAGTACTGTGTGCAGAGTGGGCAGCTGGACAGCAGCAGGTGTACTCTGGTTTTAAGGTTAGGTTCTACAATGTCATTTGATGCCATCACAGCCCCGAGAGGTGGGCAGGAAGTTTGGTGCAATTCATTTTGGGTGGAGAAAATGGCTCAGTTACTGGCAAGTTCTGGTCTGGACCAGAACTCTGCACTGCCTCCTGTGGGCTCTATTTTCTCCTGAGTCCTATGGGGCAGGGGGCTGGCTCCTTTCAGGGGTCTGAAAAGACCAGCTAGAGCCATTTCAGAGTTTTAGCATAACAAATGGCACTATGAGGGTGAAGAGTGAAACTAGGGGTGGAAATGGAGCGAATTATATTCCACGCACGTAGGAATATGTGAAATGCACGCTACTGGGCAGCTCTAACTGACCCAAACTGGACAGGTCGCTGTGTTGGCTGAGTGGCTCATGGCCAGTTAGCCCATGTACAGGTTCTCTCTTAAGTGAAAGGGTAAAGTTTCTAAGCTGGAAAGCTTGAATTAAAATGTAAAAGATTAGGTATTATTAAGTTCCTCTGTTACACCCAGAACCTGAAATTCCTGAGATAGTTAAAACAACACCCTACTGGCCATTTAGCCTAGGGCCCTGTGCAGTTAGTCACTGGGCTGGAACCAATCAGTTTGAATGTGTACCCTGCTTAGGAGTACCCCCCCCACCTATTCCCGCCAATGAATGTGCTAATCACGTCTCAATTATCCTGGCCTCTTGATGATTTGTTCTGATGTATGCAAAGCCCCCCCCACCCCACCCCCCCTTCCATCCCCAAAAAGCATACTTAAGCTCTGCTTGACCTCTGCTCTGGGCTCTGGGCCCTTCTCCCTTCCTGAGTGAGCCTTGAGCCTCAGTGCGCTGAATTAGGATCCTCTTCAATAAACTCCCTCCTGCCCATTGCACGAAGCTGGTCTCTTGTGGTCTCTTTCTCCAACGATTCACCGGATCCTTACATTAGAAAGTGCTGGGCTGAGAGGGAAGGAGATGGCTTCAGTACAAGTCAACATGTCCCTGGAGAGGAATATGTGTTCCTGCATGAGGGTCACCCAGAAGGAAGGTGGGAGTTTCAGGGAGTTGAAAGTGGGAGGTGTGGGGTGAGTATGTCCTTGAGGGTCTCCCAACACATAGTTTTTTTTTTTTTTCAGAGTCGAAATTAGAAGTTTATTAAAGGACAGCAGAAAAGACTTCTCCCTGAGGAAGAAGGGGACCTAAGAGGTGGAATCCATGGAAGTGCAGTTGTTTCCCCTTTTTATAGTTTTGGTGATGGAATGTAGGTGGGAAGGGTTAGGACACAGGCGGGCCAAATGGGCAGGAAGGACTTTTGGGATGGGCTTATCACTTCTCTGGGATGGGCTATCTCCAAATCTGTTGGGGGCTGTTCATTAACGTTTCTTTGAGGTGGACTTTGGCCTAGGGCCTTTCTGGGACTTCATTAACATTCCATGAGTTGTCCTGTTTTCCCTGAGTCATTCTCAGCATGGCCTCCATTTTAGATTTCACTCCGTATTAGACCCAATTTACCTAACTACACTGACTACCTAACTTTAAATCTGGCTTCATTCCCCCCTCTAATTTGGGAACTCCTTACTGCTGTAAGGAAGGGGGGCGAAGAAGATCTTTCTGGCTTCTTCAGGCTGAAAAGGGACGATGTGTTGGGCAAGCAGTTTGGAGTCCCCTTTAAAAATCGGGTCTATTGAGTGGTCCATGATAGGCTGGAGGGCCATTTGAGTGATGGGTGGTCTATAAGAGAAACAAGAATTCATTAGTACTGGAACCATATTGATGTAGCAATAAATCCCATAGCACAGGAATATGCCAATGAGTATGATGGCAAAGACAAAGACTAACAATGTTTACCACCAGGAAGTACCAAGAACCAGGAGCTAAGATATTGTTTCCATGACAAGGTTGCTGAGGACATGGCTTCTATCTGAGCATGTAAATCTTTAAGGATATTTGTCACATTGCCAGAAATGTCAGGGATGTAAACACAACATTTAACTTTTAGGGTTACAGATGTCCTTCCCTTAAGGTACAGTTTAATAATTTAATATCATCTGATCTTGCAAAATCCTTTTACTAGTATGACCTGTGTCTAATAGAGAAATCTTTAATTCTGTTACTTAGGGCTGGATAACCATACTAGCAAACATTAAGCCTACCTGTGTTGGTTAGAAATAAAGACCTTAAGCTAAAAACTACTCTGGCAGTTCCTTTTGATAATTATCAGGCATTCCTGTCTGAGAATCTCTTTTGTAGCCTCCAGTTTACTTATTTATGGAAGTTACATTTAACTATTATTATTAAAATGTACAGGAACAGCTGTGTTTTGGCTTTGACTGTCTTTGCTAAGTGTTTAAGATGAAGCAAGTCAAACTGACTTTTGTTTCCATCTATTGTTAACAGTCAGCTGAGTTACCCTGGGAGTCCTCGGGAACTTCACAGCAGCTTCTCAGTTCTGCTAGTGCCATTTGCACTAGGATGGGTCCAGGCCTTGCTTGACCATGTGGCTTCCCTCGGAAGCATCAGGGATGTCTCCCTTCTTTGATGACCCTCCTCTTCACAGCAAATGCACTGATTGGCTTTCTGTCCTCCACTGGTCTCATTAATCTCCCTGATCAGGAGGTTATGTGGCCTAGAGTTGCAGAGCTCTTTGGAGAAGTCCCCTATTTTCTGATTCAGACTGACTCAGAGGGCAAGAGCCAAATATTGGTTTTCTTGGCCCTTTTGATTTAACTTTAATTTTAAAACTTAATCTTAAACATCTAGCAAATAAGTTAACAGCCTTATATTAAGGGTACTGTGCTTTAGTACCTATCTCTCTATCCTGTAGGTGATGACTTATTATAACTTATTATCTTAAATTAACCCAGGTTGTGTGTTCTTAAATCAGTACCTCTGCAAAACATTAACAGGCAATCTTTAAGCCATTTATGAGAAAACTACAAAACAAAACTAACTAGGGTAAAAATATTTATCTGCCTTAGGTCTTGAAGGGGGAAGGGAGTATGTACTTTGATCAGCCCAAATTTTTCTCTTGATTTTTTTTCCTGAGTGAGTCCAAGATTTTTTCTCTTTATGGCAGATATCATAGCTAAGTCTACTTTACACTGTTGGCATAATTTAGGATTTTCCCTTAGAGCAAAGAAAATCTGAACATACAGCACCTCACACCATTTCCTTTTTTGTAAATTTTATCAAACTGTAAAATTGTATTAAAATTGATTATTTTCCTCTGGTGGCCAGGTTTCTCCATCAGAGAGTTTGTATTGAGGCCAGGCCAAGAAAATGAGTCGCCTTTTCTTGAGCGTCGGAGGTTCAGATTTATCCCAATTTTTCAATACGCAGGCTAGTGGTCCACCTGGCATATTGGAGAGAGAGAAGCTCCCGTCTGAGTGAGAAGAAAACAGGATTCAGGCGCCCCCGCCTGAAGGGGGCTCAAGAGAAAGGAACCTTAAGAATCGTCTGAGAGTAGCCCAGACCAGAATTCCACGGTTGTTCCAAACTCCTTCCTCCACCTCCACGCATCCGAGGCAGACCGGGATTCAGGACACTGTGTACTCACACCAATTGCTCTCCGGGCCCAGACAGAAAAGTTGGAAGCGGCTTTGGCAGAACCCAACATGCCTGCTCTGTATTGAACAGGTGATTGAGAGCTGCCTAGGCCGAGAAACCTCTCACCCAAGTCTTGAAGAGTGGCGGCTGCACTAGTTGCGTTTAAGTAGTCGTCGGGTGCCCACCTTACCCTCCAGAAAGAAAGAGAAAGATGCACCTCAAACAGACATGGGGTGCGTACACTTACCTTGGTGTAGAATCTCGGTCTGGGACCTCCAATATGTTACTGCTGTTGACCGGTGACGAGTCCTTGCTTCCCTGATGTTGAAGAATAACACCAAAGAAGCACGCCGAGGCAAGGTCAGAGTAGAAATTAGAAGTTTATTAAAGGACAGCAGAAAAGACTTCTCCCGGAGGAAGAAGGGGACCCAAGAGGTGGAATCCCCCCACACATAGATTTTAAAGTCATGGTTCTCAAAGTGCGTTGCTAGTTTCCACCGGGTACACAAGACCCTTTAAGAAGATTCACCAAATTCAAAGTTATTTTTAAATTTGTTACTGGCTTTTTTCAGATTCATTCTTTAACTATTGTACAGTGGCAGCTTCCAGAGACTACATGATGTATAGTTTTCCAGCAAATTAAACACAGGAGCAGAGACTGAGACCCCAACTGCCTCTGTTAAGACAGACATTAAAGGGAAATATATCTTATTTTTGTTTTGCTTTGGAAAATAGTTATTTTCAGACACACTTAATGGACCTATTGTTACTTACAAATGATTTAAATATTTGAAAAACTTTGTAATGATTTCGAAGCTCTTTGGGGACTAAATTTGAAGGGTGTGAAAGCCCTCTCTGCCTATCTGCTTCTACACTCCTTAATGTGTTCCTGGGCTATTGCCTCTTTGCCCTTTCAATTTACATAACTGCAGTTTAAAATATGGGACAGAAGTCAAAGATCCAAGATACTGATTTTGGCCAAGTAGAAGGCACTTCCTAGTGACCTATACCACCTCAGTGCAGGGACCCAGAGAAAGCCAGCCCAGCATGCAGAGCCTGGTTGTTGAGCCTGTGTGACTACCACTGGCCACTGGGGGATCTCCCCCTCACTGGGCTTGGCTGCTGGGTTTGGCTCTGTGGTAGAGCACTTGCCTAACCTGCAGGAGACAGAGGGTTCCATTCCCCCGCACCTCAGAATGAGGAGAGTATCTGTCTTGATAGGTCGTCTTGAGCGTAGACGAGGAACTGTTGAGGAGACACACTGGCTGCATATGATAAGGGAAAAAAAGGAAAAAGGAAAAAGACATCTTTTACCTTAACAAACACTTTGCCATTCTTTCTATGTCTTGTTTACTTACTTCATGATTTCAGAGTTGTAGTAATAGCATAGACATTTCATATTCTTTTTTCCCCAAATGGTTAAAGATTCTGATATCTATTTGATATCAGAAAAACTTTGTCATGAAAGTTTGAAAGTTCACATTGTACCTCAGGTTCCTCTCCAGATTAGAAGATAGTGATCTTACCTCTGGATGTATTAACGTCCTGCTAATGTAAATGTCCACAGAAGGCCAGAAATAAACTGGACCACTCCCCAGACTAGGGAAGGCCTTCTGTGGTTAGTCCCCCCATGCCCCAACGGGCCTTTGAAGTTAAGAGGGTGTTGGGGTGTGGTGTGGCGGTGTGTATATAGTGGAAATCTTGAACAGGGTCAGCCACTCTCAGGACATGAGAGCCCAGGAAACAGTTTCCTTCCCAAAGAAAAGAGGTGGTGAAATTTCTTTTGCATACCTGCCCTCCTTCCTTCCAGCAAGGGTTTGTTCCTAGGTTCCTCCCAGAAACTCTGTGATCACAGCCCAGGCCCCCCTCTTGGGATTGTTCTCCCCTTTCTCAAAGATTAGCTTACCCTCAGTTTTTTTCTGTTAGCGTGTCCCCCAGACTCTGGGACTGTCCCAGCTTGCTGAGGGCCATCCTACCCTATAATGCATACAGTGAGAGTGTTCTATTTGCCCCAACAACAGGAGGATTTTGGATAACTTAAGGCTTGCTATGGATGTGGTTTCTCTCCCCATGGACTTATTTATTGGAAGCTCAGTTCCTAGCTGAGAGGTGGTGGGGTCTTAAAGAATACTTGAAAAACTTTGTTATGATTTTCAATGGGATAGATATCAATAGGTATAACACACCAACTAAAAGCTCTTTGGGGACCTAGTGGGCGGTCACAAGACTGGCCCCTTCCCATTCTCTGATTTCCTTCTTTCCATGGGATCTCTTCTCCCATTGTGACACCATCCACCATGAGATCTTCTCCAGACCTGAGCAGAAGCCCATGCCAGGCCTTGAGTTCCAGAACTATGAGCCAAATCTCTTTTCTTTTACAAAGTTCCCAGCTTCAGTGATTTCATTATAGTAACAGAAAATGGCCTGATACAATGCTCCCATCAGGATTTGTAGGGAATATGAAAGCCAACATCACAAGATTGGCTTTTTGAAACATTTTTTACCTTTTTTGTTGAACAGAAGTTCTCATAAGGCTGGTGAGTGGGCATGCTCGGGTATGGGCATGCTTGGGTACAGGCATGCTCATATATGGGAGTGGTACACATACCTCAGTGGAACAACTTAAAGAGCTCCTTTAATGTTTCCCTTCCCTGAGATCTTTCCATGCCCTTCCTCAAGATTCCCCTCCCCTTCTCCTGGCAGCTCCCTCTCCCCTTCTTTCTCCTCATTCCCTTCTCTTTCCTTCCCAAGAGCATTTGAACTTATCTTTTAACTTTTCCTGTTTAGTTTATTCCTTTAGTCTTATTTATCCATGCAAGTGTTTCATGAACACATTCTCACTATGAAGAGTCAAATAACAGGGAAAATTTGAAAGTTTCCTAAAATGTTCCCTCCTCCAACTCTTTTTTTTGTTGTTGTTCTTGTGGTGATGGTAAAATACACATAACTTAAAATTTACCATCTTCACCATTTTTAAGGGCACAGTTCAGTGGCATTAAGTACATTCATAGTGCTGGGCAGCCATCACCACCATCTCCAGGACTTCCCAAATGGAAGCTCTGTACCATGAAACAAGGGCTTCCTGTTGCCTCTTTCCCAGCCCCTGGCAACTGTAATATTACTTTCTTTCTTTCTGAATCTGACCATTCTAGGTCCCTCCTCTCTAGGAATCATACAGAACTTGTCCATTTGTAGAAGGTTTGCTTTACTTTCCATAATGTCCTCAAGTTTCATCCATATTGTAGCATGTCAGAAATCCTCCCTCTTTGAGGCCAAATAATATTCCATTGTGTGTACATGTCTCATTTTGCTTGTGTGTTCATCTATTGGTAGATATTTGGTTCCCAAACCACTTCTAATCCATTTGCATATTTGTAGGAACTTTTTAACTTCTTTTTCTATAAGTTCTGATACACATGTGGACATTATTTTGTTATACTAAACAGGGTCTTACTATGTGTCCTTTCTTCATTGATGTAATATGTGAACATACCTAATAAATTATACTGAGTTTGTAATGAAAATACCCTTCACCTGCCAGACCCCTCTCTATTTCATTTCCTTTCCTCTTGGGTAACCATTTTAATTCTTTCCTATTATTCCTATGTTCTTTAATTCCATATTCCTAAGTAATTGCTTGGATGGGCACTTTAAAAAATATTTTTGGTGCCAGGACTTGAACCCAGGGCCTCAAGTCTACTAAGCACATAGTCAACTATTAAGCTAAACCCCTGTGCCTGCCTCTTTTTGATTATAAACTGTGTTTCTGTCACAGAAAATGAAGATTTCTCACTATAACGTATTCTCTGAAGATCAGTGTACTGCTATTTTTACTTACATCATACCCAGACTTAGATTGTTATGACCATATAAATATTATTCCTAGCCAGGCCCTGGTACACCATGTTTCATTCCTTTCTGTCATAACTTTATCATTTCTTTCCCTGGAGATAGCCATCATGCCCTTTACCCATTTGCTTAGTTTTCTATACATGTCTCACTTACTGACCCCCACACTAGACACATCTGTCACAATTGCACTCCCCTCCGTGTGGTCAGACCTGTCAGGTAATCCCTGTCCTGCTTCTTCCAGCCCCCTGTGGACTCATGCATCCTGGAGCCCCCCTTCCATGGCCTTCCATCTGGCCTGGCTGTTTCTGTGTCTTTCACATCGCCTTCCCAACTGCCTTTGCCTCTCCTCTGTTTCCCCAGGCTTTCTCTTTCCTAGTTACTCTTTGGGGAAGATTAGAGATGTCTACAGATTCTTTAACACTACTACTCTTGAGAGGTGTGATTTGTCCCTTCTTCTTGAATAGGTCACGTCTTTGCCAACAGAATGTAGCTAAAGTGAGAGTGCACCAGTTTCCAGGCTCAGATACCTCTCATTTCCTGTTTCTTGAGGCTGTCCCTGAGCCATCATGCTGTGAGGAAGCCCAAGCTGGTTCATCTCTCACTTCCTGTCTCTAGAGGTTGGCCCTGAGCTGCCACACTGTGAGGAAGCCTAAACTAGTCCTTGTAGACAGGACACATGAGAGAGGTAAAGAGATGCTAACATTCCCATCTGCTCCAACCCCTCTTATTTTCTGTTCAGGTTCCTCATAGGAAAAGTAGTAAACTAAAATAACAACTCATTGTTGTTTTAAGCCATTAAGCTTTAAGGTACATTCCTACACAGTCAAAAATAACCAGAACAACTCTCATCAATTAACTTAAGGAGAAAGGTATACCTAGGAATTATTATTTTTTTTGAGACTTTTGAGATTTTTATGTCTGAAAATGTTTACTATTCAATCAACTGAAAGTTTATCTGGGTATAGGATTCTAGTCTGGAAATAAAATTTCCTTCAGAATTTGAAAGGCATCATGCCATTGCTTTCTAGTATCCAAAATTACTATTAAAAAATCTGACTCCTGGTCTGTGACTTGTAACTATAAAATGCTTTTTTTCCTCTTCCTTCTGGAAGCTTCTTTTTAGCAATGGTGTTATGGAATTTCATGAGGAGATGGTTTGACCCCTCTTTCTCTCTTCATTGTGTTGAGCATGCTGTGGTAACTTTTAATAAGAAAACTCATGTTCCTGACCTGTCTACATTGTTCTCTTATCTAGGGCTACTTTTACTCAAAGGTTGGGACCCCTGGGCTTGTTCTCTAATTTTCTTAACTCCTCTTACTTATTGTCCATCTCTTTATCTTTCACTCTACTTCCTGGGAGATTTTCTCAACTGTATCTTCCAACTCCTCCTCCTCCTCCTCCTCTTCTTCCTCCACCTCCTCCTCCTCCTCCTCCTCTTTCTTCTTCTTCTTCTTCTTTCTTTTTTCCCTTAGTATTAGAGATTGAACTCAGGGGCACTCCACCACTGAGCCACATCCCCTACCCTATTTTGTACTTTATTTAGAGACAGGGTCTCACTGAATTGCTTAGCACCTTGTTGTTGCTGAGGCTGGCTTTGAACTCAGGATCCTCCTGCCTCGGTGTGTAGCACCATGCCTGGCTTCCAACTCTTATGTTTTAGTGTCTGCTATCATATTTTTAATTTTCAAAAGTGTTTTTAAAGTTCTTTGTTCCCCTTTTAAATAGCATCTATTCTTGTTTTCTGGTTATAAAGTATCTTTTTTTTTTGAGAATAGTTGATGATAATGTTTTAAATTTGTTCTTTTTTTTTTTTAAACACATGGCCATAGAATGTTCAATGCTAATTTTTGAGGTCTTCCCTCTTATTCTTCACTTTGCCTCTGGTTCCTTTGAGTTCCTTTTCCCTATTGTTGTTTTCCCCTCTTTTTTTTTGTTGGGGCTTTCATTGAATGTCTAGTCAACATTGAATATTTGTTCATGACTTGAGAAACATGAATAAAATGAATCCAATGCTGACTGCTGACCACAGACTTTCTTGACCCAGAGAAACCTCATTTGGTGGATCAGGATTAGTGCTTTCTTTTGGACAGGGCTAATTTCTCCAGAGGTGAATCCACTGGTCTCCTGAGAGACTGTGAGTAGATGACAAGGGACAAGCCCTAATCCTGGAGCCTGGGATCTTGGAGATGAGCAAGGGAAAGGATAGTGTGTAGGCTCCTCCATTCATGACTTCAGGCTGGTCAGAAAACCGTGCTCCTTTCTTGAGACACTGGGTTTCTTTTCTGGGCTGTGAGGGAAGCATCTACTCCATGCCTTTCTCTGGCTTGTAGATGGCCATCACCCTGTCCCCTACCCCTGTGTCTTCATGACATCTTCCTTTGTGCCTATGTGTTCTCACATCTCCCTTTCTAGAAGGATACAGTCACATTGAGTTGGGGCTCACCTTAATGAACTCACTTCAACTTGTTTACTTCTGTAAAGACTGTCTCCAGATCCAGTCATGTCCTGAGGGACCAGGGGCTCGGGCCTCACAGCATATGAACTTGGGGCATGGGACACACTCAAACCCATAACAGGTGGTAAGTATTGCAGACAAAGAACAAGAACTTGTGTGTGTGTGTGTGTGTGTGTGTGTGTGTGTGTCTGTCTGTCTGTCTGTCTGTCTGTCTGTTTGGGTAAAATGCAGTTTTATAAATTTAAGTAGAAACCCCTTACCTTTGACCTCAACTGGAAAGCCATTTCTTTAGAAATGCTGGATCCCCAGCCTAGTCCTGGCTGCCATCAAACAGGGTTTCAAAGAATGCCTGTTGAGTCAGTGAGTAGGGCTGGGGCCAGAAGGGATGCCTAAGGAGCCACCTCACACCAGCCTCACATAGATCCCTCTATAGATCTCCCTCTATGCTGCTGTGTGCAGTGCCCTGAAGCATGGTGAGGGCGTAGGGCGCTGGGGGTATTCCACGCTCTGCTACCAGGGGTAAGAAAGGAGGGCGCACAAGGATTCCTGAACACTTTCTTGTTAGTTCATTTCATGAGCCTGCAAAGGACAGTGTTTTTCCAGGTCCTTCTCAGACTCTGTGACTCCTGCCTGTGTATCAGAGATACATTGGCTTCTTCTCCTTCTCCTTCTCCTTCTTCTTCTTATTTTTGGTACCTGGGATTGACTCAGGGGCACTCGGCCACTGAGCCACATCCCCAGCCCTATTTTGTATTTTTTTTTTTTTTTTTAGAGACAGGGTCTCACTGAGTTGCTTAGGGCCTGGCTAAGTTTCTGAGGCTGGCTTTGAACTCACCATCCTCCTACCTCTGCCTCCTGAGCCACTGGGATTACAGGTGTACACCACCACACCCTGCTTAGCTGGACTTTTGATCCTGGAAGGAAACAGTACAGGGGGTGGGGCGAGGAGAGGGTCTGAGGATTGGGAACAGCTGCTTCTGTCTTCTCTAGGGTGTATATCCATCCACTAAAATGATGATACATAGGTTAAAAAGAAGTCACACAAGAACAAAGCATGTTTTTGATATGGGAAATTCCATTTGGCTCTTCAAATATCTGGAAGCACCTCCTCCCTAGTCCAGGTACAAACAGTCACAGGACTGCTGTATGCTTTCTTCACCACGTGACTTACTGAAGAGCACTGCCAGCCTCTTATACCTCTACCTTCAACCTTAAAATAATTGCTTGCTAGAAAAAGTGTTGCTAACTATGCAAATAGACCATTTTCTTTGCCTCCCCTCCTCCTGGACCAGAAGTTCTAGGTCTGCTGGAGGAGGAGAAAGTCCCCACGCCCCTCAATGTCTTGGGACCTGATGTTCCTTAGTGGCAGAGCTCCTGGAAGGCCTTCTTACTCCATCCACTTCTAGAATGTGGGCATTGAGAAGGAAAGAAGACAGGTCATGGGAAAAGCTCCTAGTTTTCTTTTGTATCATATTGAAGCTTGGAGCTTCCCCATCCTCTCAGTAAGAATAACACATACAAAGATCCACTCAAAAAAATGGATTGGAATTCATGTGTAAGGCTTGAAATTGTAACTACTAGAAGAATGCAGGGGAAAGATTTCTTCATGTTGGTTTTTTAGTACAATCCCCAAAACACAGGCAGCAAACCCAAGAATAAACACTTGGAATTGCTTCAAACTAACTGTGAACTATACTCCTGGGAAGGGGGTTAGTACTGAAATTGTGTAAGAAACTCAAATAACTCAATTGTAAGAAAACAGACAACCCAGTTCAAGCAGAGACAAAGATCCTGACCAGGTATTTCTCAAAAGAAGACCCACAAATGGCAAGCAGTCTTGAAAATATTGCTCAACTTCATTAAAAATCAGAGACATGCAAATTAAAACCATAATGAAATTTAATCTCACACCTGCTAGAAGGGCTATTGCAAAACAGACAAAAGTGTTGATTGAAATCTCTCCGCCACACGTTTGGTGGAATATAATGGCTGTGCAAACAGTATGGGGGTTTCTCAATACATTCAATATAGAACTACCAGCAATTTCACTTCTGGGCATATAGCCAAAGAAAATGAAATCAGTATGTTCCAGAAATATCTGCACTTCCACGTTCATTGCAACATTATTCATAATAGTCAAGATGTGGAATCAACGGAAGAGACATTGATGGATGAATGGATAAAGAAAATGTTTGTCTATTTACACACACACACATACACACTGAAATACTATTAAGCCTTTAAATAGAGGGAAATCTGTTGTTCATAATGACATGGCTGACCTTGGAGGACATCGATAATAAACAGGTACAAAAAGACAAATAGTTCATGATCTCACTTACAGTGGAATCTAAATAAAGTTAGCCTCATGGGAAGCAGAGAGCAGAGTGGTGTACCAATAGCTTGGGTGGTGGTGTGCTGAGAGCCATAGCCTAGTAGGAATGACGAATGGCATTTTTGGTTGAGAGGTGCCACCAGCAAGCTATTGAGATGATAATGGTTATGTTAAGATGTGTATTCAATTGGATATTAGACCCCTGCTGTCCACCTTCCTGGAGAGTTCCCCTTCGTTGGGGAAGTGTGAGAGGAGGGATTTCCAGAGGAGGAATTTCCGGTTGGTGTGGTGTATCCCAGGAGAAGGCCTCGTGCGTGGCATTCGCGGGAGTTTTGGAATTGGAAATAAAGTTTGAAAATAAAGTTTGGAAATAAAGCAGGAGCTTGAGTGGCTCATGATTTTGTGCCCAGCCAGACTGCGGCAGTTATGGGCCAAGGATTGGGGAGATGTTAATCAAAGGATACAAAAGCTCAGTTAGACTGCATAAATAGTTCAGGAAGTCTATTGTACAACAGAGGGACTATATTAAAGAATTATAGACCATATATAGTTTATTGTATACAGTTGTGTGTTGTTTACAATAAATTGCAAAAGGAGCAAATTTAAATGCTCTCACTATAAAAAAGTAATAAGTATGTGGGGAATGATGTGTTCATCAGCTCAATTTGGCCATTTCATAATGTGTACATATATTAAAACATCCTATTGCATACCATAAATATATACCATTTTTTATGTGAATTAAAAAATGTATCAAGCATCTAGTCTGTGCCAGACATTCTTTTTAGGGTATTAACTGATTTGTTCTTCTGACACCTCTAAGAAGCTGGCCTTTTCCAGGTCTGCAGGTGAAGGAAGGGAGCCATACAGGTGAAGATGTTGCTGGAAGTTACGGCTTTTTGGGGTATTCAGTGGTCACTCCATGAGGACAGTCGTGCTCCAAATACCAGCAGGCCCACTGAGAAAGGTGGGTGTGCCCAGCCTGTGTATGGGGAACCCGCAGATGACATACCAGCAGTAGGTTCTCAGGGAGATGGTCCCCTGCCTCCTCCCTCCGCCCCCTTCTCTCTGATTTCTGTTTTCCTTCTCTCTTTCTGGGAAGAGCTGAAACTCACGTAGAACATGACAACTATTTTAACGCATGCAGTTGAGTGGCACTTAGTGTACTCACAGTGTCGTGCAACCATCACTTCTCACTCATTCCAAAATAGTTTTATCACCCCAAGAAACGTCCTGTGACTGTAGATAGCCACTCTCTGTTCCTTATTCACTCTGCCCACAGGAGCTGCTCCTTCCTGTCTCTGGGGCTTTGTCTGTAAAAGGTCACAGTAGGGTCGTGATTGTGTCTGGCTTCTTTTCCTGGCATAATGTCTGTGAGGTCCATTTAGGGTAGAGGCCCTCCAACCGTCCCAACTGTGTCACATCAGTGCTTCCTTTCTTTTATGGTTGAATGATATTGCAGATAATTTCCTAACTTTAAAAACACACCTTTGTGTTTCTCCCCAAAGTCCTGCAATCCCGTCTGGTTTGTTCTGTCCCAGGTCACGTGGGGAGTGTCAGTGGGTCTGGGCCTTTTGGCTACCTGATCCCTACTATTTCTTCTAGTATATTCCTTCTTAAAAAACAGTCACAACAACTGTTCTGATTTATTTTCCCTGAATTTACTAATTTTCCATAAGTTACATTACGCCATGAGAGTCAAGGATTTGAAAACAGCCCAAGTTGAGGGTCAGGAGGGCTGCACGGGGACACTGGGGTGCCTCTGGGCCTCTGGGTCACTGGAATCCAAGGTTAATTCCAAGGGACGGAGGTAGGGCTGAAGGGCAAGTAAGAACTTGGTACCCTTCTCTTCAGGTCACCCAAGGCCCCTGTGTCCTCACCCAAGCTTGAGGAATTTCTCTCAGCTCTCTGCTCTCTGGGTGTCACCCTGAGAAGCCCCTCACCGGCTCTCCCTGGTGGCTTTGGCAGCAGCCACATCACCCCGTGGAGGATTCATTCTCCAAGTGCCCCTTTGTGGGCCTGCGAGGACGGGGGAGGTGAGCCCGTGGCGTGTGCTGGTGCTGTTGTGGCTTTCGGATGCCCAAGCTTTGGACTTTCCTCTTATGACTGTGAGCCACCAGTGAGTATGTGCGGTACCTGCCCCAAAGAGCTCTCAGTGTACTGTGAGAGTGGAATGGCTTCTGGTCACTCAACTGAGAGAGAATAATGTCCGTTGTTCTCTTAGTTGGGAGACGTGAGAGTGTTCTTTGAAACACGTGGAATGAGCACATAGCTAGAACACTGGACACCTTGGAAGGGCCCAGAAGGCCCAGGGGGTGACCGGGTGAGAGTCTAGTTCCTATGGGAGAGTGTGATCCTCTAGGGAGAAAACAGGTCAGGACAAGTCCTTTGTTCCTCTGAAGAACCAGGACTTTGAGGGGTGAGAAGGAAGTGTGGCCATTCTGTATGAATGTGATGTGAAAGTCCCCCTCTTTTCTCCCACCTGTTCTTCCTCTGCTCCCATCAGTGAGATCCAGCCAGCTGACCGGCCAGCACAAGGACACTTCCTGGCCTGCCACCAGGTATCCTCTTGATCCTGTTAGGGACTCTCTTCCACTGGATGAGTTTCTGAGGTGGAGGCTATGGGGCTGCAGGACTTCTCAGAGGCTGACCCTGCAGTAGAGAATGTTCCACCCCTAGGCCTTGCCTCCTCCACCCCCCCAGCCTGCAGCCAAAGCACCCTGGCAGGTGGAGAGGGAGGGAGAGGAGAGCCAGCTTGATCACTTGCCTGTGAAAGGCACTGCACCTTCATGGGGCTCTAGCCCAAGGCATGGAGGTGGGGGCATGATTTTAAAAATTTATTTATTAAAGATAGTGATAAAGGAGAATCATTGTGGTAAAAGAAAGAAACCCAGAGAGAGGACAGATGGCTGAGAGGTGGGATCTGCAGGACTTGATACATGTTTACTATAAAATTATTATAAATTATGTTCTGACTTAATGTGAAAACTCCCTTCAAGACAGTCCTAACCCTTTTCCTTCCCACGAGGCGAGGTGCTAGTTAACTCAGCATCCATCTTCACGTCCACTCCCTCCCAACATTTTAGGTTTTCATTTGGCCACTCGCCATTCTCTCACAGGTTGTACGATTTGAAAGGCAGCCAGTCATCTCACCTGCCTTGTCATAAGGAGCTCTGCCCACTGTCCCCCAGCCCAGAAGCCACAGTGAGCATGGCTACCCACTGGCCATAGGAGATGGTTTAAGAATAGTCATTTGACCTGATTTTGACCAATGAATTATGAGGAGAGGTTTTATGACTGCTCCTGGGAAAGGGGCTTCCTTGCTTATTGGAGAGATCTATCATTTGGGGCAGGATGGAGTTTGAATATGAAATTAGCTTTGGTGCCGCCATTCTGTCACCATGAGGGGAACCAGCTTTAGGAGGAAGTGACACACAGAAGATAGCAGGGACACTTGGAAAACCAGCCTCTACCTCAGAGCAAAGCCTGTCCAAGGAAGGGACATCACCTTTGACTTGGAAAGACCCACAGAGCACTCCTAGGCACATTCCCACCCTGATAAGTGGTTTATCTACAAATAATAGGAGAGATCTGCTGCGCCAGGTGTCTCTGACCCAGTCAGGCTAGGTGGAGACCCATAGTAACCCCCTAGCAGCCACCCATCAGCATGAGACAGGGAAATACCTGGGATGCCAGATGACCCTCCCAATAGTTTATGGTGGTTGATAACATGTTGGGAAACCATGTAGTTCAGCACGTACACCCCTCATGGTTTAAACCAATCAGTTCAAATAAACCTCCCTCTTATAGTAACCAAGCACCCCTACTCAACTTGTTCCCTCCAGTGAATGTGCTAATCATGTTTTAGAGTTGTTTTATGATTTTCCCGTGGTGTGTGATGATTTGCTAAGAGATGCTATGATGTATGTGAAGTCCCTGCCTTCCCCAAAGAGTGCATAAAACTGCTGCGAACCCTGGGCTTGGGGCCTCTCAGCGTCACCAGTTGCTGTGTGCGGGTAGAGGACCGAGCTAGCTCTCAATAAACGCCTCTTTGCTGCTTACATCAATCTTGGTCTCTGGTGGTCTTTTGGGGGTCCCGAATTCGAACATAACACACTAAGTTTTGAGGACACCCTTGAGCCACAGACTCAAGCCTTCCCCGAAGCCTACCCCAAGTCTGGCCTCCCCAGCTATGTGAGGAAGCAAGTACCCTTGACAGTGAAGGTGACTATAAGGTGGTTTTCCTTTGCTTGCCCCCTACAGTGGCATAAGTCATGGCTCTTGGGGCAGAGTCAGAAATACAGCTCACTTTGGCTTCAGGTCTGGAGGCTGGAGGCCATCTGCTTTGGTGGCACTGTCAGGGATACCCGGCTCTGGGATGCAGGCACCTGCCCAACAGCTCCACAGCCAGGCAGGAAGGGAGCGACCCTCTGGGTGTCCAGCCAGCTGGCCGATGCCTTTCATTGACGTGGTCACTGCAGACAACTGCAAGGACTGTGCACCTTGGAAGGAGTGGGGGTCACCAATCCGAACCTCATGGTATCGGGAGAGGAAGGGGTGCCTGCTAAAGAAAACTGGAGTGCCATAACTCAGAGCAGGGACCAAGGATGCCAGACAGACCAATGCTTCCCCCTCGTCTCCAGATCATTGTAGTCATTGAAATTATGTCACAGGAGAATCTGGGACATTTGCAATTCTGCCTTCACTGGAAAGTTGGGCCAGTTCTGCCACCTTCCCTTGCTGTGACTTTGATCTGAAGAGAGCCTGAAAGTTGTGAGAGTCACAGTGGAGTCCTTGTGTCAAACACAAAATGAGTAAAGGAAGCAGGCAGCTGAGAAGGGAGGGCCCTCGGCACACACACCTTTGAGGATAACTATTGCAAAGACCCCCGAAGGGCTTTTGCCCACATATGCCTGTTATAAAAACTTTTGCCAAGGACTTTCCAAACAGCAGCTTGCTGCACAAGTTGCAAGAACAGCTTGTGGAACAGCTAGCCAGATGCTCAAGAATGCTTGCCTGACACATGCTGCTAGGAGGGACTGTCCTCAACCCCTGTGATAAGCTCCTGTGGCAAGTGTCTTTGTTTCAAAATAAATTATGTAGCGACAATGCACTGTTTCTTTTTGCCTTTAAAAGCTCCCTCTTGTCTTAACCTCTATGGATATGCCTGTGTGTCCCCATAGCATGAATGTCCCAGGTCACAATCCTCTGCTACTCCCAAATAAACTCAGTACACCTTAGACAGGCTCTCTCCGTTTGTATTTAGGTTGACAATGGCAATACATTTGCTCCTTTTGGAGGAGACTCTCTGACTGGTTTTAAAAAGAAAATTTTACCTGTGTAAGGGACCAGGGTCTCGGTAAAGAGACTAGAGGCCACTGACACCCATTCCTCAAGGATGGCTGCAATTGGGAGGGAGGTGAGCCCATTTTCAGTTGACACTAGTCTAACCATGTTGAGATCATAAAACTCAGAGCTTCTCCTGGGTACCTGCTGTTCAGCCAGAGGAGGGCAACTGTCTGTCCCCTTCTCTCCCTGCAAGACAGGTGGGACTCTCCTGCACCTCCTCTCAGTGTGTCTTTTGTTGACTGCTACCTGGAGCTTTGCTCTGTTAAGCTCTCTTCAGGGCCTCTTCTTTGCATTCTTTTCATTATAGCATCAGACTGACAGCATGTCCCCTCTTTCCTCTCTGCGCACCTGGGGTTTTGCAGTGCTTTCATTCCAGTGGTGGAGAAGGGTCCCGAACACGACGATGGCTGCAAGCAAATGGCGACTGCTTTGCCAGGCAGCGGAGAGAGATCAGCATCCCTTCCTAACAGTGCCTTTAGGGAACAGGTGCAAATCTGCATCCTGACACTGTCTGTGGACTTGGTGTGGCAGACGTCACTGGAGAGACCCCAGGTCTCAGCTTGCTCTCCCACTCCCTCCCGGGATCCATGAGGGAATACTTGGCTTAACCTCTTTGTGGCCCTTCAGAGATCCCAGGCCATGACGTCCAGGTTGTAGCTGGCTCTTGAGGTGATTGCTATGTCCATCTTCCTACCTCCCACATAACTGTAAATGGAGAAGTAAGTGGACAAGTGACTCTGAAGTTTCAGCAGGGGGCCCTGGCTCCTGAGCACGTTGCCTACCTCATGTGAGTGGATTGGTTGTTGAAAATGATGAGTTTCTTGGTCTATTTTCTGTTGCCATAACAGAATCTATGAGATGAGGTAATTTATGAAGAACAGAATTTTATTTGGCTCACAGTCTGGATCCTGGGAGTTTCAAGGGCATGGAGCCAGCATCTGGCGGGGGCTTTTTCACTGTGTTATAACACTAAGAGGTGGGGCAAGTGTGAAGCTACGGTCTCTCTCCTCTCCTCACAAAGCCACGAATGCCACCCGGCCCCCACCTAACATTCTCTAATCCCAAAGTTCTTCCCTCCAAATGCCTTTATGGAAAATTATGACATATGTTTTTGGGGATTAAGTTTCCAACACAGAAACTTTGGGGGATATGTCTGAACCACAGCAATGAGTTTGCGCCGTGGACAGCAGCAGAATTGTGTATAGTCCTATTCCATCAAGACATCCTTTGAGTAACTGTCACATTTACAGTACAACCGGCAACAGGGAGCGCACTCACCAGCAGACTTAGCCACCCCATGAGCAGAGCAGAGCCTCAGATAGGAGCTGAGGCCTGGCTCTAGCCATGGACCCTAGGACCAGGTGTCCCTCCGACACATTAACTGGTGTGCCACACATTCACTTCTGGCTGTTTTTGTTTATTTTTTGGTACAGGGGATTGCACCCAGGGGTGTTTCACCACTGATCTCCATCCCAGACCTCTCTATTTTATTTTGAGGCAATGTCTCACTAAGTTGTGGACACTGGCCTTGAACTTGTGAACCTCCTGCCGCAGCCTCTTGAGTTGCTGGGATTGCAGGTGTGCACCCCACATCTGGCTTCCTCTTGTTTTCACAACTAACCCCTTATTGCCATTCCAGCCTCAATGCTTCCTAAAGGCATCCTAAAACAAAACCAAGCAAAAATTAAAATACAAAACAAAGCAAAACCAAACAAAAACCCCTCTCCTGTTTCAAGGATCAGCCTCCTTTCTGAATCCAACATTGCCCTGGAGGTGAGGACCTGTGTGATGCCCTGGACTGATCAGGAGCTGCCCCTGTGGCTGGCCGTGGAACCATATCATCATGTCACGGGAGCAAGTGTCCCCAGCAGCATGGGCAGTAACAGATCTCTGCCCACTGAAGAAATATTTTTTGCACTGTTGACAGTTTGTATTTTTGTTGTAGGAGATTGTGTCGTATGTAGTTTCTGCTGGTTTGGTCATATTTTCCCCTGTGCTTCCTGCCTGCTCCCTTCCAATCTTTTCTATCATTTCCCCACACCCCATTCCTCCATCCAGGGGACTTCCTCTTTCTGCTCATGACACCTCATTTTTGTGTTTTCTTTTTTTCATTATGGAGGATTGAACCCAGTGCCTCCTGTGGGCTAGGTGGGTCTTGAACCACGGAGCTACATTTCCAGCCCTTTTAAAATTTTGTTTGGGGCAGCATCTCATGAAGTTGTACTGGCTGCCTGGACCTTGTGAGCC
Source organism: Ictidomys tridecemlineatus (assembly GCF_052094955.1). Taxonomy (NCBI): domain Eukaryota; kingdom Metazoa; phylum Chordata; class Mammalia; order Rodentia; family Sciuridae; genus Ictidomys; species Ictidomys tridecemlineatus. The sequence continues at coordinate 24,202,820 of NC_135494.1, forward strand.
CCCTGCCTCAGCCTTGAGTAGCTGAGATCATAGGTGTTGCAGGCAGGGCCACCGCAGCAGGCCAGAACTTCACTTCTTAGAATGTCATTGGGCTGAGTGCGTTGATTCTCACTCTGCTCTCTGGCTACCCCTGCAGCTCATCCTGACAGAACCAGGTAAAAGTAGTTGCTAGACCAAAGGCTTAGAAACCACAGAAATCAACCTTGCCCTCCCCCAGAGGCAGCCACAGCCCTGGTCACTGATGACTTACTGACAGTGTGTAAAATTTTCTCTATGTCACACTGAATGGGCACCCACCTCTCACTCTTCTGACTCCCATGCAACGTCCGAGCCCTCTGAGGACAGAAATAGCCCAACTTGAGTTCCTAGTGCTCAGCATGGTGCAGGGGCTTAGTGAGAGCTCAAGGATGGCACAAGAGAACAGGACGGGTCCAGCAAGGAAGGCTGGGAGGGGACCTCCCTTCTTCCATGTGCTCCCGAGGGCCAGGAGCTCTGGGCACAGGGCTGTGGGCTGGAAGTGCCTCCTGTCGGGATCCTTCCTCGGTAGTCCTCTTTTCTTTCCTTTCCTGCTCTCTCTCTGGTCTCTTCTCCTGCTGCCCTTGTAGACTTTGGCAGTTAACAAGTATACAGCTCCCTGGTTGAGTCTTTTCACAACTGAAATTAAACCACAGGCCTTAGAAACCCTCCTTCGCGTTTTCTCAGCCACCCTTGTTGTCTTTGACAGTCACCACAAGGTGATTCAGCAGTTTCTGTTTCTGTTCTCAGTTCTCTGGGCCTGTGCCTGTGGCTCACCCGGTGGGCTGGGGCCGGGTAGGAGGCTCTGGGACAGGAGGTTGAGTTCTGGTGGTGGCTGTGGTGTTACTAGAAGGCAGATGACTTCTTTGCTCTCTGCTTTTGGGGAATCGTTCTTCATAGCCACCTTTAATTTGCACCTCACTTTGTGATGGAGACTTTTCCCACTGTTTGGTGCTGGTTTGGACCCAGGGCCTCTGCACAGCATGTGCTCCACCACTGAGCTACACTCCCAGCCCTGGGACATCCTCGATTCTTGCTGTTGTCAATAAGAAGAGATTGATGTGGGAGTTATCATGGGCTGATTTGGAGGAATCACCTGAAGCAAAATTGCAAAAGGTACCAGGCAAAAGGGGCAGATTCTTAGAGCAAGGTTGTGCCAGGAATCAGGTTGATCTGGGAGTTTTTGCTAATGTTTCACTTCAGAACTTTAGAACGACTTGATGTCTGGAATCACAGGTGGCCAAGGGCTAGGCACCAAGGGTGTTCCTTGTCACAAGAGCATTTAAAGTTGGTGCCTGAAGGTTTGTTTTCCACTAGTCCAAAATTGATTTTTTTTGCTTAGATTTTTAGAAACCAAATGAACACGGTTTTTAAGGGTTTCTAGTTTTTTTTTATTTTATTTTAATGCACAAAGTTCTTTTTGTTGTTGCTGTTGTGTCTTCTAAAATGGACTTTTTTTAGTTTTTAATTTATGGGAAAGTTGCAAAGATAGTTCTGGGAGTTTCCATGTACCTCTCTCCTTTCCTTAACATCTTACATAAGCCCCAGACCATTCATCAGAAGTAAGAGTGCAGAACTGATCCGATACTACTAATCAACCTCCAGACTTTATGGGTTTCCCTCTTCCTGTCCAGGATCCCACTCAGAACATCAGCTGTGCTGTTGTCACCTCCCCTTTGGTCCTCTTGTTTGTGACAGCTCGTCACTCTTGTCATGCTCTTCACGACTTGATTCTTCTGAAGGTCAAGTATTTTCTTGGCTGTCCCTCATTTGGGTTGCTTGTGTTTTCCTCATGTCTAAGACTGGAATTATGAGTTTGGGAAGAAGACCAAGAGGGGAAGTGTCCTCTGGTCCCCCATGGTCTATCACCTGGCTGGTCAGCTGTGAAGTTAACCTGGGCCACTGGGCTATGGTGGTGCTTGTCAGGTTTCTCCATTGTAAAATTACAACCCCCTTCAGGAGGCTCTTAGTCTATTTTATGTTGCTATTAGTGCTGTGGACTGGGATATTTATACAAAAATAAATCCATTTCTCATGTTTGGAGCTTGGGAGGTCCAGGATGGAGGGGCTGCATCTCTTGGTGGGGACTCTATGGAGTCTCAGAACACTGACGGGAGAGACAGAGTAGCTGTGCTGCTGTGGTTTGGATATGGCCCGAGTGACTCCTGGGTCCATGTGTTAGAGGCCAGGTCCCCAGGTTGGTGATATTGGGAGCTGCTGTAGAACACAGAAGGTGTGCAGCTTAGTGGGAAGTTCTTAGGTCACTTGCTGCCCTCACAATGGGATTAAGAAGGTCCTCATGCAACCTCTTGTTAGTTCTCCAGAGAGGTTTGTTGTAAGGCCTGAGTCTGGCCCCACCCAGCCAGTACATCTCGTTCCAGATGTGATTGCTTGCTGCCACCCCTGCAGTCTGCCATGAGATGACCCATGGAGGGGAAAGCAGGAGGTGGGTAGGTGTCTGAGTCTATGCTATGCTGGCTGGAATTTGAGCCCCCAAAACTGTGAGCCAAATAAACTTTTTTTTCTTCATAAATAGGTAGCCTCAGGTGTTTCATTATAGTGAAAAAAAACCTGACTAATATACTTGCTAGCTTGGAAGTATATTATATTTATAAAGTCCCTAATGCAATCATGAGGGTCCCTCTCTTTTTACCTCATCTAATCCTAATTACTTCCAAATGCCATCAACATATAACTTTGGGGATTAAGTTTACAGCACATGAATTCTGGGGACACATGCAAACCATAGCAGGAAGCAGGTCACTAAGTATGACAAGAGGATGGGTGGGAGATGTCACCCTCCCTCAACTGGCTCTGTGTCCCTTGATGTGCCACGTTTGGTCATTAGTTGAACATTCCTCACTTTCTGGAACTGTCAGGTACTCCAGACCTAGATTGCGTTGTCCTGTCCCTGCCAAAGAATCGGTCATTTCTCCAAGGAACCCCTGGTTCCTTTTAGTTGGAAATTGCATTTAGAAACCAAGATCTGGATGCAGAGGCGTCCCTTACATAACAAAATAATAGCCCTGCCGTAATTCCCCTTCTGGTCATCTACTTTTCCCCAGTGCTTTATATTAAAACATTTTAAACATACTGTTAAATTGCAAGACTGACATTCAACATCCACATATCCGACTGAGGTTCTGCCACCAACATGCTACTCTACTAGACCTGTCACACATGTACACTTCTTCCTAGACAATTCAGCATGTATATCTTTTATGAGACTTCAATATGCATTCATGTCTTTTTATTTGTTGTGAAATTTCATATAATGAAATGAAAAAAATCTTATTTTCAGATTTTTGACAAGTGCAGATGTATGGAATCTAAATACATATGAAAATAGGCCCACTACCATCACCTAGAAAGTTCCCTCATGCCCTTCCCAGTGCATCCCCGCCTCTAGCCCCCTGGGGCACCCACCCTGGTTGTGTTTTTGTTCCACCACCATAGGTTAGTTTTGTCTGTTTTGAGTTTTGCAGTAACTGAAATCACACACAGTTAGTTCACTTGATGTGTTTTTTGTGACATATTAATTCAATTTGACCCTAAACAGCATTGAAAATGAATGCAGTACAGATGTTAGAGATGACTCTCATGGGTCATATGTTGTGAAAGAAGCCATCCACAAAATAACACATAGTGGGTAATCCTATTTTTAATATTCGAAAGAAGTAAAAAATAATTTATGGAGTTGCAAACCAAGGACAGTGGTCAGTACTGGGGAAGACCATAGAGGCTGCGAGATCTAAGAGCTGGGCTGGTTGGTGCTGGAAAGGCCCTTCATTGGCATGGTTGGGGGTCACAGTGGGTCTGCTTTGTGGTAATTCCCTGGGCTGGAGCTTTATAACTCATGCCTTCATTCTTGATGGATCATATTTTATTAAAGAAGTTTTAAAAATAAGATAGTAGCTCCTGCCCATCAGTTTTGTTTGTGTGCATGACAGCGAAGCGTGCATTATTTATCTATTGCCATATAACAGATTACTTCAGGATTTAGGAGCCCAAGAAGCAACACATACTGCCTAACAGAGTGTGTGGGTCAGGAATTTCAGCATCTGGGTAGCTCTGGCACAGGTTGCATTTAGGACTGGAAGATCCTCTGGTAACATGGCTGTTGGCTGGAGTCCTCGGTTCCTCCCCATGGGCCTTCTTCACGAGCCTGCTTGAGTGTCCTCACATCATGGCAACTGGCTTCTTCTAGTAAGTGACCCAAGAAAGCTCTGAATAATGTTTTCTAGTTTAATATAGGGTACCCGTGTGTCTGAGCACATTGTTGCTAAATCTGTTTGGTGAATAGACTGCAGTTTATTGATGATCACGATCTTGTTCTCCTGCTGGTGGACACCTAAGCGGTTTCCAGTTTGGAACTTTTTTTTTTTTAAGGTATGTTTTTTAAAAAAATACATTTTATTTATTTTTATGTGGTGCTGAGGATTGAACCTAGGGCCTTGCACGTGTGAGGCCCGCACTCTACTGCTGAGCCACAACCCCAGCCCCTGTAACTTTTTAAGATAAAGTGGATATAAGCATCCTTCTATAAGAATTTTTATAACCCTCTCTTAGGTAAATACCTAGGATTGTAATTGTTGGATCACAGAGTAGTGTTATGAAATCTGTTGGATTTCTTTCCAAAGTGGTTGCGCCATTTTACATTTTCTTGACAAGGTAAGAGAGTTCTCAGTGTTCCACATCCGTGCCAAAATTTGATGTTGTCACTTTTTAAAAATAAGTTTTTCCATTCAGGGTGGGTGTGTGCTGGTACCTCATGGTGGCTTTATCTTGCATTTCCATGATGCCTGGTTGTGTTCAGTACTTTCTTGTGTGCTTGGCGGCCATTTGTATGCTCTTTTTTGTGAAGCATCTCTTCAAATCTTTTGGAGCACGCCCCACTACCCCACCCTGGGTATGTGTGTAGTTCTGTGGAATTTTATCCCCTGTGTAGTTTTGCATAATCACCATGATCAGGGTCAATGGCACCATGGAGAATCTTCCTTGTGCTTCTCCTGCAGAGTTAGACCCCTCCACAGTCACCCCCTGACAGCCACTGATATGTTCTCCATTACTATAATTTTGTCATTGTGAGAATGTTATAAAGTTGCAATCATATCGTATGTAATTCTTTTGTGGTAGGATTTTTTACACTCAGCATGATGCTCTTGAGGGTCATCCATGAGTCACTAGTTTATTTCTTTGTGCTGCATTGTCTGAGGTACCACAGTGTGTGGGTTCATTCTGGCTTACAGGATATCTGGATTGTTTTCAGTTCTGGGATGACTGCAAATAAAGCTGCTGTAAATATTTGTGTTTAGGTTTCTTTTCTTTCATTTTCTGTTGGAAACAAAATGTTTCATTTTTCTTGAGTGAGGGCATTGGTTTGTATGAAAAGTGTAAGGTGAACTTCATAGGAAACTGTCAAATTTTTCTGAGTGACTGTGGCATATTACGTTCCCACCATCAGCAAATGAGAGATCCTGTTGCTTGCATCCTCATTAACACTTGGCGTGGCATTTTTCTCTTGGCCACTTTAAGTGGCATGTATGATTGGACTCCTTTTTAACATGGTGCCGTGTGGCATGGCCCTGGTTCAGGGAGTCAGGTCACCTGGTGTCTCTTATGCTAGATGCCCATTGCCCACACCTCTCTGAGGAAAGGCAAAACTGGTACTTTTGTTTCAGTGCTTGCCGGTGTCTTGCTTTAGTGCAGAGACCCTCAAACTTGTTCTTAGTAATGAGATTGTTTTTGTCAAGAAGAATCCTGAACAGAACAGCAGTGGCTAAGTCAGTGGTGGTGGATCTGCTGTGGGTAGCCCTGGGCCCTCCTGTGCTTCACCATGTCCCCATAGTTGTGCCAAAGATGTCCTCTGGCATGGAAGCCTGGACACCTGATCCTGGAACTAATATCATTAATCCTGGGACTTCACAAGTTGTCACATGATTCTGTGGGTCCTCTGTAAACTGAGGCGTGGGGATGGTATTTACCATATTTCCGTCTTCTACATATCTTCTCTCTCAAGGAAAGAGAGATTATAGATGTGAAATACCCAAATTATTAAGTATTATTTGTATGTCATTATTATACAAATAGTATCTAAAATAATCACCCAAGGTTGCTGGGTGTGGAGGTTCATATTTAAAGACAGAAATTATATAATCAACTATACATGTTGCTTAGTCATTCAGAGCTCTTGGGAGTTTTGCTGAAACTCTGATTTTTTCCACTGCAGAGATTTTTTGATATCTTTTTTCCTTGAAAAATATTAGAACTTTAGATATTTAGAAATTTAGAAATGTTCAAGTTTTCAGGAAGATTTTCTGAGAGACTTTTCTTGGTCCCGGTGTCTGTTCAAATGAAGAACAATCCCCCTCTAGTGGTTGATTTGAACCGTACAATTTTAAGTACATTTCAAGCATCATTTTATTGAATAGGTATTATTTTAACAGGGTTCAAAGTTAGAAGTGTAAAAAGGCAGAGTACTTTTCCCCATCTGCGCAATTTCCTCACCTCCATTCCATGTACACAAAAGGCAAATACCATTATTCATAAGTAAGTAAGTAAATATATTTATCTACTTTTTTTGGACATATAGTATACCAGTAAAAAAATAATATATTTAATTGTTTTTACCTTTGTTTTCATTTATAAACACTCGTCTTGGCAATTTTCTCATATTGGTATGTAAAGAGATTTTTTTCTTTTTACTTACCATTGCAGGGATTTTTATATTTATCATTGCAGGGATTTTTTACATTTTATGAATTCACTACTATATTAATGGACTTTTAAACATTCACGTGTTGTGCTATTGCAAATAACTATTTATATCCAAATAACATTATGCTCATCTTTAGGACAGCATTTGGGAGTGGGGGTGGGAAGGATAGGTCTGTAATTAAAGTGCCTCACATATCTCTGATGAGAAACTCATTTAATGTACAGAACTTGGCTGTGAGTGGTGGAGAAATGTTTAGTAACAATGTAGTTTTCTTGAGATCTGTTTATCTTACAGTTTTAAAATATTTTGTTTGAATTTTAAAATAATACAAATATAGTTTTTAATACTTTTCAATATGATTTTTGGATCCCTTGGCCAGTGTGTGTAAATCTGCACATTAATGGTCAGACCTTATGTCTTACTTTTCTTCATAGCTTAACAGAATTATTACTAGAATTTGACCCGTATGAAAAGTTTGGTTTTATTATGAGCAGGAAGCTTAACAATGTGAGAATAGATGTGAATTTGGTGTTTTAAAACAGGTGAATAACACCATGCCACATTAGAGCTACTGACTGGGAAATGCAGAGGATGTAACTAAGGATTTATATTTCAGAATCTTGCCTATGACACAGGTCCTAGAGGCTCTTCTCTCTAGTCCTCACAGGCTGGCATTTCTCTTGATTCTCATTCCTCTTGTTGCTTACAGAATGCACAGGTAACAAGGAGTGCAGATTGCATATGTGAAAAGGCTCCAGCTTCTGTTATTCTATAGCTCCGTTCAGTTGTAATTCTACAGCTTACACAAGCTCCTCACATGTGTGAGGCCACTTTGGAGGGTAAGTTCCTGGAGGAGGAATTGCTGAGTCAAAGGCAGGTTCTTCTGTAACTTGGATGACAGTATTGTCTAGTTGCCATACACACAGTACCGGTGCCGCTCTATACTTTCACCCCGCCCCTCCCTCCCCAGGTTGGCACAAGAGGGCAGTCCCTCCTCACATCCTGGTGACACGGTATGTTAGCAGACTGTCTGCATTTTGTTGATGTGACACGTGAAAATTAACAGCTTGGTACAGTTGTAAATTGTGCTTCTCTTATTGCATAAAAGAGCAGGGATTTATATATGTGTGTGTGTGTGTGTGTGTGTGTGTGTATACACACACACACACATACAGGTTGTGTTTTCTATTTTGTGGATCCTCTGTTCAAATCATTTGTTCACTTAGTGCTGTTTTTAATGAATCATAGGAAGTCTTTGATTAAAAAAATGGGCCCCTTTGCGATGACATCAGTATCTTTTTTTTTTTTCTCAGTTTGTCATTTGTCTTAACTGTTCTTCTGGTATGTTTGTCATTCATAAAATTTCTGTTATTAGTCAAACTTAACCATCTTTTCTTTGTGGCTTACAAATATTGTGCCACATTTAGAAAGGACTTTTGGATTAAGTTATAAAATAATTCTTCATGTTGTATTTTAACACTTAGTGGTTTTGTTTTCTCCCAGGTAAGTCATTAATCTATTTGGAATTTATTCTGACATTTGATGTGAAATAGGAATCTGACTTTCTTTCTTTTTCCAGTTGGCTACTCAAATGAAACATCTCAATAATGTTCTGTTTGTCCATGATTTGATTTACCAGATTTGTCTTGCACATATTAAGTTTCATATATTTTTACTTCTGTTTCTCAACCTTTTAATCATATTCCATTGGTCTATCTACCTATTTCTTCACCATATGAATTTCTGAGAACTTACCACATGTCTTATTATCTGATAGAAATCATAACTCCTTGGTTTTGGAGTTTTCTTGATTATTTTTGTTTCTTTTTTAAATATAATTTAAAATTCCTTATTGGCATCTTAATTTGGATCATCTTCAATGTATAGAGTGACTTAGGGAGAATTTTTTTATGTTATTGTTTAAAAAAAAGTGGTGCGCATTCCTATTTGTTTTAGTTTTCTCTTGTGTCCTTCAGCATGATTTGAAAGTTTTCTTTATGTAAGTTCTGTAAGTTTTATTTTTATTCCTAGGTATGTATTCTTTTGTTTTATTACTTTGGGAAGTGGGGTCTTTTCTTTCCTGTATTTTTCTAACTGCTTGCTTAGATATCTAAATGAATGCTGTTGGTTTCTCTGGTTGATTGTGTATCCTGCCAGCCCTTCTTGTCTGTAGTGGGGTTTAGTTGGTTGTTTAGGGGGATTCTGGGTATACAAGCATATTAGATCAGTAAGCCAAGATGCAAAATTTAGAGGCTCAAAACAACTGCTGTTTGTTTTTTTCTTACATCAGTTACGCATGTGTGGGTGACTGGGAGGATCTGCTGGTTTTTACTGGGCTCACTCACGCATGGCAGTCAACTGCAGGTTGCATGGGCAGCTCCGTTGACCTTGCTGGACTCTTTCTCATGGTTAGGGCTGCCTAATGATAGGCAGGCTGGTCTAGATCACCTTGACTGGGACAAGTCAGCTCTTCTCATGTGTTTTGTACTTATGACCCCACCCCTGTCCCCCCAGGCTAGCCTGGGCATGTTCTTAGATCATCTTAAACATATTTTCCTGAGTATTGAGCAGGAGCTAGAGAGAAACAGAAATATACAAGCACTTTTTCAAGCTTTTGCTTCTTTCAAGTCTACCCATATTTTTGTCACCCAAAAAAGTTACAAGTCCAAGTGCAGATTCAAGGGCTGGGGACATAGACTGTGCCTCTTGTATAAGAACTACAGTGTCCAAGGGCAGGATCAAGGGAAAGCACTGGGGACGAGGGAAAGGGAGGGTAGAACAGGCTGAGCACAGGCAATTTTTAGGGTGAAACAATTTCTGGTTTTGTGGTTCTCATAGTTTCCATTAGAAGAATCTGATAGAAGAGCAGCAGATGGGAACAAGATTCTTTATTCTTATGCTTGAGCATAAGGTCGGCAGCCCATGGCGGATGGAAATCCCAGGCTTCCTCAAACAGAGGACAAAAGTGGGCAGGATGTTGCCTCCTGATGTCATCACATGTACAGGTGGGCTCTTAGTGCATCTGCGCTCTTCCTCTTTACGCTGCAGGTGTCTTGTTACCATCTGAAGTCTCCACCTGAGGGTGTGATTAGTACTGTGCCAATACTGTAAAGGTGACTGCAGGCTAGAACAGTGACTCCGGTTTGTGTGTGTTTGTTCATACCACCTAGAACCTGCCTCTTATCCTCTAGGAGAGTCCCTAGTGTCTTTTTCAGAAGGCATATACACTATTGTCCTGTATCAGTGGATTTAAAGTTTAACGACTTTGTTTTCCATGGCTCTGGCCTCTTGGGATCTCTGCTGACCACGTGGTCTTTTCAGGCTGAGCAGGCATCCCAACCTATCACCTCCAGGTGTGTTATCTTAATTACATGGCTTTGAAGACCGGTTCATTTTTTTTATTTATTATTAACTCTTGATTTTCTGGTTAACCCTATAACACCAAGGCTGTCTCATTTTCTCCTGAGAGGTTTCACTCCTTTAACCTCAAGGCTTCTGTTTTTTAGGGGGGTTCCAACCCTTTCAAAATAATTCTCATGATATCATAATGGGGATGCAGGTCAATAGAAATGTTTCCAAACCTCTAGAATGCATAAGAATAAACTCTAATATAAATCCTGAATTTTGGTTGACAATGATGTGTCGATGTGTATTCTTCCTTGTAACAAATGTGCCACTCTGGTGCAGGAGAGTGGTAATGGGTGAGGGTATGTATATGTGAGCGTAGGGAATATGTGGGAAATATCTCTGTCTTTTCTGCTCACCTTTGCTGTGACTAAAAAGTCTATTTTTAAAAACATCATGAGAATTCTTTTTTTCTTTAAATATTTATTTTAGTTGTAATTGAACACAATATCTCTATTTTATTTATTTATGTGGTGCTGAGGATGGAACCCAGGGCCTCTCACTTGCAAGGTGAAGGCTCTACCGCTGAGCCACAACCCCAGCCCCATGAGAATTCTTATCTACTATATTTGCCTTTATTTTTACCGATTCTTGTATTTTTTCCTTTATGAAGGTCCCAGCCTTCTTCTGTTATGTTGAGAGCCACAACCAAGTCAAGATGGTGCCTGGCATTTTGCCAGAAGGAGTGGTTGGGAGGTGACACCAGCGAGCCATTGGGATGATGATAATTAAGTTAAGCTGTGTATAATTATTAAGATAATGACTGATTGCTGTAACTGGATGATGCTAAATTGAAACAAGCTGTGTGTATTCAGTTGTGTATATAAACCTCTGCTGTCCGGCAATAAGGCGGCTCCTGCTACCTCGGGTGCCTGCTACTTTTGAGTTTTCACAGAGTTCCCGTTGAGTTCCCGTTGGTTCTCACAGAGTTTTGGGGGAGTTCTAGAGAGTTCCCATGGGGTTTGGGCAATAAAGGAGTTCCTGTTTGCACCTACAAGTGGCTTGTGACCTCTGGGTTATTTTTGTGCCCAGCCAGACTGTGGCACTGTTACATTTCCTTTTTGTTTAGAGAACTATCTTTCATAATTTTAAGGGTAAGTTTTGCTAGAAAAATTGCTAGTGAAATGATTTTCATTGGTCTAAGAATGTCTTTATTATGCTTTGTCATTCCTGAAAGATATTCTTGCTGGATAAACCAGTGCTCTTGGCAGTTTTTTTGCTCCAGTACTAGAAAAGGGTCATGCCACTTCCTTTAGTCTTCCATGTTTTCCAATGAGAAGTCCACTGTCATTTCAGTTGGTATTTTCTGCAGGTAATGTGTCATTTCTCTTTAGCTGCCTTCAAGATCTATTTTTTGTGTGTTAGTTTTCACAATTTGGTTGTGGTATGTCTTGGCATGGGTTTCTTGCAAATGTATGCAATTAGTTATTTATCCAGTTTCCAGAATCTGTAGATTCATAATATTTTCTTCTGCACTTGGAAGTATTTTTTAAAAATATATTTTTAGTTGTTGATGAGCCTTTATTTTACTTATTTATTTATATGCAATGCTGAGAATAGAACCAGTACCTCACACACGCTAGGCAAGTGCTCTACCACTGAGCCACAAGCCCAGCCCTACTTGGAAGTGTTTTTGCATTATATTTTATAATACTTTTCCAGTCCTACCCTCACTTCTCTCCCTCTCTCTCTCTCTCTCTCTCTCTCTCTCTCTCTCTCTCTCTCTCTCTCTCTGTAGTTGTAGATACATATTTTATTTGTTTATTTTTATTTGATGCTGAGGATCGAAACCAGTGCCTCACACATGCTAGGCAAGAGCTCTGCACTGAGCTACAGCCCCAGACGCACTTTTTTTTTCTCTTTTTGAAATTTTGAAAATACAGATAGATATTGGCTCTGTTGTTTTTGAGAAATATTTGTCTTATTTTTTAGTCCATATTCTCTTTGTTGCTCAAATAAGATAAATTCTACTGATCCACATCTTAGTCTCTTCAGACTGCTGTAACAAAATGTTTTAGAATGGTAAGCTTGTAAAAGACAGAAATTTCTTTCTCATAGTTCTGGAGGCTAGAAATCCAAGATCAAGGTTCTGGCAGACCTCATACCTACTGAGGTCTGTCCCTCACAGTCCCTTCTCAGTAAGTGCTTACATGACAGCTCTCTGGGGCTTCCTTCCAAAGTGCATGTGGGTCATTCAGGGAGGCTGTACTCTATGATCTAATCATTCCCCCAAAGCCCTACCTTCTAATATTATCACCTTAGTGATTAGGATTCAACAAATGAATTTGAAGAGAACACAAATATTCACACCAGAACAACCTATTATCAAGTTCAATAGTTTATTCTCTGTTACCTACACCCCACTCTTAAGTTCATCAGTGAAATTTTTAATTTGGGTTACAATTTCCATTTTGTGATTTTTAAATAACCTGTGTTTTTTTCCAGAGACATAGTTTTGTTGTTGTTGTTGTTGTTGTTGTTTTTAGGGGAGCAGGGGCACACTCAAGGGAGTGAAGCTTCTGGGGTAAAACAGGGAACACACATTTATGGGAGAATGTGGACTACTAGCAGAGGGACAGCCCGATATATATATATATATATATATATATATATATATATATATATATATATATATATTGGCGGGGGGATGCGATTTTTTTTCCTATTTATTTCAAGGGGATTTGTGATTGCTTACTGAATCATTGTTAAGATAGTTGTCTGACAGAGACTAATCCACAAAGTTACAACTCTCTTATATTTGATAAAGGGGCTAAAAAACATGCAATGGAGGAAGGATAGCATCTTCAACAAATGGTGCTGGGAAAACTGGAAATCCATATGCAACAAAATGAAATTGAATCCCTTTCTCTCGCCATCCACAAAAGTTAACTCAAAATGAATCAAGGAGCTAGATATCAAATCAGAGACACTGCTTCTGATAGAAGAAAAAGTTGGCTACGATCTACATATTGTGGGGTCGGGCTCCAAATTCCTTAATAGGACGCCCATAGCCTAAGAGTTAATAACAAGAATCAACAAATGGGACTTACTTAAACTAAAAAGTTTTTTCTCAGCAAGAGAAACAATAAAAGAGGTAAATAGAGAGCCTACATCCTGGGAACAAATTTTTACCCTCCACACCTCAGATAGAGCCCTAATATCCAGAATGTACAAAGAACTCAAAAAATTAGACAATAAGATAACAAATAACCCAATCAACAAATGGGCCAAGGACCTGAACAGACACTTCTCAGAGGAGGACATACAATCAATCAACAAGTACATGAAAAAATGCTCACCATCTCTAGCAATCAGAGAAATGCAAATCAAAACCACCCTAAGATACCATCTCACTCCAGTAAGATTGGCAGCCATTATGAAGTCAAACAACAATAAGTGTTGTTGAGGATGTGGGGAAAAGGGTACACTTGCACACTGCTGGTGGGACTGCAAAATGGTGAGGCCAATTTGGAAAGCAGTATGGAGATTCCTGGGAAAGCTGGGAATGGATCCACCATTTGACCTAGCTATCGCCCTTCTCGGACTATTCCCTGAGGACCTTAAAAGAGTGCACTATAGGGATACGGCCACATCAATGATTATAGCGGCACAATTCACAATAGCTAGACTGTGGAACCAACCTAGATGCCCTTCAATAGATGAATGGATAAAAAGATGTGGCATCTATACACAATGGAGTATTATGCAGCACTAAGAAATGACAAAATCATGGAATTTGCAGGGAAATGGATGGCATTAGAGCAGATTATGCTAAGTGAAGCTAGCCAAGCCCTAAAAAAACAAATACCAAATGTCTTCTTTTATATAAAGAGAGCAACTAAGAACAGAACAGGAAGGAAGAGCATGAGGAAAAGACTAACAGTAAACAAAGACAAATGGGAGGAGAGAAAGGGAGCATATGGAAATGGTAGGAGACCTTCAATGATACACAAAATTATAAGAGGTTATGAGGGGCAAGGGGGAGGGGAAAAAAGGGAGAGAATTGAACAACAGCAGAGGAGGTAGAGAGGGAAGATGGGAGGGGAGGGGGGATAGTAGGGGATAGGAAAGGTAGCAGAATACAACAGTCACTAATATGCCATTATGTAAAAATGTGAATATATAACAGAGGTGATTCTGCAATCTGTATTTGGGGTAAAAATGGGAGTTCAAAACCCAATTGAGTCAAATGTATGAAAGATGATATATCATGAGCTCTGTAATGTTTTGAACAATCAATAAAAAAAAAGATGGTTGTCTGAGAATCTTGGTCAGAATATTCAAATGTCTAATTATTCTCAGTATGAGCATCACACAATTAGTGACAGAGCCAGTACTCACACTGGAGTGAGGTTCTTCCAGGCTTGGAGTCTGCTTTGGATGGAAACATTTTAGATGGCAGAGACGGGACATCTCCTCCCTGGTGAATTTAGGTTCATTGAAAGTAGACATCCAGGTGTGCGAGAGACTTATGGGGGAAAACACTTGTCAGTGGTGAAGGGGAGGGACTGGATGGGTGGGGAGAGGCTCCAGGTTGCAGACAGCAGAGTGGTGGCTGTGAAGGGAGTGACAGGGACCAGGTGGAGCTGGGACAGCCTCAGTACAACACAGCCCAAGCCTTTACCACCGTTATGACGAGGTCTCCCTGGACCAGCGGGTGTCCTGAGCAGGGCTTGCCTGCTGGGCAGAGGTGGATGACTGAGAGCATCGCCCCATGGTCATCTGGGAGCAGCAGGAGACAAGAGGAGCTTCAGGGGTACTCTGGAGTTAGTTCCATCGTGTGGCGGTCCAGGAGGGTCTTTCTAAGTCTGCCCTGAGCAACTTTCTTTATGGCAACCACAGCAGGTAACCCACATCCCCATCTCCACAAATGCTGCTCTTGGGCCATCACAGACTTATCATGTGTCTGAAATCTTTAAAGGCCTGCAGAGGGGAGGAGCTGCAGACTTATTTTGAGATGGTTGTGTCAGGAAATGCTCCCTTTTCCTTTTCCAGTTGATGCCATTTGCTGACTCTACAGTCTGCATCACACACACAGTGTACACAGCGTCCAACAGGGGATACTGCAGGCTCTGCTCAGCAATGCCATGTCGTAACCCCGTGGTTTCTGTTCTGCATAGGTATGGTTTGAATTTGGATGAGATGAGAGCTCTGACAGTTCAGAGAGTGAAGTTTATCCTGGGTCATCCACTGATAAAACGTGCATTTCAGGAACAGGTGAGTGTCCTTGTTAATTTTCTGTGGTGGTGTGGCGTGCGTGCTTGTGTGTGTGTGTGTGTGTGTGTGTGTGTGTGTGTGTGTGTGTGTGAAAGAGAGAAATTTCATTTGGTTTGCTTTTGCGATGTATGCAGCTCATTTACCTTGTTCTGGGGCATGCTGACAGACCAGGCCACTGGGTAGGGGGCAACTTCTTCAGACCCTTTCTCTTCCCTGCTCCCTATGAACCTCACTTACCCCTTCCCTAGGTCCCCATGTCCACTTCTTTAAGCTCACAGGCTGGGGAACAGGAGAATCAGCAGAAGTAATGAAATATTTGTTCACAAAATCCATGTCATTTTAGGCATAAAGTCTAAATAGCTGATAAATAGAAATAACTCATTTTAGAGGCTTTTAATTGGAAGTGTCCAAAGTTTGTCTAAAAATTGCATTCTAAATTCAGTGATATTATTTTAGCCAATTTTAGCCTCAGGATAAAGAAATAAGGAAAGAAGATGCTGATTGAAGGTTTCCTTTATGAGGCTGTAGGAGCCATCTATTTTAGTGAGGTTTTAAGTCCATTTCCGTTTTATTCCGTTTTGCAGCTTCCTCCACATACCCCTTTTCATAAGGAGAAAGTACTGAAGCTCCTGGGGCAGCGTCTCATTGGGAGGGGCCAGAATGAGGGTGGACTGTGGCACAGATGATGTCCGGGAGGAACCGCCATCCATCAGTGACCCAGGCCCCTTCATGCCAGGTGGAGGGAGAGTCAGAGGATCAAGGGTGGCTCCTCCCCATTCTGGTGATCCCAGGAGACCCTTCTTTGTGGAGTGTAGATCAGAGTTGGGCGGGGGAGGGGGGTGTCTGGGATCCACTTGAGAATAGACCCCCTGATGAGCCTGCTCTTGAAATGTCCTAGCCACCTTGAGGCTGGCAGGGGACTATGGCATCACCCCACAGGAGCCTACAAGGACGTCCACCTGGCAGAAGAGCCCCCCACATGACAAGAGTAATGCAAGCTTGCAGAGCCTAAAATGTCCTTTCACACTAAGCAGATTGGCAAAGATTTTCAAGCCACCTAATCACCTCTTGCCGGAATGTACACATGTAGCTGTGAATGAAACCGAGACTAGAAGGAAAAATCCGGCCCTCTCTGCTTCCAGCACGTTCTCCGAGTCCAGCCTGCCCAGGCGCTGGGAGCCGGGCTGGTGGGTGAGCTCTTGGCACAAGGCCAGGCTCCTGCTTCTTTAACCAGCCCTACATGTCCGCGGCTCAAGTTCATGTCAGCGCTCAGAGCCGGAACCCCTTAATGAGGCTTGCTAATTGCTGCAAGCCTGACCTGCCGAATATGGAAGGTTAGCTTTTGTAATCCTGCCCCTGAAGCGTGTTGAGCCCTGAAGCCAATTATCCTCCTGTTTTCATGGCTCCGCTAGTGGTCTGGGATCACTTTCTGTCCTCAGCGATTGGGCACAGTTCCTTGAGCAGGCGCAGGATGGGCTCTAGGTGGCCCTCCGGTCCCCTTCTGTTAGTTACCTCGCCGATTTGGCACCTTTCTCCATGCGAATTCTCAAGAGTCAGTGAACCCGAAGGAACTCCACCGGCTGTCAGCACGGCAGGCTCGTCGCATCTTGAGGATGTCACAGGACTCAGCAGCACATCTGTGTTCGAAGGCTCTCAAATTCCACCCCATTAACAGCTGAAGGAGCTGTCCACGTCCAGTAATTCTAGAAGTGTTCCATGATTCATCCCGCCTCTTAATAAAACCATGGAGTCATGGCTGTCCAGAGAGAGAGAGACAGGCCCTCCCCTCTCTCCCTGGCCCCCGATTCAAATTAATTTTTGTGGGTGAGCCAATGCGCTCCGAGGCGGAGGCGCCACGTGATGTAGGAGGATGACGTTCTCAGGCACAGATGAGGAGGGAGCTTCATTTGTTCCAGGTCTCTATGGACAGTTCACAGGCCAAGAATAAGCCATTAAAATATTTCCACTCTGTGTTCTCCTCTCTGACCATCTGTAATGGATTTGGGATGTTCCAATAAACATAAAGAGAAAAACACGTGCGCACTAAGACACGTACGCACTACCCGCACGCAGCATGACCAGCCGGTGCACTCCATCCGGCTCCTCCTGCACCTGTTTGTAGTGACCTCACCTTTGTGCACATCAGCCAAGAGCTCTCTCGTTCCCCTCAGGATTCCAGTATTGGGTCTTGGGGGCGGGAAGGGGGCAGAGTTGTGATTCCCGGTGTCCAGATAAGGAGATAGAGGACTAGGTTGGTTGTCCGTTTTGTGTGACAGTGCTGGGGCAGGAGCTGGGACTCCTGCCTGGAGAGCCTTGTGTGAGCAGTATT
Organism: Ictidomys tridecemlineatus; assembly: GCF_052094955.1. Classification (NCBI taxonomy): domain Eukaryota; kingdom Metazoa; phylum Chordata; class Mammalia; order Rodentia; family Sciuridae; genus Ictidomys; species Ictidomys tridecemlineatus. The sequence continues at coordinate 24,220,504 of NC_135494.1, forward strand.
CCCAGGAATACCTGTCCCTGGAAGCTGAAAGAGGCTGAGATCTACCTCAGTCATCACCGTAACCATCATCCTGAAGCTTACTGAGCACCTACATTGTGCCAGTCGCAGTGCTAAGAGCTTTAAAGGGATGATTTCTGTGACTACACCACATCCCTCATAGTATTCCTGGTTTACAGGTAGGTAACCAGAGCTGAACGGCTGGCCCGTGCTTGGTTATATAACTAGTGGGTTGTATATGTAACTAATAGAGCCCAGGTTCAAGCCCAGGTAGTCTGCTTTCTGAGCCAGCTTCTGTCTGGTGGAGTTCACCCCTGGTTGTGTGTTGGAGCCCCCTGGGGAGCTTTTTCATATCCTGTTGTATATAGGCTTTTGCTCAGGCCAATCAAATAAGCATTTTCATCTGCCAGATGATCCAGTATGTATTGGGGGTTGAGTACTGTTATGCTTTGTTTCTGTTTTAGTCAGCTTTGTGCTGCTAAGACTAACATACCTGACATGAAAAATTGAGAGGAGGAAAAGATTCTTTTGGCTCATGGTTTTAGAGATTCAGTCCATAGTAGGCTGACTCCTTACCTTTGGGTTGAGGTGGGAAGGTTGGCAGAAGGTTGTGGTAGAGGAAAGTCACTCAGTTTGAGACAGGCAGGACATAGAAAGAGCTTTTAGTGCAAAGGTCCAGGGATAATATAATCCCAAAGGTCATGCCCCCATTGACCTACTTCCTCCAGTCACAACCTGTCTGCCTATAGTCACCACCCAATAATCCATTAATCCATTGATTAGATCACCAGTCTCATGATCTAATCATTTCACCTCTGAACATTCCTGCATAGTCTCACACAGGAGCTTTTGGAGGACATGTCAACATTTCTTTCCAGTCAAGGGACCCAGTTGAGGTCAGCTTGCTCTTGGCCAAGTGTAGAAAGAGTTAGGAAGAGATATGTGAGCAGTGAAGTCCCCACCCCCACAACCATCTCCTCTCCTTTTCTGGGTGCTGATCTTCCACACACCCATGAGCCACATGGCTGGGGGCATGATATCATTACCTAAACCAGTGATTCTCAAAGTATAGTCTGAGGGCCCTGGGTGTCCTTTCTTGAAAAGTAGATGTCTAGCTGGGCATGGTGCATGACTGTAATCCAAGAGACTCTGGAGGCTGAGGGAGGAGGATAGTAAGTTTGAAGCCAACTTGAACAAAATAAAAAATAAAAAGGACTGTGGATATAGCTCAGTGGTAAAGTTTTCCTGGGTTAAATTCCCAGTACCAAAGAAAAAAAAGAAAGAAAGAAAGAAAGGAAAGTAGATGTCCAAATACAGTATACGTATGTGACACTGTATTTTTATCATAAACTTCAAACAAAGCAACATATCACAAGAAACTGAGTGCAAAAGCAGATACGAGAGTCTAGCTATCTTCTTTTGGGTTGGATCTTTAAAAAATTAGCAAAAAATGTAAAATGCTACCATCCTTTCATTGAGTCTTTTTTGAAATTATGGTTATTTTTTATAAAAATTATGCCATTTATATTAACATATAATTGATTTGTTGTTAGTTTAAAAACTAATAAATAAGTTAAAAATTCTCAGTTTTAATTACTAATTTGGTAAATTGCTAAATATAATCTGCAAAAAAAAAGTCCCATTGGAATTTTCAGTAGGGGATCCAAGGACCATAAAATGTGAGCACTGTTGATCTAAATCATCTGCATTTTCCTCAGGAAGTCCAGTCTCAACAACTTGGAGGGGAATTAGCAGAAGATTGGTGTGTGTGTGTGTGTGTGTGTGTGTGTGTGTGTGTGTGTGTGTGTATTATACTTATTGTAATTATCTATATTTGAACAGAATTTTAGATAATCTCAGAATTTTTTTTAATACTTAGATATTTAAAGAGGCATCAGGTAGGTGATCAGATCAAAGGTGGAATAATATTCTAAGGTCAGCTTACCACCAAAAGCTTTCCTGATTAATCTCTGAGAAAAGAAATAACTTTTCCCAGGAACCATTTAAATTTGAGCTTTCGTTGTATTGCAGAAACTTAGCTGATCAGGAAACATGCCACGAGTCTGAGGACACCTGTCTGTCACTGGTCATTCATGGCAGCCTGTCCCACCAGCCCCCACCCTATTGTTCACAGATACCAGCGCTAGCCCCCGCTGACCCTGCAGACCTGGCCATGCACACCTCCTCCCAACCCGAGCCCCGTTCTGGTCTTGACCTGCTTACTCAGCTCTTGGCTCTGTCTCCCTGGCCTTGGCTTCCTCCTTGGCCCTCTGGCTTCTGTTTGTCCTGGAACCCAGACTTTTCCTAGTGGGCTGTGACAGGCTGACCTAGATCTTGGTCCTATTTGCTGCCTTTGGCAGGAGTCTCTGTCCCAGCTCCAGCTCTAAAAACTTGGACATTTGCCACTTGGCCATGACTCTGGCCAGGCCAGCCCTGTCCCCATGGGATACTTGAAGGATTTGAGTGGAGATGACAGGATGGAGTGGCCTGTTTATAGAAGTCCCTCTGTGTAGATTGGCAACCAAACTGTGTTGTCATCTGTGATGGCCAAAGAGATTACTTTAAAGGGCACACCAAGGAGTGAGGAGTGATTTAGGACCTTCCCAAGGACTCCAGTGCAGCTGGAATCGTGGTGTTATTTATTCTTTGACACTGCAATTATTCTGCACAATTAAATATTTTATTTTTAAGGCTTAATTATCACTCTTGCAGTGAAATATTATGTAAATAATATCATTTGCTTATCATCCTCTATGTCCTTTCTATGTGCCAGGTGAAGCGATTCATTAATTTTACAAATATTTATTGAGCTCTTACATGAGTCAGGCAATGTTCAAAGGACACTGAAAAATGCAGGCAAAAATACCTGTCCTTGTGGAACTTACATTTTTGTGGGGAAGAGACAATAAACTAATAAACAATACATTTATGGCATATCAGTGTTAGATACTGTGGATAAAAATCAAATATAATAAATTAGAAAGAATAAAGTAAGTTTTCTCTGTTGTCAGATGATATATGTTCTTATATATAGAAGAGCCCAATAATTCAAAAAAAAGACCCTTCTAGAACTAATAAATGAATTCATGAAATGCGCAGGATAAAAATCAACATACAGAAATAAGTTGAATTTCTATGTACTAATGATGAACTATTGAAAGGAAACTGAAAACAATTATATTTATAGTAGCTCAAAAAGAATAAAATACCGAGGGACAAACTTAACAAATGAGAAGAAAGCCTTATATATTGAGAACTATAAAATATTGGTGAAGTAATTGAACAAGACACAAACAAATAGAGAGGCATCCCATGTTCATAGATTAGAAGATACTATTGTTAAGATGTCTGTAAACAACAGAGTCAGTGCAATATTTTTTTTTCCAGAAATAGAAAAATCCATCCTAAATTCTAAAATTCTTCTGGAATCTTAAGGGACCCTGAAGAAACAAAACAGTCCTCAAAAAGAAAAACAATTTAGAGGTTCCACACTTCAAATAGTGGAACCTCCAAAACTTACTACAAAGCTATAGTAATTGAAACAATAAGGTACTGACATAAACACAAAAATATAGAACAATGGAATAGTTAAAGAACACCAGAAAAAAGCCTTACATATGTGGTTAATCACTTCTGAGAAGGGTGCCAAGACCATTCAATAAAGAAAGGAAATATTATCAACAAATGGTGCTGGGACAATTGTAATGGTGTATGCTCCATATACAAAAATTAACTTAAAATAGATTAAAGATTTGGGCTGGGGCTGGGGCTCAGAGATGCTTGCCTAGCATTCGTGAGGCACTGGGTTTGATCTTCAGCACCACATAGAATAAAAATAAAGATATTGTGTTCACCTATAACTAAAAAGTAAATATTTAAAAAATAGATTATGTGGGCTAAGGTTGTGGTTCAGTGGTAGCGCACTTGCCTAGCATGTGTGAGGCACTGGGTTCGATTCTCAACATCACATATAAATAAATAAAAATAAAGGTCCATTGACAACCAAAACAAAAAATAATATATTAAAGACTTAAATGTTAGACTAAAGCTAATAAACTATTACAAAAAACCCACTGGGTGTGGCAGTGGTTTCTTTGATAGAAACAAAAACATGTTTTTAAAGATAAACTTATTTTAAACAATTTTAGAAAAAAATTTAATAAAAATTTGTCTAAAACATGAATTGGACTACATCATAGTTAGAAACTTGTGTGTCAAAGGGGCCGTGGTTTGAATGTATCCTCAAAGATCATGTGTTGGAAACTTAAGCCCCAGCATAATGCTTAAGTGGGTTAAGGCAGTCAGTGGGTTCCAGATAAAATGAGTTTGGCTACCTCCACATCCCACATGCTCTTTTGTCCTTCTGCCTTCCACCTTCCACCATGGGATGATACAGCAAGAAGATGTTTTCTTGATGTGAACCCTTGACCTTTGGGCCTCCCAGTCTCCAGTACTGTAATAACTAAGTCTCTGTTCTTAATGAATTACCCAGGCTCCGGTATTGTGTGATAGCCACACAAAACAGTCTAACAGAGTGAAAAGACAATGTTTGCAAATCAGACATCCCATAAAGGATTGATGTCTGGAGTATATTGAAGAACCCCTACAACTCAACAAGGGCAACAACAATAAATAACCAGATTTAAAAACAGTCAAAGGACTTGAAGAGAGATTCCTGCAGGGCAGATGTACAAACGACCAATAAACACACGAAACAGTGCTCAACATCACAGATCATTAGGGAAATAGAAATGATGACCACGAGGAGATACCACCCACACCCATTAGGACGGCAGTGTAAGGAAGCAATAGCAGCAGCAGCAGCGGCCAGCAAGGGTTGGAGAGGATGTGGCTAACTGGGACCCTGGCACATTGCCAGTGCCTTGGTGGAACTATAAACAGTGTAGCCTCTGGGCAAGACAATGTGGCATTTCCTTAAACAATTGAACGCAGAATTGCTGATGACCTAGACATTCCATTTATTGGTACATATCCCAAAGAATAAAATTAGGGACTCAAACAGATATTTGTATTACCATGTTAACAGTAGCATTATTCACAATGGCCCAAAGATGGAAACAACAGAATTGTCTATCAACAGTGGATGAACTGAATATGGTGTATATACAGACCTACAGTGGACATTGTTTGGCCTTAAGAAGAAGAAAAATTTGATGCCTGCTACAACATGGATGAATCTTGAAGACCTTATACTAAGGGCAATAAGCTAGTCACAAGAGGACGAATGCTGTAGGATTCTATCTGTTTGAAATATCTACAGTCGTCAAATTCATGGGATAGAAAGTGGAGAGGCCATTTCCAGGTTCTGAGGGGAAATGAGAATGGAGACTTATTGTTTAATGGGTGCAGAGTTTCAGTGTGGGAAGATGAAAAAGTTCATGGTGTACTTAGCACCACAGAACTGTATGCTCAAAATGGTTGAAATAAGTGGAGTGTGGTACACACCTGTAATCCCAACTACTCAGGAGGCTAAGGCAGGAGGATTGCATGTTGAAGGCCAGTCTCAACAACTTAGCAAGACCCTGTCTTTAAAAAAAAAAAAAAAAGGGCTGGGGTCGTAGCTCAGTGGTAGAATTCTGTCCCTTCTGGGTTTAATTCCTGGAATTGAAAACAATAGATGGAAATAATAAATTTTATGTTATGTATATGTTGAAAACATTTTTTTAAAAATCAAGAATCTAGGGGTGCTGGGAGAGTTGGAGAGATGGAGGTGCTTCAAGGTTAGGTGAAGATGCCTAAGGGGATGGGGAGTGAACTAGGTGGGTGTCATGGGAATAGCATCCAGGCGGAGGGAACAACAGATACGAGGGCCTGAGGGCAGGCGGGAGGGTCCTGGGCTTGTTAATGGAGCAACAGGGCACTGTGGTGGGAGCAGAGTAGGGGGTGATGGACCTGGGAGGTGGTGGGGAGCTGGAACTTGAGGTGCTTTATAAGAGGTTTCTTTGAAGTGGCTGAAATGGGAGGCTTGGAGGGACCCGGTGGAGCAGGATATGATTTGACATTTCTCCAGGATCCCCTGGCTTCTGCTGACTCTATGAGAGCAGGTCTGCACACAAAGATGAGTTGAGAGGGTTTTTCAGTCACCTAGGACCAAGGTGGTACTGGCTGGGACCAGACTGGCCAGTCAGGGTGATGGACGTGGCTGAGTTAGAGGCTGCTGAAGGAAAAGCAGTGGGATCTGTTGAGTGATGGATGTGAGAGAGTGGGAGAGAAGAACAGCACATTGGTTCCGTGGTGTTTTGTCTGAGCAACTAGAAGGACAGGGTATTGTCCACCAAAGTGGGGCCATCTGTTGAGAGCCACAACCAAGTCAAGATGGTGCCTGGCATTTTGCCAGAAGGAGTGGTTGAGGGGTAGCGCCAGCAAGCCATTAAGATGATGATAATTAAGTTAAGCTGTGTATAATTATTAAGATAACGATTGATTGCTGTAACTGATGATGCTAAATTGAAACAAGCTGTGTATTCAGTTGTGTATATAAACCTCTGCTGTCCGGCAATAAGGCTGTTCCTGCTACCTGGTGTGCCCGCTACTTTTGAGTTCTCGCAGAGTTCCCATTGAGTTCTCACAGAATCCCCGTTGAGTTCCCGTTGAGCTCTCGAATAAAGTTAGTTCCTGTTTGAACCTACAAGTGGCTGGTGACCTCCCGGTTATTTGTGCCCAGCCATCCAAGCAGATCTGAGGTTAAGTCAGGAGTTAGCCCTGGGATGTGACCAACAAACAGCTTGAGGAGCGTGGGAGGTCAAGGGCATAGAGGTGAGTTAGAGCTGTGAGGCTGGGTGGGTCCCCAAGGCGTGTGTGGTGATGGAGGAGAGGAGGCTCGAGGACTGAGCTTGTCTGGTGGTGAGAAGGACCAGAGAGGAGACTGGGAAGGAGCCAGAGAAGTAAAACAGGGCTGGCAGGCATTTGGCACCCAGTATCCCACTAAATCCCCTGGTAAATTCACAAGTAAATGTGACCCTCCAGTTTCCAGGCCCAGGTAATGCCTAGAGAGAGAAGTAGCTCAAGAGCAAGAGCTAAAGAGCAAGGGAGCAGGGCAGGATTCCAACCAGATCTGCGCAGACCTGGGTGGCCAAGATCTACCCCGCCTGGCCTTCTGTTGAGGTGCAGAAAGAGCAGAGGCCTCCAACTTGAGATAAATAGGAGACCATCCCTGTTTCCAAGGGTCTAGGATTTGCTGGGCCAGGCCTGGTACAAATCAGCCACAGGGTGATGGCCAAGGAAGGGTCAAAGATAGCCTAGCGAGGCCAGTCAGGTGGACACTGAGCACAGCAGGCTGCTCAGAGCTCAGTGGTGACCTCGTGTGTGTGATGGAGGAGGTTGCCCTAATCATGGTACCTGGGGAGAGGCCAGTCTGACTTCAAGGGTGAGGACAAGGTGTTGTCATTTATGGCCATCCAAACATGGCATGTGGATACCATTGGTGGTTCCCAGTGGCTCCCTCCCTGCCAAAGGATAAAGCTTGGGCACGGGCCCCTGACCTGAGAACCTCCCACCAGGGCCACTGAACAGGCAGGGAGAATCAGGCATAGAGAACCAGGTACGAGTCCTGGGCCTCCGGCCCTGAAGCACTTCAGTGCTATTTCCCCCAGTTCCTGGCAATGGAACCAGCTTGGTTCTTACCTGTTACCAAGTCTGTTTCTCTGCCTCCCACTGATGCCATGAGATTTGGAGAAATGTCAGTTACAGATGGACACAATACCAAGATTAGCAAACCCTCACTGGGAGAAATGCTGAAAAATTCCTCATTATCAAGGTGATACCTGTTCACTATAGGAAAGTCAAAACTACATATAGGCACACACACACACACACACACACACACACACACACACACACACACCAAATGTAACTGGTAGCAGGATTGCATATGCAATCTGTTTTCTCACCCAAATGGAGTGGTCACAGAATAATTTTCTCACCATTTTGTGATGGTTTCAGGTTTCTGATTTGGGAATCAGTTGGACAAGGGCTCATGTCTGGCTCCTTCACTGAGAGGCTGTGGCCTGAGGCACATTTCTCACTTCTCCAGTTCTCAGTTTCTTCCTCTGTGAATTGTGGAGGCTGACAGCATTTACCTTGAAGTGCTGAGGAGAGGCGTGAAGGCATGTCACAAGTGAATGTTCAGACTGTGCTTGGGCACATATGAGTGCTGGGTGACTCCTGGTGACATCGCCTGACCAAACAGTTCTTAAATAGCCATAATTCATATTTCACAAAGGGAAATAATAACTGAGACAACATTTTCTCATGGCATTAAAATTAATGGAAAATGCTGTAGGTTTCACACTAACAGAAAACTAAACTCACACATCAAACTGGTCATGTCAATAGGATATATTCACTATTAGATGCTGTCAATATAATAATGACTTTATATGCTTTTCAAATCAATCCTGTGATTACACTAATAATTAGAAAAGTTTCCCAAGTAGTTAGGTATTTGGTAGGAAGCATATGTTGCTAAGAAAAGAGATATTAAATTTGAGATGAGAATTTGGAAAATGCTATATGTCAGAATGCTGACATATAGCATTTTCCAAATGTTGTTACAAAATGAAAAGGACCCTTAGACAGAGCCACAGGAACGCCACCTCTTACTAGTCTTGTACTGGGTTTTCCTGGAATAGTCACAAGCCCCTCAGGAGAAGAACATGGCTACTGCCTTTGCTTCCAAATGCTCCCAGAACTCTGTGCATGGAGACACTCTACCTGTGACGCTCAGAATCCACCAGGGGACAAGGGCCAGATGTGGAGGCCACGCTGACAGGCTTAGATTTCTTGCAATGGCAAATGAGGTCAGTGGAGATTTTCATCATGGAGGATGGAGGGAGGAAAGAGACACACCATGATGCTGATTTTAAAATGACTATAATGCCATCATCAGAATTTACAAATTTTTCCAACAACCTGTGAAAATGCAAAGGACCTAGGATATTTGAACTAATTCTGACACAGGACAAAGTTGGAAGACTCTCATTACATGATTTCAAAACCTAATACAAAGAGACTCAAAAGTATATGGTATTGATTTGGATAGACAAAGAGATCAAGGGAACAGACATGGAGAGTCCTTGAAAGTAACTCAAATATTTATGATTAGTTTATGGGGTAACTAATGTCTCTATGGGGTAAGAAATGTCTTTGTAATAAATGATATTGGAACAACTAGTTAAGCATATAGAAAAAATGTAGCAGAAAGATACCCTTTATCCCTTCCTCACACTATACACAATAGTACTTGGGGTGTATTATCTGCCTAAGCACAAATTCCAAAATTACAATATTTGTAGAAGAACAAAGGAAAATGTCATTGTGACTTTAGGACAGGCTAGGTCCATTAGAGAAGAATCCTTCTGTGAAAAACATCAAATATGCACAAGCCAAAAAGTAACAAATTGACTTTCATTAAGAATTAAAAGCTGATACCCATCAAAAGAAATCATTAAAGAAATAAAAAGACAACTGCAATATAGGAAAAATATCAGCAGTTTATTTATTTAGCAAGGCTTGTATCTAGATGAAAATTTTACAATAACAACAACAACAACAATAATGAAAGATCCTAGTGCCTGATATTTGGGGCAGGGTGGGGGCAGAGTCCAGCTGGGAGGCTGTTATAATAGTCCAGGCACAAGATGGCCATGGGGAGACGAGGCTTAGAATCTTGTGGAGGGTTAGAGATGATGAGCTCAGAAAGCAAGAGCCTCCCGTGAATCCTGAAACCCACTAATCTGTGCATTTTACTCTTTTTCCTCTTTATAAAATCATTTGAGGATCATTCTCACAAAGGACATAGATTCAGTAAGACTAAAGCTATAACTAAAAATTGAAACAGAAATTAGGAGAAGCAAGTACGCCAGTTTGGAGACTCATATTAGAAAATGAAGATAAGAAAACTCTGCTCAGGACTCTTGGCTGGGCACTTAACCCAGGCTGCCCACCCAGTGCAAAGGGATCCACGGGGACTTCTGACATCAGAGGAAGGCAGCTCAGATCACCACACCCAACCAGTTCCGAATCACATTGGTTTTCACTGAGGAAGTATATATGTCTTTTAGGGACTCTGGGGGTTTAGAAAACCAAAATTTTTGCAGATTTTGTAACAGAATACTAAATCACAGAGTTCTGCTACATTGAGTGCTCTGAAGAGCAGTACTTAAGGAAAAACTTGATCTTCCTTCTGTTCGAGTCTGAATTTATTAAGCAAAAGTATAAATAGCATGGGCTGTAATTTCGGATGAAATATAAGCTTGAGTAGTCTACCCATATATTTATAGAATTATTATCATTTAAAATTGCTACCAATTTACACGATGACATGGATATTGGTTTGGACTGAATGTAGCAAGTGTAAATGAAGGCAGCATTGATATAAAAGAAATGCTGCAAGAATGGATGCAGACAAAAACATGTTGATTATTGATTGATTATGACAAGTATAAGTAATTCAGTTAGTGGTGCCAGTTCAATGAGAGAGAAACTTGTCAATATTGAACATTCTTTAATTATGAACAACTAGCCAATCAGAAATGAAAGAAGAAAAGAGAGAAATTATGTATGGAGAAGATTTAAAAAATCTATACCAGTCAGGCAGTCTGTCAAATGAAGCCTAGTCTCGGGTTTGGAACTCTGGTTTGACTTCTTGAAAATGGACCAGTCCAAATGCACGCTTAGGTCAACATCACAGAATTAACAGTCAACTCCTGTTGGCATTTCCCATCAGGTCCAATAGCACAGGTGGCCATCTCGTGTGGAGACCGGGGAAGGGAAGTAATCAGCATAAACAATTTATGATGCTCAAAGATGGCCAAGTTTGGGCTGATTCTTCAGCAAATGTGTTTGCAATTTATTTCATACTGGTGAGTAAAAATGACCACAGTTTTGAATACCACTGATGACAAAATTATACTTCGACAATTGACAGTATACATTAAGAGAATGAAATATGAAGAAAACTGTGAACTGTTGGCAATTCTGAGAGACTTAGACAGTCAATTCTGAGAGACTTAGACACTCCTGAGGGTTTAAGTTTGAGCAGAGTAGGTGGCTTAAGGCAAAGGAAAGTCCGCTGCAGAGGACGACTCTCAGGAAGTTATCTAGGACACCCAGCAGGTTGACCTTAGGTGCTCTCTGGGTACAGGGTTGGTGGTGCAAAATTGGAGTTGATTTGTGAGGAAGCCCAGCCACCTGGAGTACTTAATGATGAGGACAGTGAGGGGTGGGGAGGAATCTGGATGAGGAACCTGGTCAGTCTGGTTTCTGATCCTGGCTCTGTCACCTGCCAGGTGCCACTAGTTAGACAAGTCACTTGCTTCCTTGAGCCTGACCTTTTCCATCTCCTACCTGGGGTTAGGACTGCCATAAGGATCTGTGCAACAAAGGATACTTGGGCCCTCTGAGAAATATGCAGATATCTGCAATGGTTATTTTGTATTATTTACTAGTAACCGAATCTCCAGTGTGAGCCCGAGCTGGAATCATGCAGTGGTATATGCTGCAGCCTGGAGTTATTTTAGGAAATAATCAATACAAGATGCATTGGGTCAGAGCCATGATAAGAGTCATAAATCTTGACAGTTGCTGTTTGATAAAATTAATAACGCTTGAGAGAAACATAAAAACCAACGGGAGGGGAAATATAGAGTGCATTTAGGGAGAGAGCTTATGCCAATGTGGAGACAAAGCCATCCAGGGAGGCTGGCTGTTATCCTGATAGTAGAGAGTCACTGTGCACACAGGCACGTGTGCACACCCAGGAACAGACACACACATTCACAGTTGTCTCCACAGGCACACACATACATAGGTGTACATGTTTACAACACACGCACAGGTAGGCATGCATGCTTATATAAATGTGGATGCACAACATATGTGTATGCACACATGTGCATGACTATAGTAGACGTACATACACACAGGTATGGTGTTGTGGCTGGGTCTCAGAGGGACTAGTCAATGAGGACAAAGGGCATTCATTCCAACAATGGGCAGTTAGAGTTTGTCCATTCATGGCGTCTCCCCCTTCTCAGGAAGTGCTGGTTGCCTCTGAATTGTTAAAATGTACCAGCAATGGGGGCTTGGCCCCTCTCATTTCCTGCTGGCAGAGGAGCAAGCTCACCCACTGTGCAAGAGAAGAGGGCAGTGAAGCGGGACCAGGACCTCATGGTTTTAATGCCTCAAAGCCCAGAAATGGCCTCTGGTTAGGAAAGCAAAGAATATTGCTTTACCTTAGTCCAGAATGTTCCCCAGCCTTTTCAGTCCTCTGTTTCCATATGGACATAGTCACCTGGGTGTGCATCCTGGGGTGCCTGCTCTGCTGAGGGAACTCTGGCAGGCCAGGCCAGGGCTGAGCCTGGCTAAGGCTAAGCAAAGCCCAAGCAAAGCCCAAGTAAGGGGTGTCTGTTACCAGTGCAGGCGCAGTGGACTTGCTTCTATGAAAGAAAAGAGTGTGTGAGCCCTACATACTTGTTCTCAGAAACTAATGGCTCCATGGAAACAAGAGGAAAACGTTTGCTGCAGTGGAGTGTGGGGTTGCTTCTTAAACAATGACTTTTATTGTGTTTTATTGCAAAAGTAACATGCAGGCCAGGTGCGGTGGCACAGGCCAGTAGTCCCAGAGCCTTGGGAGGTGGAGGCAGGAAGAGCCTGAGTTCAAAGCCAGCCTCAGCAACATCAAGATGCTAAGCAACTCAGTGAGACTCTGCCTCTAAACAAAACACAGAATTGGGCTGGGGATGTGTCTCAGTGATGGAGGGCCCCCGAGTTCAATCCCCAGAACGCACCCCCTCCCCCAATGTAACATGCACATATTATAATAATGGGGATTTCAAGGTCAAACTACAAGGAAACCTTGACATTGGTTCTATCATGTTTGCAGGCAGAGAAGACGAAGAATTTTGTCAGTCGGGGCCTCGTCATCGGGAAGGTGCTCTCCACAGCCGACCTGGCCACCAGTGTGAAGGTGAGCTCTCAGGCCCAGCAGCCTGCCTTCCCCTTTAGCCAGCGCACCCAATGTGGTTTCCTCTGCTTTTCTTTTCCTATCGCTTTATCCTGGTTGTAGCAATGAGTTATTTTCATGGATCTTAATTTTATGAAAACAGTCTCATCACCTTTTGTGATTTTCTCTCTTCACTTAGGTATCATCGCTAAAGTCCATCCCAATGTTGCAACTCACTGTTCTTCTTAAGTAAAAAAAAAAAAATTAAATATTTTATTTTGAAAATTAAAACTGTATTTTGAAATTATAATATTTATAGAAAGTCATAAAATTAGTCGATCATGTGAAACCCATCTCCCCCAATGGTGACATCTGGTTAGCCATAATACAAACATAAAACTGGTAAATTGACATTGGTACAATTCTGTTTAATGAGGATACAGACCTTAGTTTTCACATACACATTTGTGTGTGTGTAAGTCTGTGTGTGTGTGTGTGTGTGTGTGTGTGTGTGTGTAGTTCTATGCAACTTGACACCATAAATAGATTCAGTAACCACTAGTGTCAGGAATGCCTGACACTAGAGGCCATGTCAGTATTATTGCATCAACTCAACCTTGTGTGTAGTTCTATGCAACTTGACACCATAAATAGATTCTGTAACCACTCTGCAATCAATCTATAGAGCTTTCTCATCATTACAAAGAATCTTGGTGGTGCTACCCCTTCATAGCTGTATCCATCCCCTACCTCACCGCTGACCTTTAGCCACAACAAATCTGTTCTCCATCTTTTAGTTTAATCACTGGGGGAATGACATAGAGAGGGTAGTTTGTTCATTTTTACTGCTACATAATATTCCTTTGCATGAATATATCATAGCACTTATCCATTCACTTTCTCATGTTGCTTGCAGGAATTTGCTAATGTGAAAAATGCCACTGTGAATACTTTTGTGCATGTCTGGCGTTGAACATTGGCACAGGCTTCCTTTAGCTATTTAACTAGGCTTGGACTTGCTAGTTAGAGGAATGCCTGACACTAGAGGCCATGTCAGTATTATTGCATCAACTCAGCCCTGTCAAGAGCATACACTCCAATCCCAGGGTCCACATCCTCCCCACACCTGGAATCCTCAGGCTTCTCCTTTTTTGCCAATCCCATGGCCAAAAAATGACATCTCACTGCTTTGTGAGGAGCTCACCAAGGGTGGTGAATGGACTAGCTCAGGTAGAGGGACCTCCGTAGCCCTGCGTGGCTCCCTGAATCCCAACAGAGGCTTAATTCCAGGCTTAATCCCATGGCCCCACCTTTCCCCTCTGGCCACTGTTGGGTCTGAAAACAAATTCCCTTGTCCAGACACCTGGTCCTTTTGTCTCCAGGGGAAAGATTTGTCTCCTGACAAAGAACCCGAAGATAGATGATGGGGCAGGAAGCCAGGTTGCGTGGTGGTAAGTCCAAGATGGCGGTTATTTCAGTTCCACATGGGCATTTTCTAGGGGTGAGAATGGAAAACAAAGAAATCTGTGCATGCTGATCTGTGGGGAGGGGTCCACCATCAGCCCTTTTGGGGAGAGGCTGGCCTCCCTGTGATTCTTCCCTCCTGGATGGAACGGCTGTGGCTTTCAGAGAGAAGGGCAGTTGACCAAGAGACAACAAACAGCTCCTCCTCTCAAAAATGCTGAGGATCCCAGTCCAGGCTCATGGTCCCATCCTGGGGGTTCCTGTGCTACCCACCCCACTACCCCTCCCGACCCCCTTATGGTCTTGCAGTGAGCACAGGGACAGAGTTGTACAGGGAGTATTGGAATGAGCAGGGGTCAGACCTGAGACCTTGCAACAAAGGGCTGCCTGTGGCCCCTGCTTAGATCCTGGCTCAAGCGGCAAACTGCAAAGGAATAGCACGCGTCAGCTGGGAAAGTTTGAGGAGTGCACTTCAGGTGATGTCAGAGGACCTGTGTGATATTTTTAGGAGGGATAATGGTTTTAGAGCTGTTTTTAAAAAGTCTTTATCTTTTACAGATGCATAAAAAACATTTAGTGATGAAATGATAGGATAAACTTCCCCATAATCCTGGGTGTGGGAAGGGAATGCCATGATGGAGGGAGATGAAGTGACATGGACCTCGAAGCTGGGGAGTTACTGCTGTTTGGGTCCAGAGTTTCCTTCTGGGATGATGAGAAGTTCTGGAAATGTAATGGTTGCACAGCATTGCGAAGGGACTCAATGTCACTGAACTGTACACTAAAAGTGGCTAAAAGCTTTACAGTATTTTATCACCATAAAGATGACTTAGTTAGCAATAATTACTATCAACTCCACTGATTCCCCACACATCAGTCACTGTGGGAGATTGCTTCCTGAACTTGGAGTCCTAGATAGTGGGAGAAACCTGTGCACCCTGCCCTGAGTCTGGCCTGGAAGCAGAGGCTCTGTTCTGTTCCTGCAGGTGGCAGAGAGCTTGCCCAGGAGGGCCTGTACTGGGCTGGGAACAGCTTTTGTGAGCTCTGGGTGGATCAGGGGTTCCCACCAGCCCAAGAGCAGCTGGCAGCCCTTGCTTTTCATACGAGCTGGCTGTCAACCTGGTGTCACCATCAACTCACAAAAGTCATCTGCACTCCTGGAGCTGGGCCTCGTCCAGTCTGTGTTCCTGCAGAGGCTCTGTGTTGCCCTGAGCACTCTGGACAAACACAGTTCTGCTCACGCATCCCAGTGCTGGCAGGGCTGGGGCTGGCTCAGAGCCACCCAGAGCAACGGGCTAGGAAGGCCAGAGAGGTGCCAGGGACAATGGCTGTCTTCACGGGGGGCTCTGCATTCCCCGTGCCAGCTCAGGAGCCGCTCCATGGCCCTCCACCAAACACGTGGATGTACCCGGGGCCTCCGAGGCCCGAAGGAGCCTAATGCTTCCTCCCTGGCTGCACGTCGGCTCTCCTCTGCTCTCTACTCTCCATCCCCGAGCTCTCTATCAGTCTGCTGGGCTGCCCTAACAAGGTGCCATGAACCAGGGCTTAAGCCACAAGACATGTTTTTCCACATTTTTGGAAAGCCCAAGACCAGGCTGCTGCATGGCGTGTCCTGGTGAGGGCTCTTGTGGTGCGCAGGGTGCCCTTCTCCTTCTGTGTGTGCATGATGAGGAGACAGGCTCTGGTCTCTCTTCCTCTTCTCACATGGGCACTAGCCCCCGAGAGGGTTAGACTTTGTCTATCACTAAGGCCCCAAGTACCATAGCACTGAGGGCAACGATCCAAAATAGGAATTTGGGGGCACATAATTTGGTCCAAACATTATCCTTTCTGGGGTCACTGTTGTCTCAAAAGCTATTTTCTGTGCTTCAGTGCATCCCACATGAGACGAAAAGTCCCCGAAGGCTCCAGAGGCCCTCCAGGAGACCCGCTGTCATGATGCTGGGTAGGAGGGGCCTGGTCTGTCACAGCCCTGGCACGGCAAGCTTCCTGAGCATATGATGGACCTCCAGGGCTCCCTGTGGCAAGGGAGCAGCCAGACAACAAGGGTGCACGCCCTGTGTCTAGGAATTGCTGGTCATGGTCCAGGCCTTCCTACTGTGCATGTACCTTAGCTGTCCTTCTGTAAAGATGGTGCCGCTGTGGCCCATCCACAGGCTTCGTACAAATCTAAATCAATAATGCTACCAGGCTGGCCTGTCACAGGAGCTTGATGAATGGTGGGGACTGTGACCCCTGAGATGTGGCTGGCAGCCTCCCCAGCAGTGGTCCTGGGAGGAACTCTGTGATTGGACTGAGGAGGAACCCACACGTGTCTCTGCTCTGACTGGTCCCAGTTTCCTTCTGGTCCCCACCTGGGGGTCAGAGGCCTGCTAGGCCCACCCCTTGGCCTCTTGGTCATGTCCTCCTGCAGCTCTCAGTGCTTAGGTGGCTCCACTGTGTCCTTCAGAGGCTCCTGCCAGCCCTTGCTGGACACTCTGTGGTCATCCCCCAACCCCCGGCACCAGATGCAGAGTCCTTTCCTTCTCCAGGTTTGAGAGGACCGAGTGGGAGCATTCTGAACAGGCCCTCTGGGCACATGTGGGGACTAGGGCCTTCGTTAGGCACCTCTTAATCTCCTTGCTATTGCTTGCCCCAGTCTCTCTCAGAGGAGATGCACCTCTCAGCATCCTGTCCCTTGAGGTCTGCTGGGGCAGGACACCAGGCGGTGATGGCAGCGCGGACACACTTCCACTTAGGGGCACTTTGGATGGATGCCGGCCTCAAAATCTCCTCCCAGCTCCTCCAGGCTCCTCCTCTAAGCCGCCCACTGCAGTTGGTGGGCCTCCACCCCCTGGTGACTCTGGCTTAAGACCAGAGATCTCCCAGAGTCCTGTCTTTCCTATTCCCACCAAACACTGCCCTCAGCTTTGTCTCCTGTGTCTGTCTTGATCCCTCTGGTTCTCTCCCTAGAGACCCGCTGCCACCTTCCTACTGGCTCAGCTGGCTGGCCATGCCTCTCCCCTCCCCCACAGCTCCTGCGGGAGGCTGGGATGCAGGAATCACCTTTTAGACCCCACCAGGGGATCCAAGCTTGGTCTGGTTGCCCGCCATTCACAGAATGTACCTTTTGTGAAGGAGAACCCCACACTCAGATCCATAGTGTGGATGGGGTCTCTCAGATGCCTCCTCTGTTTACTGGTGTTGTTCTCTGAAAACTGACAGCCGGGGCTCCTCCTATAGCTAGAGAATGGAAGCTTTCAACATGCAGCGGCAACACTGTGATTCTCCTTCCTCAAGACGAGGAAGGATTAAACCTAGAAGAGGAATAACACTGTGAAAACTGTGTCAGCTACCATCCAGATTTAGGGGTGGAAGATTAAATTTCTTGTTGTTTGAGTAAAATATATTTTGTAAAACTTTACTTCTAAGATGGCTTAGGGAAAAATACACGCAACCCTTGATGTCATTTCCCTAAGCTGGCAACAGCAGGGTCATGCCGAGTACCCTCCGTGATCCTGTAGGGAAGTGTGTTGAGCGGCCAGGGCAGTAAGCCTCTTCCCAGGACACTGGGGTTCTCCAGATGAAGGGCACTTTCTACATCGAATGGGATTTGTGAAGTTTGCTGTCCCAGTGTCAAGAGTGTTTTAGCTGGTGTTGGCTTAGAGTTGATGAAGTCACATCCCATAGAGCTGAGATTAGTGTCATTGTCATAGAGCTGATGGTGTTCATCCAGGCTGCCCATGTTTGTGGGCTGCAGGCAGCTCATCCAGGTGCCAAGGATCCCAGACTAATGCCCACTCTAGACTTGCCTGAACAAAGAGGGCCTTGCTGGGCCCTGGGGGCAGCTGGCTTCAGGCGGGGTGCGCGGGACCTCTGGGCCACCTCCTCCCTCTCCTCATCCCCTGTGTGTTGGCCAGCTCATGGCAACCTGGCCACCAGCAGCACCAGGACTCTGACCCTCCAGGTAACATCTCCTTTCCCCCAGGGGAACCTTGGATGGACCCATCCAGGTCATAGGGCCATCCCTGAGGCCATCCTTATTGCCAGGGGCATGATCCACCATCAGCCAGTCCTGAGCTACAGACTCTTCCTAAAGCTGGGGACGGGGTCAGCATCACCCACAAACCATTTGGATTTATTCCAGGGGAGAAGGGCCCCCTAGAGGATCACTGGGGCATGTGGCTAGGAGGGGCCAGAATGCTGACCCTCGGGCCAGCCAGCGTCTGTGCCCCTGAGTCCTCTGTCCTTGCAGTCAGCAGCCAGCTCCCTCCAAGTGGTCCTGCTGCACAAGCCTCTTCTTCCCCCTCCTTCCCTCTTTCCCCTCTTTTCTCCCCCTCCTCTTCCTTGTCAGCAGCACTTTTCCAGGGCTCATGAAGACTAGGCCAGGTGCCTGGCATTGGCTGTCACTGAAGGCACTCCTTATGACAGTGCTGAGGCCAGGTCATGGCGACATTATGAAGCCCTACTAGGCATTAGGCGGCTTCCGTTTGAACTGCAGCTTCCCGCTCTGACCCTCTGCATCCTCCTCTGTGAGGTGGACATGGGGATGTGTCTGTCACAGTGTTGTGAGCCTCAGGGAGCTTGCGTGTGTGAGCTCCATTTGTCACATCAGGCTCCACATCACTCATCTAGATTTCACAGCACTGAGTACTAAACTGGAGCAGAGCCCAGGCTGACTTGTCCCAAGCTGTTGACTTGCTCTGTTGACTCGCTCTCCCATCAGCCTGTTTGCTGACATCTTGTGGCAGGGCTCACCTCTGCAGATGGTGGTCAACATCTGGCGTCATTGCTCCAGATACTTTTCTACATACCAGATGCTGGTTTCCCAGGAAACACCTTCAGAAGGGTGACCACCTTCTGATGGGGTGAACCAGGCTGCCCTGAGAAGGAGAATTGAGTCTCTGTAGAGTTGGGGGGCAGCTGCTAAGAGCCACAGCCAAGTGATATGATGCATGGCATTTTTGGTTAAAAGGTGACCCAGCTAGCCATTGAGATGATATGATTATGTTAATATTTGCATTCATATGGATATTGGACTCCTGCTGTTCACCTGGGCCTGCTACAGACTCCTGGAGAGTTCCCATTGGTTGGGGAAGTGCAGTAGGAGGGAATTCCGGGGGAGGAACTTCCTCTGGGGTTCCGGGAGAACACCGAGTGAGTGGTCGGCAATCTTCCTGGGCGCATACGGGGCATTAGCGGCAGTTTCAAAAAATAAAGTTTGTTCCTTCTTGAGTGGCTCGTGATTTTGTGCCCAGCCAGACTGCGGCAGGCAGCCTTTCTAAGAGAGGGACCCACAGGCAGAGAGCCACTGGAGCTTGCCAGGCAGTGAAGGGGAAGGGCACGGAGACTACTCTCCTGTGGGATCTAGGTCAAGTTCAAGGTTCCTGGGATGGAGTTTGCCTAGTGGGTTTGATTGTCATTAAACTGCCTACCCTTGCTAACAATGCTTTGCATTTTCCTTGTTTCTAGTGTGGAATCATTTATTGGCTATTTGGTGGTGCTGTGAGGAATATTGGAAGCCCCAGACATGTCACTCAATGGCTGCAGCCACTCAAGGTATGGCGTGCACCTGAGCAGGGAGCTTCTTCTATGAAGAGCCTCCAATATCTATAGTAGTTAGGGATGTGTGAGTGTCTTAAGAAAAAGAAAATAAAAGAACATTTGGGTCAGCAAAATTCTTGTTCCAAATGGGAATTTCAAGAGTATCTTCTTTTTTAAAAAATAAATTTTTAGTTGTCAATAGACCTTTATTTTATTTATTTATATGCAATGCTGAGAATTGAACCCAGTGCCTTACACGTTTGGCAAGTGCTCTGCCTCTGTGTTACCACCCCTGCACTCTTATCTTAAATACTGTGCTGATTCTGCCATCTTGGTAAGCTCACGTTAGGTGTCATTACCTCTCCCTTTGTCACCAACATTCTGATGGTCTGAGGTCTGCAGCTGAGGCTCTGACCAGCTAGTCACCTTCTCACATCTGCTGAA
The DNA here is from genome assembly GCF_052094955.1 of Ictidomys tridecemlineatus. Taxonomy (NCBI): domain Eukaryota; kingdom Metazoa; phylum Chordata; class Mammalia; order Rodentia; family Sciuridae; genus Ictidomys; species Ictidomys tridecemlineatus. Next base: position 24,240,896 of record NC_135494.1, read on the forward strand.
CTGCAGGAGCAACAATACACCGGGATGTTTGCAATGACCGAGAGGGGCCACGGGAGCAATGTGAGAGGGATCCAGACGGAGGCCACCTTTGACCTTGTGGCTCAGGTGAAGAGTCTGTACCATGTTCCATGGTTCAGGGCAGCGGGTGACCTGAGCCCAACTTTATGGTGTGAAGAGACTAGTTCTGCAGAGTCGTCGGATGGGTGAACTGGGCAGGCCTGAGGACACAGGACTGAGTCTGTGGAGTTGGGGGGCCTCTGCAGGAGACAGACCTTGCACAGAGAGCTTGCCAGGTAGCTAAGGGAAGGGCATGGAGACTCGTCACACTTGGGACCCTGCTCTGTGGCTGAGGAACTCGGATTCAGAACAAGCGTCTATGTGTTTAGGTGGAGGTGGACACAAGCTCAGCCTCCCTGAGCCTGATGCCATGCGACACCACGCACCTCGCTCGCACTCACCGGCTACCCTGTGGAACAGCTCCACAGGGACAGCCCTACAGCTTCTCTGCCCTTCCCAGCAGCTTCAGGTGGAGGACGCTCAGAGCCGTGTGTGTTTGCTACTCTCTAATGCTGGAGCATCCTCAGTGCCGGGCTTCCTTACCAGGAGTCAAGTCCTCCAGGATGGCACAGTGGTTCTCAGTGCCTGTGAGGGGTCCAGGAACCCCCGTGGATGCCCAAATCCATGGATGCTCGAGTCCCTTAGAGAAATGGTATTGCGGAGAACCCATGCACATGTTCCCGTGTAGTTTGAGTCATCCCTAGGGTACTCATGATACCTAATACCATGCAAATGTTGTGCAGAGTTGCTAAAATGCATTGCTTAGGGAACAGTAGTAAGAAAAATGTCCATGGATGTTCAGAATAGACACAATTAAAAATATTTTCAAGCCAGAGTCGGTAGAACCCAAGGATTTGGAGGGCCAACTGTATCAAGCAATGTTCTCATGGTCACCTGTGGCCACAGGAGGCTGCACAAAACAGTCTTTCTCTACTTTTACTGAATGTGAAGAACTCTGATATTTTCCCTTCTGCTTGTTTCTCCTCTCCCTTTATTGTTTTTTTTTTTTTTTTTTTGTTATTCTGTCTTTCCCTTTTCTTCTTAATAGTGAAATGAATATTTTGGTGAAGACTCTCTATATCAATCTGATCAATCTGTGTCTCCATCCTGGGTCACAGCCTGCAGTGTGAGTCCCCACTTTGTAGAGGCCCCCTCTTTAGCAACTGCTCCCCCTGAATAAAGAAAACAACTATTTACTTATTTCACCCATTTTTATAGTTTCTTATTTGATATTGGGTATCCTGAAGGACTACTTGAAGGGAGCATTACATCTTGAAGTTCTTTCTACAAGTGAGCCTTTGTAAACCTGCGTGTGTAGGCCTGTGTGTGAGCACAGTGTGGGCGTGGCACAGGTGTCCATCTCTCAGCCTGTTCCTTTTTTCCCTAAGCATGTCTTTCTGAACCTGGACTTTTGTCTGCAGAGTTTTCTTGACCACAAATGCTACTTGGTTCTCCTCTTTTGTTTTGGTTTGGTGCTGGGGATTGAACATCCACAGCCTGTTTTATTTCTTATTTAGGGACAGGGTCTCACTAAGTTGCTTAGGGCCTTGCTAAGTTGCTGAGGCTGGCCATGAACTTGTGATCCTCCTGCCTCAGCCTCCCAAGCCCCTGAGATGACAGGTGTGCACCACAGTGCCTGGCCCACAAGTGCTGCTTGGAAGTGGCCACCATGTAGGATGATATCCAGGCGATAGCTGTATGGAGGGTGCTCTGCTTTCCCTCCCCCTGAAGTTCATTCTTTGCAGTAGCCAGTGATGTCCAAGGTCATGGGAAGAGCAGGAGCGAGTGCTGCTATTCAGAGAGCACCTGGCTTTGCAGTGCTGTGTCCAGCTGCCTCTGCAGGGTGCTCTGTGTTCTGTCCAGCACCCGTCCCTCAGTCATGACGTTCAGAGGCTCCCGTCCATGGAGCATGCATGTGCTAAGGTGACTCTAAGCACTCTGTGTCTCATTGTGTCGAATGTCCTACAATCATATAGAAAGGTAGTGTTGTCCCTGTCTCACAGATGGGGAAACTGAGGCTCAGGGGGCTTCAGGAACTGACTAGGGTCATGCAGTTAACAAGAGAGTCTCAGATGCTGGCTGGACTGCGCTTCACAGTGTGGCTTCTGCTGGTGACGGCTCACTGACCTACATCTTTTTGGTTTTGGCCAATTTCTTCCTTCCCCAAGTAGCAGTATCCAGGTCACCTTGCTGTCATTAATGGGGGAGGAAAACCACCCACAATTGTTATTTATTTGTTTCTCTTTACAATTATTTTTTCCCAAAAAAAACAATTTCCTGCATTGGTCCCATTTTCCCAACGCAGCATAAATGACCTTGCTACCTGGTGACTTCAGCAGCTGCCACTTTGTGACAGGGGAATTTTGGAGTCGCAGTTATGACGTGGAGATTCTGGTGTGCGCTCATCTCCAAGGGAAGAGTACAGCCCGTCTCAGACGCACCCCACTGGCAGCTGGTGTGGCAGAGGGTGGCTTTCGCCCTTCTTTGGGTCTCGTTCCTCCTTCGTTTCCCTTCTGAAATGCCAGGCCACGCCAGGAGCCTCCCTCCCTCCAGGACCAGGGAAGGTCTCATGTTCTGGTAACTCACTCCTATGAGTTGGTTCTTCTGTTTGTTTATTTATTTATTTAGTTTTTTGGGGGTGTGTGTGGATGGGCTAGTGGTATGGACAGTTAAGAGGTAAGAGAGAATTTTATTTTTACTGGCAAAAATAAATGAGGTTATGAGCTCTCTGACCAAAGCAGTTATTTATTTTTTATTTTTTATATTTTTAGTGCTTGGCCATTTTGCTGGCCTTCAACAAATAGTTACACTAGCAACCGGCACACATGGTGTGTGTTATTTAGACCCAGTTTTAACGCCAGCATTTTGGCTGATGTAAATTTTCCACATTAAGCATCTTGCCAGAAGTGACAAACCTCCTTCCCGGGGTGTGCCAGATGTTTATGGGGACGGTGGCCTCCTGCCCTCTTCCCCGTCCCACCAGACCTTCTCTGCCAGGCCAGGGTTTCCTCTGCTCCTTCCCTTACTCCCCCACGGGCAGGTACCCCCACCACACAGGTTGCTTTGCCAATCTTCCCACTGCACCCGGCCTTGCACCTCTTCTTTGTGAGGACTCCTGGCTGGCCAGATAAGACAAGGGCAGCCTCCAGAGACTTTTCTTGAAAAGACTCAGCTTGTCCATTTATGTTTCTGAAAAGCTCTTGCACATGTTAGAAGTTTCCCCGTACAAACCGATGTCAGAGAGTGTTTTCTTAGGCCTCAAGACTGTGTTTCTTGGCCTGAGGCAAAGTGCAGTCTATATACTTAATAATCTGAAATCTGAGATCATCTTTGCGTGATCAATAACTTGTCAGTTTAGTTTAGTCCTCTTCAGTATTGTCAGCTCCAATTATATGTGCAGTTTCCCCCTCTGTCACTTCCCCTGGGCTCCCTGACCCATTGCAGGAGCTCTGTGCCCAAAGCTGACAGTGTGGCTCTCTCCTTGGCGAGAGATTGGAAGGTGACCCATGTGGCGAGCAAGGCTGGGGAAGGCCAGGGGCGAAGGGCGGCATTTCCACGGGGATCCCTGTTCAGGTTTCCAGAGTTGGAAACAGAAGACTGAGTTCTGTGCAGAAGTTGAAAACAAAATGCCTGCGTTTCCTCCCTGCCTCGTCCCAGTGACACTGGTGCTAGAATCGTGGCCAGGTCATGGTGGCAGACTGCATGGCATGTTCTAAGATCCTTTTCCTCATGATGTGGAGAGAGACCCGTTGATGGGTGCTTCTGTTTTAAGGTCTTGGGTGTGAGAAGCTTTTGGGCAACATTTGCTTATGTTATTCATAGGCCAGAAAAATGGCTGAGCAGGTTCTGGACCCATCTATCCAAAGGTTTTAATGATTTCTTTTTCATAAAAATAAAATTGTTCAGGCTGCTATTCTAAGCAATGGAGGGACTAGGTCAAGGTTGCCTGTGTATCTGGTCTGCACCCAGGCACAGTGTTGGCCTCCGGTTAGCTGGTTAGGTGCTGTTCAAACAAAGGCCCATGCCAGGGATGCAGAGACAGCCCAGGCCTGTGAACAGTAGAGGGCAGAGAACCAAGAGCCTTGCCCAGAAGGGATAGGACAAGATGAAACACGCAGATGTGGGGCTTGGAACAACCCATCCAGGGCCCCGATCATTGGATGTTTCCTTCTTTCATCGGGACCTCCCAGGTGGGGTGTTGGATTATTTTATTCAAAAGTTAAAACCTCAGTAGGAAGTAGTCTAGAGAGAGAGAGACACTGATCACTGAGGAAGGATAAACCATACTTTAAAACCAGGCAGGCTCGGCTTGATGGTATCAGAAAGAGAGATCAGGAAGGGTGAGGGATAAAACCTGGGCACTTGCTGTGCTGGGGGGGTCATGCCCTGAAAACTCACCTTGCTGAGTCTGAGCGCTGGCACAGCTGATGGCCTTGGCTTCACCAGGTGGAAGTGTCCGAGTGGGTCTGTTGTCATAGTGTTCTCTGTGTTGAGCCCAGGAGCTAAAATGGGCCATGTGAGGGAACACTCCGTGGCTTCCTCTCTCTCTCTGCAGGAGTTCGTAATCCACACACCGTGTGAAAACGCCCAGAAGATGTACATCGGGAACGCCATGTGTGGGAACTACGCAGCCGTCTTTGCCCAGCTCATCATCAACGGAAGTTCACAAGGTTTGTCACTGACATGGGAGCCAGAGGATTTGCTGTACTGTCTCTCTTTCCCAGTGAGTACTTTACATGGAACACCACTTTGCAGGGCTGTTTCTATCTTCAGGACCAACATCATCTCCTGAGTGGAAATGATGATGAATTTATCCTTATGTTCTGATGTTATTCCCTTCTGCATGCAGTGCACAGTGCAGAACTAAAGGAATTCTGGGATCAAAAGAATTTCATCCCATCCCAGGAAGTGCGTCAAACTTTACTCACATCTTTTGGGAGTTTCCTAAGGGTCTCTGTTGCCTCCCTCAGGGCCCCACTGTTTCATCGTTCCCATCCGGGATGAGAATGGAGGCTTGTACCCAGGAGTGACAGCTATTGATATGATGCACAAGGAAGGTGAGTCCCAGAGAAGGCAGACCAAACCAGCCTCATCCCTCCCAGCTTCTTGAATTTCCTAGTAGCAAGTCAGCTACTGGACACTGTCCATCTTCTCTGTCCCTTTTAGACTTGGGCACTCGGAGGGCAGGCTCTGTGCTCTCTCTCTCTCCCCCTTAGCCCACTGTGGTGTTCATGCCCACAGGCCCTTGATGACGTCTGAGACTGGCACAGAGCATTAGTCTGCTAAGGCTAAGCAGGGGCTTCAGCGCCAGCAATTTAGCATCTCACGGTCCTAGAGACCAGAGGCCTAAGATCAAGGGCAGTGAGGGAAGGGTCTGACCCAGGATTCTCCTTGGCTGGGAAATGATCATCTTCATGCTAACATCCCTGTGCATGTGCCTGTCTCCGAATTTCCCCTTCTTATAAGGACACCACTGTTTACATTAGGGCCACCCTGTTGACCTCTTTTTAACCTGGTTGCCTCTGTATGAACTCTCTCCACTAAGGTCACGTTTATAGGGCTTAGGGCTTCATAATATGGATGGGGGAGCACAGTTCAACCTTAACACTCAGTGAGACCACACTGCGGCCATGGCCATCTTTGGCCAAGGACCAGCCAAAGCCAAAGAAAGAAGTGTGAGGGGCTTGGTTGTGGCTCAGTGGTAGAGTGCTTGCCTAGCATGTGTGAGGCACTGGTTCAATATCGGCACCATGTAAAAATGAACTAATAAAGTAAAAGTATTGTGTTCACCTACAACTAAAAAATTTTAAAAAAGAAAGGAGTATGAGAGTGAAAAAAAAAAAACAAGAGAAGAGAGTGGGGAGAGAAGAGGGAGAAGGACATCCCTGGGGGAAGGACAGAGTTTCATCTCCAAGGGAGCAAAACTAACCATTCCCACAGAGGCAGGGCTGGGCTGCAGGTGGGTTTGCTAGGTTGGGTTTGCTGGGTGACTGGGCCCTGGCTGGCCCTGGCCCCTGGAAAGGACCTTGTGCATCATGTGTTGCAGAGAGCAGAGAGTGGGCCGAGCTCTTAAAAGGTCTCTCCAGACATTGAAAACACTGGCAACTGCGGAAGGTCAGCCTGGTTTCCTTGTAAGCTCCAAAATGTACCGTGTCCTTGTCAAGGGGTGAGGTTCGAATAAAATCTTTTATGAAAGAAGGCATTTTTGCCTCTGGATTAAATCTCCCTAAGATTTTTTTTTGAGCAACACATAGACCCTAGCGTCTGACCACAGGTGCCATTAGGAAGTAGGTCTGGCAGACTGTAGGACACTGCCCCCCTCCCGTGTCCTTGTGGCCATTTTCCTTGTCTTGTGGCATTTGCTTTCATCAGTTCCCCCTGCACGCTGAAGATGAGGCCCTGGAGGCAGGAGCCCTGTGGTTCTGCTCTCCTGGGAGAGCAAGCTGGCCCGCCATCTTGCCTTCCTGTCCTTTCCTTGCCTAGAACTCTCCCTTTGAGAACCACGGTTACTTCTGGAAGGTTCTGGTGGGGACCTGCCCGCAGCCTAAGCCTCGGAGCTGGCAGGCTGCGCAGAAGGAAGAGCACACTCACTGTCCTCTGTACTTGCGGGGGAGTGGGCTGAGTGGGCTCAGGAGACAGACAGACAGACCACATCCTCACCCCTCAGCCCCAACCCAGAGCATCAACACTTCTAGAGCAAAGGCTTGGGAAAGGGCAGGGCCAACATGGCTGATGCCTGAATTCCCTGCAGCTGCGTTCATTTCTGTTCTCCAGGTCTGCACGGTGTGGATAACGGGATCTTAATCTTCAACAAGGTTCGGGTACCCAGGGAGAACCTGCTGGATAAGTGAGTGGTTTTCTTCTCAGCAACTCTGCAGATGCTTGCTTTTCTCCCAAGCGAGGCCTGTCTTCCCCCAGCCTCCCTGACAAGCTATCGATCACTCACTGGAAAAGGCAAAGAAACAAATAGAAATAAATGAAAATGATCCAACTTGCTGTTGCCCAGATACAATGATTGTCACACTCCAATGTGTCTCTCTGGACTTTCTAACACGTCAACAGATCTAGAGAGATATGTCAGATTTTACCAAATGAAATTTTTACCAAATGAGGATGCTGTCTTTTTTTAAGACTTATAATTTCCATTTAACATTATTTTACAAATATTTTAATGTAACAATAAACACACTTAGGCATTATCATTTTTAACAACACTATGCAGTCTGTTAAATAAATGGTCTGTAAGTTTTGTCATCGAATCCCTTATTGTTGGGCACTTAGATTGTTCCATTCCCCCCTTCGTGCACTGATTGTTGCTGTCCCATCCTTTGTGGGTTGTGAGCGTTCAGGCATTGTCCTTCCGCTTGGGAGGCTGTTAAGACCACTGCTTCCTGGAGAGATGAGTTCAAGGTGCTGACTTCCCAGTACCTCACAGTGAGGTCAAGGTGAATTCAACAGTGAGCTGAAGGCTGCTTTCTCAGGTGCATTCTAGGGATGAAGGTTCAGGGGTTGGTTAATGATGCTTCCTCCACCCCCAGAGGCTGGAAGCACCAATTACTTTTAACTTTCTCAGCAGAATTTTCCTTATCCTATGAAAGTCCTGAGCCACCCTCATATTTGGGTCTCTGACAAAGCCAACAGTCGGTGTGTGGATAAGCAGCTGTCTCCCTGGCTGCCTGTGGATTTTCCTTGAACACTTTACTCCTTTTTGCTGCCTGCTAGTTCTTGTCTGCAGATAAATATGGTAGTAGATGCCAAAAGTTTAAGAAAATTGTGTGGGAAACAAACTTAGAAGAAGCAAATTTTGTTTGCTCTCTGCCATGAACTGGGAGGAAATAGAATGGAGACAACTAAAGAATCATTGCAGTTATACTGGTGGATACCTAAGACCCCCAGATCCTCTCAGGGGCCACCAGTGCCCATGACAGCAGGTCTAAGGACCACCAGCATCCCCAGGAGGTGTCCGTACATCTCCAGGCCCCTGTCAGCACCACCCCACATTGGAGGACGGGGAGGAGGGAAGATCCCTGTGTCCCACCACTCTGATGAGATCTTGGTGGCTTGGCCCATCCTCCAGAGGCCGGGCAGTGTCTTAGAGATCAGAAAGGCTAACTTCACAAGAAAGAAAAATGATCATGAGCTACAGTATTTGTAGAAGATATGAGGATTTATAGTCTTTCTTTGATAAGCAATATTTGAATTTAACATAATTTTATAGGTATTTAAAATGCCCCTAAATGCTATCAGACAGCGTGTGGCAAGAGTTTGAGTTTTGAGGAGGAGACCCACATTTGGGTTCTTGGTTTATCACTTGTTAAAAAGTGGGCCAGTAAATAGATGTATGGAATCAGTACAATCCCTATCAAAATCCCAGATTTGTTTTGCAGGAATTGAAAAATTGATTCTAAAATTCGTAAGAAAATATAAGAAGTCCAGAATAGTCAAAACAATATTGATCAGTCAAAAATAGGAGGACTCACTTATGATGGGAAAACAGTACAGTGCCATTGTCATCAAGACTGGTATTTTGAACAATGGAAGAAAGAGTCTTAAAATATTTCCTCACATTTATGGCCAATTAATATTCACGTAGGGTGCCAAAACTATTTAATGAGGAGAGAAAAGTCTTCAGCAACTGGTACTGGTACAACTGGATACCAGATGCAAAAGCATGAGTTGAAGCCCTACCTCACACCATATCCAGAAGTTGACTCAAAATGGTCACATACCTAAATGTAAGAGTTAAAACTACACAACTCTTAAAAGAGATCACAGGTGTGAATTTTTGTGATCTTGGTTCAGGGGAATGACACTGGAAGGATAGCTCACCAAACAATAAATAAATAAATTTATTAAAAATTAAAAAATAAATTAGACTTCATTAAAATTTTTTTAAAAAAGACTCTTGTATATCAAAGTGCACTATGAAGAAAGCAGAAAACAATCTAGAGAATAGGGGAAAATATTTGTAAAATATTTCATTAGGACATAGTATACAGAATATAAAAATAACTATTATAATTAAATAATAGAATGACAAATAACCCAATTAAAAAGCATGCAAACATCTGAAAAGACATTTCTCCAAAAAATGCATATAAAGTACTAATAATGGAAAAATGCTCAACATCATTGTCATCAGAAGAATGTGAATCAAAATCATGATGAAATACCATCCACAGCACTAGGATGGCTATGGTAAAAGAGACAGATGACACTAAGTGTTGGTGAGGATGCGGGGAAGCAAAACCATCATGCCTGACTGGCAGTGATGTAATGTTTTGTCATAGGTTTGGAAAAATCATTTGGCAGCTCCTCAGTAGTTTCACAGTTATCAGATGACCCAGCAGTTCTATCCTTACATATGTATAAAAACATTGTTAACATGATACTAAAAAAATAGATGTGTACACAAACATTCATAACATCATTATTCATAATAGCCCCAAAGTGGAAATAACCCACATATCCATCAATTTCTGAATGGATAAACCAAATCTGATAAATGCTCACAATGAAATATTGTGCAGCCATAAAAAACAATGAAGGACTGATACATGCTACAACATAGATAAACCTTGGAAACATGCTAAGAAGCCAGACACAGAAACCGCATGTTATATGAGTCTGTTTATGTGAAATCTTGAGAATAAGCAACTCCAGAGAGATATAAAGTCGATTAAGGGATACCAGGGACTGAAAGGTGGAGAGTTTGGAGACTGACTGCTATTGGTATGATGTTTCTTTTCTGGGGATAAAATGTTTTGGAACTGGATAGTAGTGCTGGTTGTACAGCTTTGTGAATACTCTGTTGAACACTTTAAAGGAATGAATTTTATGGGGTGTGAATTATATCTCCTAAAAAAGTGGGCCAGGTTGTACACGCAGTCTCTGGTATGGTTAAATGATGGTGGTATCATGCCTCTTTTTCTCAGGGGCCATTGCTGGGCTGCAGGTTGGTGGTGGCTGAAAACCTGCCCTTGTCTCCATGGTCAGCCTTTCTCAGACTCTCCTGGGAGTCCCTCAGAGGTGGGGATTCACACAGATGGACTCATATAATGTGGGGTCTTTGTGTCTGGATTTTTTCAAGCTTCACCTATATTGTAGCATGTGTCAGTGCTCAATTTCTTTTTATGACCCCAAATATTTAGTGGTATGTCTACACCATATTTTGCTTGTCCTTTCAGCAGCTGATGGACACTTGGGTTGTTTCCTCTTTGGGGCTATTATGCATGATTGTCCTATGAGTCCAGCCTTTCACGAACCTCCTGAAAAGGCCCGCCCCCTCACCCCAAGCTTACTCTGCTCTTGTTCTCATGAGGGAAGTTCTCATGCAAATCGGTGCACTTCCTGGGCATAAGGGAGTCACCCAACTGCACCTCTAGAGCTGCCAAGCCTTCTTCTTTTGTTAACCCACCTTTCTTGTCCATTCTGCTCTCCTCCTTCCCACAGGTTTGGTTCCATGGCCCCAGATGGGCAGTACCACTCACCTATTAAGAACAAGAGTGTGAGATTTAATGCCATGTTGGCCGCGCTGACCCCTTCGAGATTGGCAGTGACTTTCCAAGCTCTGAGCACCATGAAGGTAGTTGATTCTTTTTAATGGACCTCACTGTTCATTCTCTGCTTATTCTGGGGGATGCGTAACAGTGTCAGGAGCGGAGCTTCCTGAGCCCCAGTGGTGTCATGTAGCCGGGATGACTGGTCACACTCTATAGGGAGTCAGTTGGCCACACAGGTCACGTTTTTGTGTCCTTCTCAAGACAGTGTCCCATCCATCCTGAGCTGCTAATCATGGTGGATGGAGCCTGGGCAGTGTGGCCACAGAGCCACAGAAGCTGACCCAAGGAGACTGGGTTGTTCAGGACGAACACACCTGTTTCAGTTTCCTGCAGGTGAAGGTCAGGGTGTCTTAGCTGAGTTCGTGGGGCGTGTGGATCTAAGGGGCTCTTGGGGACAGTCCCTGTCACGTGTTGGAGTCCATGAGGCCAGATCTCCAGAAGCCATCTCTGCCTTTCCTCCCCCGTATTCCTATGTATTGATTTGGAGAGAGCAGCAGGAGAGAAAAGTTCTGGAAGGTTCTTTCTCTCCTCCGCATGGGCCTACACTTCTGTGTTCTGCAGGCCCTTCCGTCTTCGCGTGAGGGAAAGCCCGCTGTGACCTCCCCTGAGCCTAGTGAAGCTGCAAGGAAGACAGGTTCTGCAGGAATATGCCTTTGTGTCTTCAATCCAGCTTTCCCTCCAGAGGAGTGACATTCCTGTAATTCCAGGCCTGACTTCAGTCACACATGTCTGAACTGCAGACAATCTCTCTTCATTCGCTTCTCCTTCGCCTGCCCCGCCCCAGCTTCCCAAGCAGTGCTCCTCCTGCCATTGAATGGTGGAAGCGCACATGCTAGGACGGCCTGCAGCCCGGCGCCCTCCTGTGGCCCCCTCCCATGGCGCCCTCCCGTGGCGCCCATTCCTGTGCTTGTTTTGCAGTGGCTCTTGCAGTGGGCTCAGCTGGGTGTTCTAAAGTCCCCTGTCAGGAACCATCAGACAAACGAGGCCCCGGGAAAGCCTCACAAGGAGGCGTCCAAGACCCAAGGGAAACTGGTTCTTCAGGTCTGTAATAGAAAGTAACAGAAATGCTTTCAGCCATGCTCAGGAAAGAGGGAAGGAGAGAAGGCAGAGGAGTCCAGGGTGGCATCAAAGAGGAGACGGAGGAAGAGCCTGACCCGGGCTTTCTGAAGTTGTCCCCAGCACCCCTGCAGCCCCCAGAGCACACCCTGAGCATCCTGAGGAGAGTACGGACACAGGACAGATGCATGCTTGCTGGTGGTGGCCGCAGAGGCTGCTGGGAGACCCTGTGCCCGACAGGTGTGGAATGGGTGACAGTGTGAGGGTGCTCCTGCTGCCAGAAGCCTGGTGGTTCCCTGAGCTCCGTGTGGGGTCACGTGGCCTATGGTGTGGGCAGTGAGGGCAGGGCAGGGGGCGACCTTCCAGGAGAGTCTTGGTTCTCTATGTCATCAGATCTGGCGCAGTGCGACGGGGATAGCTCCGGGAGAGGAGACCAAGGGGTGATTCTGTGTTTTATTTTTGTGGTCCTGGGGATTGAACCCAGGGGTGCTCTATTGCTGAGTTACATCCCCAGTCCTTTTAAATTTTTTTAAATATTTGTTTTTTTAGTTATAGGTGGACACAGTATCTTTATTTTATTCTTATGTGTTGCTGAGGACCAAACCCAGTACCTCACACATGCTAGGTGAGCGCTCTACCTCTGAGCCTCAGCCCCAGCCCCTTTTTTTATTTTTTATTTTAAGACAAAGTCTCGCTAAGTTGCCCACGCTGGCCTGGAACTTGCCATCCTTCTGCCTCAGCTTTAAGTCATTGAGATCACAGGCAGGTGAGGTTCTTGTTCTCTGTTCCTCTGGACATTATCAGGGGTCAGCACCTGTCCACCCCAAGAGCCATGTGCAGACTGATTCCTCGTTGGGTATTTGACGTGCGTGCTTTGTTTCTGGCAATGGATGGTCATGATCACAATCGTAGTCTCTGAAGTCAGAGATCCCTGGGCTCCAGCCTCGTCCTGCGTGTGACCAGCAGCAGGGCTGTGGGCAGGTCAGTGGTCCTCTCTGAGTCTCACTGTCCTTGTCTTCAGGCGGGCCTTGGGAAGATGGTGAGGCAGGACAAAGGGATGCATACGCATGCTCCACAGCTTGGAGCTGATGGAGACACGTTGGTTGTTGTTGCTCCTGCTGCTGCTGTTGGGAAGGTAGGCGTTGGCAGAGGGAAAGGAATAAATGGCTTTCCCATGAAACACATGCCTTCAATCCTGGCCTTGGTAAGGCATTCTGAAATGTTTTGCAAAGATGCCCAGAAAGAGGGAAGGAGAGAAGAATCCCTTTGATTCCTGGGTATCTAAAGCAGAACACGGTAACTCAGAATTGGCACCTTCTCTGCCCATATCAACCTTTCCACTCAAAGGAATTGCTTAGTGTGTTAGTCAACTTTCTGTTACAGTAACAAAATACCCAAGATAATCAACTTATGAAGAAAAAAGGTTTATTCTGGCTCACAGTTTCAGAGCTTTCAGTTCATGGTCAGTTGGCCTATTGCTTCTGGACTTGTGGAAAGACAGCACATTGTGGGTGGAGAAGAGTCAGAGGAGACTGATCAACTTTTGTCAGCCAGGGTGTAAAGAGAGAGACAGGAAGGGGAAGGGGTCCCAATATCCCTGTCAAGGACATGCCCACAATGGCTTAACTTCCTTCTACTAGGCCCCACCCACCAGAAGTGTCACAGGCTGGTGACCAAGCCTTTGATATGTGGGCCTTTGTAGGCTGTATAAGATCCAGACCACAGCATTGGGGTAAGGGGGAACCTGCCCAGAGCATGGCAGGGAACACACATACCCCGTGTGTTCCAGGCCCTGCCATGTCATCTGGCTGGACAGCAGCCCTGGCGGCTGTGATGTCACCATGCAAGTCTCCATTGAGGAAGGGCTCAGAGGCCTCCTTGGCAGCAACTCCTCCTCCTGTGGCGCAAACAGGTCCCAGATGTTTTCCCAGCTGAAACCTAAGATGGTCCTGCTGGGTCTGCTCTTGCTAATGAGTGGAAAAACAGATCCCTCTGTCCTACATTCATTCTTGATGTATTAGAAAACTGTCACCGTGGCTCTCCACAGTGACATTCGCTCAAGGTCAAGCATGCCCTGCCTTTCAGGCCTTGCCCAGATGTCTTCTTTTCCACGATTGTCTCTCACCGCCACGGCAGGCCTCCGTCCTCTTGGATTTTCCCTCAAAGGCTCACTGTAATCCCCGTCCTCTAATTTGTGTCCAAAATGCCAGGCCAGATTAAATGATTAGTGAGGACAGGAGGCCAGGGAAATGGAGATGATTGCCGGGAGGGAGGGGCTGGGGGGAGGGAACTGGTGCTGGGTGAGTGGGCGGGGTGGGGAGAAGGGGGAGTGGGAAGTGGAACTCAAGTCTGTCCCTTTGGATTGGTTCTGCACGGAGACAGCACTTTGGCTCATCTTGAGCTGGTCCCCACTTGTAAAGGAGTTTCTCTAAGGGATGCCCTTAGGAGCTGGGTCCCATCCTGGGAGTGTCTGACTTGGCAGCTCTGGGGTGGGGCTAGAGAATCTGCGTTTCTAGCAGGTTCCCAGGTGCCATTGAAGCTGTGGAGGGCTCCTGCTCACCCGTCCCTGGGAAAGGCCTCCAGACTCCCCCTTGACTGCGACTGAGGAGTCCTCCCGAGCCCCTCCCCTCCCCAGCAATCATCTCCGTTTCCTTGGACTCGTGTTCACCGAGAACTCTGCACACAACAAATGGGTGCAGTCGTAAGTGTCTGGCACCATCCCAGCCACCTCGTCCCTAGGATCAAGTCCAAGCTCTCCCCCACCAGCCCCCTCTCCCCACTGACCTTCCCTCCTGCTGTTCCCTGCTTCCTCCACAGGTGGGCATGGCACGAGCTGCTCATTTTCAAATACATTTCAGAGCTCCTGCTGTCTCTTCTTAAAGGCCACAGCCTGCATGTGGTCCCTGTGTCACCTGTGCCCAAGGCGTCACACACCTCTTGCAACCTTTACTTCAGTTACAACCAGCTGGTGTTTGTTAAAGTCACCTTGAAGATTAGAGCATCCCCATGAATTGGGGCGGGGCATGTCACAGTGCAGTCCATAACTCTTGGCCACCCTCATGTGACTGTATTTGGAGACTGTGTATATAGAGAGGTAACTAAGATGCAATGAATAGGGGTAGGGTCCTGATTTGATAAGACTTGCATGGTGTCTGTGAAGAGGAGACACCAGAGATCTCAGTCCCCATGCACCCAGAGGAAAGGCCACACGAGGACAAAGTGAGAAGGTGGTCCTCTAAACGCCTGGAAGATAGACCTCATCAGAAACTAACCTGCTGGCACCTTGACCTTGGGTCTCTAACCTTCAGAACTGTGAGAAAATGAATTTCTGCGTTTTGAACACTTGGTCTGGATGGCCGCTGGAGCAGAATGACATACTGCAAAAAGTCTCGAACTGCCAGTATAAGCCAGGTTAGGATAGACCCCCAGGGGGCGTTCAAGACAGCAGCCAGTGGAGCTGGGGTCCTCTTTCTTACCTCATTCCAGAGCCCAGGGCTGAGCCAGGCAGAGGAGTGCCCAGTAAAGCTGCCAGCTGAGTCCAGTGGAGTGGAGTTGGCCTGCATGGAAATAGTTGGCAAGTCCTACCCCCTCCAGACGCCATTGGGAGGCCACAGAGCGCCAGCCTCCCTGGGCTTGCACCTGCCTCTGTGCGACCTCCAAGAGCATCTCCACTTCTCTGGAAATAGAGCTGCTGTTAGACTGCAGGGACGTCATGTGAAGGGTTTGCAGGAGGGTCTACGGGCACCAAGCCCTTGACGCCTGCCCTGCTGGGATCACAAGGCCTGCAGAAGCCTACCTACTCAAGCTCAGGCAGACCGCTGGCTAAAATCACCTCCGAGGTTCTGAGGGTGACAAATAGGATTTGTAACTCAGGCTCACCCCTTGGCAGAAGCTGCCTAGAGCTGAGGTGAGTTATGAGGCTGAGCAGGGTGTGGGGCAGCAGCCGTGGGTGAGCAGTGTTGGCCCTGAGTGGGGGCTGGGGACCGCAGGGCCCACACCACTTGGCCATCCTCCTGGGGTTCTGTGAAGGGCATGTGTCTTAGAGAAGGGTGGAGAGACTGATGGCAATCTTCAAGTCATACAAGGTTGCCGTATGCAAGATGGC
Organism: Ictidomys tridecemlineatus; assembly: GCF_052094955.1. Classification (NCBI taxonomy): domain Eukaryota; kingdom Metazoa; phylum Chordata; class Mammalia; order Rodentia; family Sciuridae; genus Ictidomys; species Ictidomys tridecemlineatus. The sequence goes on from NC_135494.1 coordinate 24,256,676, forward strand.
GGTGTTTCTGCAGCCTCCTGGAGCTGACGGGAGCGCAGAGGGAAGACTGGTTTCAGGAGGGACTCTTGGGACCTCTTGGAATGTGCCACAGGTGTACAGCCTGTCCTGAGCACTGCTGGGCATGAGTGCAGGGTCCCGGGAAAGTGCAAAGTCCACTTTTTCAGGGGGTCTCTGGCCTCTCTGGGTAGGGATTTGACAGTACTCTGGAATGACTTTGCCAAGGCTGTTTGACTGGATGCTAGTTCACAGTGGATCAGAACCGAAAGGAGGTCAGGTGTGCAGGGCTCCTGAGCCTGAGGTGGTTAGTCTCAGGCCAGGGAGGGCCTTGCAACCCCCAGGAGAGCACTGGAGCAATCACTCGGCTTGTGTCACACTGGCAGGCACAGCAGGCGCTGATGCCATTCCAGGATGTCCCAGTGCCGATGTTCTCACTGTAGTGCTGGCCACAGTGCTGTGTGCTGCAGTCACCAGCCAGGGATGAAGCTGGTCAGCTGGTATCAGAGTGTGGCATCCCATCTGTCCTGATGGCTGTGAATCAGGTGCTGTGATATGTTCCCCTGAGCCAAGGAGCACTCAGCTCCCTCAAATTAGTAATTACAGTTTTTATGACCACCATTACAAAACTTTCAGGGTTTTGTATATTTTCTTCTTGCTGTGAGGCCATCTACTTCTATTTTTCCTGGAATCACTTTGTGTTCATTTCTTCTTGTAACTTAAATTGATCTCATTCTTACCATTACTAACAGGATATTCAGTGGGGCAAGGATTGTATCTTTTTATTCAGCCTCAGGGCAGGGTCTCTTAGAGCATGCTGTGGAAGTCTTTTTACTCCCTCTTCTACCCACCCACCCATCCATGCCTTCATCCATCCATCCATCCACCCACCCACCCACCCATCCATGCATTCATCCATCCATGCACCCATCCATGCATCCATCCATTCATTCATCCACTCACGCATTCATCCATCTACCTTTTCATCCACTTACCCATCCATCCACACAGCCATCCACTCATCCATGCCTCCATCTACCCAACCATTCCACTACAAAGACTCTGAACACAAAGATCAATTAACATATGAGTTAGTAGTTAATGGAGGAAGCTGTGGAACATTTTAGAAAAGAGTAGTTACCTACAGACACCACAGTTTAGACACCTCCACCCATCAGGCCTGTATGTGGGACAGGCCAGAGATAATCCCCATCCACCAGAGCCTGGTCTCTTCCAGTAGTAAAGGGCAGATTAAGCAGCATCTCTGAGGTCTTGCACACAGGAGGGCTCAGTGCAGGGACGGCCTCCAGCGGGCCAGCAGGAGTGGAAACCTTCCAACCATGAGCGTGTATGGCTTGGCATGATGGAGCACAGAGTGGGGAGGCCATGGGTTCCTAGTGCACAGTCCAGAGAAGGCAAGCTCCTACACCCGGTGTGAGTTTGGCTGAAGTTGCCAGGGCAGAGTTCAGTGGCACTCATTTGCTTGGCACTGTTGGCCTGGCAGGTCCCTGGCATGTGTCTTCACAGAGCTGTGTTGGAGAGTGGAGCTCAGGCCTGTCTCCGTCACGCTGAGTATGCTTTGAGGCAGGGCCGCTCTGTTCATCTCCTTCTGCTCAGGCCGCTGCTGCCCCTTCAGCGTCCTCACACAAACAAATGTGGGGAGCAGAAGATCCAGACTTGCTCAGCTGTTGGAAAGCTGGATGGAATGAGGCTCCCTCCTTGGCCGCTGGGAGTATGGAGTTTCCTTCTCTGTTGTGGAAACTTCCCAGAACTGACCACCAGGGGGCGGCAAATACCAACCTGCTGCCCACGTCTTTTGACATTTTTGTATTTACTTTCCGTGTGTCAGAAGCTGCTGGGATTTTGCTGTTGCCAGTTTATTTAGCTCCTTATCAGTTACAAGTGCTGCTTTTTAAAAAGTGGACAATGAAAGAACGAGGTTCACCAGCTGAGTAATTGTTAGGCTCAAGACCAAGATGGTAAATAAGATGTGGAGTTATTTTAATGACTCTTCAGGGCAGAATTTGACTCATAAATGTCTCTTAAAAAAACATAAGCTTGCAGCATTTTGGGTGGATATGAAAATGGTTAAATATTTTTGTGGTGTTTCTATGGAAGCTGTTTACGTTTGTAACAACTGAAATTTAAACATTTGTCTTTTTAAAAGATTTATCTACTGCCCTGTCCCCCAAAGACCAAGGAGCAGAGATGAGTACAACCAGAGATAAGTAGCACATGGCATGAGGATTTGAAATAGATGCTTGGAAGGCTTCCATTTTGGACTTGTTTCAATTCTGAGTGCATGTTGACTGTCTTCCTCTTAGCACTGTGGAAGTGGGTGACCTGGAACAGGGGTGTGTCCTCCAGAGACAGGGGCGGATCCATGTAACAGGAAACCACAGCTAGGTGGATCCAGGTAAGAGGAAGCCACAGCTAAGCGGGGAGGGCTCCAGGATCACACCTGCAGGAGGGGACAGGGTGGGGAGTAGGGAGGACACCCCACACGGAGAGACGTCATAAAGAGATAGCGGGCAATATTTCTTGGTTGGAAGGGACTTCAGAGATCAGGGTCCAGAGCATGTCTTTTTTTTGTGGGGGAAGCTAGGGGATGGAACCAAGGGCCTCACACTTGCAAGGCGCATGCTCTACCACTAAGCTCACCGCAGCCCCACTGTGTGTCTTAGAGAAAGAGTTCTAAGTGAGGTCGGTGGGGCTCTGCAGGGCAGCCTAGAGTTGGCATCCACCCTGTTCCTACTGAGTAGGGTATCTGGGTCACATTCACAGAGGGACAGCCTGGGAGCACAGGGTGGGTAGGGGTTTTCTGTGCTGAAGGAAAGGAAAGTCCTTGGGCATTCCTCCTTGTTTGATGTGGCCTGAGAACGTTAGATGCTTGTGACTGTGGCAACGTTTCAAGGAACGCCGCTCCCTTTGACTGAGTCAGCAGAGGCATTGGGACCCCAGCGTCCTGAGGCCCGGGTTGTAGGCAGGGCAGCTGGGAGGGAGGTTGTGCAGCTGCCTCTGAGTGCCCCGTGTGTCCTTCTTGGTAGGGGGCCGGCCTTCCTGGGCTCTAGCAGCTGGCTCGCCTGGCACGGGTAGAAAGGGTCCCGGGCTGCAGCTCAGAGGAGCTTCACTGCCCTTTGGAGGCCCAAGAGCTGCCTCTGGGGATCATGGTCTGCAAGGTCAGCTTGGATGGTTGATGGCTGGCCCATCGTCATCCTCAGCAGCTTTCCTGCCTGAAATTTGATTTTCCACAGAGGATGTGTCCTTGTGAAGATCACCGTCCCTCTCCTTCACTCCATTCCTTTGTCCCTTCCTTTAGTAGATCACATAAATTGATCCACTCATTTGTATTGAGTGCTTCCTATTAAGGGACCATGGTTTCAGCATTTCACACATAATTACCCATTTGATCGCCTCAGTGGTCCTGTGAGATGGGTGCTTTCTTGACTCCCACTTTGTAGATGAGGAAGCAGAGACATAGGAAGATATAACAGTTGGCCCAGATCTGCAGGGCTCACACTCCAGCAGTCTGGCTCTGGGGCCCGGCCCATGCCCAACACCAGGATGGCTTCTGTGGTCCTCAAGCAGGAGGTCTTTGAGGGTCCTGTGCCAGTCCTGATCCCTGGTGCTCCTAGACCGCCTAGTATTTGCTTTGGTTAACCGAACCAAACCCAAAATTTAAAAAACGTGGTGTCCACACTGGAAAACATGGAGATTCCACCCAAACTGGGATTTGGCAGAAGCCAAATGGTGAGTGGCCGGGCTGGAATCCAGGCCTCCTTCCCCACTGGGACCTGGGACCTGATTTAGTTTTTAGTGGCACTGCCAACTTTGCCTGGCAGCTCTCCGTCCCTGTGGCCCTGAGCATCTCTGGGCTGGCAGCAGGATGGGGGGAGGCGGGTTGTTCCAGCCTTCATATTGATGTTCTTTATGGGAAAAAGACCATTATGATGGACGTTTATTGTGGCCAGGGGAATTTTATTTTATTTTTTTTGGCTCAAGCCAATGGAATGATTTTGAGCATCTCTGCCTACTACAATGAAATTCAATAAGGCAAACAAAGTCTGTACTTGCTTAGATAAATTTTAAGAAGTAAAGTGGTCCATTTAAATTTACGTCCACAAAGCCCTTATAGTCTCTGAGAAGCAAATGGTTGGTTGTTAAGTATGTGTTCTACATTTCTTGATTTATTAACTTTAGACATTTCTGCCTCTCTGCTGTGACAGATGAGAATCTAGGCACACAACATCCTGCCTTTACCTCTTGTTTCACTTTTTTCCCCTTCACAATTTTTGATGTTTACATTATTAATTTTAATTCTCCCAAGAACTAATGGGTTAGTTATAAATATCCTGGACCTCCATTTCCCATCCTAACCACTTCATATCTTGACTCCTTGCCTCTCCACTTCTGTCTGTGGAACCATTCATTTGTATGCTGTCAAGACTGAAGCATTTAAAAATATTTTCTAGGACCATCATCTAGCTTTTGGACCTTTGATTATATTATTAACGCCAGTCTTGTTCACGGTTCCATGTAGTCTGTGAGGCTCATATTTCTACTCTATATACCAAGTGTCAAAACACCGTTACAGTTTTGAAGAACAACACTATTCCTAGCTTCTAGGTCAAATGGAATCACTTTTCTCATACTCTGCGAATTACTCAAAAGCCTGTCATGTTTTTGTTAGCTTGATATTTAGATAATTGTATTTTGTAATTGTATTTTTGTTTTTGATTTCTCCTGGAATTTTAAATTGCCTTTCTTTTTTCTTGTTAGGAGAAAAAAATATATGTCTTCAACACCATAACAATAGTGTCTTCTAGCTTCTGATTCTTTTTGCCTGTTATATGGAATCCATCCATTATTCTCATTGAAGATCTAATGGTGCCCACTGATTTTTTTATTTTAATCTTGACTAATTATATCTGATGTGATCTATAGCAATCATCATCTAAGTATTTTTCTTTTGCAAGATTTTTTGAAGTAAAAAAAACTTTTCCAAATCCTCTAGTATCTTTTTGATTGGGTTTTCTCTGGTTTTATTGTGATATGTATAGAAGTAATATTTGTGGAAGGGTGTGTGGATGATAATGTTTTGATTCCTTGTATGTCTGAAATGTTCTGCATTTTGCCTTCACATTTGATTGACATTTTAGCTGAGACTTTTAACTTGAAAATAATTTTCTTTCAGGGTGTTGCTCCATTATCTTCTTGCATTAGATCCACTCAAGGAAAATCCTGTTTTCCTCTGTTGTTACCTGAAAGTTATCTCTGCAAGCTATTTGTATGAATTTTTCTTTTTTCTTTCTTTCTTTCTTTCTTTATTTTATTTTATTGGTTGTTCAAAACATTACAAAGATTGCAAAATCACATTGGTTACACATCCACATTTTTACATAATGCCATATTAGTAACTGTTGTATTCTGCTACCTTTCCTATCCTCTACTATCCCCCTTCCCCTCCCCTCACATCTTCTCTCTCTACCCCATCTACTGTAATTCATTTCTCTCCTTGTTTTTTTTCCCCATTTCCCTCACAACCTCTTATATGTAATTTTATATAACATTGAGGGTCTCCTTCCATTTCCATGCAATTTCCCTTTTCTCTCCCTTTCCCTCCTACCTCATGTCTCTGTTTAATGTTAATCTTTTCCTCCTGCTCTTCCTCCCTGCTCTGTTCTTAGTTGCTCTCATTATATCAAAGAAGACATTTGGCATTTGTTTTTTAGGGATTGGCTAGCTTCACTTAACATAATCTGCTCTAGTGCCATCCATTTCCCTGCAAATTCCATGATTTTGTCATTTTTTAGTGCTGCGTAGTACTCCATTCTGTATAAATGCCACATTTTTTTTATCCATTCATCTATTGAAGGGCATCTGGGTTGGTTCCACAGTCTAGCTATTGTGAATTGTGCTGCTATGAACATTGATGTGGCAGTATCCCTGTAGTACGCTCTTTTAAGTTCTTCAGGGAATAGTCGGAGAAGGGCAATAGCTGTGTCAAATGGTGGTTCCATTCCCAGCTTTCCCAGGAATCTCCATACTGCTTTCCAAATTGGCCTCACCAATTTGCAGTCCCACCAGCAATGTACAAGTGTACCCTTTTCCCCACATCCTCGCCAGCACTTGTTGTTTGACTTCAGAATGGCTGCCAATCTTACTGGAGTGAGATGGTATCTTAGGGTGGTTTTGATTTGCATTTCTCTGACTGCTAGAGATGGTGAGCATTTTTTCATGTACTTGTTGATTGATTGTATGTCCTCCTCTGAGAAGTGTCTGTTCAGGTCTTTGGCCCCTTTGTTGATTAGGTTATTTGTTATCTTATTGTCTAATTTTTTGAGTTCTTTGTATACTCTGGATATTAGGGCTCTATCTGAAGTGTGAGGAGTAAAAAATTGTTCCCATGATGTAGTCTCCCTGTTTACCTCTCTTATTGTTTCTTTTGCTGAGAAAAAACTTTTTAGTTTAAGTAAGTCCCATTTGTTGATTCTTGTTATTAACTCTTGTGCTATGGGTGTCCTATTAAGGAATTTGGAGCCCAACCCCACAATATGTAGATCGGAGCCGACCTTTTCTTCTATCAGATGCATACTCTCTGATTTGATATCAAGGTTCTTGATCCATTTTGAGTTAACCTTTGTGCATGGTGAGAGAAAGGGATTCAGTTTCATTTTGATGCATATGGATTTCCAGTTTTCCCAGCACCATTTGTTGAAGATGCTATCCTTCCTCCATTGCATGCTTTTAGCCCCTTTATCGAATATAAGATAGTTGTAATTTTGTGGATTGGTTTCTGTATCCTCTATTCTATACCATTGGTCCACCTGCCTGTTTTGGTACCAGTACCATGCTGTTTTTGTTACTATTCCTCTGTAGTACAGTTTGAAATCTGGTGTTGCTACACCTCCTGATTCACACTTCCTGCTTAGAATTGCTTTTGCTATTCTGGGTCTTTTATTTTTCCATATGAATTTCATAATTGCTTTATCTATTTCTATAAGATATGCCATTGGGATTTTGATTGGCATTGCATTAAACCTATAGAGAACTTTTGGTAATATCGCCATTTTGATGATGTTAGTTCTGCCTATCCATGAACAGGGTATATTTTTCCATCTTCTAAGATCTTCTATTTCTCTCTTTAGGGTTATGTAGTTTTCATTGTATAAATCTTTCACCTCTTTTGTTAGGTTGATTCCCAAGTTTTTTTTTTTTTTGAGGATATTGTGAATAGGGTGGTTTTCCTCATTTCCAGTTCAGAAGATTTGTCGCTAATATACAGGAATGCCTTTGATTTATGCGTGTTGATTTTATATCCTGCCACTTTGCTGAATTCATTTATTAGCTCTAGTAGTTTCTTTGTAGACCCTTTTGTGTCTTCTAGGTATAGGATCATATCATCTGCAAATAGTGATAATTTAAATTCTTCTTTTCCTATCTTAATGCCTTTAATTTCTTTTGTCTGTCTAATTGCTCTGGCCAGTATTTCGAGAACTATATTGAATAGAAGTGGTGAGAGAGGGCATCCCTGTCATGTTCCAGATTTTAGAGGGAATGCCTTCAGTTTTTCTCCATTTAGAATGATGCTAGCCTGAGCCTTAGCATATATAGCTTTTATAATGTTGAGATAAGTTCCTGTTATCCCTAGTTTTTCTAATGTTTTGAACATAAAGGGATGCTGTACTTTGTTGAATGCTTTTTCTGCATCTATCGAGATGATCATATGGTTCTTATCTTTAAGTCTATTGATGTGATGAATAAAGTTTATTGATTTCCGTATATTGAACCAGCCTTGCATCCCAGGGATGAATCCTACTTGATCATGATGCACAATCTTTTTGATATGTTTTTGTATACGATTTGCCAGAATTTTATTGAGGATTTTTGCATCTAAATTCATTAGGGATATTGGTCTTTAGTTTTCTTTCTTTGAGGTGTCTTTATCTGGTTTGGGGATCAGGGTGATATTGGCCTCATAGAATGAATTTGGAAGTTCTCCCTCTTTTTCTATCTCCTGAAATAGATTGTGGAGTATTGGTATTAGTTCTTCGTTAAAGTTCTTGTAAAACTCTGCTGTATATCCCATCCGGTCCTGGACTTTTCTTGGTTGCTAGTTTTTTGATGGCTTCTTCTATTTCCTCACTTGGTATTGGTCTGTTTAGGTTGTTTATATCTTCCTGACTCAATCTGGGTAGTTCATATGTCTTAAGGAAATTATCAATGCCTTCACTATCTTCTATTTTATTAGAGTATAGGGTTTCAAAATAATTTCTAATTATCTTCTGTATTTCTGAATTGTCTGTTGTGATGTTGCCTGTTTCATCTCGTAAGCTAGTAATTTGGGTTCTCTCTCTTCTTCTCTTTGTTAGCGTGGCTAGTGGTCTATCAATCTTATTTATTTTTTCAAAGAACCAACTTTTAGTTTTATCAATTTTTTTGATTGTTTCTTTTGTTTTGATTTCATTTATTTCAGCTCTAATTTTAATTATTTTTTGCCTTCTACTGTATTTGCTGCTGATTTGTTCTTCTTTTTCTAAGGCTTCGAGGTGTAGTGTGAGGTCATTTATTTGTTGGCTTTTCCTTCTTTTAAGGAATGAACTCCATGAAATGAATTTTCCTCTTAGTACTGCTTTCATAGTGTCCTAGAGATTTCGATATGTTGTGTCTGAGTTTTCATTTACCTCTAAGAATTTTTTAATTTCCTCTTTGATGTCTTCTGTAACCCTTTGTTCATTCAGTAGCATATTGTTTAATCTCCATGTGATGTAGGATTTTTCCTTTCTCATTTTATTATTGATTTCCAATTTCATTTCATTATGATCAGATAAAATGCATGGTAGTATCTCAACTCCTTTGTAATTGCTAAGATTTGCCCTGTAACATAATATATGGTCTATTTTTTAGAAGGATCCATGTGCTGCTGAAAAGAAAGTGTATCCGCTTGATGTTGGGTGGTATACTCTGTATATATCAATTAAGTCTAAATTATTAATTGTATTATTGAGCTCTATGGTTTCTTTATTCAACTTTTGTTTGGAAGATCTGTCCAGTGGTGAGAGAGGTGTGTTAAAATCTCCCATGATTGGATAGACAGAACTAACATCATCAAAATGGCGATATTACCAAAAGTTCTCTATAGGTTTAATGCAATGCCAATCAAAATCCCAACGGCATTTCTTGTAGAAATAGAGAAAGCAATCATGAAATTCATATGGAAAAATAAAAGACCCAGAATAGCAAAAACAATGCAAAGCAGGAAGTGTGAATCAGGCGGTATAGCAATACCACAAATTCACACCCACACACACAAAGCCACCTCCTTCCCCCAAGAAGGGAAGGAGGTGGACTTCAAACTATACTACAGAGAAATAGTAACAAAAACAGCATGGTACTGGTACCAAAACAGGTGGGTGGACCAATGGTACAGAATAGAGGACACAGAAACCAATCCACAAAACTACAACTATCTTATATTTGATAAAGGGGCTAAAAGCATGCAATGGAGGAAGGATAGCATCTTCAACAAATGGTGCTGGGAAAACTGGAAATCCATATGCATCAAAATGAAACTGAATCCCTTTCTCTCACCATGCACAAAAGTTAACACAAATTGGATAGAGGAGCTTGATATCAAATCAGAGACACTGAGTCTGATAGAAGAAAAAGTTGGCTACGATCTATATACTGTGGGGTCGGGCTCCAAATTCCTCAATAGGACACCCATAGCACAAGAGTTAATAACTAGAATCAACAAATGGGACTTATTCAAACTAAAAAGTTTTTTCTCAGCAAAAGAAACAATAAGAGAGGTAAATAGGGAGCCTACATCCTGGGAACAAATCTTTACTCCTCACACTTCAGATAGAGCCCTAATATCCAGAGTATACAAAGAACTCAAAAATTAGACAATAAGATAACAAATAACCCAATCAACAAATGGGCCAAGGACCTGAACAGACACTTCTCAGAGGAGGACATACAATCAATCAACAAGTACATGAAAAAATGCTCACCATCTCTAGCAGTCAGAGAAATGCAAATCAAAACCACCCTAAGATACCATCTCACTCCAGTAAGATTGGCAGCCATTCTGAAGTCAAACAACAACAAGTGCTGGCGAGGATGTGGGGAAAAGGTACACTTGTTCATTGTTGGTGGGACTGCAAATTGGTGAGGCCAATTTGGAAAGCAGTATGGAGATTCCTGGGAAAGCTGGGAATGGAACCACCATTTGACCCAGCTATTCCCCTTCTCGGTCTATTCCCTAAAGACCTAAAAAGAGCATGTTACAGGGACACTGCTACATCGATGTTCATAGCAGCACAATTCACAATAGCAAGACTGTGGAACCAACCTAGATGCCCTTCAATAGACAATGGGTAAAAAAAAATGTGGCATTTATACACAATGGAGTATTACTCTGGATTAAAAAAAATGACAAAATCATAGAATTTGGAGGGAAATTGGTGGCATTAGTGCAGATTATGCTAAGTGAAGCCAGCCAATCCCTAAAAAACAAATGCCAAATGTCTTCTTTGATATAAGGAGAGTAACTAAGAACAGAGTAGGGACAAAGAGCATGAGAAGAAGATTAACATTAAACAGGGATGAGAGGTGGGAGGGACAGGGAGAGAGAAGGGAAATTGCATGGAAATGGAAGGAGACCCTCAGGGTTATACAAAATTACATACAAGAGGAAGTGATGGGAAAGGGAAAAATAATACACGGGGGAGCAATGAATTACAGTAGAGGGGATAGAGAGAGAAGAGGGGAGGGGAGGGGAGGGAGGATAGTAGAGGATAGGAAAGGCAGCAGAATACAACAGACACGAGTGTGGCAATATGTATATCAATGGAAGTATAACTGATGTGATTCTGCAGTCTGTATACGGGGTAAAAATGGGAGTTCATAACCCACTTGAATCAAAGTGTGAAATATGATATATCAAGAACTATGTAATGTTTTGAACAACCAACAATAAAAAAAAATCTCCCATGATTATTGTGTTGTGGTCTATTTGACTCTTGAACTTGAGAAGAGTTTGTTTGATGAACGTAGCTGCACCATTGTTTGGGGCATATATATTAATGATCGTCAAGTCTTGTTGGTGTATGGTTCCCTTGAGCAGTATGTAGTGTCCTTGTTTATCCCTTTTGATTAACTTTGGCTTGAAGTCTATTTTATTTGATATGAGTATGGACACCCCTGCTTGCTTCTGGGGTCCGTATGAGTGATATGATTTTTTCCAACCTTTCACCTTCAGTCTGTGTATGTCTTTTCCTATCAGATGAGTCTCCTGTAGGCAGCATATTGTTGGATCTTTTTTTTTAATCCATTCTCCTAGCCTATGTCTTTTGATTGTTTGAATTTTTCAATGATGTTCCCACGTCTCACTTTTTGCTTATCACAATTTATTATTATTAATGTTATTATTATTATTATAGCTTTATGGTTACACATAGTAGTGGGGCTCATCCCAACAAACTCATACATGCATGGAAATGGATTTCTGTTCATGATCCCCCCTTTCCCTGCTCCTTTTCCCTCCTATTCTCCCTCCTGTCTCCCATTCTCTTTCTCTACCTAGACGTCCTTTCAGTCATCTACTAATTTGTATTTGATTGGTTCTGTGTGTTATCTAATCCTTCCCTCCCTCTTTATTTTACTCTAACTTCCACATATGAGAGAAAACATTCAACCTTTGAGTTTGAGTTCAGCTAATTTCACTAAGCATGAGATTCTCTATTTCAATGCATTTACCAGTGAATGCCATAATATATGTGTATATTACATATCTATATTATATAATGTATATATCATAATTTCTTAATCCATTCATCTATTGACAGGCACCTGGGTTGATTTCATAATTCACTTATTTTGAATTGTGTTGCTATAAACATTGATGTGGCTATGGCACTTTAGTATGCCAATTTTAAATATTTTGGAAAAATACCCAGGAGTGGGATAACTGAGTGATCTGGTGATTCCATCCCTAGTTTTTTGAGGAATCTCCACACTGCTTTCCAGAGTAGTTGTATTGCAGTCCCACCAACAATGTACAAGTTTTCTTTTCTTCCTACCTGCTTGACTCTCAATAGGATGCCTCAGTGTGGAAGTTTGTCTCTTGTTTTTCTGGAAACTTTTCTTCTAGTAGTTCTTCAGTAATTCTTTTTTATCCCATTTTTCTGTTTTCTCAGAACTCTAATTGTTGGGAGGTTGAACTTTTAGCTTGAGTGCCTCTCTTGATTTTCCCCTCATATTTTACTACAGGAGTTACTCTATATTCTGAACATTTTTCTGATCGCATAGTTTGTTTGCACAGTTATGTTTAACCTTGAAGAGCTTTTCCTCTTATTTATTTTTTTCTATATTAGTATGTTATCTTCTGTATGTGCAATTGTGCTGTAATCTCTTTGCTGATACCAACTGGATATTGCTTTTCAGAGTTCTGTTTCCTGAGTTATCTTTCTGTCCCTCTAGAGTCAGTTGGGGTCAATTAGAGGCATGCAGAGGGTTAGGAAGCCGAAGGACTAGAAAATAGCACATACAATCAACATGAAGTAAGTGCTTTCAAGGAGTTATGGGCAGGACCTGAGAAAACCACCAAGGTTAACTCAAGCCATTCAGAGAAGAGTTCCCCAAAGACAGTATGTTCTTCGTTTTTAAGGACAAGAATAAATTATTTCAGAAATAAAGAAAGGGAAGGACAATCCAGGAAGAGGGGAATGTATGAAGACACTGAAGGGTGAAGCAGTGTGGTCCAGTTGTGGGTGAACAGAGGGCTTAACATGACCCAAGTTTGCATGGCCTGCTCGAGAGGCTGTGGTGGGGATACACTGACTAAGGGGACAGGTGAGCCAGTGCCATAATGCACAAGCACTCATGATCTGTGGAGGGCTCGGAGAGGAAGACTCACCTGCAGGGGAAGGACCAGAGGTCTAATGACCATCCTGACAGGAACTCACAAGATGGAGGGGGTGAAGGATGGACAGTTGGGACTATGATGATAGTCTAAGCAAGAGAGGATATGCAGAAGTGTGGAAGGGGCAGGGGGACAGGATATGATGCATGGGCGGGGCCAGAACAGAGAGAGCAGGTGGGGTGACTGGATGTGAGGGGTCAAGGGCGATAGCAGGTCTGGCCTGATGGCTGTGTAACTTGAACAGGTCTAGGGAGTTGGGAAGGGTCACACCTCCTCCTCTCCCATCATTAGAGACAGTGTTTCCTTAAATACCCAACTCATTTGGGCTTTTGTAGACCTGTTCTGTCCCTCTTCCTCTTTCAGTTCCCCTTCTTCCTCCTCCCTCTGGGAGCAAGTACTGAATGCACCAGTTGTTCGGGCACCAGTGAAGGTCCTTCCAGGAGGATGCCTCCCTCTCTGTCTGTCACCTCCAGGGATGTGTGGGCATGTGTCTAAGGCTGGCTGCAGTGTCAGCAAGCCCTTCTAAGAAACCCTCCACCACTTCCTCCAGTCTGACTTGAGTCAATTAAAAAAGGTGACGTTTTAATCTCTGTCTGCAATTCCTTACTTTATTTCTCAATTTGTCCAAAGGTCATGTGGTGGTGGTGGGGGGTGTTGCCCATATTCAAAATGTATTTATTACCATGTCCCAAATAAAGAGCACAGCTCTCCCACCTCTAGCTGCTCTTGGAGAATACACTGTAAGATGAGCATGTGGAAATCCTGACTGCACTGTAGGGAATTCCCTCTGGATCACGCTTGACTCACTTTGGAGGGGTTGTGGCTGGGGAAAAAGGAGGTCAATTGAGGAACAGGAGCTCCCTGCCTGCAAGGTTGGCCCTGACTGGGGGCTCCAAGAACTTCTGAGGAGCCACATTTATTTGCTGCTCAGCAGATTCAGGGGGAAGGGGGTCTTGCTTGGGGTACCTCACCTCCAAAGCTGGTCATTGGGAATGTGAACTTCAAGATGATAAGAGTGCCTCTCTTGATTTTCCCCTCATATCTCTTCTTGGTTACCATCGACTCTCTGGTCTAGAATAGGTCCTGGCACCCAGTAAGCACTCAGGGAGCAAATAGTGAACAAACGGATGGATGAGTGGAAGGAAAAATGGATGGACAGATGGATGAGTGGATGGATATATAGTGACGAAGGGAAGATTTCCTTGGTGGAGAATAAATCAGCCCAGATCACAATGCTATGGGGATTGGGAGTGGGTGATTTGGTGACTTTTAATTCATTTATTCATTCTGTCGTGCTGAAGACTGGATCCAGGGGCTGTGCCTGCTGGGCAAGAGCTCTACCACTGGACTACACCCCCAGCTCTTATTTGGTGGCATTTTAAATATATGAAGAGCCCTAGAAGCCTGAGCTAAATTTCTTAAAGGAACAAAAGGAAACATTTTCCATTTCTCACACGTACATCCAGACCTTTGTTTTAAAGCTTTGGGACTCATGCGCACCAGGGGATTTCGGTCTGGGCAGGCGTGCGCATGGGCAGGAACTACTCTGTTTTTATTTCCTCAGTGCTTGCTTTCTCCTTGGCCGCCCTTGCAGATTGCTCAAGGCTGAGCCTCCTGGGCCTGACGACATTGTCAGTGTGACTGGAGTGCTATTCTGGGCGAATGATGCACAGGTCCCGGAATGGTCTCTGTTCTCTAATGACAGCCGTGTAATAGGTTTAAAGCTTCAGAGAGCAGCCCTGGCCCCAAAATTTTGGAGGAGCTGGGCTAGGGGGATTCTTCCTGGCGAGGGAAACTGATCTCAAACTCCAGCAACACAGACCCTGTTGCAGTTCCTCAGGGCCACGTGTCCTCACCTCTGGGCTCTGCACAGCTTGGCCCTTTGGCCGGCGACTCTGCCTGCTTCTCGCTGTCGTCCCCCCAGTCCTAAGTCTGTGCTCTGATCCCCAGGAGTCTCCCACCCGGCTCTACCTGTCTGCAAGAGCTCTCGTCGCTTCCGGCTCCTCCCAACTGTTAACCGCCTGCTTCTCCAACAGCTCCAGGATGTAGGGACCTCACTTGGCACCGAGTACCTGGGAAGCCCTCAGTGGGTATCTGTGAACTGAAGTCAACATGTGCCCAGCCCATCCCAAGCATCTTTGTTGTAATTTGAGCAAAGGTCCATGAGAAGCACAGGAGCTGCCCTGTGCTAATCCTGTCTGCAACAGGCCAGGCTCTGGGCGCTCACTCAGTGTCCACTGCAGCCCCACCACGCTTCCTGTTGCACAGAGGGAAGATGGAGGCTCCTGGAGGTGAGGCAGCTTGGCAGGGGCAACCCCCTCACGTAGGGAACTTGTGCTCATCCCTGTCCCGAATGACTGGCAGGTCCCCACAAAATTCCTCTTGTCAATGACCCTTTGTTTTGAGGCTACATTAGAAAAGGAAGAAAGGATATACTGGGGCTCAAGTAGAGTGCCTTGGGTTTGTTTCTGGAAACTTCCATGCTCTTTACTTAGGTAGTGGTGCTTCCTTTGACCTTGAGTTTGACCCACCCGATGTGACATTCCAAGGATTTCATCCTGCATACCTCCAAGGTTGTAAGAATGGTCGGGACTGGAATGTGGTTCTTTCCAGGGATCTTCTAGGTCAGGTGGTCTGGGTGATGGATGTGAGCTCTGGGGTGACCCTGCTGGGTCATGTTTTCTTTATTAACATTCATCTGGTGATAATATCGGAGCTAGTAGACTTTTTAAAAAATATTTGCATATCTCATTTCTTTGTCTAATTAGTGTGGTGAGAACAGTGTCCCAGTTTTCATGCTTGAATAAATAGCTGTCATGGTGGAAGGCGCTCAGGGGCTGGCTCACCGCAGTGCTCTCTTCCTTATGTTTTCCATCTTAGCTAAGCTCTGCTGCAGTCCACGCTCCCAACTTGTCTTTAAAAAGAACTGATCTTGTCAGCCAAATGTGTGACATACCTCCTCAGCTCAGAGGACACCTTTGTCAGAGCCGTGGCAGGAATCTGAGCATCCCGTCACTAGGGCTGCTTAGTACACAAAGCCTACTCTGTGCCTATGTTCCACTTTCAAAGTAGGCAGCATAGAACAGGGGGAAGGATTTAATTCAAGTATGGCCTTCCTCTGCATGACCCACCTTCATGACCTTGCGAATCCTGAAGTTGATTCTTTGCAGCCTGGCCAAAGGTGAAATGGTACTGTAAGTGCCAGGTGCCTCTTCTTCAAACCTAAAAGTAGTGTCCCCATCTCCTGAGGCTGTGGATGGGATTCTCTGAACCTCTGTATTATGGTCGTAGGGGCCTTTGTTCCTACCACAGAGCCCCCTCATAGACTTTAGTGTGGTCTTGGTTATTTCCAGATGTCACCTAGTTGGTAAGAGGTGGACCTGAGATTTGAACCCGTTACCTGTGTCCATGTCTTCAAGCCAAGGAGACCACTGGGATAGGGGTGTGAATGCTTGTGGGGTTGAGGCAGGGTGTTTTAGAAGGAGGAGGATCTGACATGTTTTATTCCAGAGGGAAATGAGGAAACAGGAAGAGGTCAATGCTGCCAGAGAGAGGGAGATTGCCAGAAAGGAGTGTCGCAGGGAGACACAGGACATGACATGAAACACAGGTGGAAGGTTGGGCTTGTAACCAGAGACACGAGAGGCAGAGTCTGAAGAGAGAAAAAGCTTCAGAGAAGCGAGGACAGGCCAGGACATGAGTTCTGTCCTCCCAGGAGTGAGGGACAAGTCAAGGCCTGGGGAGCAGGAGCTGGGTGTGTGTGGAAGCTTAGGAAGAAGAGGCTCGTGTTAGCCGGATCACCACACTGTGACAAGCTTCCTGCAAAGGTCAAATTGAAGGAGGAAAGGTTTATTTTGGCTCATGGTTTCAGGCCATGGTCAGTTGGCGGTCTTGCCTGGGCCTGTGGAAAGGCAGAACATCATGGAGGAAGTATACTGCTCACCTCATAGTGGCAGGAAATCAAAGAGAGGGAGAAGGGGCCAGAGTCCCCATGTCCCCCTTGAGGGCACACCCCAATGACCTAACTTCTTTCCACTAACTGTACCTCCTGAAGGTTCCACCCCCCACCACCACCACCTCCGTGGCATCACAGGCTGGCAACCAAGCCTCAACACATGGCCTTTGAGGGACATTTGGAATAGCAGGGCCCAGTCTCCACAGTCATTCAGTGCAACAGAGTGGGGGGGGCAGGTGGGCATGAAGAGGGCTGTGGACTCCAGTGGAGCTGGGGTGCTTGGTCCTGCAATGTGGAGGTGTAGTTTGAACACAGAGGTAGGGAAATAGAATGGTTGGGTTAGCCCCGGTTAGGAAATTCACCAATTAGGTTACAGAATGACAGGGTGTCACTGTGAGGTGACATCTCCTGGGGAAGGTATGACTCGGGTAAGCCCAGGAGATGAGGGTGGGAGGGGGTGAAAGGAAGGGAGACTGTGGTCAAGGGAAACTTTCCCCCTTCCACTACTATTGGACACCAACTGCCAGTGAGTGACATTGGCAGTCCATCTCTGTGTCTCAGTGCCCAACAAATATGAGGCATCTGTATGGAAAACTGGATGGCAAGACTGGCTGCCGTACCTGGATTTCACCCAAATGTGACTTGAAGTGCAATCCATTAAAGGTGGACTTTCACCTGGCCTCCTGGTCAGGTGCAGGGACGGTCCTGCCTTTCCTCAGTTCTTCATTCTGTCCTGAGTGTGGAGGGGGTGTAAGTGGGGGATTCCCAGGGGTGAAATCCCTCTGGAGGAACATTTAAGATCTTTGCCCCTTCTCTTTCTTGCCTGTTTGTGTGAGTTTCTATTCATCATGAAGTTGCCAGCGATCAGAGGATCTCGAAGCTTTGAGCATGAAGACTTCACACAGGTTGCCTGGGCTCCGACCAGAGAATGGGTTGCCCAACGCTGCAGATCCCGAGATGCCACCTCCCACCTGGGTGGAGAGGAACCTCTCCCCTGGATGTGGCTCAGACTCTGATGCCCTTGGAGCTAAGTGGGACCTTTGCCAAGACCTCTGGGGCCAGGCAGGCGCTGTCCGTCTCTTTACTGCCCCAGGTCAGGTGGCTGCCGACT
This sequence comes from Ictidomys tridecemlineatus, assembly GCF_052094955.1. Classification (NCBI taxonomy): domain Eukaryota; kingdom Metazoa; phylum Chordata; class Mammalia; order Rodentia; family Sciuridae; genus Ictidomys; species Ictidomys tridecemlineatus. Next base: position 24,274,664 of record NC_135494.1, read on the forward strand.
TAACACGGCCAAGGTAGTGTTACCAACTTTCTCAAGTTACTCCCCCACCTTGGTATGAGCACCCCGGCTTTGAATGTGAGCAATTACCCTGCCCCTCCTTAAGGGTGAAGAACCTACGTTATCCATTTGGAATTCTTTCTCCCATTTATTCATTTATTCAATTACTTCTTTATATGTAGTATAAATGTACTTTTGGACTTTTAATTTGCACTTTGGGTTATAATCGAATACTACTTCATTTATTTTGTTGTTTAAATAGTTTCAGCTTCAGCTTTTGAGAGCTCTATTATTTGGCTCTTATTTCCCCGTGACATACTTGTGTGTGTGTGTGTGTGTGTGTGTGTGTGTGTAGACTTTCTTTTCTTTATATTTAGTTATCTATTTTTATTATTTTCCCCACATTTTTATTGTGCACTACAGTTGTACATGATGGTGGGATTCGTTGTGACATATGCATACATGCACAAAATAGAACAATATCATTGGCTCCCCAACACTTCTCCCCTTCCTCCCAACCTCCCATCCCCTAGTCTTGTTCCTCTACTGATCTCCCTTTGATTCTCATGCGATCACTGTCCCTCTCCTTTCTTTCCCTTTTTCCTCTCTAGCTTCCACATGAGAGAAAACATACATCCATTGTCCTTCGGGGTTTGACCTTATTTCACTTAACACAATGGCCTCTAGTTTCATCCATTTTTCAACAAATGACATTTCATTTTTCCTTATGGCTGAATAAAGCTCCATTGTGGATGTATACCACATTTTCTTTATCCATTCATCCGTTGATGGCACTTAGACAGGCTCTATAGTTTGGCTATTGTGAACCATGCTGCTATCAACATGGTATGCGCGTGTCACTGTAGTAAGGTGACTTTAATTCTTCAGGATAAATACCAATGAGTGGTGTAGCTGGGTCACATGATGATTCCATACCTAGTCTTTTGAGGAGCCTCCATACTGATTTCCATAGTGTTGTGCTAATTTACAGTCCCACCAACAGTGTTTCTCCCCATTCTCTCTAGCATTTATTATGAGTATTCTTTTTTTTTTTTTTTAAGAGAGAGTGAGAGGAGAGGAGGGAGAGAGAGAGAGAATTTCCAACATTTTTTATTTCTTAGTTCTCGGCGGACACAACATCTTTGTTGGTATGTGGTGCTGGGGATCGAACCTGGGCCGTACGCATGCCAGGCGAGCGCGCTACCGCTTGAGCCACATCCCCAGCCCTATTATGAGTATTCTTGATGCCTGCCATCAGACTGGAGTGAGATGGAACCTCACTGTTACCAACTTTCTCAAGTTACTCCCTCACCTTCATAGGAGCACCCCGGCTTTGAATGTGGGCAGTTACTCTGCCCCTCCTTAGGGGTAAAAAACCTACATTATCTATTTGGAATTCTTCCCCCCTCCTTTATTCATTTATTCAATTACTTCTTTATATGTAGAATAAATGTACTTTTGGACTTGTAATTTGTACTTTGGGTTATAATCGAATATTACTTCATTTATTTTGTGGTTTAAATAGTTTCAGTTCCCTAACTGCTAATTTGCAGAAAGCTAATTTGCAGGAAGCCCTTTCTTTCTTTCTGGCTTGCCAATGGGCTCCAGCTCATCTTGTGCTTTTCCTGCCCCAGTCCTAGGAGCCCTGGTATCTTCTATTGAAGAAAGCTTTGGGAAGACAAGATTTGGGTGCTATGAGTTTTCTTGGCCACTGGAATGTTGTTACCTCTGGGCCTTCCCAGTTCACAGAGCAGGGAAGGTACCCGTATCTGTACATTTGCACTAGTGTGCATCTATGTTCAGTGAAACACGAATCCACCACATGGGTCACTCCAGGCTTCTGTCATTGTAGCTGCTCCTACAGTGAGAAGCCTGGCTCAGGCACCTGCTGTCCATGTGCTTGGCTGGTCAGCTGCAGTACATGCACTTGCTGGCCCCAGGGCTCTGGACTCACCCCTCAAGAAGTGACGAAATTGTGTGCAGGCCAGTGCTCATGTGCAGCTCATTCACTTCAGTCCACGTTCAGCTCCAAGATCACTTCATTGAGCACCTTGATCTCCCAGCTCCGCAGTCAGGCTCTTTTATCTCAGTCTGGATTCTGCCGTGTGATGTGTTTTAGTGGCTTGCATTAAGTTCCACTCTTCATGCTTAAATTCTATGGGTTTTGACAGATGCAGAGTTTGATGCATCTGCTACTTCATTGCCGTGCACTTTTGTCACCCCCAGCAATCCCCTGTGCTTTACCTATTGGGCCCTCCTGCTTCCCTAAACCTTGCCAGCCCCTGACCTATTTACCATCTGTCTGGTTTTGTCTCTTCCAGAATGTCCCATAAGTAGAATCACATAGCCAGTGGCCTCTCCAAGTGTCTTCCTGTACCTAGCGCTCTGTGTTCATGATCCCTCCTGGTTCTCTACTGTTGCTGAATGGTTTTCTTGGTGTGGATGTACTCCAGGCTGTTTACCAGGTACCCTTTGAGGAATATCTTGGTTGTTTCTAGTTTGGGGTGATTATGAATAGAGCTGCCATAGATTTGTGTGCAGGTTTTTGTGTGGATGTGATTCTTCATGATGTGAGAACACCATTGTTGGGTGATACTGTAAACTATCAGTAGCTTTCTAAGAAACTGTCTTTCAAAGCAACTCTATCATTTTTGTATTTTCACCAATGATTAATGAGCAAGATTTTGTTCTGGGTGTCAGATAGATGTACCCCTTCTGATAGGTGTGTAGCAGTATCTTATTGTTATTTTAATTTGCATTTCTCTGATGGCAAATGATGCTCAGCATATTTTCATAGGGTCCTTTGCCCTTTATATTTTCTTTGGTGACTGTTCAGATCTTTTAGCCTATTTCTTTCTTTCTTTCTTTCTTTCTTTCTTTCTTTCTTTCTTTCTTTCTTTCTTTCTTTCTTTCTTTCTTTCTTTTTTTTTTTTTTTTTTGGTACTGGGAATTGCACTTCACTCCTGAGCCACATCCCTAGCCCTCTTTTTTGGTATTTTATTTAGAGACAGGGTCTCACTGATTTGCTTAGTGCCTCACTGTTGCTGAGGCTGGCTTTGAACTTGATATCCTCCTGCCTCAGCCTCCCAAGCCACTGGGATTACAGGTATGTGCCACCATGCCCAGCTCTTTTAACCTATTTTTAAAAATATTTATTAATTTTTAGATATATTTGGACACAGTACCTTTATTTTATTTACTTATTTTTATGTGATGCTGAGGATCGAACCCAGTGCCTCACACATGCAAGGGAAGTGCTCTGCCACTGAGCCACAGTCCAAGACCTCGACCTCCATCTCCTCCTCCTCCTCCTCCTCCTCTTCCTCCTCCTCCTTTTTTTTTTGATGGGGGGAATATGAATGTCCAGGTGCTGGGGCATCCTTTACCAGGGAGACTGTCCCATCTGATTGAATTGCTTTTCTGCCCTGTCTGAACTCAGTGGATTCTGTCTGTGTGGGGCTATTCCTGGGTCCTGTGTTGTGTGCCTTGACCTGGGTATCCACACTGTCTTTAAGACTAAGTTGCCTTCATGCTATAATTTTGGAATAAAATAGTGTGAGGTTTTTTTTAAGCTTCATTGTTCTTCAATATTGTTTTGGTTATTCTAGATCTTTTGCTTTTTCCTATAAATTTTAGAATCAGCTTATCTATACCTATAAAATAGCTTGATTGTATTGTGATCACAAGAATTGATAACCTTAGTGGTACTGCATCTTCTAATTGATAAATAGGCTTCCTCTTCTTTTATAGACCATCTTCTGTTCCATTTTTAAAAATCTGTCTCCCCCGTTTAGATGGTTCATACTCATCTATCTTCAAGCTCACTGACTTTTTCCTTTATTCTCTCCGTTCTACTGTCCAACCTGTCCAGGGAACTTTTATTTTCAGAGATACTGTTTTTCTTCCATGTTTCTTGTTTTTATCTTCAACTTCTCTGTGGAGCGTTTTTTTTTTTTATATATTAAATAGATCATACATTCTTTGGCCTCATGGAGTATGGCAACAATATGTACTTTAAAGATCTTATCTGGTAATTCCAGCATCTGGATCATCTTAGAATAGGAATTTACTAGCTGTCTTTTCTCTTGGGAATGGGTCACATTTTCCCAGTTCTTTGTAAATGAGTAACTTTGGATTGTGTTCTGGACATCGTGATTATTTTGTTTTGAGGACTCTTGAGTGATGTTATATTCTTCTGAAGAAAGTCAATGTTTGTTTCAGCAGGCAGTTAACCCAGACTCAAGGCCTGACCTTGAACCTCATCCCTTCTTCTCTGTGTTCAAGTCTCAGTCCAAGTCCTTGAGCTTTTCTGCATGGCTTTGAATTTGCACGCGGTCTGGGGGTCAGCAAGAGACCCAGGCAGGGTTCAGGCGCAGACTTGGGATATCCCTCTCTTGCTCTTTCTTCTCTTGAGATTCCTCTTTATGCTCCAGGGACTGTGGTTGCCTTGGCTGACTCCCTGGGTTCCTCCAAGAAAGACAACCGTTTTAATCTCAGAGTTTTACCCACCCATGCTGTGCTGGTCCTTAACCATGGCCTGCTTTCAAGAGAAAAACTGGGAAAACCATAAGACAGCAAGAACAGTAAAACCCAGGAGCATTCCCAGCCCCAGGTGGTTTTTCCAGTGCCGACCGTCCACTTGTTCCACTCTTCCGGGGGCCCTGGTCCTGGGTGTGCCCAGCAGCATGAAGGCATGGAGCGACATTGGACAATGAGCAGACTTGGCATCTCTTCAGAACACTCAGCTTGGGTTTAGATGGCTTAGGCCAGGCTGATGCCAAAGGACGGTGATAGCCCCAGCAATTCCCACAAAGCGGGGTGACTTTATTTAATTTTCTGTTTCCAAATTGGTTATTTATCAGCAAGGGATGACAGACATTTTTGGACAGGAAGTTCTCTTTTTGCCTCTCTCCCCTCCTGTGTGTCTTAGGCAAGGGCCAAGGTGAACCTTTCAGAAGCACTGCCTTGTTCAGACAGCTTCAGCACCTCTCTGTTGTCTCAGGGTCAAGCTCCCACAAAACCCCATAGTCTGACCCCAGCCATCCCTGCCTGTTCAATCATCTTCTAGCTTGTGAGCTCAGGCAGGGAACACTTGCTGAACTTCTATCTCCCAATCCATAAAATGGGAATAGCATGGTTCCTGATCAGAGTTGTTGACAGGATTAGATGAAGTGCTATTTCTGCAGCACATGGCATCATATTTGACAGGCAGAAGATGCTCCTTCATACCACCCATGGGCACATTTCACTCCAACTTCCCACCTGGCTCAGATTCTAATCTGAACCTTATATTTCAGATGCATTGAAAGGTGTGTTTTCACACAGAGAGACACACCACTCTTCCCACTTTGTTGGTGGTAACACTGGAGTGTAGCCATGGGATGGCCATATTGATGTTAGAGACATGTCATGTTCAAGTTTGAAGACACCAGGCTTTTGCCTGAGATTTGGAGAATTTATTTTGCTCTTTTCTGTTTTGACTCTTTTAAAAAGCAGTTAGGCTCTTTGCTGTGCAGTGCACCAGTAATCTCTTCTCCAGCTACTGGAAAACCTTTCTGCGCAGTCCGGTGCTCTGTGCGGATGGGGCTCCTATTCATGGTGAAGAAGCTGCATGGGCAGCACAAGAACATGGAGTCCCCAGAGATGGCTGTCCTGTCAGCTCTCAGCATCTAGGAGGCAGATGCAAACTTCATGGGACTTAGGGTGCCACATGGAAGTGGAGGTGATACAAATTCCATGATTTCAACACACACTCACAGAGCTTCACTGGGGGTCTGGCCCTGGACTAGATGCGGGGTGGGAGGTGAACCCCCATCCTCCAAGAGTGTGCAGGGCGGTGGGAGGAGGTGTGTGTGTAGCCAGCAGCCCTGACATGTTCCCTGCAGAAGTGGCCAGAGAGGGATGCACGAAAGCCAGGGTGGGGCGCGAGACCCCCAGGGGCTGTGGCATCTAGGGCTCTATGTGATTGAACTTTGAAAGGTGAAGGAGGTCCCTGAGGGCTGCCAAGATGCATGTGCAGGGTGGAACAGTGCTCTGCACTTTGAGGTCGGGGTGACGTGGTGTGCCGATGGAGTCAGTGGCCGGGTGGTCAGAGAGAGCCGGGGTCACGGAGGTGGCTCTAGAGCCTGCCTTCATCTCCTGGCCACAGAGAGAACCAGAAGCCTTTTCAGCTCTGGCTTCCTGCTAGAGGGAGGCAGTCCCTTTAGAAGTTCCTGCTGTCCTTCCTGTGAGGGAAGAGGACACTCCAGAGCTGCTCAGCTGGAGAGATGCACTGACCCCAGCCAGGGGCTGGGGGCGTGAGCTGTGCATAGTGGGTGAGGGAGGGACGCGTCTTCCTTTTTGTGAGGTCGTCCCTCAGTGTGGAAATGCCTGTCCCTCATGTTCTTGCTTCTTCAGACTACCTCCTAGAGAGTTCTCGTGTTGCTGTACCATCTTCTTCACTGTAATTTATGTTGGCAACAAACTATCGAGTGATGTGTAACTGATGGAATTCTTCTCCCATTAATTAGCAGTCTGCCTCTCCTCCGGGGCTGTAGTGTGCGTCTTTAGATTCCCCTTCTTTTAGAGTGTTTCCTTAGGGACAATCTAAGGTATCAAGACCTTCGTGACTCCTCAAGACATTTTGTCAAATTGCTCTCCAGAAGAGCTGGCTGACTCATGAAGCTGCCTGTGGTGTGTGAGTAGCTGCTTGCTCCTGCTACTGTCCCTGGGCTGTTCTTCCTACATCCGGTCCCTGCAGATGTCAGTGGCTAAGAGCAACCAAGCGTTCACATTGTGCGGAGGGCTTTGCACGCAGGTGGCTCAGCCTTTCCATCAAGTCTGTGAGTGAGGAACACTGTGGTCCCCAGGGAGGGAAGGGGAACCGAAGCACAGAGTGTGTCATGGCCCAGGTTATGGGGCTAAGAAATGGTGAGCTGGGCTGGGGTTAGGTAGACTCCTGGGGAGCCCTTGCTGCCCGAGGCTGTCCCCAGCTTGCGATCTTGCTGTTTACACATCCATTTTGTTTGTTTATTTTGGCGAGGTTGAGGGTGTGCCCACGTGTTTGGTACTTGGAATTCTTTTTTTAGTGACTTTTCCTCTTATGTCTTTCATAATGTTTTATTTGCTGAACTCTTCACACCCCACTGCTCCCTGGTTTGGCGCCAGTGCATCCCAGTGTTGATGACATCTGCTTCTGGGTCGGGTCCTGTCCTGGTCTTGGTGGAGTCAAGGTGCCCTGGCCTCCTGCCTCCAAGCTCTGCAGGAGCTTTGGAGGAGAAGGTGGTGCCTGATTCAGGTTCCTAGGAGACATGCGTGAGGCCGAGTACGACTGGTGTCTCCAGACACCTGGGCCTGAGGACCTGAGGCCTGCTTCCCGAGGCTGGTTGGACAAGCACCACGTTGGTTTCAGTGTTGGCTCCACGTTTGTTTCCACTAGTCCAGCAGCTTGTCTTTCACATTAGCCTTCAAAACTTTCAGATCTGGAGTACTAGGTTTCTGAAGAGTCTGGGAAGAGCCTATTTATTCCACACACACACATGCACACAATGTGTCCCCTTCTTTTCCTAAACTTAAGAACTTAAATATGCTTTTTTCCAGGGAAGAGTAACGTTGTGAAATAAACTCAGTAAGTGAAGAATGTGTGGTACTTCCCTTGTTCGACCCATCTTGCTGTCTTTTTCCTCTTTTGGTGGGAATGACAGAAGGGGCTGCAGTCCACTGGGGCTGCCAGGCCTGCCCTTGGCCTCTGTGAAGCTGGGTGTCCTCTTCTACCATGGGACAGTGAGGAGGCCCCTCACTGTTGAGGATCGATGCCCCTGAGAGATCCCCAGGCTGAGTGCAGGTTGCTGAAAAGCCATTAGGAGGGTGAAAAATGCAGGGTGCTTCCCTCTGAGCTGTCTCAAGAGTGCCACCGTCCCCTCCACCACTTCTGACAGCTAACACCAGCTTGGGTGGTGCCCAGCATGCTGCTAAGCTTTTTCCAAATGTCACTGGTGATTCTCAAACCTGATGCCTGGAGGAAAGCCTGACCCCAGAGTTTCTGATTCAGTGGGTCTGGGGGATGGGGCCTGGGGAACTTGCACTTCTCACCGTTTTCCCCAGAGGCCAAGGCTGCTGGTCCACGTGTGTGAGGTCTGAGTTCATCTGCCTGAATCAGCCCATGAGAGCGAGGCGTGCTCATTCCACAGTGAGGAGGCAGAGGTACAGGAGGTCAGGGGCCCTGACCACACAGCTCCTGGACACTGGCCACCAGCATCTCTTAGCGAGTTAACTTATCAGTGGAAACCATGAGAGCATTAGGAAGACCCCAGGCTGGGGGTGAGGGAGCTCTGGAGGGCATAAGGGGGCTTCTGAGTCAGGCACAGAGAGTCAGGGAGCCCTGGGGTGGTGCGAGGGGAAGATGCTCTGGAGGGTGCCGTGCCGGTGGCATGGGGTGCCCTGGCTCAGCAGGAGGGCGAAGCAAGGACAGTAGGAAGGGGCTCAAGACCTCTGCTCTGTGGGGCTTTCTCCCTGTCCACCTGACCTGGAGGTTGACATGTCCAGGTGCTGGCTGTGTGGACTTTCCCTGCGCGGTGTCTCTATCCATGTCAGATTCTGTCTGCCATGTGGCTCTGAGCAGGGGACTCTGCTCCTCAGTGGATCTGCGTGGGAGACTGTCCCCACTGTGGCTCTGCTCCCATGAGGCTCTGTCCACGCTATGGCCACAGTGAGTGCTGTCTTCTCTTCGTGCCATGCTCTGTCTGTGTGTCTTTCCACACGGTGGCTGTGTGTGCATGGCGTTCTCCTCACACTGGGGCTCTGTTTGGGGTGCGCACTGCATCTCCTCCCCTTCATGTTTGTTTTCTGTAAAAGGCAGGGAAGAAACAGTTTAAGAAGTGCAGAAAAAAAATAGATAACAAAATTCCTTATTGTGTTTATTTTGTGATATTGTAATATTTAGACCCTTGAAAAGAAAAAAATAAAAGTATAAAAAAAAAAAACTCCCATAAGGAGGAAAGGGAAAAGCCCTACAAGGAACATGGTGGCTCTTTCCAGATTTGTCACCAGCGAGTGAGTTCAGGATTGAGGCTCTGAACACCCTGGGGGTGAGGCGGGGGTGCATGGCTGCACAGAGACTCCCGTCAAGGTTGCAGACGGATGGCCCCCTTGGCTGAATCCCACGGACATGTTTTGTTTGGCTCAAATGGTATTTGAAAAATATTCAAAGTAGTTTAAAATGTGGGAGTTTTTGTAATAATCCCCCTGGTTGCTAGCATTTCTTGAAGAACCGGGAGTGCCAGAGGAGAGTGGCTGGTTGGTGGCTGAGGAAGGACCTGGCTCTGGTCACAGCCCTGAAGCCCTTGCAGCATGGGTCCTGGGGCCCTGGTGTGCCACCCTGGTCTGGGGAGTTCTGGACTCAGAGCTGCACTTAGCAGCTGGGTGACTGTGGGGCCGGCACTTCCTAGAGTCTCTTCCCTCACCTGATGGCTGGTCAGCCTCTGTGTGTGTGTGTGTGTGTGTGTGTGTGTGTGTGTGTGTGTGTGTATAACAGAGAGAGAGAGAGAATCTCGAGCATGCAGCCAGTGCCCAGCTGCACAGGGACCAGCGGTTGTTGTGGAAGAGGCGCTCAGTGGCCATCCATGGACATGAAAGGGAATTTCCTGGCTGCTTTCTGTGATCCTTTAAATCATTCTTTTCTTTAAGAAAAATTTATGTTTCAAAAATGTGTTTCTAAAAATTATTATTATTATTTTACAAGATCTGCATCGTCTGCATGGTGCTTTCTCAGTATCTGGCCCCAGCTGGAGCACTTCTGGGTGTTTTATGGCAAATTATTCTCAGATTACCCTTTAATGCAGGAAGGGCTGCCTGTTGTCTGAGCTCCCTGGGCCTTACAGAAACCCTCCAACTTGATACAAAACAGCTGCCTCGGCCAGCTGTTCCAGAAAAGGAGAATTTTCAGCCTGAAGCAGCAGGAAAAGGGGTTTTGTAGCTGGTGGAGATTTTGAGAAATGCTAAATTACTCTTTCTTTGCCATTAAACTGTGATTTAATTTTGTGACTAACAAATTGTGTAAATCTGAAAAAGAAGAACTCGGCGTTGCTGTTGGTTACGTGTGTTCTGGCAACACTTGCATAGGTCCTGAGGGGGCTTCCCCAGGGAGGGCAGCAACTCCGCTGACCTCCCGTCCCTGGGCCTCAGCCTGGCTGGGCTGGGGTCAGGGGTCAACCGCGGCCCCTCTCCCCTCTCCGGGGTCCCTGCTGAGACCAGCAACAAAGGGGTCAATTGTCTGAGGCCTCCCTTTGTCTGAGGGGCTGCAAGGGCAGCTCTGAATGCCACAGTATTGAGGCATATGCATAAGCAAGTAAATGCACATCCTGTGAGTGTGTATGTGTGAACCTGTGTGCCCCGTGTGATGGTACCTGCCTGAGCAAATGTGGCGTGGACGCAGGACCCCAAAGCTGATGGGATACCTGGTGTGTCATTCTGGGGCGAGGGGTTGGAAGTGTTCTCTCAGCAACTGTCAAGAGGCTCTTTTTCTAGAGTGTTCTAAAGGTGTACTGCTCCAGAATGAGAAAGGTGAGGGGGTGGGGAGAGGGAGAGGGCAGGAGAGGCTGATTTTTCTTGGGCTCCGTTTTTCTCTGTCACCTGTGTCCTGCAGGTCAAGGAAGGGAGCAGCCCGTTTCAAGGCAGGAGCCAAAGGTGCCCCTCCTCTAAGAAAGCCAAGATGGCGCTCGAGACAGGGCTCCTTCCCGAGATGCCTAGGGTTGCTTTCCTGTGGCTCTGTGGAGAGTCGTGGCTGTGTGGAAACTCAGTCTATAGGTGGGTTGGGAATAAAGCCTTCTCATTCGCACTTTGCCAGGCTGAAGGTCTTTGGTCCCTGCGGTTTAGGATTGGGTAAGATGGCAGAGCAGGGAAAAGCTGGAGAGGGGCAGGCTGCCTGGGACCTTTGTCCCTGCTCTTGTCATGACTAGGCCAATGGCAGAGATTTGTCTCCCCTCTAGAACCCAGAGGGGAGGCCTGAAGTCATTCATGTTGCCACCAGCTCCCTGTGCGTGGTGGAGACACCTGCCTGGGCTGAACCTGGTCTTCCCTCGGAAGGTAGACTGCCTCCTTGAATTCCACTGGGCGTGGCTGCCTCTGCCTCCTCCTGGGGCTGGAGGTGCTGCTGAGTTCTGGAAGGAGCATGCTGCCCGGGGGTTGCCAAGTTGTCATGGACCTTCTGCTGTGGTTCCTCTTTCTCCAGAGCAGCATGACCTCATTGAGCAATGTGGTGGGGAGACAGTGGTCAGAAGGCTGCGCAGAGAAGTGGACATTGTGAGCCGTGGCCTGCAGGAGCCAAGAGTTGGCTCTTGTGAGCAGGGGAAGGTCTGCAGCCCTCAGGGCCCTGTGGGCACTTCCCTGCCCAACTTTGGGTTCCTGATGTTGCTTCAGACTTCAGACTTGGGAACACGGAGGGAAATTTCAATTCTGAGTCCTCAGGTTGGTCCCTGGTGTGTGCGTCAACCTCCCTGGTTTGAGGCATTTCCTTCATGACACTCTGTCAAGAAATCAGTTGGCCAATAGCCACTGGCTGTCAAGGGGGTCAGTATTACCCGGGTTCGCCCCGTGCGCTCTGCCTCTCACCAGCCGAGTGTTTTTGGACATTTGCCTGTCTGTCTCATCTTAGGCTCTACAATCTGCTCTCCAGTTTGTCTTGGGCAAATTCCCTACCCTCTCTGATCCTCTCTTACTTCTTACCTGGATGTACCTATCCTGGGGGCTGTGGTGGAAAGTGTATATTATAGAAAAAGCTCTGAGGCTGTGTCAGGCTCCCGGAAGGCCTGAATGCAGGTGGTATGACTCTGAAAGTGTTGGCCATCTTAGTGGCAGGCATGGGAGGACAGTGGCCCCGTGGCCCACCATGTCAAGCCTCTGCCTTATAGTGAAGGAGCTGGTGACAGCTGACAAGCCATTTTTCAGAGAGCTTAGGGCTTTGGAATTGCTCCTCTTGTGGCTAAAGTCATGGAGCCTGCTCCTGTCGCTGTGACTGCCTGGTCACTAAGCTTGTGTCATGCTCATGTGCTCTGTGGCCCAAGGTCTGACGCGCCCTAGAGGTGGCTCACCCCCCCCTCACAGTCTGGAGCTTGTGCTGGAGGCTGGAGGGCGGAGAACCCTGTTATCCAAAGTCTGGTTCACTCACGTGCCTGTGGGAGACGCTGGCTGTGGCTGGGCCTCTGCTGCTCTCCGCATGGGCTGGCCCGGCTTCCTCACGGCACAGTGGTTGACTGTCTCTGAGTGTCCCAGAAAGAGAGAGGGGCAGGTGGAAGCTGCCTCCTTTCTGTGACCCAGTCTGAGAAGTCACAAAGCATCACCTTATTTCATTGATTGGAGCTGTAGCCCCTGCCCCCCACTGCCTGTATTCTAAGAGAGGAAGTGGAGACCTTTCCTCTTAGCTAAGGGAGCCGATGACTTTGGAGCATGTGGGGCAGGAGGGACCAGTGGCCCCTGTGGAAGGTGCAGTCTGCCACCCAGGCTGAACGAATGCCAGAGGCTATCTGGAGCACTGGTGAGAACTTGAGACACCGTTCTTGCTGCAAGCTGCTTATTCGTTAGGGAAGCAGAGCAGGCACATGGGAGGACTCGAGAGGACACATGGGAGGTAAATGAGCCAAGGCTCCTTAGAGGAAGTGGTCTCCAACCACCCTCTTCCTCTAGAGTGAGCAGTCACAAAGGCAGCTGTGTCACCTGCATGAGTCGGAGGGCTTTGGGAAGAGAAAAAATGAGTAGAAAGTGATTGTAGTAGCTCAGAGATGACTTTGGAGCTTGGCTGGGCTTCTGTCAAAGCAAAGCTGTCTGACGCACACAAGCCATGATGCGGAGAGCTACTGAGCCCTTGACCTGTCTGAGGACTGACATCCTCAACACTATGGAGACACGGAGGGCATTCATTACCAAAGGATGTGTTCTCCGAAAATTGTTTCTGAAGTAGAAAGAATTCTTATTTTAAAACTCCAGGAAGTCCTGAAGCATCTGTGAGTTTGTGGTGGGGAGGAAACCCACCTTTGGGAACGCCTCAATTGCCAGGAATTGATGTCACTTGTGGAGGTGTCCCTGAAGAGCCATCTGTGGGTCAGGCCTGTGCCATCTGCCCTTCCTTCTCCATGTCCTTTGTACCACCTTTTCTTTGTGGGTATAGGAAGAATTGGCCTTTTCTCCCAGAAGCCTGCAGGCCACTGTTGCCTGGTAGTGGCTCTTCTGGCCCTCTGATGTGAGCCTGCCACCTACTTCTCCCCTCATTCAGGAAGAAGAAGATGAAGGATGAGAGTTTCTAGTTAAGTCCCTTCTTTTCAAGTCTCCTTCACTTTTTTGTAGTAACTGAAACTTCTCTCCTTTCGTTTGTTTCTCGCAAAATAAGCTTAACATTTGTCTTAGTCTGTTTATGCTGCTATAGCAAAATGCTATAGATTGGGTAATTTATAAAGAGAAAAGTATTTCCCACAGTTTTGGGGAAGCCAAGGTTAAGGTTCAGGCAGATTCAGAGTGTAGTGAGGGCTCCTTACTTCCAAGATGGCAGACTTCCAAGATGGCAGACTTCCAAGATGGCACATTCTTTGGAGAGAGCAACATGGTGTCCTCACAACATGGTGTCCTCACAGAAGGAGGAAGAACAAAATAGCCCAACACTAGTGCAAGTTTTTTTAATAAGGTCCTTTATTCCATTCATATGGAGGAACCCTCATGGGCTAATCACCTCTTAAAGACCCTGCCTCTTAGTACTAACATTGGCCATTAAGTTTCAACATCCGAATCTTGAAAGGGGCACATTGAAACCATAGCATAATTTTAACCATTTTTAAGTATTATACTTCAGTGGCAAAAAAGTACATTCACATTTTTGTGTAATCAACACCATTATTCATTTCCAGAAATTTTTTTTTGTCGTACCAAACTATAATTCAATGTCCCCTTTCCCTTTTCTTTGTCTTCTCATTCCCTGCCACCATATTCTACTTTCTGTCTCTGTGAATTCACCTACCCTAGGCACCTCACATGGATGGAATCATAAGTATTTGTCCAAGTTCGTTAGCTTGTTTCAGTTAGCATAGTGTCTTCAAGACCTGACCGTGTCGTAGCATGTGTGAGAATCTCCTTCCTTTTGAAGGTGAGTGAATTCCATTGTACGTATGTACCGTGTTGGTTTTCTCATTCACCCATCAGTGGGTGCTTGGGTTATTCCTGCCATTTGGCCACTGTGAACATGGGTGTGGAAATACCTGTTTGAGTCCCTCTTTTCACTGATACCAGAGTGGGATTCGGGATCCTAGGGTAATTCTAAGTTTAGTCTTTTGAGGAGTAGCCACGCTGTTTTCCTTTTGATTACTTCTTAAAATGGCGTTGTGCCTCATGCTTACAGAGTTCCAGGTCACTCAAAGGTTCATGCTTGCTATTGAGAAATGGTTCCCATTTCCTTGTCATGTTTACCCAGAGTCCAGATGCTGAGATTGAGAGCTTCCTACGTCTTCTTCATGTGAGGAAGGTTACTTCTGGAAGACAGGTTTGGGACTTGGGGTTTGAATCGCCAGATCTGTTTCCAAAGTTCTAACTGAAGGGCCAGGGCCAAGAGTAATGATGGAGACAACCCCAATTGACCTCTAGAATAGATGCAGGTGGAGGTGGGGAAAAGGGAGGAGGCAAATGTGGTTCTAGAATGACAGAACTAACTTTTGCAGAGGAGTGGATTTGGGGGTCTTAAAGGAGCTGAGTGTGACAGGAGGAGAAAGAGTCTCCAGAATCTTGATCTTGATCTTGATGAGCAGGCAGCACCCTCAGGCTGCTACAGACGTAGGGTGGAGTGGGGGCAGAGCTACCCCAGAGCAAGAGGGGCCCTTGCGTGGCAGCCCCAGGGCTGCCTTGTGCATGCCTGTGCATGTGCAGGGGTGCGATCTTCCTTGTTAAAGTGAACAGTGTTCAGGGTAGGAACCCCTGCACACATTTGCACACATGCCTCCTCCCACTTCTGCCCCAGAAACCGGCAACTCCTGCTAGACCAGCTATTCCAGTTCTGTCTGCCTGGTTCAGCAGTGTGTGTGTGTGTGTGTGTGTGTGTGTGTGTGTGTGTGTGAGAGAGAGAGAGAGAGAGAGAGAGAGAGGTGTGTGTGTGGGGGGGTGATATCGTGTGAGTGTCATTGAGACCCTGAGACCTGGTGCAGGTAGGGTGCTGAGGGGTCTGGAAGTGAGGCCACCATGGTCATATTCAGACAGCATAAACACAGGAAGCAAGAAGAGCGTCAGCCGTGACTGACAGTGAATTTCATACCAGATCCCACTGTGTGCCATTTATTATCCTGCCTTTTAAATTTATTTTTGTGAAGTCAAGTCATTTTCGCAGAGTGGAAAATTGCCTCTTGATGCTCATTCCCCACTGTTTGGCTTGAGGTTTTCGGGTGGAATCCACACAGTGGTGACAGCTGGGTAACCCCCAGAAGTGCCCTTTGCAGATAACAGCTCTTGGGGCCCCACCGCCCACACAGTGGGGAACAATTTCCCACTGTGTGGGTGTTTTTTGTTTTGTTTTGTTTTTTTTTTCTTTTTCTACAAGATTGAAAGAGTTAACTGTTCTTCCTGCCTGAGGAAACACAGTCCCTCCTGGTGGTACCCCTGGGGTGATAAGGAACGAGGAAATGGGCCAGAGGGGGCATCTCCCCTTAGCTCTCCTTCTCTGGCCACGTAAACCAGCAGTGTGGAATTTTCGCACCTGCTGCTTATGCCCATATTTCTTAGAAAAGCTCATGAAATTCGGGGACAAGATGAGAGAACTACCCATAACAGGATGCTTCTGTTCGTTGTCTTTCTTTAGTGAATGAGGAAGGAAGCAGATTTTCCATTCGGTGGCTTTAGTTCAATGGAAGTCCGCAGGGTGTGACTTGTGGACAGCACCCAGCAGTGGTCCTTGCTGGTTTCTCACAGGTCCTAAGAAAAGCCCATTTGGTCTCCACTGAGGTCTGTCCAAACCTGACACTGAAGTCATAGGTGCCACCTCCCTGTGAGGCTTCCAGTGCCCCAGGAGCTGCAGGGGGAGGGAGAACTGGGGACCCCGAGAGAAGCGGGAGTGTGTCTATGTGCAGTTTGGCGGTCTCCGACTGGTACTGTTGTGGCCACGTCCTCATGAGGAACTTGAGGACCTGTGATTAAGCTGTCACCCCAAGACCACGTGTGTGTGTGTTCTGAATGAGCCCAGATGGCCCAGGAAGAAGGGAAGGGGTCGTGGACTCTTGTGTTCTGACTTAGATTAGAAGTGGAGTTTGAAGTTGGCAAATGAATCAGAGAGCTTATTGAAGGGACAGGCAGCATCAAGAAACAAAGGGAATTGTCATCCTGAAACCTAAAGGGAGGGAAAGACAGAAGCAGGGCCATGGGGCCTATTGGAGTTTGAGGTCAAGTGTTGGCAGATACCTAGCGACTCCCATTTGCAGCTGGTTTGATCTTGTGGAGACAGCTGGGGGAGACTCTTGTTCTCCAAATTTTGTAAAAATAAACAAAAATGTCTTTCTGCCCTTTTTTCCCCTTCCAGGGAATAGATGTCTCTGTCACTGGCGCTCTGGCTGACTGTTCCATCTGTCTCTTTCCAAACTTCACAATGAGGCTCTGACCAGATTTGTACAGAGTTGCCAAGAAATTATTAACCTTAAATAATCTTAGAAGCAAAGCCGTCTTTTGGAAGGTTGCATTTTAAAGATAAATATTGCCCCCAAATGGCAGACCATAAATACTCAGAGTGTCCAGGTCCCATGGTCTTACTTAATGAGACCCTTGAAGGCTGAGGTTACATTGCTGTGTGTGTCACTTTGGACCTTGGCATGGGGCTGTGGGTGTGCCTGCAGAGTACAGGTGCTTTTCAGGGCCTGGGGGAGTGAGGGAGTAGATGGATGTGTCTCTCTGTGCCCCTCTGGTCTTCCTGTAACCCCTTGTCTCGTACCAGGAGAGTGGCCTTGTCCTTTAGGAACTTTCTAGTCTGACCACTCAAGCTTGCTCACTGTCATACCCACAGGGTGAGCTCCAGGGGATCTTTGGCCTGCCAAGAAGGGGGACTTTCTCAGATCTGATCATTTCCTTCCACTCTGAAGCCCCACAGCTTCCACACCCAGAGGTCAGAGTCCTGGGCTTTCGCCTGGCATTCGAGTCCCCATTCCCACCTCATACCAAGCTTCCTGTCCCCACCACCTGATCTTGCTATTGCCTTTGGAAAATGTACTTCCCTCCTCTCTTCCACGTCAGTGAACTCCCACTCACCCTCCTGTGGACCCTGGGATGTCACCTCCTTTCCCAAGATTGATTGGGAACCCCCTCTTCTCCCTTGGTCAGGTGTCAGAGTCAGATCTGACTCCACCTCTTCTTTACTGCAGGCAGCAGGGGGAAAGGCCGACTGAAGGGCCCGCTCCACACAGGCCCCTGCACATCAGCACGTGGCTGCAGCTAAGGCCACTTACGTGAATGTTGTGGGCCTGGGAGGGTCGTGGAGGAGGTCTTTCTTTTATGATATCTTCCTGAAAGAATGACCCATTTACTTTTAGAAGAATAAGGTGCTCAAATCAAATTGATCTCGAGATTCAACACCATTCAAATTTAGATCCTAGTGCAGACATTGACAAGTCAGTTAAAACATTTGTCAAGGCAAAAGTACTAGACCAGCCAAAGCAATCTCGAAAAGGAAAAGAACTAGATGTACAGGACCTATTTTCGAGACCTGCTATAAAGCTACAGTAATCAATTCAGTGCTGTATTGGGGAAAGTAGAGACATACAGGTCAATGAGACATTTATGTACGTAAGACCCTTACCAAGTTTTTAAGAACTTGTATAGCAATGGACACGCAGGGATCAGGGCCTAAACTTAAAACCTAAAACTGAAAACCTTCTAGAAAAAAAACCTAAGAAAGAGTCTTGATGAACTTGGGTAAGGCAAAGGTTCCTTCAGACACAGAAAGCACCAAGTATAAAGGAAAAAGTTAGTAAAAATGTTATTTTATCCAAATTAAAAACATCTGCTCTTTGAGAAACACTGCTAAGCAATGACACGACAAGCCACAAATTGGGGAAAAATAGTTGCACAATACAGATCTGATAAAAGAGTTGTATCCATAATGTATATAACTCTCATAGCCGTACCAGGAAAACAAGACAGCCCAACTTTATAAATGGGCAGAAATGCCTCAGCTGATACTTCATTAAATAAGATATATGGATCATAAATAAAAACATGAAGAGATGCTCCAATATTATGAATCATTAAGGAAATGCAAATTAAGGTGATTATGCACACTGTATATTAGAATGGCTTAAAGCCTAATATTCTCCCTACCAAGAAACACCTCCAGACCACAACCAGCCAACAGACAATGTGAAGTGTTGAGTGACTGCCACCCTGACCTGTTGCTAGTGGGAAGGCAAAATGGCACTGCCACTGTGGGAAGACGTTTGGGTAGTTTCTGACAATATGAGTCACACTTCTAAATGCTTCCACAGGATAAATGAAAACATTTGTCCACGCAAAAACCTGTATGCAAACGCTGATTGCACCTCTGTCCATAGCAGCCTCACACTGATAACACTCCCAAGTGTCCTTCAACTGGGAGGTGACCCACTGGTACACCCACATCATCAGACACCACCAGCAATAAAAGGCACGAGGCTAAGAGAAGCCAGACTTCGAGGGGCACACACCACATGACTCCATTTGTAGGACAATTAGGGAAAATGACAGAGGAGAAGAGATGCAGGTGGAGGGCCTGACCAGACATGGCCTGAGGACTTCGGGTGACATTTGAAGCCTTGATTGTGATGCTTACAGTACTACCTGCATTTCCCCCAAACTCATCCAACTCTGACACCCGAAAAGGGCAAATTTGCTGTAATGACATGACGTCAGTGAACTGGAACCCAGGAGAGCTGAGGTAGGAGCCCCAGCTCCACTTTTCAAGGTGCAGCCACCTTGTCTGAGGACGTGCTTCTGGTTCTGTCTTCCAAGGGCCTCTGTGTCTGGGGCAGGCTCTGCATCTGGAATGATGCCCGTCTCATGGGCCCCGGGTGAGGCCTCAAGTTCATGTTTCTGCCCACTTTATCACTTTCAGCAAGGGCAAGCTGTTGGCTTTCCACGTAAACACAGGTGCAGTCCCGTCTTATGTCAGCTGTGGACATTGCAGATGGAATGGGGCTTCAGGGAGGCCCTCTCACTGGGGCGGTGCAGCCCCAGGCGGTCAGATTTGACCTTGTCCTTCACCTACAGGCTGCCAGGCAAAGAGCATGCAAGGGGCCACCAGAGTCGGCTCTCCAGTCTGGGGTCCCCTGAGCCCTCGGGGGTGCTGGGAGGACGTGACAGGCTTGGCTTCTGTTCTTCTGTGGGGCGGGAGCAGGTGCCCGAGGTCACATTCCAGGAGGCGCTGCTCATCTCATCCATCTGGAAAACTCTTCGCTGCTGACCTCTCCCCAGAGACGGGGAATGGGGTGCAGCTGTTCACAGCTCTTGCCAGTGAGAAAGCTGCCCCGCGTTCTGGCTGGGTGATCGCAGCAGGTGTTACCCCGACTCCCGCTTGGTTGACTGCCGCTGACCAAGTGGCCAAGGGCAGAGGGAGATGAGGCTGGACGAAGCCCAACAGCAAGGCTCATTACCGTGCTGAAAGGGGCTGCCATGCTGTCAGGGTCAGGGTGGCGGCCAGGCCAGCTCTGTTCAGGGCACTGGTCAGGGCAGCCCGGCCAGGCAGGGGGAAGCCCGGGTAGACTCCAGCGGTGTTTGAACCAACTGCTCCTGCCTTCCCCAGGTCCCCTGGGCTGGCTGCACTGCAGGGCCCAGTGGGTGGCAAGCCTGTGAGTCTGCAGTTGGTCGGGCAGGGAGCTCATCCAGTTCATCCAGCACCTGCTTGAGCTTCTGTCTGGAGGGATGCTGACGTGCTGCGGACCTGGCTCACAGGCTGACAGTCCATGACATTGCCGTAAACCTGGCTTCTGATCTGGACTCCCTCCTGCAGGGCCTCTCTGGAGTTGTGATGCATAATTAGATTGGCAAGGAGGAACTGGAGGCTCTGGTAAACTAGCCACAGAAAGTTCTAGATTTGCCTCCTTCCAGTCACTACATGCCTTACTTGTTGGCAACTTGCTGTATGAAATCCACTTGGTCTCACATGTGGCTCCAAGGTCCTGCTGATCAAGAACATGCTACAGCCTTTACATGACACACAGGGCGGAGCCTGTGGGGGTGCAGGGCATCTCTGAAGGGGCAGCCTCTGCGTCACCTGCAGTGAGCCCAATGCGGAACTGTGCTGAGACAGCTCTTTTCATATTCCCTGAGGTGGCTTATCACTTAGGTTTTGCTTCCTGTTGAGGTTGGTAGAGCCTCCAGGGCCACCCAGAGAGGCACTCCCTGCTCTGTTCCCGCCCACGCCCTGTGTCCCCGGGTGCTCACTACATCCAGTGTGCTGGGTCTCCTGCAACGGTGCCTCCTCTTGGTATTTATGTTCCTTCCTCCTAGGCCAGTGGTTTTGTGTCGGGGTCATTCTGTCTCTAAGGGACATCTGGTGATATATTTGTTGTCCTGACTGGAAGCACATTACTATTGGCATCTATCTAGTGAGTAGGTCAAGGATAGTCAGTGTCCTGCAATGCGTGGGACAGCCACTTAGAGCACCAGCCATCCAGCCCACAGCAAATAGTGCCTGGGGGCGGGGGGGCACACGGCTGGACTGAGAGCTCCCGGGGTCAGCACAGTGTTTACTCCTCTTTTGATCTTTGGGGCTTGGCAGCACACACACACAATGTGCTCAGTCAGCATAGACCCAATCAAACCTTTTATTTAGAAGCTCACATGCTGTGTTGGTTTTTGTGTTGATAAAATATTTTTCAGTATTCCCTAAAAATGTTTTTTTGTTCTATTTGTTGGCTCGGGGGGAGGGGATGGTGCTGGTGGTGTTTCATGGGTATAAACAGGAATCAAACCTGTTTGATTAATCATTCGAATGGATGGGGAGGGGTAGCCCCTCCCAAATGAAAGCTCCCCCAGAATACCTTTATGGTTGCTCGTGCAATGATACAGAGATATAAACTGGCAAGAGGACAGCCCGCCCTCTGGAGCCAGCCCTCCAATCTCCCTGTTTGGCTTTCATTGGAGGCTCACAGGAAAGTCCTGCCCTGTTAATCAGCCACTAGCTGCAACGGAGCTGGAAGGTCATTGGTTATTTCACCTTGACTCCTATTTCCATTCTCCCTTTCCTCTTTTCAATCTTAAAAGGAGAAAGAAATGCAATCCTGGAAAAATATTTAAAGAAAAATTCAATTGAGATTTTGAATTGGCTAAATTGACTATAGATCAATTTGTTCATTCAACCCGTACTCGCTGAGAACTCATTGAGGAAGGCAAAACATATCACGCCCGCCTCAGTGGCCCTGATGAAGGTGGCACCCAATATTCTAAGGCTGGGGGGTGCTTGTATGGGGAGGGTACCTCAGCCATGAGGGACTCCACGGTATGGGCTGGAGCAACTTCTGGATGAGGAAGAGGAGTTGGCAGACAGACACTGGGTAGAAGTATCGTTGGTACTGTTAACCTGAATAACGTTTAGCCTAAAACCACCTCCATACCTAGCTTAGGTTTGCTTAGCGTTTCTCTGTGGACAGCGTACTTAACCTAACTCGATGCGTAAGCAGACTGTAACCTAACTGGAAGCAAACTCGCCAAACAAGTAGCTGAGTCTCAACCAATCACAGCGGCCAAACCTCCAGCCAATCAGGGGCTGAGAGCTGCCCAGGTACCATCATATAAGGCAAATGCTGACAACAATCAATCAGGGTGTTCCTGTAGGTCACTTCTTCCCTGGGTGTAAAGCGCATGTGGGGCACTGAGTGTTCTGAAAGATTCGAGGTGCAGAGTTATCATGAATTTTTTTCTTTACTGAAATGAAGTTGGCTAAATTTAATTTGTCTAAAGTTTTCCTTTTAAGAGTACACATTCCAGACCCCACTTCTGTCGTTAGCTCCTTGTTTTCCACCAGGCAGAGCCCTAACACCTCTCCATCAAGGTACACATGACCCAGGTGGGATTTGAACTCAGGCCTTTGACCTTGACCCTCTTGTGCTTATTTGTTGGCAAGCAGCAAGGCCATTAAGTGATGTCCGTAGAGCACCCGAGCCGGGAGGGTAGGTGATGTCCATAGACGTTTACTCTGAAATGTGGTATTGTAAGCAACAACTGAGTAGCTACTGAAGGGTGGTGAGGCGATGCACAGTGCGGGTTGAGGGGTAGAGACCACAGAGGCTGACCACCTGGCTAAGTCTGTAAAGCCCCTGCTCAGTCTCAGGAAAGTGTGGCCCCTCCTCAAGTGATCTCAGAGGGACCCTGGGTTTCTGAGCCTCTGTTTCCCTCTCTGTGGTCCCTGACCTTCAGGTATGGGTCAATAGGAGTCAGAGGTCAGGTATGTCCCTGCTCAGCCTGCTCCCTGGGATCTGCCACTCCCATGGCCAGGAGTCAGGGTTCAGGTGAGAAAGTCACCAACCTCTGCTCCAGGACACTCACTTCCAGTGGAGTTAATTGACCCCAAGGAATCTGTTTTTCCTGAAAGGAAACCTTCTAGAATATGTTTTTAATCATATATCTTCTGTTATGAAAGAAGTTAGGGAAAAAGGAAATACTAGGTGTTGGAGAGAAAATTCCTCACAAAGGAGCATCTGCTTTTTTCTTTTATACTTGTTATTTAAAAAAAGAAAAAAAAATCTGAAAGCAATGGAAAAAGAAAGTGATTCTTCCCCTCACCACCGGCTGCCCTGACCTTGAAGCAAGTCTTGATGTGAAAAGAGAGCCAGCACATGTGGGGCACTGAGTGTTCTCTCTAGGAGCCGTCCTGGTTTCACTGCCACGGGCCCACGAGGAGGGCGGACTATGTTGGAGACAAGGGCGTGGAGGAATCATCCCGGGCACACAGCTGCCCAGTGAAGACCTTGCCACAGCCCACCGTTGTCACAGCGGCCTTCACCCGGCATAGCCATGCACACAAGACCACTGGAGAAGATGCTCTTAGCCTGCCAAAGAGCAGCTTTACAAGAGAAGACACAGGCTGTACCAGATGGCTTGCCAACTCAGCAAGGTATCAAGTATGTGCTGTGGGATAAAAGACAAGACCCTGGTTCTAAGGGAACACAGGATGGACATCTCAACCCAAAGGACTCGGCAGACTTTACAGCTGCCCTCATCAGGACTCTGATGATGCAGCAAAGAGCACCTAGTGACACCTGAGCCTCAGGGCTCTCCACTCTCTCCTCCCTTTGTCCAGGGGTCATTTGGCATTAGGTGGGAGGCCTTGAGTTCTAGCAGGAAGCCCCGGCTGGCTCTTGTAAGCAGCAGGAGAACTGTTTTCTCACTTACCGATTCCTGAAGTGAGGCAGTGCAGAGTGGTCATTTGGGGACTCAGGGACATCCTCAGCAACCAGACTTGCTTTGATCTTTCCTCTTTGCAAATTGCAGCCCTCTCAGCCTGTCAGTCTTGTCTGGCTGACTCCCTCGTGGTCACAAAATGGCCGTTGAGGGTCTTTCTATCACATGCAGGTGTAATAAGGCTTAGTGGAAGAGGTAGATCCATCTTTTCCTATATGCTACTTTGTTACTTTTTATCAGTATGGAAACTGTAGTTTTAGGAACTCTTCAAGAGATTTCCCCATTTCTCATTGTCCAGAGAAAACCGGCTGGGCATTTTTAAGGCCATAACTGGTGAGGGGAATTGGAATCCTAATTGGGTGAGTGAAGCCCGGTAGATCTGTGGAGGAGGGTGGATTACGTGAATCATGCTGGGGTTCTGTTGCAAAGAAGGAAGGGAGGGGGAGTGTGAATGACTGGAAATGTTGCTACATGTTTAAAAAGATTTTTTTTAATGGAATATTTCCAACAAATAAAATATAACAAAGTGGATTTCCAATGACTTTTCTCCCAGTGTCTGCAATTATCAACATTTTGACAGTGTCCATTCATCTCTCTCCTCCTCGTCCTCTCCTGCTGGAGTGTTGTGAAGCACATTCCAGGCACGCATCGTTCCTGAGTGTGCTCTTTACACATGTCAAATGCTTCTTAAATACCTGGTCACTGACCCCCCAAGAAAGCTGTTTCAGAGGCAAGAAATTAGGGAAGCCTGGACTGGTATTAACTACTTTTTTGCTACAAGAGAAAAGACAAAATTCCTTGAATGGCAGGAAAAGGCAGTATTCGGACGTTTCTCCAAAGCCTTTGTTCTGGCTGCATCTGGAGCCCTGGGGTTGTGGGGAACAGGTGTCCTGAGACATTGAAGTGGGGAGCACAGGATCCTCCTGAGCCCCTGACCAGACATGGAAGGCAGGTGCAAGTTCAGCATGGAGTTTGCCACTTGCAACCTCAGGCTGGGGAGGCGAATGCTTTCTAAGAGTAGCTTTTGGTTGGTGACACCTGTTTCTCTGTGTTAATAGATTTCTGGGTGAGGTAGAACCGGTGATGTCACCTGTAGGTGTGCGAGCCTGTGGTGGCAGTCCACTTCCTGGCATTGGTTTTGCAAGGCGTTGCTAGCCACATCTGTCCTCAGCTGTGAGGGTCTGAACGCTTGCAGGCTCAAGAGAGAGATGTTTTTAACCAGAACAGAAAGTCAGAGATAATGAGTCAACTGGGGCTCCGTGCAAACATATGTACTTTCCCTATGGCTTTGGCTGATTTCATTCAGTGATGGAACAAAATACAAATGTTGTTTCTTTAAAATATCACGGTGGCAGTCAGGGTTTGTTTCCACGCACCCTTTTCTGAGTTTCTTAAGCCCACCTGTTGCATTGCACATTTGAACGACTCCTCTTCCTCCATCCATCTCAAACAGGAAGTGTGCCTCCTTCTTTCCCCCCAGTTTTTAAACATCTCTTCCTTTGAAGAGAGTGTGCCTGCTTCATGCAGTGTGACACCTTTGTTTCCAACATAAAAAAAAAATCTCACCATTTCTCTAAGTGTCAGCTTCTCCATTTCTACTTGACAATGAAAGGTCACGATGCAAAGAGCTCTGTGTTCAGGACACGTTCAACCCGGGCTGATTTTATCTGCGTGGGCTTTGTCAAATGTTTGTGTTTTTACAGGGAGTTTAAAAACAGAAGTCTTTTGCATAACTATATTTGAAAAAGCTAAAGAGGAGGGGGAGAGAGAGAATGGAGTAATTGTGTAGACTGATGCCGGTGGGCTCCACGTTTGGGTAGCCGGCGGCTGGCGTGGCAGTTCGCAGAGCCTTCGGGTAGCTTTCTGGAATGCTTATCTTGTGGCCAGGGGTCCTTTGTTACGTGCTGCGTTTCAGCGCGATGTGAGAATCCATTTGACCCCAATACATTTTATCTGACATGCACAGCTGGGTTGCTGGAGGATAGTCCAGGCCATTAAGAAGAAGGCAAAGAAAACACAGACGATCTATTCATCAGGACACCGTGAAGGAGAGACTTGCTGGGTCAGAAGCACACCTGGAGGGAGGAGAGACAACTGGGCGCAGGGCGGAGGGATCGCAGCTGCTGTTGACTGCTGCTGTGTACAAAGATCTTGCCAGTGGTGGAAACTGATTCCGTGTCCGACGTGTGCTATTTTGCTTTAGGGCCCCCTGCCATCAGGGGGTGGGATGGTGATATGAGTCTAACTTGCTGAGGGTCTGAGCCCACTAAGTACAGGGGCATCGGGACTATGGGGTGTGTGATGTTCACCTTGCATTTTGGCACAGGCCTTGAGGTTCCTGGCCTGTGAGTTCCTGCTAGGACTTCCCAGGTACCTCTCAGTCTCATCGAAGCCTGGAATCCTTGAGAGTCAGTCCCATGCCCTTCCTCAGCTTCAGAGAGGCCAGGGGACATCAGCCAGTTCACCCAGCCTGCCTTCTCCAACCCTGTCTGCCTCTTTCTACTTCCTAGTTGTGATTTTGCAACTATAGTTTTGTGCTCTGTTCTTACAGCCAGGAAAGAAGCTTTCTGCTGGGGTGTGTGTTGGGGGAGGAGGTTGGGGATGTCAGGGGTTTACCACCTGAACAGCCATTTTGCTGTCCTGTGTGGAGACCTAAGAGAGATCTCTGGGTGCTCAGCTGCAGGAAGGAGCCAGGGCTTCTGGGCATCACTTTGCCACTTGGATCTTTCCAGAGTGAGAACAGCCTGGGCTGAGACACGCAGTTCACGGTCCCCAGTGTGCTCACAGGTCCTTTGGAGAGAATCAGTGTTACTTCACTCACTCTGATGATCTTGGTGTAGAAGATGGAGTGCTGGGGTGCCCAGGACGCTCCTTTATGGCCAGGGTGCCAGCCTGCTCTGCAGGGCAGGGATCATGAGCTTTGGAGAGACAGACACGGATTTGGGGTCACGTTTGGGTGCTTCTGCGCATGTCGAACACTTCACAGAGACCCCGCGAAGGAGCATCCAGAAAGCGGCATCTTGGGGATCACAGATGGAGAGGGTTCGTTGAAGTGTCCTCCTGGGTCCACAGAGTTCTGTGTCCTCCAGGAGCCTCCCACAGGAAGTGGGAGTAACTACTGATTCAAAGTGGACAATGACTCTCACCAGGGCTTCCTGGAGGGATGCCAAGTTTTGTTTGGTTAAACTATGTTTTCAGTATTGATTTCTCCAGATGTTCCTGCTCCCAACCAAACCAGGTTCCAGCTGTATCAGGCATTTCCAGAAGACTTTTACTTTCTTTTTTTGGTTGTGGATGGGGCTCCCTGAGATTTCCCTGGCATATTCAAAGTACAAAACCCAAACCAAAATAAAACCTTGCCAAATGAGGCTCGACAAGACTGACTTCAAAACAAACATCACAAAATCCCCAAAGCAAGTGGCTGCCCCCGCTGGGCAGAGTGGAGGTGTCATTGGGTTTGCTGAGCTCTGGGAGGGACCACAGGGAGAAGGGCTCTCTGGCTGATTTTAGGGCTGTATTTGTCCCACTCTCCCCTTGTCTCCCCCACATACATTTTGCTTCTTGACCTGGAACGGAGAAACTCAGAGTCTAACCCTGGCTACATGATTAAATGTCCAACTTTTAAATTCACACAGAGTGGTTGATGGGAATTTCAAAACACAGGGTTAAATTCTGCTGTTACAAAGATGGAACAAAAGCTCTCTGTCTTTGGAGGTCACTAATCCGGTGTTTGCACCTTATTGTCACTACGTAATGTCTGAAAAACTTGGAATTATTTCCAATTAGCGGGTCTCAGTGGGTCTTGCTCTCTGTGCCGTTGACCCCTAGTGTTTGTTTAGCAGGATTTTCTCGCCGGCCTTCACCTTGCTGAGCATTGTTTTGCTGTCAGGGTCCCTGAACCACTCCGATGACCCCCGCAGAAATGTCCGTGTGGCGAGACGGGGGAGCTGTTGTGAATCTTGCGATGACAGATGGCAGGGGCTATATAAAAGAAACCTCCGTGAGCTTTGTGAAGGGGATTTGCACGCTCTGGCTCTTTTTTTTTCTCTTTCCATCCTGGGGCCACTTCTGTGACTGCTGTCAGAGCAGTGTTGGTGCCCATTAGCCACTGCGAGGCCTCCCGAATCCACACACACTGGCTGCCAATGCATGGGGTCCTTCCTCGTCCCCACAGTCAAGCCCCAAGCAGCCCAGAGGTCTCAGCCACACGCAGTAATGGGAAGCAGGTGCATCCCTGCACAGTGGCACCTGGAGCCCTGGGGTTTGAATGAGAATTTTACCTAATTTCTGGAGAGATTAGTGGACCAGCTTTACCAGGAAGGAGAGCGACAGGGGTGCCTTTGGTCCTGCTTATAAAATGGGTGTGTGTAATGAGCTACCTTCCAGGCAGGAGCTGGGAGTAGAGACCCACAGAGATGTCGTTCATGTATTTGAGCAAAAGTCCAGAGAAAGAAGGATTAGCAGAATTTTGGAACTGATGCAAACTGTGAAATCCTGTTTTGGTCTCACTGAGTCATCCCCTGGACTCCTCTTGTAGCCCCACCCTAGCACCATGGTGAGGGCCATCCTTGTGGCCAGGAAGGAAGAGCCCCCTATGAATGGGCTGTGGCCAGCCTGGAAGGGCAGGAGGACCTCCTTTTGCCAACTTTTATACATTAGTAGAAAGCCTGGGTTTCTAGCTTCTTTGGAAAACTGGGCAGTCCAGCAGCACCCTGGCTCTGTGGCATAGGGCAGCCACCAGCAGGTGCACTTCAACAGGGTCACACAGCTTTCTTTAGTTTTTGACGTTTTCTTACACCTAGCCCACTGTCCTCATTTCCCTTCCTAATCCAAGTGGGCATTTGAGTTTGCAAATCTGATTTATTATGATTCTCTTAGAGAAACTGAAATATAAATACAAAACAAGACTATTAGAATCTACCCTAAAAAAATAGCCCAAGATTGCATAAAACATATTGGAGCAAAGGTGTTTCTCTGTATTATTCATGACATACAAAATTGGAAACAACAATATGATCACTAAATTATGATGTGTTCCTACAATGGAATATTATATGGCCATGAAAGTATTGTTCAGGCAGGGTTTGTAATAACATGGAAAAAATGCTCATGATATAGTGTTGAGGTTTGTTTGTTTTTTTTTTAATTTGACACAAAATTGTGTTTGTGTTTGCAGCACATTACAACTATTTTCCAGAATGTAAAAGCAATATGCCTTGAATAATCCTGGGAGGAAATTTGCCAGAATATAACAGTGCTTGCTTTTCAGTAATGAAATTAACTGTGATTATTTTACTCTTTTATTTTTTCCAGCTTTTTCTAATTTTCTTCAATGAATGTATATAGTTTTTGTATTCAGAAAAAAGAAACATTATCAGAAGCTTACAGATATTAAAAATACAAACAACAATAAGTGTTGGCAAGGATGTGGGGGAAAAGGCACCCTCATACATTACTGGTGGGACTGCGAATTGGTGCAGCCAATCTGGAAAGCAGAATGGAGATGCCTTGGAAAACTGGGAAGGGAATAACCACTTGACCCAGCTATCAGTCTCCTAAGTGTGTACCCAAAGGACTTAAAAATAGCATACTACAGGGACACAGCATATCAATGTTTACAGCAGCACAATTCACAATAGCTAAATTATGGAACCAATCTCAATGCCCTTCAGTAGATGAATGGATAGGGAAACTTTGGTATATATATACATATATGCAATGGAACATTACTCAGCATTAAAAGAGAATAAAATCATGGCATTTGCAGGTAAATGGATGAAGTTAGAGAATATAATGCTAAGTGAAGTCAGCCAATCCCCAAAAACCAAAGGCCGAATATTTTCTTTGATATGAGGATGCTGACACATAATGGCCATTGTAGGGGAGTGTGGGGGAAATGGAGGAACTTTAGATAGGGCAAAGGGGAGAGAGGGGAAATGAGGGGACAAGGGGGTAGGAATGATGGTGGAATGAGTTGGACATCATTACCCTAAGTGCACGTATAAGACACGAATGGTGTGAAAATACTCTGTGTACAATCAGTGTCTTGAAAAATGGTGCTCTGTATGTGTAATATGAGATGAATTGCATTCTGCTGTCGTGTATAACAAATCAGGAAAAAACTTAAAATAAAATAAATTATACTTTCCTCTCCAAAAGAAAAAGTGGTAAATAGAAGAAAAATATAATTAGAAGCCCTCAATATTAGGAGATTTCCCTGTGAGTCTCCCAGCTAGTTGTTGGCAGGGCAGTTCCTCAACCCGAGTGAGTTAGTCAGGTTTCCTTTGCTGTGAAAAAACCTGACAAAGGCAACTTAAAGGAGGGAAGGGTTATTTGGGCTCGTGGTTCCGAGGCCTTATTTCATGGTTGTCTGACTTGGGTTGCTCTGGTCTGAGTGGAGGCAGAACATCATGCTGGGAGGGGGGGAGTGAAGCTGCTCAGCTCCTGGCTGCTGGGAAGGAGAGGGGCAGGAAGAGAAAGAGAAGAAGGACTAGGAGTGGATGTCACAGAGGGGAGGAGGCTGGAAGCAAGATACAGTCCCCAACGGTGCATTCCCAAGGAGCCCCTCCCTTCAACTAGGCCCTCCTCCTGCCTTCCCCCCACCTCCTGAGTCCATTCACATTATTAATCCATCAAGTGGATTAACCCACTGGTAAGGTCAGAGCCTCGTGATCCAATTACTTTCCAAAAGCCACCTTTGAACACCACTGTATTAGGGGCCCCTGAACATGCTGTATTAGGGGCCCCTGAACACTCCTGTATTAGAGACCTCTGAACATGCTGTATTAGGGACCTCTGAACATGCAGTATTAGGGGCCCCTGAACACTCCTGTATTAGGGACCTCTGAACATGCTGTATTAGGGACCCCTGAACATGCTGTATTAGGGACCTCTGAACATGCTGTATTAGGGACCCCTGAACATGCTGTATTAGGAACCCCTGAACATGCTGTATTAGGGACCTCTGAACATGCTGTATTAGGGGCCCCTGAACACTCCTGTATTAGGGACCTCTGAACATGCTGTATTAGAGACCTCTGAACATGCTGTATTAGGGACCTCTGAACATGCTGTATTAGGGACCTCTGAACATGCTGTATTAGGGACCTCTGAACAAGTCTCTACACATGGACTTTGGGGGACATTCCAAAGTTAAACCAGAACTCCGAGTCCCTGGTTCCAGATGTAGATGGACTCGTTCCATTCCTTAAGCCTGGGCTGCACTCGGCTGTGACCTGGGGTATGGCCTCCAGTGCTCCCACTCAGAATCTGTGTGGTCTCTGTGGTGAGCCTGTTTCTGTGCCTTCCATCTGGCTGTGAGGAACAATCTGTAAGAACAAGGCAGCTGTGACCCTGGAGTAGATATCAGAGAAAACTCAGGCACTGGCCTGTACTGCCCTGGGCTTGCCGATGGTATGACTTGTGGGTGCACCAAGGCCAGTTATTTCCAGTTTCTGCTATTCTTCCCTTTTCTGCCTTTCCCACTGTGGCGCAGGGACAAGTCGAAGCTACTTAACTCCATTCACTGGAACAGAGAAGTGATGCTTTCATTTGGATAAGCCCCTGAGGAAACCCGTTGACCTAACACCCCAAATCATTGATGATCAAGTGCCTGGAGATCCCCAGTCTCCTTCCTAGCTCCTGTCAGTGACCGCTCTGCTGACTGTGGTCAAATCTGTATTTTCTCAGAGCATTTTTTCACCATGTCCAGTGGGAAGGGGAGCATTTCCTGTTGGATGATTTCCATTGGGCATATGGGGTGGGTCTGGTGAGATGGAGACCCTCAGTAAAGGTTTCCAGGGTCCCCGAGGAGGAGGAGGAGGAAGAGGCAGCCCCAGCACTAAGCACAGAACATCTCCACCTCTCAAGACCCAGGTTTCACCAAGCTCATGGGAATCCAAACCCATTCCTTCCTCTACGGCAAGACACTCAACTGCCCAGGGATCCACCCACCAGGACATTCTCTCTAGAAACGTCCTTAGGAGGCCAATCTTTTCTAGGCTTGGTGACTTTCAGGATCTTTAGAAGTGCCCTTCAACTAAGAGACCCCAAGGCTCTCTTACCTGCACAGAGTAGCTGGCTCACTTTAGCTGAGACTGGCTCTGCCAGCATCCGTCCCCACGTTCAGCCTCTCTAGAGCTCACCAGGTCCCACCAACTGCAACGCAGTCTGACCCCTGCCCCTGTGCCTGCAGAGCCAGCCAGACACCCACCCAGAGCTCTGGGGCGGGGAGGACTGCCAGGTCCGTCCTGAGCCACCTTGTGTCCAGGTTCCCAGGCTGGCGTCTCGTCAGAGCCTGGTGGCCAATGCATCTCACTCCCATCAGGCACCTGTTGGCTCAGGGTTTCCTGTGAGGGGATGGGGTGTGTGCAGATGGGGACCCCGGGGGGCAGGCAAAGTGGCCGGGCAGGCAGCTGCCTTCCTGTTTGGTGAACAGATGGCTTGATTTCTTACATATTTCTCTTTGGTGCCGTTTTCTGCATTTCTGAGCTTCTGAAAGGACTTAAAACTTAGGGCCTTCAGGAGAATTTCTGGGGCTGTGAACATCAAAACAAACTGGAAAGACAGGAATCTGTTTCCAAAGCCCAAGTTTCCTGTTACCAAAATAGAATTGTGTGTCTCCAGTTGTAAACGCTGAGGGAAGGGAAGGGGTGAGTTTGGGGTCCCTGCCACCAGGCCAGTGGGGCTTGGAGGGGAGCACATGGCTGTGTGTGCAGGAGGAGGGTCGGGCTGGAACTCTCCCCAAGGCTTGTGTCCTCAGATGCCCCTCTCGAACCCTTTCTTTTTTACTTTAACTTTGCATTTCTCAACCATTGAACTGTGGCCTGATTTCACATTCTGAAACTAAGTGTGTCTCAACTTGGTGAAAGAAAGGCTGTTTCAGAGGACCATGACTCATCCTCTATTTTGAGCCCCATGAGAGGCAGCCAGCCCGAGAGACACTGAAGAGATGAGCAGGGCTGATATTTTCAAGGTGGTTATGTCTGGTTTTTTAAATTTTATTTTTTAATATATAAGTGATACAAGGAATATATTCTATTCTAAATCCCAAGTTCTCCTTCACCCCACCTGACCTTCCCAGAGGTCAGCGCTGTGGGTCTTTCCAGATGTGTTGAATTCATTTATGTGTATGTGTGCATGGAGAGGGATATATGATTTTATTTGTGCATATGTGGGGTTTTGCATATAAATGATAGCATAATCTATAGATTGCCCTACAACTAATTTTTTTCTTTACAGAACCATATGTCTTGGAGACCATTCTGCATAGTTAAATAAAGCTCTGCCTTATTTTGAACCACTGATGTTGCATCCTGGGGTGGGTTTATTTAACACATCCCTCTGGATAGGTACTAAAGAATGGACATTTTCTGGCCTTGAAGGATGAGCCGAGCTTTGCCGAGTGGAGAAGGGCAGGGGCAGGCCTTGCTGGGAAGGGTGCAGATCCAGGGCACAGAGGTGTGGTGTGGGGAGTGTACTGGGGTGGTGGGGAGTGTAGTGGGCCTAGAGAGTCAGGCTCAGGGCAGGGAGAGAAGGGAGGTGAGAAGACGGCATGGAATCAGGAGAGGCCTTCAGTATGTGGCCTGGGAGTGTCTTCCGTGGCTGTCAGTGAACCAGAATGCCAGCCCTGCTCTCCCTCTGGAGCCAGGGGCCTGTCTGGAGAGGAGAGGCTGGGGGCCAGGGGCCAACAGAGTGCGGTTCCTCGGCATCTCTGGGTGCCAGTCCATCCACCCACCTACCTTCAGGGTTTCTGAGTTTCAGTTTTTCAGAATGATCTGTGTCTATCTTACCCATTCTTTTAACTTGGATTTTGGAAAGTGTTGGCCTGTGGATATTGGGGGCTGGGAGTGGGGAGACAGACTGCTTGTTAGTGGATCTGAAGCCCCCTGCCACATCGCACCGTGTCCCTTACTCAGTTCCACAGAAATATCTCTAAGGAAAGGAGGGAGCAGTGCCCCATAGGACAGGGGACAGTGTCAGGGTGTCCACTATCCTAGGAAAAACTTGTGCAGATTTCTAGTTTGCTCTCTCTGCCCTGCCTTTGTGTGAATGTAAAGGGAATGTGTCACAAATTCCCTGAGTCCTGTGGGCAGGTGTGCAGGCTCCTAGGGCACAGTCACTTGCCATCCCAGGCCACCTGCCTTCCCCACACAGGGTGGCGAGGCTCGGGAGGCTCTTATCTTGAAACTGTTTTGTCCATGCCAGGGGTTGCTGGAGGTGGCATTCACCCAGGGTCCTGCCCATGGTTACAAGGAGGACCCCTGGGTGGAAAGCACTGAGGCAGGCCAGCATTGGGTGATAGGCGTCCAGTGTAGGCCCAGGAGAGAGTCAGTGGACATTAGCACCAGGAGGTGTGGCCACAGCACAGAATCACACTCTGCACAGGGCAGGCAGTGGGGCAGGTCAGGTGCACAGGGTGTCATGAATCCCAGGTGGCAGGGGTGAGACTCTCCTTAGAGGCTTCTCCAAGCACCATCTTATCTATGCCTCTTGACAACCCTACCATAGAGGGACTAGATTTATCCTTGTCTCTTTTTAGGATCTATAAGTGGATGGCTGGTGGGTGAGTGAGGGGCCAGGTTTTGACCAGGCACCCCTTCAACCTCCACCCCTGTCTGTCTCCAGCACGGATAAGGTAGTGTCAGAGGAGTGGTGAACTCCTCTGCTTAGCCTTCTGGTGGCCCTGGCTCCTGCCATGGCAAGAAGAGAATTGGCCTCCTTCCATGTAGAGTGGGAGGGGTGCAGACCTCCCAGTGTGAGCTGCTCAAATCCCACATCTGTCCAACAGGTCAGTTGTATGCACAGGGACATCCTCTAGAGAAATGACTGGGTCACCCCAAGTTTGGGGATGTCATTGAGGAAGGTCATGCAGCCTTCTCTTATCTAAAGTTGAGACTGAGGACAGGGCATGAGGTGGCTCTGTGGTGCTGGCACCCTCCATGTGGTACTAACCATTCCTAGGGCCTGTGCATGCCCTGACCAGGCTCGGTGCAGGGCCTGATGCTTGGAGCACTGAGCTGCTGGGGGAGAGGCTGTCAGGCTGGGGGACATAACCCCATGTCAGAGCAGGAGGGGTGGAGGATGCTCACATGAGCAGAGAACTGCTTGCCTCAGGTAAAAAGACTGCAAGAGACAGACCTCACCCCAGGCCACCTGTGGGGCTCTTTGGGGGCAACAGGAGGCATTGGAAGCAGACACAGAGCTAAGAGGGGGTAAGGGGGCTGCCCACAGCAGGGTGGGTGGGCATGACATTTGCATGCTCTATGTTGATAGGTATCACCAAGACAAGAGAGTTCTTTGTTCTGTGACTTCAGGGTCTCTGCAAAGTGCCTTTTTCTCACCCTTGCCCCAACCCTGGTGTCCTCTTCAGGTGGCACCTAATGTCCCCCAGTCAGTGCTGGGTAGAGGCCCTGGGGGCACAGCAAGGCCTTGTTGTCTGTGGCAGTCTTCTGAGTTACAGAGCAGAGTTGAGTTGTAGAGACAGAGCCCCTCTGACCTTCAAAACCT